>NC_137792.1:105710653-106910653 GCF_963383645.1 Muscardinus avellanarius
GGTACTGGGGATGAATCTCATGGGGATTCTACCTCCGAGCTACACCCCCAGCCCTGTTTTTTATTCTTATTCACAAAGTAGCTGAGGCTGTCCTTGAACCATGATCCTCCTGTCTCAGCCTCCCAATTACTGGAATTAAAAGCATGCAGCACAAACACCTGGCTAATTTTGCTTTTTAAGGAAGTATATTTTATATGTATAAAGTGCACATAGCAAAAATGTGCAGCTGAATACATATTTATACAATGAACCTAACCAGCAGCAAAGTCAAGAAGTTCAGTATTACCCTAGATATTGGCATCTTCAATACTCCAAAAGACCCTGCTATATCCCTTTTCTATATTTTTTTAGTGCTGGGATTGAACCCAGGTGCATTCTACCTCTGAGCTACACTCCCAGTCTGGTTTTTATTCTTTATTTTGAAGCAGGGTCTTACTAAGTTGCAGAGGGCCTCACTAAGTAGCTGATGCTGGCCACAAACCCGGATCCTCTTGTCTCAGCTTCTCAAGTACTAGGATTACAAGTGTATGCCACCACACCCAGCATCCCCTTTCAATCAATGCCTTTTTAAATACAGCTACTATATTTCTGCCACTATAGTTTTACTCCCTTTTGTATTATATATAAACAAAAATGTGCCTATACTGTCTGGCATCTTTCACCCAATATTATAAGAATCATGTATATCGTTGTAATATGTTAATTGTCATTTTACATCATGACATTTTATGCATATGCACAATTTAATTATATACCAAATGTCAGACATTTGATTATTTTCCAGTTTAGAGCTTTTATAAATAGTCCTTATAAAATATTCTCACATATTTCTTTGGTGTAAGCACATATATTCATTTCTATATCTTATATACATAAGAGTCAATTTTTCTAGGTAATAATTATGTACATATTTTAATTTGGTAGACTATAACAGCTTTCCAAAGTGCTTATCTTAGTTTAAATTTTCACCAACAGTGGCTATAAGTTCTTTCCACACCATTGTCAATTTTGATATTTTATATCTTTATAATTTTAGATGTTCTAGTACATGCATAGTGTTTTCTCACTAGTTTTAATTTACATTTCTTTGATGACTAATGAAATTAAGAATTTTATAGGATATTTGGCAATTTAGAAGTCTTATTCTTTTGTGAAGGGTTGAAGTTTTTATAAATTATTCACTGTTGTGAAGATTTATAGAGGTTTTATATATTTGTATGTTTCAAATACAAGCCCTTTATTTTGGCTTTTATTTTAATTTGACTTGGAGTACAATAATCATCAGAGAGTTTTAAGAAGGGACATGGGATGATTTGATTTATGTTTCTTATAAGACATTTTGCCTTGTTAAATATTTTTGTGGTGTTGGATATTGAATATAGGTCTTTAGGCATGCTAAGCAAGCAATTTACCACTGAGCTATGTCCCCAGGCTCTAAAAATGTATTTTTAAAAGAACCATGTAGGCTGAATAATGACCCCCAAAGATATCCAGATCCTAGTTTCTGGATCCTGTGAATATTGAAAAAGAAACTTAGTAGATAAAGTTAAGGATTTTGAGAAAATTGAGACTATTAGGGGATTTGTCCCTAAATGGACTAAAATGTATCTTTATAGACAGAAGGAAGATACAGAAAATACATTTTGACTTTTACAATTTTACAAACATTTAACATGAGCTAGTTTCCCATCAATTTCCTCCCATTATTAATTATGACATACATGTACCCATAGCAAAGGAATCAGGGTGATGACTCATCGAGCTTCTTCGAGAAGAACAGGGGTGATGTAAGGGGGGCCCGGCTTAGGGTACACATGTATGTAATTGGCATGGGTCAATCAGATGGGTCCATGTTGTGTGTTTCTATGACCATCCAAAGGGCTTCAATTGATGTCCTTGTCAGGTTCTGTCTTTAATTCCATCTGGTGTTTGAAAGCTTCCAGCCTATGAGAAATGAAATTCGCCATACAATTTAGTACACATGGCCCAAAAAGTAAAATGACAAGGATGATAAAAACGGGAGTTACATCGCCGGGCGTGGTGGCACATGCTTGTGATCCCTGTGCTTGGGAGGTGGAGACAGGTGGATCGAGCTGGTTCAGAGCCAGCCTCACTGGCTTAAGAGACCCTGTTTCCAAATAAAAAATATAAAATAGGTCTGGGAGTGTAGCCCGGGGGTAGAAGGGCTTCCAGGAACCCAAGTACCACCAAAAAAAAAGAAAGAAAAAAAAAAAAAAGAAAAGGGGAGTTATAAATGGCATAAGCCATGCCATCCATGAGGAATCATATCCAAACAAACCTTTATATTGTTGAATATATGTTAATTCTTTCTGCATGTCTGATATTAGACTGGTTATCTTTTTTGAATTATCTGTAATGTTAAAAAAAAACACATTCCATGGAATTCTTGACACCCTATATAATGAAGCAAAAGTAGATAATCTATGGTAGCCCTGTTTTCTACAGTGGCTTGGCATACTTCACCCAGTTCTGTACTGATAGTTGCCAAAGCCAAAGGAAGGTTTGTGAACTTAAAACAAAATGCTTTGTTCCTGCCTTTGGGAATAGAAGATGCGACCATAAGCCAAGGGATGAAAGAATGAATCTCTAGATGATTGGAAATGGCAAAGGAACACACTGTACCCTGGAGCCTCTGCACAAAGTGTGACTTTGCCAACACCTAAAAAAACTAATGTGAAACTAATTTTGACCTTCAGAAATGTCAGAGAATGAATCAAGTGGATTGCTTTAAGCCTCTGTCTTTGTGATATATGACAGGAGTCATGGGAAAATATTACAGCAGACAAGAATGAAAGCGAAGTGCCTAATTATGAACTTATAGCAGTTATAGAGAGAGGAAAGCCATATTTAGATTCTGACAACTACTTGAAAGCAAGAGAGTTGGTGAGAAGTGGTCTGTCTTTGAATACAGTTTAAAGGTAAAGCTGATGATTTGTTGATTGATGTAGTATAAGGTGTAAGAGGAAACAAAGGCCACTACAAATTTTTGGATTGAGCAACTGGGAAAATGGTGGTAGCACTTGCTAAAGTGAGGAACACTTGGTTAATAGAACTTTGGGGGCAGGGGGAATCAAGTGTTTGGGAATTTTAGTGGGGTTTTGTTTTTGTTTTTTGCTATTGTGGGTTGAACCCAGGGAAATTCTTCCTTAAGCTTCATCCTCAGCTTTTTCATTTATCTATTTTGAAATATGGTTTTGCTGAGTTTCTGAGGGTCTTACTAAGTTGATGAGAATGATCTTAGGCCTGTGCTTCTCCTGTCTTAACCTCCCTCCCAAGTACTGGGAACATAGGCATGCACTACTGTGCTGCGCTAAGTGTTAAATTTTGGACATACTGTGTTGTGATGCCTATCAAACTGCAAGTGAAGATGTTGAATGGTAGTTGTAGGGCTGCATCTAGAGTTCAGGCTAGAGAATGGGACCAGAGATCGAAACTTGGGAATTATTAGCGAATAGATCCTGTTTAAAACCTTGGGCCTGAAAATAGCTATGCATTGCTGGTTCTTCATCCATAACTGTCAAAGCATAGTCACAAATCAACTCATTCAAAACTGAACTCATAGCCGGGCAGCCTGGCATGGTGGCGCACACTTGTAATCCCCACACTTGGGAGGCGGAGACAGGAGGTTAGAAACGCAGATTTCTAACCAGGTTAGAAACCAGATGTGCTGGCTTAAGAGACCCTGTTTCCAAATAAAAATATAAAATAGGTCTGGGAGTGTAGCCTGAAGGTAGAGGGGCTTCCAGGAACCCCAGTACCACAAAAAAAAAAAAAACTGACCTCATCATCTTCTTTTATATCTTCTCTTCCAGTGCTCTCTATCTAAATCAACAGTCAACAAAGTCAACATATGACAGATGACTTGTTCAATAGTCATCAAAAAACAAAAATAACAATAGCTGTCCTAAATTTTACCTCTTGTCCCATGTCTGCCCATGTTATTTATTTTATACTTTTATTGGTGCATCGTAATTATACATCATCTTTAATTATAGAGCTATAGGAATATACATGCACAGAACACTTCATGTGATTCCCTCTGGATCTCACTCCACTCATTCCCTTTTCCCGTAGATGTCACTGAGATTGGCATTGGTAATTTCATATATGCACATAGCATAATTCAACTATCACCATCATTATGTTTTTATTCCCCCAGTCTCTACTCCTTTATCTGAGGCCTCTTGTTATCTGTCTTTTCTTGCCTGCATGTGTGTGTGTGTGTGTGTGTGTGTGTGTGTGTGTGTGTGTGTGTGTTTGAAACTGGGTATTGAGTCCAGGGACATTCTACCTCTGAGCTATACCCTCAGCCCTTTTTATTATTTTTTTTTAAAACAAATTTGTGACAGGGCCCCTCTAAGTTACTGAGGCTATCCACAATCCTGAAATCCTCCTGTCCCAGGCCCTCAAATACTGAGATTACAGGGGTGTGCCACCACATTTGGGTTAGCCTGCTCATTTTAACTTCAAAATATTTTTGAATTCATTTTTTGGATGGTGAATCCAAATTTTATCATGTCTTGCTAGGACTATTACAATAACCTCCTAAGTGTTTCTACCCCAAATTCATAGTCATCACTGCTGCCATGGAGATTTATCTAAAAAGCATATGCAATTGCATACTTCATCTACTTCAAATTCTACATTGCACTTTCATATTTTCTGTCACTTAAAAGAGATTTACTGGGTACCCACTAGGAGCCAGAGACCATACTAGGCGTGCAGAATACAAAGGTGAGCAAATCCAGACATAGTCCCTATTTTCAGGAATCTCATGGTAAATAGAGTCTGAATGATTTACCAGAGGATACAAAGCCTGGCATGGCCAGGGTGTTGTACATCTCTTTATCCTTGGCCTTTTACCTGCCCCCTTTACTTCCTCTTGCATTTCAGATATCACATTTCTTGCAGTTATCTTTGGGGCACATGTTTTCTAGTTCCCTTTCTTCTGAATATGCTCTTCCTCTGCTTAGAATACCAGTTTTTCTCCCTCTTCTCCTACATATCACCTACTCCTCAGTGAGGTCTCCCCACTCACTATGAGTTCTTTAATATCTAATGGTGCCTGGATCTACTCTTATCCCAACAAAACCCATAATTGCGCAAGTTAATTTGTTCCCTATCTGTCATCCACTTAGCTTTGCAAGTACTTTGAAATTGTCAAAAATAAAGCTGTACATAAAGGGGTGAAAACAAATTTTATTCCGTAATTACTGGCAGTAAAGGAAACAGCTAAGATGTATTCCAATTTGTGCAATGGTGACGGCATTTTAAAGGGAAAACGAGAACAGGTGCTAAAAAGAGGGTTCCAGTGAAAAATTATAAAGAGTTCGTCATTATAAATGTGATTTGACAAGTTGTGTCTGCTAGTGGGCAGTTATAGAAGTTGGGGCTCTATTCTCCTATGGAGACTAAGAGATGGAAGCCTTACTCCTGACGATTACACTTCAAAGTGATTACTTTCAGGTAGAGGAGAAAGACACTCCTGAATTGTAGAATGTACATTAAGTATGTCAAAAAGACAGTTGATGCACCAATAAAAGTATAGTCTGTAATGCTGGTACTTGAGAGGCTGAAACACGAGGATGGCAGGTTCAAGGCCAGCCTCAGCAACTTAGCAGGGACATCAGTAAATTAGCAAGACCTTGTCTCAAAATTTGAAAAAATAAAAAGAGAGAAACAAAGTTTGAGACCAACCTTGGTAACTTAAGGAGACCATGTTTCAAAATTAAAAAAACAAAAATAAAGAGGGGTGGTAGAACAACCTGGCTTCAACACCCAGGTTTTATTATACAATAAAATAATAATAAAATATTTTTTAAGTAATAGAGTACCCCTGGGCTCAGTCCTGAGCACAGCAAAAATGTATATTTTTTAACTAAAAAGAAAAGACAAATACACAAAAAAGATATCCTGAGTGCCAAGTAAGTGATACAGACACTGAGTAGTTCACACACATCTTCCCCACTCCAGGAGCAATTTTCCACCATCATTTTAATCAGCAAGGTTCATTGTTCACAGCTCCAGCCCCCTTCACAGCCTCTTCGGCTGCTACTTTCAGTAGGAGAAGAGGGCATTAATGAAACCAGGAGGCACTAAAGCTTGAATAGGCATTTCCCAGGGCGGTTGGACACATCTGGATCAAGATCTTTGAATTAATTCTCTCGCCAACTTGGCTTGTTTTTAAAGTATCTATCAATTTTTAAGGGGCTGGAACATTTTGTTTCCAATTCTCTAAACTCCATCAGAAACCTGACGTGCTGCAATCACTGTCAGCCTCTCACATGCGCCAGGCACAAAACCACAGGACAGCAACTTTTACATGTACATGGAGAAAAAAAAAATCACGTTCCACCATTTTGTTATCTGTTGGAAAAAATTAACAATTACTATTCTGTTTTGTGAACATCTAAAAAAGATCGAAGAAACAAATTTTTCAAAGTCAAGATAAAGAAATGTTAATGAATAAGAAAAAATATCTAGAAGGGTTGTAGACAGACATTATGAGCCACATGTGACATATGAGTCATCAATATACTGTGGTCATTAATAGAGCCAAAAGGATGTGAGGACTTGGAAAATAATTCGGTAGTCAATAACCAGAAGCAAAAACATACAATGACATGACTGGAAAGGGCCATTTACAGATATGGGAAATGAGGACTAGAAGAGGGAGGGGAAATTTCTAAGGCTTAAAGGTATCCTAGCAACAGAGTTAAACCTAGAGCCTGGGGTTTCTAGCTCCCTGACCTGTGTTTATTTCATTCTATCAGGTAATTACTTTAGTTTGAATTTTCTTTACTGAAAGTCCTATAAGAATGTCACTGTATCTGACTTTATTCCCCATGTTGTCCAGAGAGAGAGAGAGAGAGAGAGAGAGAGAGAGAGAGAGAGAGAGAGAGAGAGAGAGAGAGGTTGAGGACAGAGAGAGAAAAAAACAGAGATCTCAAAGGAGTGAAAAATAATTTTCTAACTTAAAATAGTTTAGGTTATCCTACATGGCAATGGAAAGGATAAAAAGTAATGTCACAGCAGGGCATGGTGGCGCACGCTTGTAATCCCCGCGCTTGGGAGGCGGAGACAGGAGGATCGCGCAGGTTCGAAGCCAGCCACGCTGGCTTAAGAGACCCTGTTTCCAAAAAAATAAAAAAAAAATAGGTCTGGGATTGTGGCCCTGAGGTAGAAGGGCTTCCAGGAACCCCAGTACCACCAAAAAAAAAAAAAAAAAAAAAAAAGTAATGGCACATTCAAAATATATCTCTGAGGTTGTAATGGGATAGAGTGAGATGAGACCAGAAGAACTTTGTAAGGACCTAGAATGAAATTAATGTGTCTCCAAGACCCAGGTGTTAGGAAGGTCAGAACTCTACAACATGAGGGGTAGGTTAACAAAATGGAGCTTAACATTTTTCCATTTTTATATTTATCTCAGGGGAATTCTACCTCCAAGCTATACCCCCAGACCCTTTAAATTTTTATTTTCAAGCAGAGTCTCCCTAAGTTGCTGAGGGTCTTCCTAGATTGTCAAACTGGCCAGGAACCTGTGATCTTCCTGTCTCAGCCTCCCAAGTACTGAGAATACAAGGGTGTGCCACCATGTCTGGTTATGTTCCTTTTTCTCATTGCTTGTATTTCCTGATAAACAGCTAGTTTTTAACTTCTTATAAAAATGGATAGTTGAAGCCAGGTGTGGCAGCCATTATCCCAGTACTTGGGAAGCTGAGACAGGAAGATTGCAGGTTCAAGTCAACCTTGGACAACTTAGTGACACCCTGTTTCAAAACAAAAAATAAAAAGGAGTTGGGGTGGGTTTTTTTTTTTGGTTATTTTTTGTTTGTTTTTGGTGGTACTGGTATTCCTGGAAGCCCTTCTATCTCCGGGCTACACTCCCAGACCTATTTTATATTTTTATTTGGAAACAGGGTCACTTAAGCCAGAGCGGCTGGCTTCGAACCTGCGCGATCCTCCTGTCTCCGCCTCCCAAGCGCGGGCATTACAAGTGTGCACCACCACGCCCGGCAAGAGTTAGGGTGTTTTAAAGGTAGAATAGTCCAGGATTCAATCCCTAGTACAAAAATATATATAGTTGATTTCTAATTTTGAGACTATCAGTGATACCAGAATGGCACAGTTTGCAATGATGGCCAGCTAAAGAGAGTTTTCCACTCTAAATTCTCCTAGGCCCCAGGCACAATGGTTTATGTATGGCAGGTACCATATTATGTTCCCTGTCCCATTGTAACTTTTGCCTACAGTTCTCTCTTTACTTCTCTTGAGGTAATACTTATTCTTGTTGAGATATCACTGAATAAATGCGCTTTAATTGTAAAACTTCATTCTAGGGCTGGGGTCCTGTTTCAGTGGCTGAGTACTTGCCTAGCATGCACAAAGTTTCAGGTTCAATCCTTAGCATCATAAAAGTAAAAAATAAAGAAAGAAAGAAAGAAAGAAAGAAAGAAAGAAAGAAAGAAAGAAAATAAAAATAAATAAACTGGGTGAGGTGGCACATGCTTGGAAACCCAGTACCTGGGAATTTGAGACAGGAGGATAGTAGGTTTGAAGCCACCTCAACAACTTAGCAAGACACAATTTCAAACTGAAAAACAGAGCTGGGAGTGGTGGTGCATGCTTGTAATCCCAGTAGTTGGGAGGCTGACACAGGAGGATTGCAGGTTCAAGGACAGCCTCAGCTACTTAGTGAGGCCTTCCAAAACTTAGTGAGAACCTGTTTCAAAATTAAAAAAAAAATAGAGCTAGAGGTGTAGCTCTGAGGTAGAATGCCCCTGGGTTCAGTCTCCTGTACCGCAATAAAATAAATAAATAAATAAATAAATAAATAAATAAATAAATATTAAATAAATAAAAATAGAACGTGCTGAGAATGTACCTCAGAACTAGAAAGCCCCTGGGTTCAATCCCTAGTACCAAAAATAAAATTAAATAAAAATAGTAAGTAAATAAAGATAAAACTTTATTTGTATTTATTTGTATTTATTTGTATTTATTTGTATTTTATTTTATTAACCTGTGATCCTCCTGTCTAAGCCTCCCAAGTACTGGGATTACAGGTGTGTACCTGCACCCCTGCATCCAGCTAAATAAAACTTTATTCTAATAAAAGTGGGCTGAGAAGAATAGAAAATGATCAAAGCCTGGGAGAGTCAGGGTTTCTACCTTGTTTTAGAGACGCAGTGAATAGCTTTAGATAGTGAGATTTATATGGCACTAATATGCTGGCATGTCTAGTGTCTGGTGTTGGCCTGAGACAATATTTGGTTAAGGAAACGTTTTGTATTCACCGTTCTAGTTTGGGGAAGTAACAAAACAAATTATCTGCCCCTAAGACTGAACCTGGAGCCTGTGCAATTCAATATTTGAAGCGACAGCACAATATCTGGTAGATGGTGTCAGATGTATCAATGGCAATCAACTACATTATAATTGCACAGGAAGACCTTGAACTCTAATTCTGCACATTGTAGCCAGATTCATCTTAAAATGCCACGTAAATCACATCACTGCTCTGATGAGGAGCCTACAAAGAATCGCTAAATGTTTGATGCTTCAAGTATAAAATCTGCCAGTAATTGTAGCTTCTTTATAATCTATCTACACTCTACCCATAAATTTTATTTTATAAGCTATTTTGTAAGGTGGCATAAACCTATAATCCCCGTTCTTGGGAGACTGACACAGGAGGATCACAGGTTTAGAGGCCAGCCTGAAAAACTTAGCAAGACCTTGTTTCAAAAAAAAAAAAAAACAAATAAAAAGATCTAGAGGTTTAGAGGTGTAGACCAGAGGTGAATGCCCCCGGTTTCCATCCCCAGCACCAAATTTATTTGTTAGAATGAATTAATACTTATGTTCAATGTGATATTTCAGCAAATTCGTGTAGGGTACAATGATGAAATCCACACTCTTATTCACTCTCACTCTTTTGCTTCCCAGCCTCTAATAATCACTATTCTATATTCAGGTCAACTTTTAACTTCCACACATGAGAGAGAATATGTGATATATGTCTTTTTACGTCTGGCTTATTTCACTTCATGAAATGTTCTCCGTTTCCATCCATTTTGCTGCACATGCTAGGATTTCATTCATTTTTAGTGCTGAATAATATTTCCGTGTGTATATGTACATTCTCTTCGTCCATTTATTCACTGATGGGCACTTAGGTTGATTCCTTATCTCAGCTATTGTAAATAGTGCTTTGATAAGCATGGGAATGCAGGTGTCTCTCTGATATGTTGATTCCATTTCCTTTGGCTATATATTCAGAAGTGGGATGGTTGCATCATATAATAGAAATAGTTTGGTTTTTTGAGGAGTCTCTATACTGTTTTCTGTAATAATTATATTAGTTTACATTCCTGTCGCGTCCCTCGACCAGCGATTAAGACACGACACGAAGCTCTTCTTGCAAGCCGTTTATTCAGGATACTCGTAATAACGGAATGGCAGAATGGCATGGCCTGGCAAAGATCTGCCTTGCGCAGGGGATTATAAACATTAACCCTCCCAATCACTCCCTGCCACGTCTCACTCACTCATTGGCTCATGCTCGTCAGGCCACCACCACGTCATGCGTTACATAACCTTAGCCTCCAAATATGGAGTTGCTTCCTGCACAGCCATGTGTCAATCAAGCTCAGAGGCAGGAAGCCGGCGCCATTTTCTAGTTCAGAGGCAGGAAGCCGGCGCCATCTTCTAATGGCGGCTCGCCACACATTCCCACCAACAGTGTATGAGGTTTTATTTTCTCCACATCCTTGCTAGCATTTGTTATTTTTTTAAAAATATCCTTTCTAACTGGGGCGAGATGATGTCTTATTGTAGTTTTGATTTGCATCTGATGTTGATTTTTTTTTCATGATTGTCTACTCTGTATTTATTTTTTTTTGAGAAGTGCTTTTTCAGATAATTTGCCTGTGTTTTAATTGGATTATTTCTTGCTAAACTACTTAAGTTCCTTCTAGAATCTGGATATTAGTTGTTTTTTTAGATGAATACTTGGCAAGTATTTTCTCCCATCCTATAGGTTGTCTATTTACTCTTCGTTGTTTCCTTTGCTATGCAGAAGCTTTTTCTTTTAATTTACTTTCATCTGCTTATTTTTGTTTTGTTCCTCCTGTGCTTCTGGGGTCCCACCCAGAAAATCATTGCCATACCATTGCCTTGAAGAACTCTCTCCACATTTTATTCCAGTAGTTTCATAGTTCCAGGTCTCATATCCAGGTCTATGATTGATTTTGAGTTGATTTTTGTGTAGGGTGAGAGGTAGGTGTCAAGATTCAATATTCTGTATATGGAAAGCTATTTCCCCAGCATTATTTACTGAAGAGGCTGTCCTTTTTCCAATGTAAATTTTGGGCGCTTTAGTTGAAAATCAGTTGGCTGTAGATGTATAGGTTTATTTCTAAAATACCCATTGTGTTCCACAGGTCTGTGTGCCTAATTTTATGCTAGTATCATGCTGTTTTGGTTACTAAAAATATTTTTATGATACTAGGGATATAACCCAAGGGTGACCTACCTCTGAGCTACACCTCAGCCATTTTTATGTTTTATTCCAAAACAGAGTCTCTCACTAAGTTACTGCTCACTGGCCTTAAATCTGTTCAATCTTCCTGTCCTAGCATTCCTGTACTGGAATTAGCGGTGTGCACCACTGCACCTGGCCTTTGGTTTTGGTCAATATAACTCTGTAGGATATCTTGAAATCAGATATGTCTTGCTTCTATTTTTGTTATTTTTATTCAAGATTTCTTCGGCTATTTGGGGTCTCTTTTGCTTTCATATGAGGACTTTATTTTTTAGTTCTGTGACGAATAACGATTTTTGTTGTATTTTAATTTTTTTTGCGGGTCTAGGAATGGAACCCGAGGCATTTGACCTCCAAGTACACCCCTGCCCTATTTTTTAAATCTTTTTTTGGAAACAGGGTCTCATTAAGTTGGCGAGTGCCTCACTAAGTAGCTGAGGCTGTTCTCGAACGACGATCCTCTGGTCTCAGCCTCCCGAATGCTGTGATTACGGCGTGCACCATCACTCCTGGCTTAACATTGGTATTTTGATGGGAATTTATTGAACCCATAAATTTCTTTGGGTAGAGTAGACATTTTAACAATATTAATTCTTAATCCCTGTTCATGGGAATGGGAGTTTTTCCTTTTTTTTTTTTTTTTTTTTTTTTGGTACCAGGGATTGAACCCAGGAGCATTCTACTTCCGAGCTACACCCCTAGGCCTATTTTTATTCTACATTTTGAAACAGGATCTCACTAAGTTGCAGAGGGCCTCATCAAGTAGCTGAGGCTGGCCGCGAGCCTGTGATCCTCCTATCTCAGCCTCCCAAGTACTGGGATTACAAGCGTGCACTATCACACCCAATTTTTTGGTGTGTTTGTCTTTTTAAATTTCTTTCATTAGCCTTTTGCAGTTTTCATAGTAGAGATCTTTCACTTCGTTGCTTAAATTTATTGTTTGGTATTTTACTTTTAAAAACTTCTCAAGCAGCCAGGCACGATGGCACACACCCATAATCCCAGTACTTAGGAGGCTGAGACAGGAGGATCACAGGATGGAGTCTAGCCTCAGCAATTTAGTTGTTTTAAACTAAACTAAACTAAACTAAAACATTTAAAAAGGAGCTGAGGTGTAGATTGGAGGTAGAATGTCCCTGGGTTCAATCCCCCATATCAAGCAAACACAACAACAACAAACAAAAAACTTCTGGTTGAAAAAATACTATAAACTTATTTATTTCAAGAATCATAACTACTAGGTGTAACTTAACTCTCAAAATAAATAAGAAGCAACCAGAAGAAAACTCCTAGATGTGTGAAAATAAAGTGGACTGGTTTGGGAATCGTGGACTAACAGAAGAGAAGGGCATCCAACACCATAGTCCCAAACCAGTAACAGAAGTTAGACCAAATAGGTTCATTCTTCTCAGATCAAATCAAATGCTTCCTACACCAAGCAAGCCTGGAACCATTGTTAAGGGGGGGCAGTCTAAAGTAATCAAGAATTCTATCCAGCAAAGTCATCTTCCAGAAATTTAGGTTATATAAAGGTATTCTCAGATAAAATACAAACATTATTTGATGGTCTTTGGCTTACCTTATAAGAAAAAGAAAAGTATTTTTTTCAAACTGAAAGCAAATAACCTCAGACAGCAATTCAAATATAACATGAAAAAAAAAAAAATAAGACGATGGTAAAGGAAATCACATAGTTATAAAAGTTAATATAAACTTATTTTTCTTCTCCTTTATTATCTTAACTCTTCTTAAAACAATTGTGTAGCTGGGGACAGCTATTTTGGAGACCAAGTCAGGAAGATCACAAGTTTGATGTCAACATGGGAAGTTATCAAGATCTTATCTCAATAAAAATAAGAAAAAGATCTGGGGATATAGCTCTGTGCTAGAGTGCTTACCCAGCATGTGTGAAGCCCTGGGCTTAATATTCAGAAATATACAAAAACAAAAACAAAATTATAAAACAGTATATGAATCAGGTGTGGTTGTACATGCTGGTAATCCCAGTCCTTGGAAGAGATGGGAGGATTGCAAATTCAAGGACAACCTCAGCAATTTAGCAAGACCTTGTTTCAAAATAAAATGGACTGATGGTAGAATCTACTTAGAGGTAGAATGTTGCTAGGTTCAACCCCCAGCACCAAACCAACAACAGTATATATAATTTATTGTTGGGTCTTTAACATACAGAAAAATATTTGCCTCTAATAGCACAAAGAATGTGAGCAACCTGGATTGAGCTAAGGAAACCACTCTAGATGGTAATTTGAATACAAGAGAAAAGAGAAGAGAATAAAAATGATAAAAAGGAAGGTTAATAAAGCAAGTACTACAAGTTTGTTTTTCTTCTTTCTTTTGACTTCTTAAAAAGTCATAATATTATATAAGCTATTATTTATAACAAGGCTTTTTTATTTTTAGAATGTATAGATGCAATATGTGTAACATAATAGCACAAAAAAGGGAAAGGGGGATAATATAGCCATAGAGGAGAAGCATTCCTTTATCTCACTGGAATTAAGATAGTATAAATATAATGTTGAGCTGAGCATGATGGTACAACACAGTATTTGGGAGGCTGAGACAGAAGAAACACAGTTTCAAGGCTAGCCTCAGCAACTTCTCAAGACCCTCAGCAACTTATCAAGACCTTGTTTCAAAATAAATAGATTAATAATAATAATAATAATAATAATAACAATAATAATAGCTAGGGTGTAATTCAGTGGTAGATCACCTCTAAATCCTTAGTACCAAAAATTTTTTTTAAATGCTGCTGATTCTGATAAATTCAGATGTATATGGTAAACTCTAGAGCATAAGTTCTCTAAATAAGCAATGTCATTCATTGGAAGATGCTGGAATGAAATAGAGATATATAAAAGAATGCAAATCTGTCACTACATCTTTCTGGCTCTTCTATTAAGGAGGGTAGATTTCTAAGGGAGCACCGAGTAATTTTTTTTCTGGTGGGGGAGAAGCCAAGTGAGTTTGAGAATCTACGTTTTAGAGAAAAACACTAAAGAAATAACTTAAACTACTATATAGAAATCATTAAAAATGAAAATACTACATTATGAAGTATTCAATTAATACAAAGAAAACAGTAAAGAAGTAACAGAAAAAGAGAAAAGACACGAAACAAATAGAAAGTGAAAAGTAAAACAACAACTAGGTGCAGTGAGTAGGGCATGCCTGTAATCCCAGTACTTGGCAGGCTGAGGCAGGAGGATCTCAAGTTCAACTCAGTTTCCCAAGGACTGGGATTACAGGCACCCACCACCACGTCTAGCACTATTATTTTTTTAAGACAAAACAAAAAAAACTGGCCATGGTGGCACATACCTGTAATCTCAGTCCTTGGGAAGCTGAGACAGGAGGACCTTAGGTTTGAGGTCAGCCTCAGCAATTGAGTGAAACCCTATTTTAAAATTAAAATCTAAAAAGGCCTAGGGTGCAATGCTCAGAGGTAGAATGTCCCTGGTTTTAATCCTCAGTACCAGCAAATAAGATAAAAGGCAAACCATCTGAATACACATTTCTCCAAAATAATTATACAAATGGCCAATAAGCACAAAAAAATGCTGATCAGCATAATTAGACTTTAGGTAAATGCAAATAAAGCCACATTGAGGGCTGTGGGTGTAGCTCATTGGCAGAGCATTTCCTCCGTTTACTAGGAGCACTCAATTTGATCCTGAGAACCATAAAGAAATAGAAAGGGAATAAAACACTTAGGTACAAAATTAACACATCAGCTAAATATATGTGTGAAAATTACTGGCAAAAGTAATGGTATGTGAAAAGGGTACTGGCAAAAGATGACAAAGAAGATTTTAAAAATAAAAAAACGTCAAGTCCGGTGGTGCACGTCTGTAATCCCAGAATTTGAGAGGCTGATACAGCAGGACCACAGATTCAAGGCCAGCCTCAGCAACCAGCAATTAAGTGAGACTCTCAGCTATTTAGCAAGATTATGTTTTAAAATAAAACATTAAAAAGGGCTGAGTTTGTAGATCAGTGGTAGAATGGCCCTGGGTTCAACCCCCAAAATTAAATAAAATAAAAGGAATGACGCCTCATGTTTGTGGATTGGAAGACTCAGTATATATACCAAAGATGAGCCGGGCGTGGTGGCGCACGCTTGTAATCCCCGTGCTTGGGAGGTGGAGACAGGAGGATCGCGCAGGTTTGAAGCCAGACTCGCTGGCTTAAGAGACCCTGTTTCCAAATAAAAAAGTATAAGAAAAATAGGTCTGAGAGTGTAGCCCGGAGGTAGAAGGGTTTCCAGGAACCCCAGTACCACCCAATATATATATATATATATATATATATATATATATATATATATATACACACACACATACCAAGATGCCAATTCTCCCCATATTGGTCTTTAGGTTTATGATTATTCTTTTCAAAATTCCACCAATGCGCTTCTATTTTGTCTGGTTGTTATTGTTTTGTAGACATTTTAAATTTTATTTTATTGAGTATGTGTATGTATGTTTGTGTGTGTTGCTGAGGATTTAACCTAGGGCCTTGCATATGCTAGGTAATTGCTCTACCACTGACCAAACTTATTTTAAAATCTATATGGAAAGGCAAAGACCCTAAAATAGCAAAAACTGTTTTGTTTTGTTTTGTTTTTCGGTGCTGAGAATGGAACCCAGGGGCATTTTACCTTCAAGCTACACCCCTAGCCCTATTTTTTATTTTTTATTTTTGAAACAGGGTCTCGCTGAGTTGCAAAGGGCCTCACTGAGTGCTGAGGCCCATGAACTGTGATCCTCCTGTCTCAGCCTCCCAAATGCTAGAATTACAAGCGTGTGCCACCATGCCTGGCAGCAAAAACTATTTTGACAAAGAAGAATGAAGTGGGAGAAAACACTCTACATAATATTAAGGATTAATATATACATGGGCAGAAATCAAGATAGTGTGGTATGGCAGAGACATAGACATACAGATTAATGGAACAGAGTAGAGACCAGAGCTAGATACACACAAATATGTTCAATTGATTTCTGACATATATGACAAAAGCACTTACATGGGAAAAAGAGGACTTTTTCAAATAATGGCGCTGAAGCATTTGGGAATACACAGGTAAAAAAATAAATATTCACATAAATCGAGTATCATCTATAAAAATTAAATCAAAATAGACCATTGATTTAAATGTCTAACATAAACCTCTGAAACTTTTAGAATGTCAGTAGTGGTGGTACATACCTCCAATCCCATATTTGGAAGGCTGGGACTGAAGAATCACAGGTTTGAGGCCAATGTATTTTAGTTTAGCAATCTCCTGTTTCACAGTTAAAAGTTACAGCCAGGCGTAGTGGCACGAATTTATAATCCCAGTCCATGGGAGGCTAAGATAGAAGAATCACACGGTTGTAGCCAGACTCAATAATGCGAGGCCTTCTGCAATTTAGTAAGATCCTGTATCAAAACAAAAACTAAAATAGGGCTGGGGTAGAGCTCAGAGGTACAATACCCTTGGATTCATTTTTTATTAATTTTTTTGGTGGTACTGGGGGTGGAACCCAGAGGCTTTCTACCTCCGGGCTATATTCCCAGACCTATTTTATACTTTATTTGGAAACAGGGTCTCACTAAGTTGCTGAAAGCCTCACTAAGTAGCTGAGGCTGGCTTCGAACCCGTGCGATCCTCCTGTCTCAGCCTCCCAAGCGCAGGGATTACAAGCGTGCGCCACCACGCCCGGCTTACCCTTGGATTCAAACACCAGTCACACACACGCACACACACACACAGACACAGAGAAAATACAAAGGGACTGGGTTTGAAGCTCAGAAATAGAATGACCTTGGGCTCCATCCCCAGCTCTACAACAAATACGATGATGAAAAATTTTAGAAAAAAATGGAGGAAATCTTGAGGATCTAGAACAAGGCAAAGTATCTCAGACATTATACTAAAAACATGGCCCATAAAAATAAATTGGTAAATTCTTCACTACAAATAAAATCCTAGTTTTTACAAATGATCGTACAAAAAGTATGAATATAGAAGTTATAGACTGGGAGAAAATACTTTTAAACTGTGTAAAGTATATACCCAAAAAAGGACAAATATTCAAGATATAAAAAACTCAATATTAAAAATCAAACAATAATTAAAACATCAATCTAAATCAACAATGAATAAAAGATACAAGAGGTATTTTATTAAAGAGAACATATAGATGGGAAATAAACACATGAAAAATGTCAACATCATTAATAATTTAGTAAATGTAAATTAAAACCGCAATGTGATATCTTAAACTGGATGTGGTGGCAAACGTCTATCATACCAGTACTTGGGAGGTGGAGACAGCAGAATTTGAGGCCAGCCTTGGCAATTGAGGTAAAGTCTGTTTCCAAATAAAAAATAAAATAGTGCTGGGCTATATAGACACTCTGGAAAACAGGTTGGAGCTTCTTATGAAACTGAGCAAGTAACCACTATATGACCCAGAAATTGCACTCCCGGTCATTTATACTAGACAGCTGAAAATTTATGTTCATACAAAATCTGTACATGAATATTTATAGAGGATTTATTCATAATAGCCCCCCAAACTAGAAACAGTCAGATTTCCTTTGATGGATGAATGCTCAAACAAATGTGGTTACATTGTTATAATGGAATACAACTCAGCAATAAAAAGAAATGAACTTTATTTTGTGGTAGTGGGGAAGGAACTCAGGGGCATTCTACCTTCAGACTATGCCCCCAGCTCTATTTTATTTTTTATTTGGAAACAGGGTCTTACTAAGTTGCAACTTCATGAAGTTGCTGAGGCTTGTTTTGAACCTGTGATTCTCCTGTCTCATCTTTCAAGTACTGGGATTATGGGAGTGTGCCATAACATCTTTTAGAAATGAACTAATGTTGCACATAGCAACTCAAATATTTCCCCAATAAATTATGTTTAGTGAAAAGAACCCAAAGGCATTATACCTCTGAGCTATATCACCAGCCTTTTTTCTTTTGTATTTGTATTTTTAAGAAAGGATCTGACTAAGTAGCTGAGACTGGCCTCGAACCTGGGATCCTCCTGACTCAGCCTCCTAATTACTGAGATTACAGGCATGCACCACTATCTCAAGCTTTCATAAATTTTTTTAAATTTAAATTAAGTATACCCTTGCATGGTGGTGCACACCTATAACCTCAGTACTTGGGAGGCTGAGACAAGAATATCAAGAGGTTTGAGGAAAGCCTTAGAAACTTAGCTGAGGCCCTCAGCATTTTAGCAAGACCCTGTTTCAAAATAAAAACTAAAAAGTGCTGGTGTGTGGTGCAGAGGTGAAACAGTCTTGGTTCAACTTCCAATACATGATGATAAATTGAGTCCCTCATGATCTCACAGCGGAACAGGAAGCAGAACCCCGGAAGCCAGAAGCAGAGATATCGCGTGACTCCAGGTCCCTCGAGACTCCAAACATCTCGAGACTCAGAATGTTACGAGAGAATCGGCATGCCTATAAAGCATAGGTGCCTCCAATCGTCCACGTGACTCAGCCGGCTGATCAGGACTATGCGCAACTCTCCAGACCCGTGGCCCATCGGTCCCTTCCCCACTGTTGGCTGACTCTCCGGAGGGTGCCAGGTCCGAATAAAACAGCAGTCTATGATAACACGGTTGGTGTTTTTACCTCCTTCCTAAACCCCCAACTCTATTTTCAACCTAACACATAGATTATATATTTAAGCATTAAATTGAACAAGTGCAATTAAAATTAGGGAAATCTAACCTGGTGTGGTGGCTTATGCCTGGAATCCACTTGGGTGGCTGAAACAGAATAATCATAGGTTCAAGGCAAGCCTCAGCAATTTAGTGAAGCCCTAAGCAACTCAGCAAGACCCTGTTTCAACATAAAAATAAAAGAGGCCTGGGAATATAGCTTGAAGATAGAACGCCTCTGAGTTCGATCACCAGTACCACAAAAAAACGGGGAAATCTGAATGAGATCAGTGATTGTTATCAATTTGAAAATCATGGTTTTGATATTATACTATCGTTCTATAAAATCTTACCTGTAGATGAACAGATAAAGGGTACATAGGACTCCTTTTTATTTTAATAATTACATGCTATCACAGTAAAATTTCAGTTAAAGGATTGCCTCCTCTGCTAGGGCCACACCTTTCTATACTTGTCTCCTCACGATTCACTCAGGTGACATGGCTGTAGCAGACACTTGGCCTTTAGTAAAGCTCTTTTCTTCTTATCAACATGCCTGTTTCCTCCAGCGGGATATTTCACACTTTTCAGTTAGTCATTTAGCTACTTCATGTTGTTCCTCAAGGTTCAATATCAAGACAGTATTAGTTAAAAGGATAAAAATCACTTGGCAAATTGGTGTTCCGGATAATTGTCTGTATGCGCATACTAATACATAGACTTAGTTTTCATACATTTGGCCACAAACCACTTCTACAGAGTTATCATTGACCAAAGAACTTTTTATCTTTTCTGAATTATTTATATTTATTTGCTTTCCCTTCAATTCTTTTTTTATTTCTCTTTTCATTGTAATCTTATTGGTGCATTATATGTATGTGGAACAGTGGGTTTCATTGTGGCATATATATATATATATATATATATATATATTTATATGTATATATGTTGTTGTATATATTTACATACACACATATACTTTTTGGTACTGGAGATTGAAGGCAAGGATGCTTTAGCTCCAAGCTACATCCTGGACTTTTTATTTTTTATTTTGAAACAGAGCCTTGCTAAGTTGCTGAGGTTGGCCTCCAACCTGCAATTCTCCTGTCTCAGCCTCCCATGGACTAGGGTTACAGATGTGCATTGCCACACCTGGTTCATACACACACATACAATTTAAACAGTGTGATATCTCAGTACCTCCCCTTGCTTTTCTTTTTCCTCCCCTTCATCTCCTTCATTTACTGCTCTCTTCTCTTTTAATAATGTTTTTTTTTTCTTTTTCTCTCTCTAGTGTCCACATATGAGGAAAAAGATATGACACTTGTCTTTCTTGATCTGGCTTGTCTCGCTTAACATTACGCTTTCCAGTTCCATTTCCCTGCCAATGACACAGATTCAAGACAATCTCCACCAAAATTTCAATGACAAATATAGGGAGAAAAAGTCCTAAAATTGCTATGGAAAGCAAAAGACCCAAGTAGCCAAAATACTTATAATCTCGGTCCTTGGGAGGCTGAGACAGGAGGATTCAGGCTTAAAGCTAGCTTCATCAACTTAGTGAGACCCTGTTTCACCAAAATAAAGAGGGCCGGTAGTATATTTCAGAAGGAGAATGCGCCTGGGTTAACTCCCCAGTAGAATTAAATTAAGGAAAGAAAGAAAGAAATTATACTACAAAGCCTTAGTAACGAATATGGCATGGTACTAGCATAGAAATAGACATGTAGAACTATGAAATAGAGTAGAAGGCAAAAAGGCAAATCCACAGAGCTTCAGTGATCTGAATCTTAGATGCAGTGTCGAACAGATAATCCTTTTAACACATAGTGCTGGGAAAACTGGACATTCATATGTAGATCAATGACACTATATATCCCTACCTCTCACCTTGAACAAAAGTCAACTCAAAGGGGATCAAAGACCTAGTAATAAACCCAAAAACCTTGCAACTGCTGGAAGAAAACACACCGAAAATATGGCTTCCTCAAAAGGAATCCTGTGGCTAAAGAAATAATATTGACAATCAATAAAAGGGGTATGTAGTTCATTTTTTATTTATTTATTTATTTATTTATTTATTTATTTATTTATTTATTTTGTGGTACTGGAGTTCCTGGAAGCATTTCTACCTCCGGGCTACACTCCCAGACCTACTTTTTATATTTTTATTTGGAAACAGGGTCTCTTAAGCCAGCGCGGCTGGCTTCAAACCAGTGTGATCCTCCTGTCTCCACCTCCCAAGCATGGGGATTACAAGCGTGCGCCACCACTCCCGGCAAGGGGGATGTAGTTTAGAGCTTAGCCTGAATGAGGTCCTGGGTTCAGTCCCAAGTACTTTTAAAAAAAAGGAAAAATAAAAGAAAGAAAAGAAGCCGAAAGTCGTGGTGTGCACCTGTAATCACAATATTAGGGAGACTGAGACAGGAGGATCGATCACAGTTTCACGTCCAACCTATATAGGAGACCCTATTGTTTATTTGTTTATTTATATTTTTTATATTACTGGGGACTGAACCCATAGGCATTCTACTCCTAAGCTACACCCCCTAACCTTATTTCATTTTTATATTTAAACAGGGTCTCATTAGGGTGCTGAGTCTTACTACTTGCTGAGGCTGTCCTTGAACCTACTATCATCATGTTTTAGCCTCCCAAGTACTGGGATTGCAGGCACGCACCAGCACACCTGGTGGAAATCCTGTTTAAAATAAAAATAAAGTCAGGTGTGGTGGCTCACACTTGTAATCCCAGTACTTGGGAAGTTGAGACAGAAGGATCACTTGTTTGTGGCCAGCCTCAGCTACTTAGTGAGATCCTTTGCAACTTAGTGAGACCCTGTTTCAAAATGAAGAGTTAAAAAATAGGGCTGAGAGTGTAGCTTGGAGGTAGAAAGCCCCTGTGTTCAATCCCCAGCACCAAAATATAATAAAATAAATTATAAATAAATATAAATTAATTAACATAATAAAATAAATTATAAATAAATTATAAATAAAGGTCAGGGGTGATGGTTCACACCAGTACTTTGGAGGATTGCAGTTTCAAAGCCAGCCTCAGTAACTCAGTAAGGCTTCTACAACTTAGCAAGACCATTCCAAATAAAAAAATAAAATAGAGATGAAAGTGTTAGAATGGAGATAGAATGCCCCTGAGTCAATCCCCAGCACCACAAAATAATTAAATTTAAAATAGAAAAGGATCTGGGGGTGTAGCATGGAGGTAAAATATTTTAACATTCATTGGTTCAATCCACATTAAAAAATAAATTAATTAATTAAATAAATAAATTACAGGGAGTAAATCAAGCTGGGCATGGTGACACAGGCTTGTAATCTTAGTAATTGGGAGGCTGAGAAAGGAGAATCACAGGTTCGCACTCAGCCTCAGCAATTTAGTGAGACCCTCTACAACTCAGTGAGACCTTGTTTCAAATGTAAAAATGCAATAGGACTGGGGGTATAGCTTAGAGTTAGAATGCCCTGGGTTCTATAAAAAAGAGGATGAAGGCCGGGGGTGGTGCCGCACGCTTTATAATCCCCGTGCTTGAGAGGCAGAGACAGGAGGAGTTCGAAGCCAGCCGCACGCGCTGGCTTAGGAGACCCTGTTTCCAAATAAAAAATGTAAAAATAGGTCTGGGAGTGTAGCCCGGAGGTAGAAGGGCTTCCAGGAACCCCAGTACCACCAATAAATAAATAAATAAATAAATAAATAAATAAGAGGATGATTGCATCAAACTAAAAAATTTTCTGCATAGCAAAAGAAACAAGTCAGAAGAGATTTACACAACGGGAGAGAAAACATTGCCAACTATTCTTCTGACAGAGGACTCCTCTTTTGAATATATAAAGAGTTCAAAAATTTTAAGGAGAGATGGGGAAGGGTTGGGTGGGGATTGGGTAGCGTCTTAACTGGATAATGTGTGCATGTATGTCTACACAAGTTTTTTACTCTATTATGATGTACAAATACAATGCACCAATAAAAAAATTTCAGAAATAAATAAGAATCAATAAATGAAGAATCAATACAGACTAAAAATAAATAAGAATCAACTAATGAATAAATGAACTAAAGAGACAAGTCTCAAAAGAAGATGTAAAACCAGGTGTGGTAGTGCCCACCTGTAATCTCAGTACTTGGGAAGCTGAGACAGGAGGATCGCAGGTTTGAGGCCAGCCTCAGCTACTTAGTGAGGCTCTCTGAATTGTAGTGAGATGCTGTACCAAGGTAAAAAATAAAATAGGGCAGGGTGTAGCTCAGGGATAGAATGGCCCTGGGTTTAATCCCCAGTACCCCCCACCCATACACATAATGTCCTATAGCTTATATCCATTGATTATTGGTCCTTCTGAGTCTTTTCTAGGCCCAACTGTCTGTTCCTTCAGCATTCTCTGCATACCTTTCTACCCCTATGGACTCTCATCAATAATGGAATCTTATCATGGGTGAAGAAATTGCTAAATCCTGAATGACAATCCCCATATACTTATTTGTACTCTCACTAAGTGAGTTCTCCAGTCTTACCACAGAACCACAGAATGCTGGAGCTTGATGGGGAACATGATGGGGAGAATTGGAGTTCAGAGAGAGAAGGGGATTTTCCAGGTTCACACAGCCTGGTAATGTCAGATGCAGAACCAAGGTTTCCAGACTCCCAGTCCAGAGCTTTCTACCCTAACATATTCTTCCACTCTCACGTGATGCTTAGGATCACGTCCTCGGGAGTCAGACTGCCTGTCTTGAAATCATGGCTCTTCTACTTAATAAAGCCATAGGAAATTTACTCAACCTATCGTTTCCTCTGTTTGTTTATTTTTGTGGTGCTGAAGTTTGAACCCAGGGACATTCTACCTCCGAGCCACACCCCCAGCCCTAGTTTTTCTTCTTTTTTTTGAAACAGGGTCTCACTAAGTTGTGGAGGGCCTCAGTAAATAGATGAAGTTGGCCACAAACCCAGATCCTCCCATCTCAGCCTCCCAAGCACTGGGATTTTAAGCATGCAACCCCACACCCAGCTGCCTCTGCTTATTAATAGTACTGTTTATTAATAGTACCTCCATTTTAGGATTGTGTGCATTCAGTCAGCCAACAAATTAAAAACATTTAGAAATCCAGGTGTGGCGGCACATGCTTAGAGTCCCAATACTTGAGAGGCTGAGACAGGAGGACTGCAGGTTCGTAGCCAGCATCAGCAACTTAGTGAGCCCCTGTGTCAAAAATAAAAAATAAAATAGAGCTAAGGGTGTGTCTTGGAGATAGAAATCCTCTGGGTTCAATCCCCAAGAGCATGCCTGAGTGCACATGCACACACACACACACACACACACACACACACACACACCAATTAGAACTATTTATTTGCAATTAGTGTTTCAGTTAATATTAACTTTTGCACCTTCAACCTTCTACCCCCAACCATTACTGCATGGACTTATTAGGCTACTGGTATAATATCCCAGCATGTACAATATTCTGGCTGGAAAATGTCATCAAGGTAGTGTTATCTTTTCTGTAAATCTGAAAAATATGCTTATTGAGGGATTCTCATTGGTTACATCTAGACTTTTTTCCATTTAATTTTTTTCTCATCTGCCTTCCCTACCCCTAAGCCTTTTAATCTTCTTGTCTCACTTTTTAGAGAGATTATCTCAATTGCCTCCACTTCTAAAGACAATCTCTTTAATTATCTTTAAGGTTCTAAATTTTCCTTTAGTTCTAAGAATTCAGGCTTTGCCGAGGACAGAACTGTTCGCATAATGGTACTTCAATGCACTTGAGGGCTACGGTAGCTAATGCAGGCTATGGTACCATTATATTATATTTTATTTTATTGGTATTGCAATTGAAACCAGGGACATTCTACCTACACTCACAGATCGTTTGTTTTGTTTTGTTGGTCTTGTTTTGATACCGAGAATTGAACCCTGAGACATTCTAACACCAACCTACATCCCAGTCCTTTTCATTTTTTTTTTTTGTTGTTGTTGTTGTTTTGAAACAGGGCATTGCTAAATTGCTAAGGGACTTGCTAAATTGCAGAGGCTGGCATAGAACATGTAATCCTCCTGTCTTAGCCTCCAAAGTATTGGAATTATGGGTGTGTACCACTGTCTGTGGATAATTTGCATGCTATTTTAGAATTGGTATGCAAGAGAACTTCTTTCTGTACAACTCTATTTACTTTTCCCACAGAAGAAACGTGACTCTTTGCTCTCTGAGTTGTTGAACCCAAACCTCTTGCATTTGTTGATTTTCTTCAACTTCCTACTTACTCTCTGAAGTTAAAATTCTCTTTTACCTATAGTTCAAATTTTGCAAATCGTTTAATCCAAAATCGATGCTTGTATGTTGTCACTTGCTCTAGTTCCCCTGACTCCGGATAATAAAATAGGGTCTGAAGCCAGGTGTGGGGGTACACACCTGTAAATCCCAGCACTTGGGAAGCTAAGACAGGAGTATCATAGGTTTGAGACCAGCCTCAGCAATTTAGTGGGACTCTTAGCAACATAGCAAGGCCCTGTTTCAAAACAAAAGAATAAAAAAGAACTTGGGGTATAGCTCAGAGATAGCTCCTGAGTTCAATTTCTAGTAACACACACACACACACACACACACACACACACACACACACATACATGTATAATGATGATGATAATAATAATAATAACAATAATAATAATGGGACTTGAGTGGTAAACTAATGGAGGAGAGTTTTAATTCTGGCCCACACAGCACCTTGGAAATAGCCATCAGGCTTCTGAGTCCACAAGGGAGCAGAAAGATAGATTTACAGTCATCCATGTATTTGCCTAATGCTAAAGATACACTGCAGAGGAATGCTTTCACTTGAAAAAAAACTATTTCTTGTTAATAGGCAAATGTTTTAAAAACAAAAGTCAAATGGTACGATATTAGATAATTAAAGCTGATTACATTTAGGGTGCTTAAAAGATACTATTTTCAGCAGAATGTGAATTGGGAACAATTTCATTAATTTTAATAAGCTTTTGCTTCTGAGTACTTTTTCCAGTCAGCGAGTGAAAGGCAAGATAGGTTGGTGTCCACAATGTTGCCTTTTGGCAGTTGGATGGCTTATTTCTTTTTGTGTTATTGCTTCTTAAAAGGCCGTGTCATGCTGTCTGATGCTCTCACTGACACTGGAGGTGGAGAAATGGATGATTTTCTTTTCATGCTAGCTTGGCTAGTGCATGGCAATATCATTAACTTGTTAAGGGCCCCTTCTTTTGTCTCAGCTGTGGAGAGTGGAACTATGTTGTATTTACCACCTTGTCGGCTCACCTTATCTTTAAAAGCCCAATCAAATAGAAAGGGCAATGGGAAATAATAGTGGTGAAAGGTGACTTTGTAACCCTTCCCCATATTCATCAATGAGTCTCTTTTGGACATCTACCATGCACCTTGTTCTGTGTAAGTCTACACAGAAGAAACAAAGAAGGAAAAATCGCCCCATACAAGGGAGTTGCTAGCACATGCAAGGCCTTTGTGATAAAGATATTGCACCGATAAAAAATGACCCCTCCAAAGAAAAAATGAATTGGATGCTCAAGAGAATGTAGAAGGTTGGGGAACTTATATTTGGTGAGCTCCTCCTATTGTTTTATGAAGACAATGAAGCTGGGAATGGTGGCTTCTACCAATAATTCCAGTACTTAGGAGGCTGAGACAGGAATAGCAGACATTCGAGGCCAGTCCCCCAAATCTATGAAGATCCTCAGCAATTTAGCAAGACCCTGTTTCAAAGTAAAAACTTTAATTGGGCTGGGGGTATAGTTCAGAGGTAAACTGCCCCTGGGTTCAAACACCAGTACCAAAGAAGGAGAGGCAGCCCATAAATAAGAATATTTAGATTCAGCGAGTTGAAGGGTATCCAAGTACCCAAGGCAAATTACGGATTAGACAGGATTGAATCTTAATTCTGTTTCCTTGTAAACTCAAACCTGCACTGGCTACCCACTCTGATGGTAAACAAAACAGCTGCTTAGAGCCTGAAGGATCAGAAAGACGATGCAGGGATGAATTTGTCCCACTCCGGGGGCTAAGGGAATATTATTGAAAGTACAGACTAGGGGTAATATACAGCTTGCTGGTGACATGGAAAACAAAAAGACCTTTTGCTTCTCTGAATTATGAGCCTTTTGCATTTTGCTGATTCTTAGCAGTATTCTAATTGAGAGACTTTTGTGATTAATATTGACTATGTGAAAATATGCTTTAGGTCTTCGTTTCCTGGTTTAGCTTCACACTTCCAAATTAAACTAAGGAGCCAGGATTATCTCAGAGTAGCCCAGCAACTAGCCAGCTCAGCGCACATGCCATGAGTTAACATTACAATTGGCAAGTAGTAGTTTCACACCAAAGAAAAGATAAAAAAACAATTTTTTGTTAATTTTAGAAAAACAGGCAGATAAGAACCTCTTTTTTCCTTCCACATCCTTCCTTTGGGGGGGTCTCTTAAAAGCAGTGAAGCCAGTCAGGGAATACTCTCACTATGTGATCCAGAGAAGAAAATAGTGTTTTTAATTCATCCTTTCTTCTGGCTTTAGAAATTTTCCACAGCTGATGGTTTTCTGTGATTCTTGAAAATACTTTTCAGACATCTGCAGTTCATGGGGACATGGAACATCATTATTTTTTATCACCTAGGTCTTCTAGGTCGGTGTGTCATCCACTTAATTTCTAGTTGGGCTTCCTGTAGTGCGATCCCATTCTGAGAGCGCCCTGTGGGCAAGTTTTGGCTAGACATTCTCTGGCTCTGGAATGGTCTTACTTCTGTACTTCCCTACTTTTCTTATCAGAAAGCATGAGACTCAAGCATGGCCAAAGTCTGGAAATGATTCAAGTTTAAAAAAAGGAATTGAGGCAGAAGAAAGAACAGGATTTTCTCAAGGAAATCAGGAATTAAAATAGACATACTTAAAAATTTTTGGTACCATGGACTGAATTTAAGGCTACTCCACTTCTAAGCTTCACTCTCAGCCTTTTTTAAATTTGATCTCTCTAAGTTGTTCAGGTTGTCCTTGAATCTGCAAGCCTCCTGTCTCAGCCTCCCAAGTACTGGGATTACAGATGACAGGCATGTACCACCATGTTCACAAAATACTTAACCTTTTCATAATGAATCTTATTGGCAATCTAATGAAGCATACAGATCCCCATAGAGCATGTGATGATGATGATGATGATGATGATGATGATGATTATTATTTTATTAATTTTGCAAGTCTGGGGATGAAACCCAGGGGCATTAGACCTTCGAGCTATGAGCTCACCTCCAGCCCTGTTTTTAATTCTTTATTTTGAAACAGGGTCTCACTGAGTTGCAGAGGGCCTCACTAAGTAGCTGATGCTGTCCGCGAACCGTGATCCTCCGGTCTCAGTCTCCCAAATGCTGGGATTGCAAGCATATGTCACCATGCCTGGCTATTTTTAAAATATGTAATATAAGATAGATAGGATTTCATATTGAAATGATTATCAAAATATTTGTAAAACCAAATGTGCTATATATATATATATATATATATATATATATATATATATATTTCATCATTAATGCACAAATACAAATATTCACAGTAAATTATATAACTACCATTATTTTTACAGTAATGGGCTTAAATGTTATTTAGAGATATTTACAATAACTACTGCTATATGAAAATCTCTGTGATTTCTAGTGATGAAAAAGTCTCAAGTACTATCAATACTATAATAGCTTAGTGCCTAGAGTCATCATTGGAAAAATGTTATATTTCTATAATCTATTAGAGATTACTAAATTTAAGATTTAGCTAGGTATTTGGTCTCATACCTATAGTCCCAATATTTGGGAGGCTAAGTGAAGAGGATAGCAGGTTCAAGGTCAGCCTCAACCACTTAGTGAGACCCTGTTTCCAAATGAAAAATAAAATAAGGCTGAGGACTCTTTCAAAATCAAATAACATAAGTAAATAAAAAGCATATGTGTGTTGGGGTACCTCGGAGGTAGAATGCCTCTGCATTCAATTCCCAGTATCAAAGATAAATAAGATTTAATTTTATGAGGGTGCGGTGCACTCCTATAGTCTCAGTACTTGGGAGGCTGAGACAGGAGAACAGCAGGTTCAAGCTCAGCCTCAGTAACTTAGTGAAACTCTGTTTCACAATTTAGAAAAACATGGCTAGGGGCTTAGCTCAAAGGTAGAATGTCCCTGGGTTCAATTCCCAATAACCCCACCCGACACACTAAGATTTAATTTTCCCACCAAATGTCATGTCTCCCCAGATTTCTGTATATGAACTAAATTGACTACAGGTTAAGAACTCAATTGATTTGGAGGCAACACCTCAATTCTCTTATCTGCCAATAGGGATAGTACCTTCTTCACAGAGCTATTATGAATATTTCACGAAGTATTATGGAGCAAAACAGTTTGGAGTCTGTCTTCATTTTTTTTTTTTTTTTTTTTTTTTGTGTGTGTGTGGGTCTGGGGATAGAACCTAGGGGCATTCGAACACCGAGCTATACCCCCTGCCCTATTTTTTATTCTTTATTTTGAAACAGGGTCTCACTGACTTGCAGAGGGCCTCACTAAGTAGAAGCTGAGGCTGTCCTTGAACCCCGACCCTCAGGTATCAGCCTCCCAAATGCTGGGATTACAAGCGTGCGCCACCACACCCGGCTTTTCATTTATAATTCTGAGACCTGTTACTTACCAGTATTTAATGTTCTGTGCCATGCTCTTAACTCAGTGCTCTTCTAGGACACTATTCTGACCCCCCTCAACTTCCTTATTTATGTCCCTCGTTTAAATTTTTTCCTTTCTCTCCATTTACCAATGTCATTAATTCTCATATTTTTCTTTCTTTCTTACACACTCTTCTCACCTTCCCTCTACTCTATATGATTTTATCTCTCTTCCCCTCATCTCCTTTTAGAATCTTCACTTTTATATTCTTTCCGAGAGGCAAATAAGCCTGTGTGATTTGAATTTCACACACACACACACACACACACACACACACACACACACACACAAGTTTGCACTCCAGATCTTATTATGTGCTTATCTTTTTTCTTTTCCCACACCAAAGAAAGGTATGGACATACAACAACATGTACAAAAACAGCCCCAGTCACTGGTTTTCTATCACCCTGCACTATAGCTTTTCTATTATGCTCAGTCTTTTGCCTGCCTATATATTCTTATTGTGGCCTTTGATGCACCAAGACTGTATAAAACTTAATATAAACAGCATGAGCCTTGACTTAATTTTTTAGGGGTAATATTTGAAGGGATTGCCAATATAATGGCAATTTTGAGAGAGGGCCTTAAGGGCCATCTAAACCTTCCAATTCCCCTCTACAGGATACTTTGTAAATAATCCAAGAAGCAATGAACTGATACTGATTAAAGTGTTAAGAAGATGTGGCTTGCGTACAAAGGTTCCTGATCTAAAGATCCAGGCCTTTCTTCCACCCTGGATGGAGGATACTGGTGACCCCTTCCTTCTGTATCTCTCTCTGCTGGCTGGCACTCGTGCTGCCACAACCCTTAGTGAAAATGGTGCAATTGCATTAGCAAAAGATTCCATTTGTCTACTTAACATGCATATCCTATGACTGAGATCACTACAATGCACCAATAATTTTTTTAAAAAATACCCTTTTGTATTAAACATTTAAAAATCACCCTTCTGTACAAACAGTAATAAGTTTTCATGTTCATCAAAAGAAATGTACAAAAATATTCACAGAAGCGTTATTTGTAGTAGACCTCTATGTGAAATTGTTCATCAACTGTAGAATGGATAAGTTGATTGTGATAAAGTCATGTGACAGAATACTATACAGGAATGAAAATGGATGAATTATTGCTGCACGTCACAACATGTGTGGATGGATCTCACAAGCATAATATTCAGGGAAAAAAAGACAGAAAAGTACAGGTTATTAAACCTCACTTATATAAATTCAAAAACTGGCCAACCTTTCATATGATTTTGGAAATTAGGAGAGATTTTTTCTAGTAGTGATTGGAAAGAGACATAAGGGAGCTTTTAGATTGCTGCTTCTGTTTCTTAATGAGGATAGTAGTTATCAGGTATGTTCAATTTTTGAAAATCTACTAATTATTAGTTGGGAGATTCTCCTTATGTATATTATACTTCAAAAAAAGTTTACATTATTTACCTCCCTGTAATCCCAGTAATTTTTTTTGCAGTACTGGAGATGGAACCCAGGGGCATTCTACCTCTGAGCTACACCACCAGCCCTAGTTTTTATTCTCTATTTTGAAACAGGGTCTCACTGAATGGCCTCACTAAGTAGTAGCTGAGGCTGTCCGCGAACCCAGATGCTCCTTCTCCACCTCCCAAACGCTGGGATTACAAGCGTGTGCCACCACACCCGGCTGTAATCCCAGTTTTTGAGAGGTTGAGGTGGAAGGATCAAAGGTTTGAGACCAGTGTCAATAACTTAGGGAGATCCTGTTTCAAAAGGGAAAAAATGAAAAAGGCTGTGGGATGTAGCTCAGAGGTAGAACACCAATGGGTTCAATAATCCCCAGTACTCCTCCCCCCAAAAAGTTTCCTTTAAGCAAAAAGCCTTCAGTAGAACTTCAGATTATAAACTATGAGGAAAGGCGAAGGGTCCAGATCAGATGTCAGCAAAACCGTGGACCACACGTCAAATCCTTTCTATATTGGAATATACTTTTCTGTGAAGGATTGTCATGTTTGTTTGTTTTCATATTGGCCATGACTGTGCTTGCACTATATGAAAAAGCTGAGTAGTTTTGCTAGAGATCATATGATGCACAAGACCTAAAATATTTACTCTTTGACCTTTTTCAGAAAACATTTGAATCAACTGCTTCTCACATCTCAAACTTCCATTAAATCTTACTGCAGTCACTTCCTAACTGACTTTCCTGATTTGAGCCATGTCCCTTCCACCTATTCTCAGGGGAGTAGCATGAGGGTGGGACACGTCTCTTTCTTGGTAGGACATAAGTTATTTTAGAACTTAGTCTAGTTCTGCAGCAAAAAGTAGAAAAAATTGCAGATATTATAAAACTCCTACCTATACTCATACAGGTGTGGGAGGTATAGATACAACAAAGAATAGACATACCAGAATTCCACGTAGAAGAGAGTATCTAAGAAGTGAGTAAGGAGCAGGCCATGGTGCATTATACCTGTAGTCCCAGTACTGAGATCATAGGATCTCAGGTTCAAGGCCAGCCTCAGCAGTATGGCAAGACTCTCATCAATCTACCACGACCCTGTTGCAAGTTTAAAAAAAAACTTAAAGGGTTGGGAATGTAGTTCAGTGTTACAACGCCCCTAAGCTCAATCCCCAGTATATAAAAAAGAGAGATGGGCTGGACGTGGTGGTGCACACTTGTCCTCCCCGCGCTTGGGAGGCAGAGACAGGAGGATCGCGCAGGTTCGAAGCCAGCTGTGCTGGCTTAAGAGACCCTGTTTCCAAATAAAAATATAGGTCTGGGAGTGTATCCCGGAGGTAGAAGGGCTTCCAGGAACCCCAGTACCACCAAAAAATAAAAAAAAATTAAAAAATATGATTAGTATGGGACATTTCTTCATGGGAACATTTGTGGATTATGGATGTGAGTTAAGGATTTGGCTTGGATCACCCAGAGGTTCTCTACTGGCTTGAAGGGGAGGTGTTCATGATGGTTATGTGGAGTGATATGGAAAAGTAGAATATGTCGCACAGCAGCTACGGGTCCAATCTTCGCTATAAGATATTTACTAATACTACAGGTTGATCGTGGGAAGTGAATCAGCCAGGCTGAATACTTCTAAAGTCAGAGTAAAAATTTATTTGGGCTGGGTAGTACACGCCTGTAATTCCAATAATTGAGAGGCTGTGACAGGTTGGAGACCGGTCTCAATACCTTAGGACTCTTTTCCAAAAATAAAAAATAAAAAGAGCTAAGGGTGTATCTGAGAGTTAGAATGCCCCTGAGTTCAATCCCCAGTACAAAAAAAAAAAATCTAGTCACATTAGCAGGGAGGAAATTGCTTCACACTCAAAGCTAGGCTCTCTCTTCAGTTCTTTGCTATGCTTTTTCAGAAATAGATCCACACAAATGAGGTCAATTGATTTTTGGCGAATGTGCCAAAGCACATTCAATGGAGAAAGGATAGTCGATATTCACTGTGACGGTCTGTGTGTGCTGGACTTCGTTAAATATTTTGAATACAGCACATGATTACTACTACACTTTCTGTGTTTCTCCCATGCCAGGCCTTAGTGCCCTCAGGGAGAAGAGGAAAGGGTCAGAGAAATTAATTTGTTCCCCAAAATGTCAGAGAATTCAAGGGTCACAGTCCTTGGTGAATGAATATATATTTGTCAAGAGGCCCACAGTAAGAAGAGTTGGCCTTTTAATAATTGTGTTAGTGGTTTACCGAGAGCAGTCTTCTCATACATCACACCTGACTCTCTTCTGGTATCCTGTCTCCTCTGCTACATCCTCCAGACATTGGAGAAAATGAAGATAACCAACTTTGTTTCCCCGAGAATAGAGATAGCTGGGAAAGGGGGAGGGGCAGGAATGGATTTAATTGCTGCACTGGTAAAGATAGGAATAAGGTTCATTTTTCTCTCCCTCTCCTGGCTTGGTCTCCTATTTCCTGCTTCCCACCCCCCCATGGTAGGCAAGGTAGAGCACACTTGATCTGTATGCATGAGAGATTACTTAGCAATGGAAAGAAAATCTCATCCATAAATTCCTCTCCACTACCTGCAGTTTATTCTCAGGCTAATACATGATCAACTGAAACAGAATGCAGCTCCTCAGAATATTTAAGGGGTTGTGTGAGAACCCATCATGTGTTAATATCTGCCAAGCAGCTTGGAGCTCCTGACAATCAGGAGGAGGGCAGGGCAGAGGCAAAATTCCCATTCTTGAATTATAGGCATCTGTCAGTCAGTTGAGGAAGGCAAAGGCTTTAAAACCATGCTCATAACACATGTACTTGGGAGGCTGAGATCAAAGGGTTGCACTTTCAAGGCCAGCCTCAGAAATTTTAGTGAAACTCTCAGCAACTTAGCAAGACTCTGTTTCAAAATTAAAACAATAATAATAATGACCGGGAGTATAGCTCAGAGATAGACTGCTTCTCATTTCCATCCCCAGTAACTAGCAGACACACACACACGTTTGAAAATACCTTTTACATGCAGGACTATGTAAAATAATCTTATTTAGACCAAGGAAAAAAATGATTGATAAAGAAGCTTTAGAAAGAACGTTCTAGAGACATACGTAGACAACCTCCTGAAGAAGGAAAGAAACTAAGAGCAGGGAAGGTTTCCTTCCCTGACAGCAGTATGCCTCCCTGACTGCAGGGAAAGGCTCTTCTCAAGCCAACAGATTGGAGCTTTTATTCGCCAGATGAAACAGCCTATTTCAGGATGTAGTTTTAAGTATCTACTTATAAATAAATATATAATGCATATAACATGGATTATATAGAACATATAAAGTAATTATGTATATATATTAAATATGTATTTCTATATTATATATATTTTAATGCTATTGTTGTTGTTTTGGTACTGTGGTTGAAATCCTGGGATATTCTACCTCTGAGCTATGTCCACAGCGATTTTTATTTTTATTTTTATTTACTTATTATTTGTTTTATTTATTTATTTATTTATTTATTTATTGTACAGGGGATGGAAGCCAAGGGTGTTCTATCTCCAGCCCTTTTTATTTTTTGGTGGTACTAGGGTTCCTGGAAGCCCTTCTACCTCCGGGCTACACTTCCAGACCTATTTTATATTTTTATTTGGAAAAAGGGGCTCTTAAGCCAGCGCGACTGGCTTCGAACCTGCGCAATCCTCCTGTCTCCCCCTCCCAAGCGCAGGGATCACAAGTGTGCGCCACCAAGCCTGGCTCTATCTCCAGCCCTTTTTAATTTCATTTTTTTATTTTGAAACAGGGTCTCACTAATTTGCAGAGGGCCTTCCCATTGCTTAGGCTATTAGAAAACCTACCATCCTCCTGTCTCAGTCTCCCTCCCAAGTACTGGGGTTACAGGAATGGGCCACCATGCCCAGTTTTATTTTTTATTTTGAAACAAGATTTTGCTAAGTTTCTAAGGGTCTCTCTAAATTGCTAAATTTGGCCTGGAACCTGGGATTCTCCTGTCCCACGGTCCCATATACTGGGATTACAGATGAATGTCACTGTGCTTGGCTATACACACACACACACACACACACACACAGAGAGAGAGAGAGAGAGAGAGAGAGAGAGAGAGAGAGAGAGAGAGAGAGAGGGAGGGAGGGAAGAGCTCTAGGCTAAAACTTTCTGAATTTGGAGGATTGAACAGTTAATAGACAACTTTCAGAGACAATTTTATTTTATTCTAAAATTTTCATTTCTACCTTAAGGTAATACAATCTTGTGGCTTCCAGATTTCCCCAAGGAAGATGTTTTCCATAATACATCAAGGGAAATGCAATGTTCCTTACTCTCCACTCAAGACATAGGCTGACTCATAATGTAACTAATCTATGATACAGTCAGGCATTTTATAATGGGCTTTTACCGACTATTATGTTTGAGTTATACTTTGCCACCTAATCACGCTGCGAAAAAGAATTTAGGAGACAGCTCATCCAGTCCTTTCATTTGCCCACGGAGAAAGCTCTTAAGGCAGTAGAAATAATATGCATGAAAAATGTCCATGTCTTACTCCCAAGGACCTGTGAATATGTTACCTTATGTGGCAAAAAGAACTTTGAAGATGGGATTAATGATTTTGAGATCGAGAGATTTTCCAGGTGAGCCAAATGAAATCATGAGGGTCCTTATGTTAATAAAGGAGTCAGGAGGGTCCCAGAGAAGTGATGTGATGTTAGAAGAAGAAGTCAGAGTTATGTGGCTATAAGCACCATAATGGACGAAACCTTTGGAAACTAGAAGAGGAGAAGAGCAGATTCTCCCCTGAAACCTTCAAAGGAACCAGTCCTAGATTTGACAACTTAATTTCCCACTATTTTTAGAATTCTTGACTTTAGAACTCTAATAAGTGTTTGTTGTTTACACCTTAAGTCTGTGGTAATTTGTTATAGCAGCCATTAAAAAAATTAATACAACTCCTAACTGCAACCCAGAAAAGCATGGTCTCCCATAGACTGGCTATTTGACCTGGACCATTTTTGTTTGTTTGTTCCCCAAAACAAGGACAGTGGAGCTTAATTAAACTTACAGATGTTTTTTAGCTTGGCAGCCCTCCAGTAAAAACAGTGACAAAAAGAGTGAAACATTTCCCAAAATGGTTTGGTTTTATAAATTCAGGGTGGTGCAGGGTCATGGAATAATTGTCATACATAGGGACTCTGAGTAAGGGAACAGGAGAATCTGAGACCTGCTCCTTTTTATGGTGGTGGGAATTGAACCCAGGGGCATTCTACCTCCGGGTTACATCCCCAGCCCGATATTTTTGTTTTGTTTTGTTTTGTTTTAATTTGAAACTGAAGTTGCAGAAGGCCTCACTAAGTTGCTGAATCTGGCCCTGAACCTGTGATACTCCTGTCACAACCTCCCAAGTACTGGGATTTCAAGAATGCGGCACCATACCCGGCTGAGACCTGCTCTCTTGATGAACTACCTTGGCATGCCAGAGGCAACACATATTGCTTTGGTAATTGAAGACAATTATTGTGAACTGCTGGGTTTGCTTGTTTTGTGACTGTTGGTGTGTGTGTGTGTGTGTGTGTGTGTGTGTGTGTGTGTGTGTGTGTTACTGGGAATTGAACCCAGGATTATTCTACTTCTGAACTACACCCTAGCCCTCAATTTCCACAATGACCCTTCTGCAAATAGGACTATACACACATACTGAGATGCACATCAGCCTGCAAGTGGGTGTGCACACACAGACACAATATGGATATATGTATTAGTAAAAATAATAATTGCTAATGTGATAGAGTAGTAATAACTATGCTTTTTTTTTTTTTTGCAGCCAGGGAACCCAGGGACACATAAGTTATTTGATGGATAATTAGTAGAGCCACAATTCTCTCCTGAACAGTATATCTTAAGAAGCCATAATGTGTGTGTGATACTGGGGATTGAACTAGAACCTCGTGAATGTGAGGCAAGTACTCTACCACAGAACTACCATCCCAGCCATTTTTATTTTAGTTTTGAGACAGAGCCTCATAAAGTTGCCCAGGCTGGCCTTAATCTTGCAATCCTTCTGCTTCCTCCCTCCGAGTAGCTAGGATTACAGGTATGGGCCATTGTATCTGAATGATACCATATATATTTTTTAGAGGTAGAGGAGCTAAAATACTAATACCCAGTCATAATTTTATTGAAAATATTTCATTAACAATAGCAAAACTAAATTTTACACATATAAATTTCTTATGCCGGCACATGCTATCCCAGTATTTGAGAGACTGAGACAGGAGGCTAGCAGGTTGAAGGACAGCTTCAGCAAGTACTCAGACTCTTAGCAAACTAGTGAGGACCTGTTTCAAAGTAAAAATCTTTTTAAAAATAGGGCAGGGAGTGTAGTCCACATTAGAATGCCCCTGGGTTCAATCCCTAGTACTATACACACAAAATTTTTTCATACATACATATATATGTATATATACATACATGACATAAATGATATCCAGAAACATAAAAATATATCAAAACAAATATGACAAAAACTGAAAATCTAGGACACAAAAATAATGAACTATAAATTGAAGATTCCAGATTACAGTACCACAAGTCCCTTCTAACTAAATTTGAAATCCTCTTGGCAAGTTAATTAAAAATAAAACTGAGCTGGGCGTGGTGGCGCATGCTTGTAATCCCCACTCTTGGGAGGCTGAGATAGGAGGATCGTATAGGTTCAAAGCCAGCCTCAGCTACTTAGTGAGGCTCTCAGCAACTTAGTGAGACCCTGTTTCCAAATAAAAATATAAAATAGGTCTGGGAGTGTAGCACAGAGGTAGAAAGGCCCTGGGTTCCACCCCCAGTACCACAAAAAAAAAAAAAAACCTGAATTTTCATCTACATTGATTTATTACTATTATTTTTGTGGAATTGGTGATTTAACCCAGGGGTATTCTATCTCTGAGCAACACCCTCAGCTCTATTGAATTTTTATTTTGAAACGGGGTCTCAGCAGGGCATGGTAGCACACACTGGTAACCTCAGTACTTGAAAAAAAAGGCCAAGACAGGAGTGTCACAGATTCAAGAACAGCCTCAGCAAGTAGTGAAGTTCTTAGCAATGTAGCAAGACCCTACTTCAAAATAAAAATAGAAAAGAGCTGGGAATGTAGCTCAGAGGTAGATGCCCCTGGGTTCAATATCAAGTGCCATAAAAAAGAATGAAAGGAAGAAAGAAAAGAAAAGAAAAAAGAAATAGGATGTCACTGAATTGCAGAAGGCCTCATTAAGGTGCTGAGGTTGGTTATGAACCTGCGATCCTCCTATCTCAACTTCCCAAGTACTGACTGGTATTACAAGCATGTACCACCATACCAAGCTTGCATGCGTGTGTGTGTGTATGTGTGTGTGTGTGTGTGTGTGTGTGTGTGTGTGTGTGTGTGTATGTGTTACTGGGGATTAAACTCAGAGGTATCTTACCTCTGGACTACATCCCCAGCAGTATTTTATATTTGAAAACAGGGTCTCATTATTAGCTGAGAGCCTCCATAAGTTGCTAAGGCTACCCTTGAACCTGCAATCCTACTGTTTCAGCCTCTCTATTACCAGGATTACAGGCATGTGCCACTATGACCAGCTTCATTTTTATATTGCAAAAGGGTCTTGCTAAATTGGTGAGGGTGGCCATGAACCTGTAACCCTCCTGTCTCATACTCCCAAGTACTGGAATTATAGGCGTGTGCAAACACACTTGGTTTATAATTGCTTTATGTTTACATAGTAGAATAAATATTATCTTGAAAAGAGATGAGCTTTAGTAGGAAAAACACACTAGAGTTTAAAACATACTAGAAATTGGGCATGGAGGCACACACATATAATTTCAGAATTTGGGAGGCTGAGACAGGAGGATTGCATTTTCAAGGACAGCCTCAGCAAGTAGTGAGGCTTTCTTCAATCAAGTGAGACTGTTCCAAAAAGAAATATTAAGTAAGACTAAGTTATAGCTTGGAGGCCAAATGCCACTGGGCTCAATCACAGTACCACAAAATTAATTAATTAATTAATTAATTAAGCAGTCATTCATTGTATTCTACTACTGCTTCCTTATTTACTCTCATGTTCATGTTTTTCAATACTCTTTTCCACTTAGTGAATTGACTTAGTAAACCACTAATGATTCCAATTTGCAGATCTACTCTCTAAGCAAAGGAAGGAAGCTGGTGTTAGAAATAAATTTCCATGGCTTCGTAAGAACAGACACACATTCAACAGTGGTTTGGCAAGGAGATTTTACTTTTTGCAAAAAGAGATTCTACCACCAGTAAAGTCAGCTCTGCAGGAACAACATGGCAGAAACTTGCTGATCTTTTATTTCCAACTCAAGGCTCCTGCGCTGTATTTTATTGGCAGGAGTGTAGCCACACAATCTTTACACCATTGTCTGGAGGGGATGCTGGGCGAGGAGTTGACACTTAAAATTTCCAGGAAATGCTAACTTTATAAAAAAAATATGAGTGCACACAGGTTTACAAAATGGCAGTTTTACACACTGGGGCTTAAATCAAGCTATTCCTTTGATAGAAAAGATCTAATTATATTCTCACACTGGGGAAAGGAAGTCTGAACTTGTCTCCCAGATGTATTCCACACTGCTCTCACACCCCTCAGTTTCTGATTATTTGAGTACTGGCAATGCACTTCAAAGTGGAAGAATGAAGATATTGAGTAGTAATTACCAGGAAGTGTGCCTTTGGTCTTCCAATCAGATGGCAGCTGAAGGGTTAACTGGGATTTTAGAGTGGTGCTACATTTGCTGAATAAAGTGGAGGGGCAGCCAGCTTCAGGACCACCAACCTGTTAGCTCTGTTTGAGCTCAGCTAGGTGATTTTGAGCCATGTTTTGCAGGTGCCTCTGAAAAGTTGAACTTGTTGCTCATTCTTCATTATTGGATAAACCAATGTTAGGGAAATTTAAATCAAGTGTTCTTTGTAGATTTTATCTGGGCAACTTCAATTGTAGCCCATTTAGGAGACTTTTCTGAGAATGTTCCAAAGGAAAGTCCTACAAGTATTGAAACTAGTGAAATATCTTCACCAATTAAATAGGGCTAATAATGAGAATGGATATGTTGATGTGGCTGGATTCAAATGCATTCTATTTGAGGACTTTCAGGTAGTGGTCTCCTGGTAAAGTATGCTAAAAAAAAAAAACAGGCTTTTATATGTTAATGAGTTCATTGGCAATGTTATGCAGAAACTGACTCTTGGCCTTGTAGAGACCCAGAGTCATTCTCCCTAAACCTTGTTCAGCAGAAGAAAAAAAAAAAAAAAATAGTAGAGTACAAAGAAATCTGGGGAGTCCTGTTTTATTCTTGGACCTGTGTGATCTCAGGGCAGATATGTGCCTTTCTGGCTGGTAAACTGAGGCAGTTTGACTACCACAGTTGAAGGGTTTTTCTGGTTACAGTTTTTTAAAGGCAGAGGATATTTTTGTGAAAGAACGGCATTAATATACATAAAATTTCATTACTTGGTTAAATCTGTGGCTTAGACATTCTGAGTCTCCCACTAGAGAAATAGAGAAATAGATAAAAAGTAAAGAGGCATATTAACAAATGATTATGCTCATAATATAGTGTGAACAGTGGTAAAGCTAGAATTAGACGCTAAGGGATTGCCTAAGAATAACATGTTAACTGAGCTTGGGGGGCAGTTAGGAATTCAGGCACAGAATTTAGACTATCAGGACTGCTCACTTAGCCTGAGGTAGGACAATCATGATATGGGTGGCCAGGCTAATGCTTCCTCAATGAGCTAACTTGGCCTGAAAAGAAAGAAAACTAGATAGAAGCTTAGAAACTGATTCCTTCTGATCCCCAGCCTGGTAAAACCAAACTCATGTTCCCTTCTCAGTCTCTCAAGACAGTTTTGGATGTGGATGTCCTTAACCTCTCCTCAGTCTTTACAGTTTTTAGAAGAAATTTAGGAGGAACCAGGTTGGAGGCCAGTCTCAGCCAATTAGTGAGACCCTCAGCAACTTAGTGAAACGACACCAAAGAGATTAGGAGACCTCTGCCCTTGTATCCGTGAGGGGCGGGAATGTGAAATACTATTTCATCCTGTTTCGTGACATTCAGAAGTTGGTTAAATGTGAATTTAAGCTGAGCATGGCGGCGCAGGTCTGTGATCCCAGTACTTGGGAGGCTGAGTGAAAGGTTTGGGGGAGGAAGGAGATGTAAGATGCCTCAATGGTAGTACAGACCTTATACTGGGATACAACTTATGAAGAGGGTCTCCAGGAAAGATGGAGCCCATGTCCACTTTCAGACTAGACATTTAGATAGGTAGTTTAAGGAGACATTCTATGGGCCTGGGAGGGGGGGAGCGATGGTTAACAACAACCAAGGGAGGTTGTTGCATCAGGTTAAGCTGGATAATGGGGCTTTCCCATAAGCAGAAGGGGTGATAAGCAAGGGGCTTAAAGGCAAGTCTTAGGCAAGGCAAAGAGGACATGTTAGGGAAAGCAGAAGAATGGATGTACTGAGCAAGACTTGGGAATTGCTGGTCAAGATAGAGTCACTTTTGTCTGAGGCTCCATCCCTGAGAAGGAGGATCACAGGTTCAAGGTCAGCATCAGCAATATAATGAGACCCTGTTTCAAAATAATGAATAAAAACTGGGCTGGAGGTGTGGCTCAATGGTAGAATGCCCCTGGGTTTCATCTCTAGTACCGCACACAAAAAAAGAAAAAGAGAAAAAGAAAAAGGGCTGTGGATGTACTTTGGAAGTAGAATATTCCTGGATTGATCCTCGTTATCAGTCCCCAAAACGGTAAGTTCAACTGCATGCTATGGAAAAGGGACAATGGTCCCTTTCACAAAATCAGTTAGCAGCTTTGCATAAAATATAAATATGTGAGAATACCAACGTCAATATCCATATCTGGTATAGGGGAGGAGGGAGAGCCAGGAGAGAGCAGGGTGGAAACCCACCTAGTGTTGTGTACCTGGATGTCCCATCACTATGAACTGCATTGTGATGTGAGACTGCAATGCACCAATAAAAGTATTAAAAAAATAAACTACAAGTTGCTTTCTGCTTCCCTGAGATGAGCCTACCTACTGCTTTAGTAGTTAATGTATACAAATGCAAATTTGAAGTATTTTATGCAAATTAGGATTTACTCAATCCCTGTTTTCAAGGAGAAGGGTGCTTCAGAGTGCAGCTCTGCCCAGTAACAGCCTGAGTTCAGTCCCCAACATCACACACACACACACACACACACACACACACACACACAAGAACTCTGCACTCCCAAAGAACTTCTTTCACTTTTGGTATGGCCTGCATTATCCCATGAATATGTATATCCCAAATAAATCTCTATGTTTCTGATTAGTGTGTGTTGAAATTATTTTCTGTCTTGTTGAGCCAAGGACCCCATCACTCTTCTCCCACCTTGACAATCCCTCATGTTTTGTTGGGCTACATAGATACTCAAACATTTGAGAATCTGACACTGACATTTAAATATGATAATATGTTTATATAATTCAGATTTCTGGCTTCTCGAAAATGTACATGTTCTGGCAGCGGTAATTTTTTTTTTGTCACATTAGATGGTTGACGCTAAATAGCAGTTGGTCCTCATAAAAAGGGGTTCATAGTCCTCATGACTTCCTGTTACGCGAACCAAACCACCTTTACTCAACATATACATTGCCTCCTCACATCTATTATCTAGTTAATTTTTACTCATTTTTTAAGTTTTAGTTCAGGCGGGAAGGCAGAACCCACTTAATCCCAGCTACTCAGGAGGCGAAGCAGGAGGATGGCAAGTTTTATTCAGTCTGGGTAACTTAGTGAGAACTTTCCTCAAAATAAAGTAAAAAGAACTGGAGATGTAGCTCAGTGTGAAAGGCCCTTCGTTTAATGATACAGCTCCTGTCAACTCCTCCAGGAAGCCTTCTCTTATGTCTTCAACCTGAGTTAAATGTTGGCCATATGGGTGTTTGAGTCTTTGATCTCTAGTAAAGGGAGCTTGATGCAGTATAATTAGAAGTTTTGTAAATATCTGAAAGTCGAGGAATACATAAATATAATCACATGATTTGATCACTGACAGCCATTAAGTAGAATAAAAAATACTACTAATAATAGAGTTACTGGGCATGGTGGCACACAAGTATAATCCCTATACTTGGGAAGCTGAGACGGATTACAGATTCAAGACCAGCCTCAGCCAGTTAGTGAGACCCTGTTTAAAAAAAAATAGGACTTGTTTTGTAGCTTGGAGCTAGAAAGCACCTGGATTCAATCTCCAGTACAATAATAATAATGATAATGTAGCCAATGAAAAATATGTATGGCTCTACCATCTTGTGCTCCAGTAAGATGTATGACTATAATGCACCAATAAAAATTTAAAAAAGTGGCATTACAGTAGCTTAATAATTTTTCTCTTTCAAAATGTAAAATATGTATAAATGTGTGTGTTTATTTTATACTAAATGCAAAACGGAATTATACTGAATTGTCAATTTTTCTGCTTAGCATTCTAGAAAGCAGGGGTGGCTTCTATTGCTAAGAGAAAGGAGAACTGACTGTAGAGAGATAGGATTCCAGATGAGGAACTAGGATCCCTGTTTATTTTAAAGTCTCTTAAAATGACTGTGAATTACCTTCTAATAAAAATCTATTTTTTTCTATTTAGATCAGTGAGTAAATTTTTACAGTTAATATTCACTGTGTATGCATCTCCTTCAAAAATTCAATTCATCCCTAGGCCCCAGTCTTGCCATTTATAAAAAAAATGTAATGAGACTTGATGAGTGATCCTCAAAATTGAATGCATTAAAAAAAACAACAACTCTGGGCCGTGCCTAGAGCCTGTCATGGAGGAGCTGAGACCTGGGCCTTCTCCACAGCAAAGGGCCAGCGGGTCCCTGCAACAAGTGTGGCCAGGAAGCACTAGAAGCTCATCTCTCAGCAGATCCCCAGATCCAAGTGACCTCTATTAAAAAACTGGTTGTGAGTGAATCATCTTTTCAAAGTTACTCATCTTCTGGCTTTTAGAATTTCAGTAAATGGGAATCAGTGTGGAAATTAAAAGAAGGACTTCCAAGGAAGAAAGAAATTGTAATTGATCAGTTGTGGAGAAATAGAAGCTCTAATACATTATTGGTGTGATTGCAAATTAATGCAACCACTTTGGAAAACATGGAAGATCCTCAGAAGAAGGGAAACAAACTTACCATATGATCCAGCAATATCACCTCTGGGTATCTAGCAAAAGGAATGAAAATCAAAATACCAAACTAATGCATGAGCAACCATGTTCATAGCTGCACAATTCACCATTGCCAAACTATGAAACCAGCCAAGATGACCTTCAATAGATGAGTGGATTTCAAAACTATGGGATGTGTACACAGTGGAATTTTGCCCAGCCATAAAGGAGAACAAAATTATGACATTTACAGTGAAATGTCACAAAAAACAAGAAATCAGATGCTTTCCCTAATGTGAGAAAACTAGGGAGAAATGTGTAACAGGAGGAGCTCTAGATGAAGAAAGGACCCTATAGAGGAGCAAAAAAGGTGACCTCTCTGAGGGTATGGGAGGGGGAAGACGGAAACTCTTTAAAGCACATGATGTACTTAAACAAACATATCAAAGTCAATTACTATACCAAGCAGGGGAAGGAGAAAAGGGGAGGAAAGGGGTTAGGAATTGGGTAAGGGCTGACTGGGTGATGTGTGCATGTGTATCTCCACAAGTTTTTTAATCCCATAAGATGTATGACTAAAATGAACCAATAAAATTTTATTTAAAAAACCCTATAAAGACCTATCACAAATGCAGATTCTTGAGGACTACTCACAAACATTCATTAGATTTACAAGTGGAGCCCAGGGATTGGCATCTTAAAACAACTACCACTTCCTTCCCTGGGAATGCTATGCTGTCACTTCCAGTGCCACATTTTGAAAATGATTTAGATGGTGTTTAATTTCCAGTTTTATCTTGATGTACTATGTATAGGTACATAATTGTATTTAGATTGCCTATGTCTCATTAAATCTTTTTTATACATTTGACTAATAACTATGAAGATTTGGTCTTTTCAGCTACACATGGTGACATATACCTGTAATCCCAGACACTTGGGAGGCTGAGGCAAGAGAGTCACAAGTTGGAGACCAGCCTTAACAACTCAGTGACAATCTGTCTCAAAATAAAATTTATGTATTTTATTTATTTTTTTAAGTTTTTTATTGGTACCTTGTATTCACACATCTTAATGGGATGAAAGATGGTGGAGACATACATGCACAGACAGATCAGCCAATTAGCCCTTGCCCGGTTTCTGTCCTTCTCATGTTTGGCTTAGTGATTGACATTGATATGTTTGTTTAAGTACATCATGTGCATTAGAGATTTTCCCTCCCATCCCATCCCCCATTACAATTTAAAAAGGTTGTAGCATTATTTGAACTGTTTTTCATCAAGTACCCTTTTACCCTTCCAATATCCATCCTCACTGTTCCATTGGCCTCTCTCTTCATTTAACTGAAGTCCCTTTTATTTTCTATTTTCTCTCTAGCTTTCACATATGAAAGGACACATATGACCTTTGACTTTCTGAGGCTGGCTGATCTTGCTTAGCATTATATTCTCTTGTTCCATCAGTTTTCCTGCAAAGAACATATTTTTCTTCTTTATGGTTGAGTAAAATTCCATTGTGTGTATATACCAGTTTCATAATCCATTTATCTGTTGATGGCAGACACCTAGATGAGTATAATTTGACTATTGTGTTGTGCACTGGTAAAATTATATTTAAAAAAGAAAGCTTACATACAAAATATTTCGAAAACTTTGTAAATTCCAAAAAGTGGTTGAGATACAGGTTAGCAGCAAGGTGCTTGTTTATTATGTGTGAGGCCCTGGGTTCAATCTCCAGCACTGCACACACACACACACACACACACACACACACACACACACACACGATTTGCTGATTTAAAAACAAACTATTTTCAGAACAAAAATTTAAGTGAATAGAAGATGCTTATTATTTACCAAATACCTTATTTATATTAATTTTTATAATCTGTAAGCAACTCAGTGAAGTATAATCATGAAGTATATATTAGGCTCATTAATACATTTACTCATTCCACAAATATTAACTGTGTGAAGCAGTTCAAGTATTGGGAACCCAGCAATGCAAATAATATAGCTTCTGTCTTCAAAAGTCTCTCATTTTCATCTAGTCTGTAAACAAACAAAAAAGCTTATAATCTGATCACAGTGATGACAGAAATATGTCTATTATTCTCTGAGAGGTCAAAGGCACCTAATTCAACCTGAGGGTGTCAGGCAAGGTTTCTTGGAGGAGAACACATGAGCTGTATTTCAGATAATGAATAGGAATTAATTAGCTAAATGAGGTAAAGGGATATTCCAGGAAGACAGGCTAGCACTAGAAATGCATAAAAACCGAAGCCTGTAACAGCCATGCTGAAAGGTAGAGGAAATTCAAGCAATTGAATATCTATATCGCTGCAGCAGAAAGAAATAAGCGCTGAGGTTGAAAACAGTGGGTGGGCTTAGATCATAGAGAATATTATATGACATTTTAGAGAGCTCAGACTTGACCGTGAAGACAGCGGGGAGCCTTTGAAGGGTTTTAACCATGGGAGTGACATGATCACATTGGAATTATGAAAAGATTGCTCCAGCTACAGTGTGGAAGATGTATTGGAAAGGGAAAAGTCAGTATTTTTTCAGACATTAATTCCTTATGAATCATCTGGTAATCTTGTTAAAACGTAGTTTCTGATTCTATTGGCCGGTGGTGGGGCCTGAGATTCTGTATTTTTAACAAGCCCCCAAGGGATGCTGATGCTGTTGCTCTTTGGACTACACTTTGAGTAATGAGGAGGCAGGATACTGTTGTAATAATAGCCAGCTGAGCAATGATAGAAGCCTGAACCAGGGCAGTTTCAGAGAATGGAAAAAAGTAAATGAATTCACGACATATTTAGGAGCTTAAATGAGCAGGACTTGATTATTGGTTTTGAGGTTGGGTAGATAATAAAGAGTCTATGATTATTCTGAAATGTAGCCAGAGTAAGTGGGTAAAAATATGATGGTGCCAGTACCTGAAGTAGATCATGCCAGACAAGGAGACATGTGAAGAAACGATGATGAATTCAATCTATAAACAGTTTCCATGCACACATTTTGTTATTGGTGCATTGTAATCATGTTTCTTGATGAAGTTCTCTTTGAGCCCTCCCCCAGTTCCCACCCCACTCCCTCTCCTTCTCCATCTTCCTTTGCTGAGCACACTGATCAGTTTTGGTAAGTTTGCCGTGCACACACTTTAATACCCTCATTTTCATCCAGAAAATGAACCATGTCAGATGGTTCTATATTTCCTATGCCTATGGTCTGTAGGAAATCCAGAAATGACCAAAAAGCAGGTAGTTAGAGAGGGAAAGACCAGTGTGGTAGTTAGTGGCTCAACTCCAGACCCAGACTGCCCAGTGTTTGAAGCTATCTGTGCCCCACTCATGTGCTTAATGAAATCTTTCTCTGCATGTTAGCTTTATAAATATTACACTAACAATTATTATAATTTGCTATTAGTATTTTCTGTGGTACTGGGGTTTGAATCCAGGGCTGTTCTATAGCTGAGCTACATCGCCAGCCTTTTTTATTTTTTGGTACTGGATATTGAACCAAGGGGCATTCTACCTCAAAGTTATACTTCAGTATCCCCTATTATGGTGAAATACATTCAGTGTGTGAGGGGAGAAATAATTCCCCCAACACAACCACACAAAGATAAAAAGCGCAGGTTTTTGTTCTGAGCTAAGGATAAATATACATAGCTCAGACATTTGCTGAAGATTTAAAGAAGTTTATTAAAGACATAGAAATACAGAAGACAGTTAAAGCCCCATGACATTCAAAAATGGCATGGGGGGCGACTTGAGTGAATACACCCCAAAGACCCCTGCATGCTGAGTGTTCTTATCCTGACCCAGCCTGTGGCAGGTCCTTTGATATGTAGATATGCTGCCATGTCTCTAGCCCAGTTTTCTGCTGTCTCCATCCCAGCCGGATCTGCCCCTCGGAGGCAGGGGGGCAGCCCTGTCTTGGGGCACAGACCTCCACACTTTTTGTTACACACCCAAGATGTGTTAAGTTGCTTCTTTGGGATCTGGGTTTCCTCCCAACCTTGAGGCAGTTTGTCTCTCTTTAGAAATGTAAAAAGGCTTTTTTTTTGACACTCCTGGCTTTCTTTGCTACCAAAGATATATTTTTAAAATTAGAAATCTTTCCCAATACTGGTACATTAATACATTTTGAAACCTCTTCCCAATACTGGTACATCCCCCCCACCCTATATTTTTAAACAGGGTCTCCCAATGTTGTTGAAGTTCTTTCTGCATTGCTGAGGCTGGTATCAGACCTGGGATCTTTTTGTCTCTGCTTCCCAAACACTGTATTTAGAGTCAGAAGTCTGCTTAGGGCTCAGTATTAATTATTAAGAGGAAATAATATCTACTTCAGAGAGTAATTGTAAGGGAAAAATATAGTATGGATTTAATGTGCTTAGGAAAACATTTAACACATGTGAATCTTGGAGAAATTCTAGTTGGTGCAGTCATTGTATTATTGTAGTTATACAACTCAGAAAATGTGTGACTACAGAAAGAAATTTGAGAGCCATTAGCAAGTAAATGAGTGCTGAAACCAAAAAAGTGTGTCAAATATGAAGTTATGGCTACTCAGGCAAGTGGTGCATGCCTATAATTCCAGTACTTGAGAGGCTCAGAACTAGTCCCAGCAACTTAGTGAGATACTCAGAAACTTTGCAAGACCCTGTTTTAAAAGTAAATAATAATTGTTAGGAATGGTGGCACATACCCATAACCCCACTACTTGGAAGGCTGAGACAGGAGAATCACAGGTCAACTATGGAAACTTATCGAGACTTTTGGCAATTTATCAAGACCCTGATTAAAATTATAAAATAAAAAGGGCTAGGAGTATGTCTCAGTGGCAGAATCCCCTGGCTTCAATCTCCAATGAAGAAGAAGGAGGAGGAGGAGAAGGAGAAGGAGGAGGAGGAGGAGGAGGAGGAGGAGGAGGAGGAGAAATTGTTTTAAAAAATTTGTTTTTGTTATGTCTGAGAACAGGTAGCACTACAAAATTTTCATTTGGAAGGGAAAACGGGGATCAAGAAGAAAGCACAAAAAGAGTTAGGGAGAGAAAGAATAATCATCAAATAATATAGAAGCAAAGGAGAAAGAAAATTTTAGAAAGGATGGACTATTTAGAAAGAATGGAAAATTTAGAAAGACTAGCAGCAATTTGCATCTGCAGAAGCTCAGGCCCAAAGAGGGGAAGTGACTTTCTCACCAAGCAGAGATTTTGCTGAGACCTGAGACCAGGATTTTCCCACTAGGTGGGCTGCCTTGAAACAAAAGCTGCAGCTCAGTGATTAAGAGCCTTGCCAAATTTATTCTGCTTGCTTCTCTCCCCCTTTCAGTTTCTGTAGATACCCTATTCCTATTTTTCATTGCAATTACTCTGAACCTTATTTTTATTTTTCTTCATTTTGACTTTGTAACCCTTCTAGATACTGTTCATTACAGCTTCCTTTGGGTTAGTCACTTTTCCATCCCTAGTCCGTTTCCTTAGTTACAAATTGAAGAGGGTTGAGAATAAACTTCTATAAATGAAAAAGGTATATGTGCATATCAATACCAGTATTTACTTCTAATGGCAACAAATTGAACAACAAATTGGATTCTAATAGCAACAATGGTACCATGTACAGTGGTACAACCACTAGATAAAATATTTTGAAATCATTAGAATAATAAAGAAGGATAGAAATAAAGCATGGTACTGGTGATTAAGAATTTAGAAGCTGCATGCATAGGTTTGAATCTCAGTTCTCAACATTTACTAGCTCTATGACCATAGGAATATTATTTCCATCCTCTCTACCTCAGATTCTCCTTCTGTAATCCTACTTTGTATAGCATAATGTAGATCGAATGAAGTAATATATGAACACATTTAAAATAGCACTTGGCATGCGGTAGGCTTTCTGTTATTTTTTGTTAAGCAAATGCAATGAGAATGGTATGTTGCAACTTTATCTATAAAATAGCTAAAAATACAGCAAATAAAATTAGATATGCTTTCCACCCAGAAGGACCCTGTGGTCCGGGCCTCTGGCCCCGACCCTGGGCAGGTGGGCACGCACTGGCAGGCACCCCTAGGCCACCCCCTCTCCACCCAGAAGCACCCTGTGATCCGGGCCTCTGGCCCTGACCCTGGGCGGGTGGGCAGGCACTGGCGGGGCACCCCTAGGCAACCCCCTCCCCACCCGGAAAGACCCTGTGGTCTGGTCTGGCCCTGACCCTGGGCGGGTTGGCAGGCTCTGGCGGGGCTCCCCTAGGTGACCCCCTCTCCACCCGGAAGGTCCATGTGTTCCGGGCCTCTGGCCCCGACCCTGGCCGGGTGGACAGGCACTGGCAGGGCATCCCTAGGCGACCCCCTTTCCACTTGGAAGGACCCTGTAAAAAAGGAAAAGAAAATGAAAAAAGGAAAATATCGGAGAAGGGTCAAGGAGGCCGTGGCAGATGCCAGGATACTGGAGATGCAGACAAAACTTATCCAAATGAACTGGAATTATTGGAAAAATTCCCCACTAAGGAGGACTGCTTCTTCTATAAATTATTAAGAATCTTGGACATCACCTGTAAGGAGAGAGACTTTAGCAGAGACCAAGGAGAAAGGCGGTGCTGAAAGCGGTCTCTGCGTTGGCAGTGGAGACTTATATCCAAGAGAAGCAGAAATCGGAGCCTACCAAACTTATTTATTTATTTATTTATTTATTTATTTATTTATTTATTTTGGAGAAACTACAGCAAAGGTCGAAAGCTACCATCGCACATGCTTAGGAACACTGGACATTCAGAGTGGAAAAAGAGCTTGGGAAAGATTTGAAATGGTGGAGACAGTGGCAGTGGCAGTGGCCAGTACTCAGGGGAGGCAGAGATCTGATGCATTACACCTGGAACCTTTGAAGTAATGATACCAGAGGCAGAATGCAACCACCACGCACCCTCGAGAACATGGGACAAATGGTTGGGCGAAGAGGGTGTGCGGATTAGAGCCTGCCGAGGGGTGAGGCTGGTGATGGACACAGCAAAGCTAGTATTGGAGCCTGTCATGAGGCAAGGCTGGTGCTGGAGCCTCCGAGGCTGGGATCGGAGCCTGCTGAGTGGTTAAGCCAGTGCTGGGGCCAGTGAAGCCGGGATCAGATCATGCCATGAGGCAAGGCTGGTGCTGGGGCCTTTGAGGCCAGGATCGGGGCCTGCTGATGAGTTAGGCCGGTGCCGGGGCCAACAAGGTTGGGATTGGAGCCTGCCATGAGGCAAGGCCGGTACTGGGGCCTCCGAGGCTGGGATCGAAGCCTGATGAGGGGTTAGGCTAGTGCTGGGGCCAGTGAGGCCGGAATCAGAGCCTCCCATGAGGCAAGGCCAGTGTTGGGGCCTCCGAGGCCGGGATCGGAGCCTGCTGAGGGTCTAGGCTGGTGCCGGGGCCAGCGGCTGACATCGGAGCCTTCTGTGAGGCAAGGCCGCTATTGAGGCCTCCGAGGCCGGATCGGAGCCTGCCGAGGGGTCAGGCCGGTGCCAGGGCCAGCGTGGCCAGGATCGGAGCCTGCCGTGAGGCAAGGACGGTGCTGGGGCCTCCGAGTCCGGGATCAGAGACTGCCGAGGGGTTAGGCCGGTGCTGAGGCACGCGGCCAGCATCAGAGCCTTCCGTGAGGCAAGGCTGGTACTGAGGCCTCCAAGGCCAGGATAGGAGCCTGCTGAGGGGTTAGGCCGGTGCCAGGACCAGCAGCCTGCATTGGAGCCTGCCGCGAGGCAAGGCCGGTGCCGGGGCCTCCGAGGTGGGGATTGGAGCCTGCTGAGAGGTTAGGCCAGTGCCGGGGCCATCGGCCGGCATCAGAGTCTTCCGTGAAGCAAGGCCGCTACTGAGGCCTCCAAGGCCTGGATCGGAGCCTGCCGAGGGGTTAAGCCGATGCAGGGGCCATCGGCTAACATCGGAGCCTGCCATGAGGAAGGCCGGTGCTGGGGCCTCCGAGGCCGGGATCGGAGCCAGCTTAGGGGTTAGGCCGGTATAGGGGCCAGCGAGACCAGAATCGGGGCCTCCCATGAGGCAAGGCTGCTGCTTGAGCCAGCGAGGTCTGGATCAGTCCACCGAGTATCCAGGCTACAACTGGGCTGTCAAGAGTGGGATTGGTATTTTCAATGTGGCATGCACAGAGAAATATCGCAGAAAATTAAAACCAGATGCTTCCCCTAATCAGCAATAACTAGGAGGAAAGGGGCAACAGGAAGTGGTCACGCTATAGAAAGGGCCCTATAGTGAATCAGTTAAGGTGACCAATCAGAGGGTATGGAATAGGGGAAGATGGAGCCTCTTTAAAAAGCAGGAGGTTCATAAACATATGTATCAAAGTTAATCACCAAACAAGCATGGGATCCAGGGAGGGGGAGGGAATGGACAGGGACTGGATGAGGGCTAATTGGATAATGTGTACTTGTATATCCTCTCAAGTCTTGTATTCCAATATGATATATAATAACAATGCACCAATAAAATAAATTAAAAAATAAAAAAATAAAATTAGATATAACAGCAATACTACTCTTTTTATAAGATCAATCACAAATACCTGCACTGCTACCATTGTATAAACAGTTTCTTTTTATTTTTCATTTGTGGATTGTAATTATACATTATAGTGAGGTTCCAAGTGATAGAAACACATATGCACAAAGCACTCTCTGTGTATTTTCTTTCAGGTCCCTCCCTGTTCCCTCTTTCTCTCTATAGATAATATTTACATCAATATGGATTCATTCATATAGAAACAAAGGGTAATTTATTTTTTTTCCATTATCCAATCTCCCCCTTCTCTCCAAATCCCCTTCGACTATTCTACTGGTGTGTCCGCTCATGTATCCCAAATCCTCTTTGTTTCTTAGTTTCGCTTAAACTTCCACATATGAGTGAAAACATATAGCACTTTACTTTCTGTGACTGGCTAATCTCAGCATAGTATTCTCAAAATCCAATCTTTTTTTTTTTTGTGGTACTAGGGATGGAACCCAGGGGCTTTTCTACTTCCGGGCTATACTCCCAGACCTATTTTATATTTTATTTGGAAACAGGGTCTAAGTTGCTGAGAGCCTCACTACATAACTGAGTCTGGCTTCAAACCTGTGCCATCCTCCTTTTTACAGCTTCAGCAACTAGTGAGACCCTGTTTCAAAATACAAAAAGATAAAAATGGCTAGAGGTATAGCTCAGAGTTAAAATGCCCCTGGGTTCAATCCCCCGGTACCAATAAATAATAAATAAATAAATTGAAAGATTCAAGTGCTGATGATATAGAATTAAGCAGAATTCAGGTTGCTAAATTACATGAAATATCATTACATAAACATATTGTTAGAATCTTTAAGTATATAGAATACAAAATCTCATTGTATATGTTTTTACAATCATACAAATATTTAAAATATAAGGTAGTTATATTAAAACACATATTTTAATTATATATAAAATTTTAACTGACTGTGGCCAAAATAGATAAGGAGATTATGAATGATCTTTAACCTTTTTTCCTGTTTTCTAAATTCTCTGCAATTTGATTATATTACTTCTTTAAATAATAAAAGAATAAAATGAGCCTAGGCATCATGGCCCACACTTGTAATCCCAGTACTTGGGAAGCTGAGACAGAAGGATCACAGGTTCATAGCCAGCCTTAGAAATTTAGTGAGGCCCTGGACAAATTAGCAAGACCTTGTTTCAAAATAAAAAATAAAGTAAGGCTGGGGATGTAGCTTTGAGGTAGAATGTCCCTGAGTTCAATCCCTAGTAACACACACACACACACACACACACACACACACACACGCACGCGCGCGCGCACACATACACACACTAAAATAAATGTAGCACATTTATATGTGTAAGTGGTAATATTAAGCAAGAAAGTAGAATTGGATCCAATGATAAGATTAAAACTATATGAAAAGAAACTGGATTTGGTGGCCTATTTCTGCAATTCCAGCTATTCAAGAGGCTAAGGAGGATCATAAATTTAAGGCCAGCCTTGGCAATCTAGCAAGATTTTATCTTAAAATTTATAAAAGAGGGAGTGAGGGCTGGGGATAGAAGTAAGTGGTAGAGTACCCCTGAGTTTTATCAACAGTAACTAAAAAAATACATAAAAACATGCATAGAAAAAAAAAGCCTAGAAGGATATGTTCCAATTTACTGTTTTTGTTCAGAGAGATGAATTACAAGAGAACTTTGTCAGTATTTAATTTTAAATATACTGTATAATGTGATTATTTTGCTCTTAAAATTTTTTCAAAAGTGGAGTAATTATGGAAACTATCTAGGAACTTGGAAAACATTTGTGAGTTTAAGTGTATTTCACAGAATGCTCTGAAGGCATGGTTGCAATTAGCTCAAACTGGTTCTGCCTGTACATAAGGCACTATTGTACAGGGATGCACTAAAACACAGAATTAGGGATGTATGGTGAAGTACACTATTTTACTTCTTTTTCAATATGAAAATAAACAATCATTTTTAATATGATGATGGTTTGGAGGATTAAGAAGCAAAATAGTAATAAGGGCAAATGAAGAGCCAAAATAAGATAACTGACTGAGCCCTGTTCCTATAATAAGTTTTGTGTGGTCCTAGAAATTAAAACCAGGGGACCTCTAATTCTGAAATACATCCCCCAGACTTTTTATTTTTTGAAACAAGGTCCCTCTAATTTGCTCAAGCTAGTCTCAAACTTGTGATCATCCTATCTCAGCCTCCCAAGTACTGGGATTACTAGTCCAGCTGCATACAGTATATTTTTAAAAGTATATGCATGCACAGGGAAGGCTAAAGGGAAACAGAACAGAGTGATTATGAGTGGTTTGTATTTCAGTGATGGAATTTTTGTGCTTGGTTCTTTTGTCCCTGGACTTTTCTAAAGTTTTAGTAATATGGTGATTTTCCTTTTGTAATTTAACGAATATTTTTTTTTAATGAGTGGGCTAGATTAGATGAGATCTAATAGACAAAAGAGTAGATAGAGCCGAGGTCCAAGGTCCCTGGAGTGCAATCTACTTACAACTTTCAAAGATGAGATGGAAGATCAGAAGTGGCTGACTCACTGATTATTAGCTCGCTGCTGGTGCTTCCGCCTAACAAGCTAAAGAGAGCCAGTTCCACTTAGAGTGGAACATTAAGCAAATGGTGTCAGCTCAAGCCTTCACATTGTTCCCTGGGCAGAAGATGGGACTAGAAGTGGGTGCTGACAAGAAAATTAAATGGTCATTTACCCTTAGCCCTCACAGGCTCTCCAAAGAAGAAACAGTCTTCAGGCTGGGGAAGGCTGCAATGCTAGTGTACAATCCTTGCACACTGGAATGTCAACCTTTATACAGTGCCCGAGACCACCACATTTCAGGAAGCATTTGATAAGTTTGCTAATACCAAATAAGGGCCTGCTCACTCTTCCCCAGACCCATTCAATTATTTGGAGTATTGTCCTTTCTGTTATCTAGTAGCCTTTTCTTGAGGTTATCCATTTAAACAAGTCATGCAAGAGTTCTAAAATCTCTGAGTCCTATCTCAAACTGGTCACTTTGTTGGCTCAAAGTACTGAAAAGTAATATCTTTCTCACCTACATTTCTTGATTCTTATTTTTCGTTCTATCTTGATTTTTCTCCTGAAAGAAATTCCAAGAGAAATCTTGACTAAAGGCTCAGGTTGGCATTCCACCATCAGCAATCAAAGCCATACTTTTTGTCCCCTTCAAGAGGAGCAAGGTAGAAGAAGCCATAAGTTTTCTCTGGAGTTGTGGGTGTTTTTCACTTAAAATAAGAAACCACAGCTTGGCACAGTGGCACGTGCCTGTAATAATAGTACTTGGGAGACTATAACACGAGAATCACAGGTTCAAAGCCAACCTCAACAACTGATAGAGACCCTGTTTCAAAGCAAAAACTAAAATAGAGCTTAGGATATATCTCAGAGGTAGAACCCTGTATCCTCAATAACACCAAAAAAAAAAAAAATCATCATAGCCAGGTGCAATAACACACACCTGTAATCCCAGTACTTGAGAGGCTAAGACAGGAAGATGACAGGTTTGAGGCCAGCCTCAGCAACTTAGCAAGAACAGTGCCAAAATTAAAAGTAAAAGTGCTTGGGGTTTAGTTCAAAGGTAGAGTACCCCTGAGTTCAACTTCCAGCACCAAAAGAAGGAAGAAGAAAGGAGGTGGTAGTGGTGGTGGTGGAGAAGGAGGAGTAGGAGAGGTGAGGTACTGGAGCCTGCCGGCAAAAGTACGGGTTCCGAAGAGAGGAGTGAGGATGAAAAAATATAATTCTAAGAATTTAATTCAAATAATATTTGTTTCTAACATGGAAGGATAGCCAGTCCACTCCAGGGTTGATATCTCTACTGGCTGATCCTCGGGTTTTTTCTCTTGTGGTATTTATAGTTTTTAGGTACAGTTTACCCGAGGAGAAAGACAAGTCCAAAGTATGGGCAGGTCAAACAATACCCTGGTGCAACACAAACAACACAAACCTAATCTTAGCTCAGACAGAACAATAGCATCATTAGTTCTGAGAGAGTCTTAATTACTTTGAAACCTCCATGATCCCAAACCTTGTTGACCCTGGGCAGAAGGACAGTCAGAAGTATTCTTTTAGTAATAAGGGGAAGACCTTAATGGATCCCCACAGTGAGGGCATTTCTTTGCTAGGCATCTATGGACTGTGACTGTTTTCTGAAATCAAATAGCTTGTCATTACCTATATTCGGCCTCCAGAAGTTTGAAGTTTCTCATATTCTAAGCCCTCTTTAAGGGATCTAGAATAGATAGACCCTATAGATTCCATTCCATTAGAGTAACAGTCACCCAAAAATGACTGCTTAGAAAACCAGTGTGACTTCCTGGGAAGAAAGGGAGAAAGAGAATACATTTTTCTGGGAGTGAGGAGGAAGATATGCTTGCCTTGTCATTCAGAGCCCAGAAAAATAATTTAAATAAGCTCTTCAGTCCCTAATCTAAGAAGATACAAAAAATTATTTTACTTTATTTCTGGCTAAAAATGATGGAATACAATAAATGCTAAATGAAAACTCATCTCCTTTGACTCAGTAATTTACATCATCTGACTGTCTCTTCAATACAGCAGGGAAATATGTAGTTGTAGGCTAAATTTGTTAAAATGAGGTATGTGTTTTCCCAATTGAAAGATATTACAGCATCACCAATGAAAAATCTCCTTTGCTCTGAACATGCCCTGACAAGGGATATGGATCCATGTAACTTTCTTGCTATTGATGTAGAAGTATATAATTTATGCAACAGCAACAGAAAGAAACCTAATTCCCATAAAGGAAAAGAATTTTCATGACCAAGGCAGACTGTAAGAGGGAATTGGATCATTGTCTGGCTGAACTAATCAATAAAGAAATCCAATTAATTCAGTTTGGTCTACATGATAGGTCAATTGACATGTTTAAACAGAATCTCTCTATGAAGTTTCTAACTAGACAGCTCATTTCCTATGTATAGTATTGCATTTCTACAAAGTATATAGTATTGTGCTGGGGGCAATTAGGTTAGCTACCCATGTTTAAAGTCTCTTCTAATGTTATCACCTCTGTGCTTCTTGAAGGATGTTTATGATTTCAAAAATAAAATTTGAAAGGAACTTTAAAGATGATAAGGGCTACCCAATCCCCTCATTAGGCAGGTGAGGTCACACACACATACACACACACACACACACGCACACATATACACACACAAACAGGAACTTTGCTGTCTAAAGATGGGCTATAAGTAGAAACAGGAGGCAGGCGCTTTTCTATAATACTACATTACTGAAATTCTCTTTAAAATATTGCTCATTACATTTAGGTAGTTTGATAACATAAGTATTAAGGTTCTGGGTTAAACATCTCATGTATTATTTACTTACTAAGAATTTGCTGACAATTGTGGTGGCACACACTTTTAATCTCAGTACTTGGGATGCTGAGACAGAAGGATCGCAGGTACAAAGCCAGCCTCAGCTACTTAGTGAGTCATTCTAAAACTTAATGAGACCCTGTTTTCAAATAAATAATGAAAAACAGGGCTAGAGATGTAGCTTGGAGGTAGAATGCTCCTGGCTTCCATCCCGAATACCACAAATAATAATAATAATTAATAATAATAACATTATTATTATGATGATTATTATTAATTTGCTGACAACTTTTTAAATTCCAGTCATTGAGCTTGGTTCTAGAAATACAAAAGGGAGAATCCAGTAGAATAGTGGAAGGGGATTAGGAGATGAAGGCGGGGGGGGGATGGAGAACCAAGGAAGGAAACAGTTAAAATAATGATATGTCCATATATTAAGGTATCAGGGAGGGAGGAGGCAAAAATGGAGTAGAATGTGGAAGGAAATATACCAAGGGCTGTGTATATGCATGTTTATATCACTTTGAACCTCACTATGGTATTGTAATTGTTTAGATTTAGAATGTCCCCCTAGCACTCAAACTGACCTTGGTTACTAAGGAGGGGGTCCCTGAGAATGTGGCTTTGGGGATTACATATGGTTCTCTCCTCCATTTGCTGGCTTTCTGCTTCCAGCCACTGTGATGGGAGAGTGGAACCTTGTACTCTTTTTCTCTCTATTTCCTGCTTTCATGCCTTGAGCTCTGCAGACATGTCTTGGCCTGGACTGGATAAATCTCCAAAACTGTAAGCAAACAAATATTACTTCCTCTAAATTCTGTGGTCAGTTGTTTTGGATTAGAGCAGTGGGAGTATTGACCAAGACAGATTTATAGCTACAATGCACCAATAAAAGAGCTTAAAAAGTCAATACAACTCAATTCCTGACTAAGAAGGTTAAAGTCTAGAAAGAAAGAGAGGCATATCAATAATTATATGGGTATATTATAACATGATATGAGCAATAACAGAGATATACTAACTATAGGATATTATTGGATAACTAGAGTAGGATCAACATAAATAAAGATGGTAAATAATGGCAACTAATGAAACTTGGCTGAGAAGGGAGAGAAAGTATGTGGGTAGAGAGGGCAGAGCAAATTGTTTTGTTGAAAAGAATTTTTTTTGTGAAGCCAAGAGCTAGAAGAGAAGTGATTTATGAAGCCAAAGGAGAGCAAGAAGAATTGACAGGGTGAGATAACTAAGGATGCCAGTATATGTGTCTAGAAATTATTACCCAGGTAGCAGGCTAGAAACTATTTGGTTTCTTTATTAAAAAAATTTTATCAGTGCATTGTATTTATACATCATAATGGGGTAAAAAACTTGTGTAGGCATAAATGCACACATCATCCAGCCAGCCCCCACTCAGTCCCCACGCCACTCCCTCCCCATCCCACCCTTCCATGCTTGGTTTAGTGGTTGATTTCGATATGAATAAGTATATCATGTGCTTTAAAGAGTTTCCTTCTCCCCGCCTCCCATCCCCACAATTAGGTTGCCTTATTTGCTCCTGTATATTATCTCCTTTTTCACTTGGAGTTCCTCCTATGACTCCTTTCACCTTAGCTTTCACATATTAGGGAAAGCATCTTCCTTACTTTTGTTTTGACTGACTAATCTTGCTTAGCATAATGTTCTCAAGATCCATCCATTTCCCCATAAATGCTGCAACTGTGTTTTTTTAATGGCTGAGTAAAATTCCATTGCATACATATCCCACAGTTTTATAATCCATTTCTTGATCCCAGCACAGTTACAAACATATTGAAACGGGGGGTTTCTTGAGAGGAAACCTGGTGAATTCTTGTCTACGGTGAGCGAAGAAAGATACCCGCAGACTTCAGGAAGGGGAGTAAAAGGTTTATTGGAAGCAGTAGGGAATGGGGGGAGAGTGGCTGAACACCCCCAAAGGGGCTGGAACTCTGGGTCCAGCAGCTGCCTTCAGGACAATACTTGAGAGTAGCCCAAGCCAAATTGCCTTCAGGTGCAGTCTGCTTTCTTCCAGAGTCCGCGCGATCTGCCAGAAGGGAATAGAAAAAAGTGGCCGAACACCCCACAGGGGCTGTCAGGTCTCTGTTGTCCAGTAGCTGTCTTCAGGTCACTACCTGAGTGTCGCCCGAGCCAAGTGCCATCAATTACAAGCTACTTTCTCCCAGAGTCCGTGCAATCTGCCAGAAAAGAGGTACAGGTCACCCTTAGGGGCCTGGTCAGCCTTGATGTCCAGCAGAGGCCTTCAGGTCACTACTCTAGAGTCGCCCGAGCCACGTGCCCTCAGATGCACTCTGCCTTCTCTTAGGGCCAACACAACTTGAGAGGGAGGGAGAGAGGGAGAGAGGGAGAGAGAGGGGGGGAGAGAGAGAGGGAGAGAGGGAGAGAGAGGGGGGGTGAGAGAGAGAGAAAGAGAACGAACAGCTCCCCAAAAGAGGAGGGGGTCCCGAGCAGGAAAGTCCCCATTTTGCCATCAAGTAAGGCAAATGCCTGACCGCTTGCAAGTCTGTTTGGTTAGGGTGACTTCCAAGGAGAAATCTGGGAAGTAGCTCTCAGAATTTGCATAGGGTATTTGCAAGTCCTTGAAGAATCTCCTTTCAGTGAAGTGTCGGCCTTGCTCCTGGGTTTGGGCTCCTGGGTTTGTTGATTAGTAAACTGATGGCTTTGTGAAGCTCTGGGTATTTGTGGCCCCTCAGGGAACTCAGGAGATTAGCTTTTTTCTACCAAGGCCTCTTCCATATCTGCCTATTTCCTTTTAACTCCTCAATATGGTAGGAAAAGAACATTGTTCTTTGAAATATTTGTATAGTTGGATGATTTATATTTCTTCAATAGGAGGGTTTATTTATTTAATTTTAAATTAAAATAAAAAGATAATATTTATGACAAATTTTATATAGTATTTGCTTTAGGCTATGTATTTTCTTCTACGTCATCTTTTTTTTTTTTTTTTTTTTGGTGGTACTGCGGTTCCTGGAAACACTTCTACCTCCAGGCTACACTCCCAGACCTATTTTTATATTTTTATTTGGAAACGGTCTCTTAAGCCAGAGAGGCTGGCTTTGAACTTGCATGATCCTCCATCTCTACCTCCCAAGCTCGGGGATTACAAGCCTACGCCACCATGCCTGGCTAGGCTATGTATTTTCAAACAATTTTTTATACCTCATCTTGACTCCTTAAGTAAATATTATTTTTTTCTGTTTTGAAATGATTGAATTGAAACTTAAATTGTGTTATGTAGAACTGTTTTCATTTGTGTAATTCAAAGATGATTGAATGTCATTCATTTCATGTTTTAATATAATAGCTGAGCCCCGGTGTGGTGGTGCATGCTTGTAATCCCAGCATTTGGGAGGCTGAGACCTGGAGGATCACGGTTTGCAGACAGCCTCAGCTACTTAGTGAGGCCCTTTGCAACTCAGTGAGACCCGGTTTCAAAAATAAAATAATAAAAAATAGGGCAGGGGGTGTAGCTCAGAGGTCAAATGACCCTGTGTTCCATCCCCAAGACCCGAAAAAAAAAAACATATAATAGCAATATAGGTAAAAATGATACATATGAAATTCAAAGCTTAATAGTCAGATTCTAAAGCCCATACACTAAACGGCATCAATTATTTTCTATACACTCCAGAGATTATTTTTGTGGGCTATAAATCCTATTTATTATTATTATTATTTTTGCAGTACTGGGAATGGAACCTAGGGGCATTCTACCTCTGAGCTACATCCTTAGCACTATTTATAATCTTAATTTTGAAACAGGGTCTCACTGAGTTATAGAGGCACTTACTAAAAAAAAAAAAAGCTGAGGCTGGCTGAGATCCTGCTGTCTTCCTGTTTTCAGCCTTCCTTTTACTGGGATTACAAGTGTGCACCACCATGCCTGGCCTTTTATTTTTTAAGGTTTTCTTGGGAGGAGGGTGGGATCACAAACTCATGCCACCATATCCAACTTGAATAAACCCTCACTATGAAAGAGTGATGAAAGTTGGAGGTGGAAAGGAAGCTATTCTTTAATAAGTGTCAGGAATGAACCAGATGTGGTGATGCACACTTGTAATCCCAGCATTTTTGGAGGCTGAGAAAAAGGATTGCAATTCATGGACAGTCTCAGCTACTTAGTGAGACCCTCTGCAAATCAGTGAGACCCTGTTCAAAATAAAGAATAATAAATAGGGCTGGGGATGTCACTCAGAGGTAGAATGCCCTGGGTTCCATCCCCAGTACTGCAAAAACAACAACAAAATAAGTGTCAGGAATAAATGTATTAGGTTTTAAATAATACCCAAAAAACCAATAGAATAGATATTTTGATTCATGTTTTAGATATGAAGATACTGAGATTCTGAAAACAGCTGATATGTGCTTAATGACAATGGACTAGTATATTGCAGAACCAGGATTGGAACACAGGTCAATCCTGCTACCTTTTCCAAAGGGATGGATAAAGGATTGTAAAGAGGAATCCAGAAGCTCTCCAGAGACCATAGAAGATGAAATAAGCAACTCAAATCTGGTTGGTTATAAGAAAGACCTTCACAATCTTAATTGTTTTCTTTGCTGTGAGGAAGCATTTTTTTAAATCTTTTGGTAGTGCTGGGGATTTAACCCAGGGGTATTCTACTTCTGAGCCACTCCCCAGCTCTGTTTTATTCTTTATTTTGAAATAGGGTCGCTAAATTGCCAAGGCCTTCACTAAATTGCTGAGATTCACTTCAGTCCTGCCATCCTCCTGTTTCAGCCTCCCAAGTACTGGAATTACAGATGTGTACTTTTAATTTGATATACCCAGAAGAATTAAAGTCAGTATATTATAGAAATACCTGTATACTCATATTTATTCTGACATAATTCAGAGTAGCCTTTAATTTGATATACCCAAAGGAATTAGTCAGCATATTATGTGAGGAAGCTTTTAATTTGATATGCCCAAAAGGAATTAAAAGTCACCATATTATAGAAATACCTGCATAACTATGTTTATTTTGACATAATTCACAGTAGCCAAGTTATGGAATATGTCTCGGTTCCCATCAATTAGTGAGTGGATCAAAATGATGTGGGCCTAGTGGCACATGCCTATGATTGGGTAGCTGAGATAGGAGGAGTGCATATTTGGAGTCAACCTCAGCAACATAGTGAGATCTCATTACAAAATAAAAAAATTAAATAGAAGTAGGTGTTTAGCTCGGCAGCAGAATACCTCTGAATTCAACTTCTGGTAACCCCCCCATAAGTGTGATACATATACACAGCCACGAAGAAGAACACAACTGTACCAGTATTGGGAATGGCCTAGGAAGATTTGAGAAAGCTCTGATTATTAATATATTTCAAAAATAATTGTGTCAACATGGCGGCAGACCTGGAGAGAGAAAGGCTTTGCTTTGGTCAGGAAGCAAACAGCTATTGAAACATAGATTGACTTAGCTAAAAGTAATTAGCAAGTCAATAGGACAGGGAGCTAGGGCTTCCTCTTTCTAAAGACAGATCTACATGATAGTCTAGAAAGGATCCAGCAGGGCTTTGACCTTGTCCTTCATGAAAGGAGACACCTCGCCATACCTTGCTGGGGGAGGTACCTTACACAGACGTTTACTATGTCAGAATTAAGTAAACAAGATGGAGGTCATGGGTATAAAAAGTCCGGTCCAGGTGCTGTATCTTGGGGGTGGTGAATTGGCTCGGACCACCCTCCCCCCATGCCATTTGGGGCTGTAACTATCTTCAGTATTTCTCTTTTTAATAAACTTCTTTAAATCTTTAGCAAGTGTTCGAGCTATGTATTCTTAGCGCAGGACAAGAAGATGTGGTTTTTCTGTTTGTGTGGTTGTGTTGGGGGAATTATTTCTCCCCTCACACACCGAACATATTTCACCGTAACAACAACCACACAATTGTGTCATTTGCGGGAAAATGGGTAGACCTGGAGATTGTAACATTATGTGAAATAAGCCAGACTTAGCAATACATACTGCATGTTTTCCCATTTACATGGAATTTAAGGAAAAAAGACAAGAGAGTAAAAGAAAGGTTATTGGAGAAGAAGAGGGGGATTAGAGGAGAGATTAAAGTGATATGGGAATAAATATGATCAAGTATATTTCTTACATATACCCATTATTTGTATAACTAAACTAATGCAAAAAGAAAGAACTTCTGTTTTCTTCTTTAAAATTACTTTCAAGCCAAGTACTTAAGTAATCATTTTGTTTAAATTTTAAAATAAACTGGGCATGGTGGCACAAGGAGGACTGCACAGGTTCAAAGCCAGCCTCGCTACTTAGTGAGGCTCTCAGCAACTTCATGAGACACTGTTTCCAAATCAAATATAAAATAGGTCTGGGAGTGTAGCCCAGAGGGCAGTACAACCAAAATAATAATAATAATAATAATAATAATAATAATAATAATAATAATAATAAATTTTAAAATAAAATGTCTAACTGGGAGCTCTCTTGAAGCCATTCTAATTTTTCTATTATATTTTTCATCAAATAGTTTTTATTGAAAAAGAATGTTTGTTCTTGGCAAGAAAAATCAAATAGTATGAAAGAGAAGGCAGTGAAATTCATGTCTCTATTCCCCTCCAGACCCTGATTTTCCAAGTTTCCCATCCACAGAGTAAACACTGTTGACAGTTACTTATGAATCATGTCAGAAATATTATATTCATATACAAATAAATTTATTTTCATGTTCATTTCCAAAATAATGAGAAAATTCTACACAATATTTTTATAAATTTGTTTTTACAACTTTATCAGCAAAGAAGGCAATGCTTCACTTTTTAAAATGATTGCTTAGTATTTCATTAGTTATTTGTATCATACTCTATTTAATGTATCCCTTATTGTTAGTCATTTGCTATTACAAATAATGTTTTTCTGTTTTGTTACTGGGGGTTGAACCCAGACACGTTCTACTTCTGAACTATACTTCCAGCCCTATATTATTTTTTAATTTTGTAATAGGGTTTCACTAAATGCTGAGGGTATGGCAAAATTGTCTAGGCTAGACTCAAATCTGTGATCCTCCTATCTCAGTCTCCGAAGTACTGGGATTACAGGCAAGCACCATGGCACTCAGCTTCATTAATGCTTTTTCTTTTTCTTTTCTTTTCTTTTTTTTTTTTGCAGGTCTGGGGATGGAACCCATGAGCATTTGACCTCCAAGGCATATCCTCTGCGCCATTTTTTATTCTTTATTTTGAAACAGGGTCTCACTGAGTTGTGAAGGGCCTCACTAGCTGAGGCTGTCCACAAACCATGATCCACCGGTCTCAGTTTTCCGAATGCTGGGATTACAAGTGTGAGCCACCATGCCTGGCTTCATTAATGCTTTAATAAGTACCTTTTGTATTTCCTAGTACAGACTTACGGAGTATTATAACCAGTAGAATTTCTAGTTCAATGGAATATTTTGATAGAATTGACAGAATGGCCCTGCACTGAAGTTGCCCATCAATTTGTACTTCCATCAATAGTGGGTAACAATATCTGTTTTTACCATACCTGCTACATCTTTATCAGCACCATATTATTAAACCTTCTCAACTTTACTAATTTGATAACTATGGTACTTATGTGTCAGACACTGATATGCATTGTTTGGATCTACTAATTCATTGAACTCTTACAAAAAACTGATGACTGGATATTATTTCCTCCATATTATAGATAAGAAAACAGATGCAAAGAGAATCGACAGAGTTAGAAATTATCAGGGCTTGTATCCATCAATTCAGTTAATGTTCATACTCTAATTTAATTGTATTTTTAAATTTGTTTACATTTTATGGGTTTATTTTTATGTATTATTCACATTTTTTGTGGTACTGGGAATGGAACCCAGAGACATTCTACCTCCGAGTTATATCCCAGCCCTATTTTTAGTTTTTATTTTGAAATAGACTCTCACTAAGTTGTGGAGAGTCTATTTCCAAAATTTGCTGAGGCTGGCCATGAACCTGCAATTCTCCTGTCACATCCTCCCAAGTACTAAGATTACCAGTGCACACCTCCACACTTGGCTATTCTGTGGGTTTAAAGGCATGATAATGGCATGCGTCCTTCATTATAATATCATATCGAATAGTTTCATTGCTCTAAAAACCATCCATACTTTTTCTCTCCATTGCTCCTACCGTTGGCTTCAGACAACTTTATACATCATTTCACTGTCTTCCTTTACAGGCTTTTCCAGAATGTTTAGTAATTGGAATCACATACTATGCAGCCTTTTTCATATGGCTTATTTCACTTACTAATAAGCTTTTTATCCTTGTCTTTTCCTGACTTGATACTTTGATATTTCTTTTTGGTGCTGAGCATTAGTTTATTGTCTAAATGTACCACACTTTATCTGTCCACCTATTGAGACATATTGTGATTGTTTCCAAATTTTAATAATTATGAATAAATATGCTACATTCTTGTGCAGGTTTTTATCTAGACATAAGTTTTCAACTTCTCTGTGATAAAATGAGTGTGATTTCCAGATAATAGGCCAACGGCATATTTAGTGTTTTTTAGAAACCATTTAGCTCTTTTCCAAAGTGGTGGTATCATGTCACATGGACACTCTTAATGAATGAGCATTCGTGTTTTCCAGTTTTGCCAGAATTTAGTGTTTTTAATGTTCTGAATTTTGTTCCTATTGATAGACATGTAATATCTGGTTGTTTTAATATCACTTTAAGTTTTCTTGAGGAATCACCTCTTTTTCACAGTGACTGCGTGATTTTACATTCACAACAGTAAAGCACAAGGGTTCATATTTCTACACAATCTAATACTTGCACTGTTTTATATAACCATATTAGTAATTTCTTTATACCTGAGTATGGGTTTGTCTTCTGTTTCCTTACTTCTGATTTGTAAACCTCCTTGTAGAAATTTTTATTTATGTCCTAAACCCATTTTGTATATTGAACCATGTCTTTTTTATTTTTATTTAATTTTTTTATTGGTGCACTGTAGTCCTACATCTTAATGGGGTACAAGTTGGTGGAGGCATACATGCACTCAATTAGCCCTTACCCAATTCCTGCTCCATTCCCTCCCCTTCCTTTTAATTTTATTTTTAAAAAATTATTTATGTATTTGGCTTTCATTGTGGTATATTTATATGTTTATAAAGTGTAAATTGATAAATTTCACTCCTTAGTGCCTCCCTACTCTCCCCCATTCCCTTCCTCCACCCTAATCCCTCTGCTATTTTTATTGCATCTCTCCTTTCCCCCTTTATTTCCTTTAGCTTTCACATATGAAATATGTGATGCCATATGAAAAAGGCTGCATAGTATGTGATTCCAACTACTAAACATTCTGGAAAAGCCTATAAAGGAAGACATATATAATATTGTTCTTTTCAAGATCTCCATTTCCATTCATTTTCCTGCAAATGACATCATTTGCTCTTCTTTATGGCTGAGTAAAACTCCCTTGCTTGCATTTGCCACATTTTTTATCCATTCTTCTGTTGATGGACACCTAGGCTGATTCCATAACTTATTATAAATTGTGTTTTGATAAACATGGGTATTACTTTATCCCTGAAGTGTGTTGACTTTTCCATATTATTCCGTTATACCATTCCTTGGTATTTACTCAGAGTCCTTATTCATGCCTTGATTAAAACACTTCCCTCTCTTGCCCTGCTGAAGTTACCCTGTTCACTGTTCAGTGCTTAAAGCCTTTTTCTTTATTCTCAGGTGACAGACAGGCAGAAATTTTGACCACAGTTAATGTTTTATAGGGATCAACATATTAAACTAAAATTTAACAATCCTCAGAATAGGTATGTACCCAAGTAGCAAATAGGAGTCAAATTTCCATGGGTATAGTAATTAGTCGGCTGATTTTCTCTCTTTTCAGGCTTTCTCTAGTATATGGCAGGCACTTTGAGGTCTTCATTTTTCAGCAACAATCTTTTATTTTTGTTCTTTAAATAAATTTTTATTTTGAGATAACTGTAAGGAAGATAGAGATCCTATACACTTTACCAAGTTCCCATAAATTAAAAAAAAACATTTTAAAGAACTATAGTACAATATCATAGCAGGAATAAGAACATTGATAAATCAAGATAAAGAACAGTTTCATCATCACAAGGATCATTCCTGTTTTTGTTTTATAGCCACCTTCATCTTTCTCCCACCCTCAACTTATCTAGAAATCAATCTATTCTCCATTTCTATAATTTTGACATTTCAAGAATTTTCTATGAATTCAATCATACAATATAAATATTTTTAGCTTTCAGGTTTATATTATTTTTTATTCATGCATTGTAGTCATATATCTTCATAGAGTACAAGATGGAAGAGACATCCAAGTAGTATAAACTTTTGGTATTGGTTTTTATTTTATTTTATTTGTTTTGGTGGTACTGGGGTTCCTGGAAGCCCTTCTACCTCCAGGCTACACTCCCAGACCTATTTTATACTTTTATTTGGAAACAGTGGGGCTGGCTTCGAACCTGCCTGATCCTCCTGTCTCTGCCTCCCAAGTGCAGGGATTACAAGCGTGCACCACCACACCTGGCCTTGTTTTTTATTCACTTATGAAAAATTTCTGAAAATTTATTCACATTGCTATATGTATCAGTAATTTATTCCACTTTATTGTATTTGTTTCGCTATTAACTTGCTGATAAACATTTTTAGTTTTTCTGGCTTGGGCATATTATAAAAGAAGCTAGCCATGTGTGCCAGCACACACTTGTAATCCCAGTATTGGGAGGCTAAGACAGGAAGATTGCAAGTTTGCGGTCACCCTCAGCTATGTTGTGATGCCCTCCACAATTTAGTGAGACCCTGTTTCCAAGTTTAAAAAATATAAAAGAGGGCTGAAAGTGTATCTCAGAGGTAGGAAAGACTCTGGGTTCAACCTTCAGCACCACACAAACACAAAAGAAGCTACTGTAAACATTCATGTGTGGGCTGTTGTGTGGATGTAAGATTATTTCTCTGGGGTAAATATCCAGCAGTATTATTTCTGTGTCACAAAGTTTTTTAATTTGGTTTTACCTGATTTATATTTATTTTCTTTTTTCTTGAGGTAGTAAGTTAGACTTTGATGCTGGCTGGGATTGAAAATTCAGATGCCCTCTGGGCCCCATAGCTTTCTGAGGAGAGAAGCAGTGTCATTTACTCTGCTAGAATCACCTTTTCTACTTCTTTAGTGTTGGTGTACATGAAGGTTCAATTCCTTGCTTGGTTTTGAGGACATCAGGTTTGTGGGAAAAGTAGGATGCTTACAACCCCATTTTGCACTGTCTTCTTCAGTCACAGTAATGCTGGTGGGTATAGAGACTCCATTCTCCAATAAACGTCACTTAATAAAAGAATGGTGAGGTAAGGCCTAGGGGTAACTAACCCTACCTTGCATTAGTCCATTTAATACTGTTGCTGATGAGTAAACTTGGAGGCTCAGTTGACACTGAATCTCACTGGTGCTTACCTTGGCAGATAATCAGAATACTACCTCCTTCCTCCAGGTGCTCAACTCACTACTCAGCTCCACTCACTACTTAGTCTCACTGGAACTGTTCTCGAGGAAAAAATCAACTCACTGTTTGGCTCTACCTGGTGAGTAATGGAAGACCAGCTTCTTGCTTAGTTTTGTTGACACAATCTGGCAAGGGACTCTGGTCACTGTCCATATTTCTGCTCTTCAGGGGATGGAAGATAATTTTTCCACCTGACCACTCTTGTACCAGAAATTGAGGACTGATTATGCATAGCAGAAGGAAGTAGAGAATGAGGTAAAAGATCACACATTTGTGCCCATAGAGATGGGGTAATAATTTGTTTTGTTGATGTTTGGATGAAATATAATAGGAAATATTAAAAAGATATTTGAGCTGGGAGTTGTGGCACACATTTGTAATCTCCAGTATTTGAGAGGCTAACACAGATTCAAGGCCAGCCTCAGCAAGTTAGTAAGATCCTGTTTCAAAGTAAAATAAGTCTGGGAATATGGCTCAGATATAGAATGTACCTGTGTCCCATCCTTAGTATAGCCCCCCCAAAAAAATTGTTTTTGTTGTTAGGTCAAACATTTCTAGTTTCTTTGGCTCTTTTCCTGGGAGCATTTTGTTTGTCTTCTTCTGTGAGAGATTATGGATTGGAGGCATCTCAAGTGTCCTGTTTAGGATATATGGGAAATAAAAAGTACAAACAGAAACAAACAAACAAAAAACAAAAGCAAAAAACCCCACTTACCCTGGTATATTCCTCAGGTCTTGAAGATCTTTAGATAGCTCACCTTCCTCTACCTTTTAGAGTCTCCCTATGCTAATTAGTTTTGTTATGTCTAGGATTTTTCAATTGCAAGAGGAAACACCTGAGTATTTTCATCTGGGCAAAACTGGAAGCCTTCACTTGATTGTATATTATTTTGAAAGTAAGTCTATAGGGCACACCTGTCAAAAGTGAGAACATAAAAAATGAGGCCTATGAATGTGGGCCTTGCTCCAGCCCCACATCACTTTTAAACTGGATTATTATGAAAGCCACCTAACTTATTTTCCTGACTTCCTCTGTTGCCCATGTGCAGAATCAGCATATGGCCTATTGTTTGAAAACATGGACTTTGGAGTTTGGAGTTAGTAGATGTTATAGTTTGAATGTAAAAAGTCCCTTGAATCTCATGCTCTGGAGACCTCCGTGTTCAAAAGTAGATTGTGGGGAGCAGAGGTGAGGCCCAACACAGTGTGTGTGTGTGTTCGTGTGTGTGTGTGTGTGTGTGTGTGTGTGTGTGTGTGTGTTGATCCCACCCAGCTGCAGCATCTGGCTCGCATCTGGCTCTAACCCTCTCTCTTTGATCTTCAGCTCTCTTTTTGCTCTTAACTAAGGTTTTCCAGCCCTGGCTTTTTCTTGGACCCAGCTTAAAATGAAATATATATATATATATATATATATATATATATATATATATATATATATATATATATATACCTGGACTAAAATCTCCAAAACTGTGAACAAATAAATCATCCTTCCTTTATGTATGGCATGTCAGGTGTTTAGTTCACCTCAGTGAGGATGCTGATTGAAAACAGTAGGCCTGGATTTGTGTTTCAGGTCTGCCATTTACTAAGATGTGGGAACATGGTCAAGACCTTTTTCTTCTCTGAGCCTTGATTTCCTCATTTGTCAAATGTATTCAGCAATATCTGCCTCAAATGCAGGTTGCTTTGTTATTCAGTACGAACTTAGTGGAGGTATATACTCTACAAGTAACTATAGCTATGATGATCTTCCTAAAATGCATATTTACCGAGTCAGTGCCCTTTCAAAAACCTTTAATTGCTTTTCTATAATCTAAAATCCGTAACCACAAGCAAAGCAGTTCAGGATCAGAGCAGAAACTACAATTCCAACTACGGCTTTGACACTTGCTCTTCTCCGTTACCAGCTATAACAATTTTTTCCAAACAGACATTGCTCTTTATGTCTGAGAACATTGGCAGTCATATCCCCATTCCTTCTGTCTAAAATGTCCATTACTTCTCTTCTGCTATTAATCTTTTATGAGCTGTCTCCTGTGATGTTATTTCTGATTGCTACTGTGCATTCTCTTACCTTCCAGCCTGCCCCCAAGTACTGAAGCAAACACATTCTACCTTCCCCCTGAGTGTTTATTTTCCTCCTCCCACACACTTTTTATTACAACCTGATCATACTATTGTAATTATTTGTTTATATGTCTGTCATCCCCAACCCCTCTTCACATTCTTGAATGTCTTGGGAGTGAAGGCTGTCTCCAGCACCTAGAAAAGTGCCTGACAGACACTACATAAATGCTTGTTGAATAAAATTATTTAAAAGCTCTATTGCTTAGAACTTAATCCACTTTGCCATAATGTGGCCTAAATAAAACAACAGAAATGCTGTGGCATGCTCCTGGATTCAGGCAAGATTATAGTAGTAAAAGAACCTCAGAAAATTATATGGAAAATTTTCTTTTTTTTCCTCCTCCAATTTCTTCTTTCTCTCCCAATCTCTTCCTTCCCCACGCTGCTATATGTATTTTTATTTAAATTTATATAACATAAAAGTTACAATTTTAATCATTTTTTTCGTTGGTACTTGGGTTTCTGGAAACCCTTCTATCTCCAGGCTACACTCCAAGACCTATATTTTTTATATTTTTATTTGGAAACAGGGTCTCCTAAGCTAGCAAGGCTGGTTTCGAACCTGCGTGATCCTCCTGTCTCCGCTTCCTAAGCGTGGGGATTACAAGTGTGCGCCACCATGCCCGGCCAATTTTAATCATTTTTAAATGTCCTGTTAAGTTATACAAAGTACACATTGTTGTGCAACCAGCAACACAATCCTTTACGGAGCTTTTTCATCTTCCTAAAATGAACCACTATGCCCATTAAACAACAGTAATGTCGCATCCCATTCTCCCATCAACCCCTGGTAACCACTACTTTATATTTTTATGAGTTTGATTTTTTTAAGTATCTACATACCTCATATAAGTAGCTCATTCAATATTTGTTCCTTTTTTGTGTGTGGTAATGGGGATTGAACCCAGAGGCATTCTATCTTTGAGCTACACACTTAGCCCTATTTTATTTTATTTTTTAATTTGGAAACAGAGTTTCTCTAGGTTGATCAGAGTCTCACTAAGTTGCTGAGGCTGGCCACGAACCTGCAATGCTCCTCTCTCATGCTCCAAAGTACTGGGATTACAAGTGTGTATCACCGAGCTGAGCTAGTATTTATCCTTTTTTAACTGGTTTATCTCACTTAAAATAGTGTCTTCAAGGTTCATCCACACTATAGCATGTCTCAGAATTTCATTTAAAATTGACGCATTATAGTTACACATTATGATAAGAGTCAACTGGGAATTGAACTCAGGAGAATTCTACCCCCAAGCTACACCCCCAGTTGCTAAAGCTGGCCTCAAACCTGCAATCCTCCTGTCTCAGGTTCTCAAGTATTGGATTTATGGGTGTGTGCCATCATTCCTAGCAATTACTAAAACAGTGTAATAGTTGCCCGGTGTGGTGGCACACATTTGTAATCCCTGCGCTTGGGAGGTAGAGACAGGAGGATTGCGCAGGTTCGAAGCCAGCCGCACTGGCTTAAGAGACCCTGTTTCCAAATTAAAAAAAAAAAACAAACATAAAATAGGTCTGAGTATAGCCCAGAGGTAGAAGTGCTCCATCCCCAGTACCACCACCCCAAAAAATAAAATAAAAATAAAACAGTCTAGTACTAGGATTACAGTTGTGCAGCACCACTATGGACTTCCACACAACATCTTTTGGTGTGTTTCCCTCCCTCTTCCTCTCTCAACCCTCTTTCACTATTCTACTCATCCAACTCTAATTTCTACAAAGTCTTTTTTCTTTCTTTTTTCTCTGGAGCTTCCACATATAAAAGAAAATATGAGACCCTTGATTTTCTGAGTCTAGCTGATCTCACTTAGCATGATGTTGTTTAGTTTCACCCATTTTCTTACCAATGACTTAAGATAATTTCAATAAATAATATTCTGCTCTCTGTGTGTGTGTATGTGTGTATGTCACCTTTGGTGATGCATTCATCCATGGAAAAACATTTGGATTGTTCCACCTTTTTGCTATTGTAAATAATGCCACTATAAACATAGGTGTACAAGTAACTGTTTTATTACTTGATTTCTACTAATTTGGGGGGCATATATCCCATAAAAATCTTGGTTTCTGATTTTTAGGAGTGAGATAATGAGCTTAAGACAGCAAAGCAGCTATGTGTATGTAGATTTTATTTTGAACCCTGGAGGGAGGAAGGTCTATAAGAGAAAAGCCTTTTCCACTCTGTAGATTAAAGTCATTCTACTTGCTTCTGAGATTTGAACAGATTTAGCCAATTCTAAGAGCTTTGCTTGTATCAGTGGGACCACTTCAAATCTGGTTGTTGAGAAGCGAATGAAGAAAAAATGAACAACTGGAACAGTGAGTAACTTAATATCCTAGATCATGGTAATGCACACTAAAATAAACTTTACTTTGACACACTAAAATATCAGCAGACCAAACATATCATGACCCCTGTGGAATCCATCTTAAACAATTGAATGACTGTCTTGAGTATCTTTATGGGCACCAAAACTAATTAAGGGGACCAAAGCTTAAGGAGCCTTAGTTAAATCTGAGCCAAACCAAGAATGTGTAACATTATGTAGTTTAGTTCAGTCACTCATTTTACTGATGATCAGACTGAAATCCAGACAGAGTGACAGACTAGCACACAGCTGCACAAATTGTAAGCCAAATGCCATTTATGTTTCATGTTCCAGAGGCAAGGGAATAAGTGACCAGATCCATTTTGGTGACCTGACTCCTAATCCAGGATCTGGAAAGTAGCTCTTTTTAGTAAATCTCTTTTCAATGGCAAAATAAATAAATAAATAAATAAATAAATAAATAAATAAATAAAAACAACTCAGTTTAGTCCAGTTAAATCAGTGTTTTAGATTTTTGCATATATTAAGGTTTGTTATGAATTCAAACATCTCTTGGGATACAAACTAAATGGATTTGGGAATTTTTTAAATTTATTTTTATTGGTGCATTGTAATCATATATCACATTGGAATTCAAGACTTGAGAGGATATACAAGCACACAACATCCAAGTAGCCCTCATCCAGTCCCCATCCCATTCCCTCCCCCTCCCTAGATCCCATGCTTGTTTGGTGATTAACTTTGATACATATATTTATGAACCTCCTGCTTTTTAAAGAGGCTCCATTCTCCCCTATTCCATACCCTCTGATTGGTCACCTTAATTGATTCACTATAGGGCCCTTTCTATAGCGTGACCACTTCCTGTTGCCCCTTTCCTCCTAGTTATTGCTGATTAGGGGAAGCATCTGGTTTTAATTTTCTGCGATATTTCTCTGTGCATGCCACATTGAAAATACCGATCCCACTCTTGACAGCCCCAGTTGTAGCCTGGCTACCTGGTGGACTGATCCAGACCTCGCTGGCTCAAGCAGCAGCCTTGCCTCATGGGAGGCCCCGATTCTGGTCTCGCTGGCCCCTATACCGGCCTAACCCCTCAGCTGGCTCCGATCCTGGCCTCGGAGGCCCCAGTACCAGCCTTCCTCATGGCAGGCTCTGATGCTAGCTGATGGCCCCTGCATCGGCCTAACCCCTTGGCAGGCTCCGATCCAGGCCTTGGAGGCCTCAGTAGTGGCCTTGCTTCACGGAAGGCTCCGATGCCGGCCAATGGCCCTGGCACTGGCCTAACTCCTCGGCAGGCTCCGATCCCCGCCTCTGAGACCCCGGCACCAGCCTTGCCTTGCAGCAGGCTCCGATCCCGGCCTCGTTGGCCCCAGCACCGGCCTAACCCCCCCCATAGGCTCCAATTCAGGCCTCGGAGGCCTCAATAGCGGCCTTGCCTCACAGAAGGCTCTGATGCCAGCCGCTGGTCCCATGATTTGGGATTTTTTTCCAGAGTAACATACAGCATTGTGGCCTAAATATTCCCATGAGAGTTAGAAACTACAGCAGGTAGGAGACTGATGTTCTCGTTCTAGTTCTGCCTCTCACTTGAGCATATGTTTCTGGACTCTGTTCCTTATCTGCAAAACGAGGATGATAATTCTTGCCCAGCTTACTTTATATGTTTTAGAAACAGGAAATAAGGGGAATTTAAATAAAATAATAGAGTTAGCTGAGCATGGTGGCACAGGCCTGTAATTTCAGTACTTGGGAGGTTGAGATAGGAGGATCACAGGTTTGAGGCCAGCCTCAGTGACTTTGTGAGACTCTCAGCAACATAGTGAGATTCCATTTCAAAATAAAAAGAGTTGGGGGTATAACTTGGAGGTAGAATGCCTCCAAGTTCAATCCCCAGTACCAAAATTAATAATAATTAATTAGCACTAATTATTGTTAATTATTTTTTCAGATCTGAGGATGGAACCCAGGGGCATTCGACCTCCGAGCTATACTCCCTGCCCCATTTTCTATTCTTAATTTTGAAACAGTGTCTCAATAAGTTGTGGAGGTCCTAAGTTGAGGCTTGCTCCAACTGTGATCTTCTGGTCTCAGCCTCTGGAATACTGGGATTACAAGAGTGTTCCACCATGCCTGGCTTTTTGTTAATTATTATTAATAAATACAATTATAGGTAGTAACAGTGGTACATACCTGTAATCTCAGTATTTTGAAGGCTGAGACAGGAGGACCACAGGTTCAAGGCCTGTCTTAGCAATTTAGCGAGAATATCAAACTGTGTTTCAAAGTTAGAAATAAAGGAGGTAGAGACAGGAAAATTTCAGTTTTAGGGTCATCCTCAGCAACTCAGTGAGACCTTGTCTTAAAATAAAAAATAAGAAGGGCTAAGACCATAGCTTTGAGATAGAATGTCCCTGGGTTCAAGACCTGGCACCAAATAACAATAACAACAATAATAATAATGCTAATAATAAAGTGTATTACATATATGAGATATTGTCATTACCAGAGGAGAAAGAAACTCTAATATTCTAGGGAGAAAAGGCTTTCAAGAGCCATATGTAGCAAGTATACTAAGGGCTTGATACTAAAGCAAGTATATTTAACTTGGGGCTAATGGTAAAACTTTGAAAGAAGTGTCCACAAGCCCTCCAAATCAATACAAAATTTTATGTTCATGTGACTGGTTGAGAAGTGTTGCTTTCATCACTTCAGGTACCCAAAGAGGTTCAACTCTCTTGCGTTGCAGTCAGGATAGTGAAGCTCTGAAAGGGTTTCTAAATTCATGCACATCACTTACTATTTTTCCAATATTTAACGTATTTCACATGATTCTCTGTATCACATTTGCCCTTCACAACAGTCTCCACCAAGATAGGCATTTTTCTTGCCATTTTCCAAAGTCAGTAGGCATAGTGGTTAAGAGCAGATTCTGGAGCTAGAGTATCTGAGTGTGTATGCATTTTCACTTCTTAGCTGGATAACGTTGGCAAATCATTTATTGTCATCTGTCATCATGGCATAATAGCAATACCAACAACATAGAACTGTTGTGAGGAATAAGCTAATGTCCATAAAGTACTTATAACAATGACAAGTCCATTGTATTAGGTAGGGAAGTGCTATCATTATTAAAAGTGCAGAGAGTAAAAAAAGAGCTCTCATAAATGAGGTTTTACAGCAAGGTAGTACAGGAACGAGAACCAGCGCCAGAACTAGGTCTCTTGATACTCTTATTTCATGTTTGCTCTGGCACCTATTTCCAATTTGTCTCTCCTCTGTCCTTAAGTGTCACAACCAACCCTGTCCAGTCTGCACTTCAAAGGCTCTAGGATAGCCAGTAGGAACTCAGATGGTTTATACTCTATCTCAGTCCTCAGTAGACATATTTTATAAATTCATCTCAGTATCGAAAAGAAGGCACATATTCCAATCAAATGTTCAAAAGGCACCTTGGCATACTTATAATGAACACACACGAAGCCAGGTGTGGTGGTTCATACCTATAATCCCAGGACTTGGGAGGCTGTGACAGAAGGATGAAAGGTTCAAGGCCAGCCTCAGCTACTTAGTGAGGCTCAAATATTTTGTTTCAAAATTTAAAAAAAAATAATAAAATAGGGATGAGGATGTATCTCAGAAGTAAAGTGTGGGTTTAAATCCCAGGACCAAGAAAAAAAAAAGCATACAAAAAAGAAAACACAACTACAGCAAACTCCCACTTTCTACTTAATACCCTAAATTTTCTTATGTGCCTCTAAATTGCTTTGGATTGTTTATATACAAAGGACTAATTCTACAACCACGCACTCACCCACCCAACATCACACTATGGGGCTTGATCTAAATTTAAAGACACATAAGAGTTCTGCTTCTCATAAAATATGCACGTTCTCTCACCCTTATGTTTCCATAGGTAGAACTTCTATTCAGAAGAGTTTAGAATTAAGAGACAAACAAACCCACACACCAAACAGACAAACATGCTACAATTAAAACCCCCTCTCCCCAATCCCCCCTTCTCTATTTGCCAAAGGACCATAGGAAACAATTGTGGATTATAGAGACAATTAGCAGCTTTCAAACATTTCTCAGAAATGGAGAATGGAATATGTTTGAGTGTCGTGGTTTTGTAAAGGTGAATTGAGCACGCCTCCCAACACTACCACCCTTGGGTTCTTTTCTCTTTGCATGTAAACAGGCTTTGTGTGATGAAAAGCTTTAGCATATAATCTTCCTGAGCCTGCAATTTCTAGAGATGTAAAATCCTTTTCATTTTTCCTTTCTCTAGCAGTGAATCGTCTGAGCGCTGTGCCTCCACAACCTGCGTGCTGCTTCCAGAGCTGCCACTGTGTTGCCATGGGGCCCTAAGTAAGTCGTGGCCCTTCTCTGAGCATCAGGTTTCTCATCTGCATCACAGTATGCGATTGAGCTAAATTGGGCATTATAGGTTGTGGCTCTTGAAGACCTGAAAATTAATGCCGACCAAAGTTCTTGGCAGCCAAATGAGCACCATACCATTTCTGGAGGCAAACAGAATATATCTTGAACTTATGGATAAAGGGTCGGCGCAGGAAAGACCTAAGGCCAGCCGTCGGAGATAAGCAAGCAAGCAAGCAAGCAAAAGCTTTATTAAGACAGCCCAGCTCCCTTTTATATCAGGCAGCTGGGAGGAGGGGGCTCACAGCGGAAGATCGCACAAAGTACGGGGCGTTTACTGATTGGATGGTTCATACCCCAGTGAGTGTGTTATCAGGGGACTGGTTGTTGGGCATCCCGTGCCCCCTTTGGCAAGTTAGGAGGTAACCAGCACAATCCGGAAGAGAAGCCGGAGAGGCGTCATCTTTGGCATGACTGGGCTGCTTATCCTAACAATGGACACTACTAGTTTTTAAGTATGGCTTGATGCTGGTGTAATTCATATAATTAAACACTGAAATGGAAAGCTGAATTTAAACTAGCAATTGATTATGCATGTTCTCACTTGAGCAATACTATTATAACAGAATTCATCTCCAAGATAGAGTTGGATAATAAAAGATGGTCTTCATACTACTAAGAGCAGTAACTTGTCATTATTCTTTTCTAGTTTTGCTCGGTCTGCCTTGGGGAGGTCATTTCAACTTTATTTATTTATTTATTTATTTATTTATTTATTTATTTATTATGGTTTGAGGATCAACACAGAGTCTTATGCAGTCTCAACATGTGCTATATCAGTAATCTATACTCCCAGCTTGCTTTCTTTCTTTCTTTCTTTCTTTCTTTCTTTCTTTCTTTCTTTCTTTCTTTCTTTCTTTCTTTCTTTTGATACTGAGGATTAAGCCCAGGGGTGTACTAACTCTAAGCTATACCCACAGTCCTTTTTATTTTTTTTAACTTTTTATAATTTTTTGATTGGTGCATTGTAGTCATACATCCTAATGGAATAAAAGATGGTGGAAACTACATGCACACACATCACCCAATTAGCCCTTACCTAATTCCGCCCCATTCCCTCCTTCCCATGCTTGGCTTAGTGATGGACTTTGACATCTTTAAGTACATCCTGTGCTTTAGAGAGTTTCCCTCTTCCCCCCTCCTTTCTCCTCCTTTAGATTGCCTTGTTTGCTCCTCTATAGGATTTCCTTTTTCATCTAGAGTTCCTCCTATGACCAATTTCTCCTTAGCTTTCACATATTAGAGAAAGCATCTGATTTCTTATTTTTTGTGACTGACTAATCTCACTTAGCATAATGTCCTCCAGTTCCGTCCATTTCCCTGAAAATGATGTAATTGAGTTTTTTTTAATGGCTGAGTAAAATTCCATTGTGTACATATCCCACAGTTTTGTAATCCATTCATCTGTTAATGGACATCTTGGCTGGTTCCATATTTTGGCAAAGCTGAATTATGCAACTATGAACATAGATACACATGCATTAGTTTGGTAGTTTGGTTTCCTTTCTTTCTGGGTTGATATCCATAAATGGTATTAATGGATCAAATGGTAACTTCATTCCCATTCTTCTGAGGATCCTCCATACTATTTTCCAAAGTGGTTGCATTAATTTGCAAATCCAACACCAACAATGTTTTAGAGATCCCACGTTTCCACATCCTCTTATTTATTTATTTATTCATTCATTCATTCATTTATCGTGGTACCGGGGATGGAACCCAGGGGCATTTGGCCTCCTAGCTACACCCCTAGCCCTATTTTTCATTCTTTATTTTTGAAACAGGGTCTCACTTAGTTGCAAAGGGCCTCACTAAGTAGCTGAGGCTGTCCGCGAACCGCAATCCTCTTGTCTCAGCCTCCCAAATGCTGGGATTACAAGTGTGCGCCACGACACCCGGCTGCATCCTCCTTTTAAAAACATTTCCTTTCAAAGCAGTCTTTGCTAAGTTGCCCAATCTGGCCTCAAACCTATGATTCCCCTGTTTCAGTCTTTGAAGTACTGGTATTACAGGTATGCATCATTGTACCTAGCTTATTTATTTATTGTTTTATTTACTTTCTGATTAAATTTATTTTAGCTGGTACCTGAGAACATGCAAATTATACATAATAATGGGGTAACATAGGATTGCTGATATATGCATACATTGCATAATACTTAAATCAGGTTAAATATATCTCCTCAAACTTTTATAATATACTTATAGTAAAACCTTTCCAAGTTCTTTGTTCTAGCTTTTGGGAATATACAGTGCATTTGGGAATATACAGTGCATTTTGTACCCTAATGTCCAATACTACATCTCAATTTCTTGCTTCTATCTAACTGCTACTTAGTACCCACTGATCAATTTTTTCTTATCACTCTCTCCCCGTCATCCTCCCTGCTTCTGATAACCACTATTCTACTCTCAACTTATGTGAGATCAACCTTTTTAAGATTGAGTATATAAGTGTGATCATGTGGTACTTGTCTTTTCGTGCTAGGCTTATTTTGCTTACTAAAATGATATCCAGTTCTCTTCATGTTGTCAAAATGACAGGATTTTATTCTTATTACTGAATAGTATTTCATGGTGTATATGTACCGCATTTTCTTTACCTATTCATTGCTGATGGACACTTGGGTTGTTTCCATTTCTTGTCTATAGCTATTGTCAGTAGTGAGGCAATAAATCTGGCAGTGATGATATCTCTTTGATGTACTGATTTTATTTTTTGTGTATATCCAAGACTGGGATTGCTGTGTTATATAGCAGTTATCTTTTTAATTTTTTGTTTTTTTTTCTGCAGTACTGGGGGTGGAACTCAGGGGCATTTAACCTCAGTGCTATACCCCCAGCTCTATTTTTTATTCTTTATTTTTAAACAAGTTCACTAAGTTACGGAGGGCCTCACCAAGTAGCTGAGGCTGTCCGTGAATCTGTGACCCTCCTCTCTCAGCCTCCCAAGTACTGGGATTACAAGGGTGCACCACCATGCCTAACTATTTTTAATTTTTTGAGAATCCTCTGTAACTGTTTCTATAATGTTTTACACTAGTTTACACTCCCACTAACAAGGTGTAAGAATTCTTGTTATTCTGCATCTACATCAGCATTTGTTATCTTTAGTTTTTTAAATAATATCTACTGTTACTGGAGTGATTTATCATTTATGGTTATGATTTGTGTTTCCTGATGATTAGTTATAGCAAACACACACACACACACACACACACACACACACCTATTGTCCATTTGTATGTTTTCATTTGATTCAAATGTCTATTTGGGTCTATTGCCCATTTTAAATTGCAGTGTTTCTTTTTTGTTACTGAATTTATGGAATTCCTTATACATGAAATATCAACCTCTTGTCAGATGTGTAGTTCGCAACTTTTTTCTTCCATTGTGTAGTCTATCTCTTCACTCTGTTGATTGTTTCCTTTGCTTTTTAGGAGCTTTTTAGTTTCATTTCGTCCTACTTATCTATTTTTGCTTTAACTTCCTTTGCTTTTGGCATCTTTTTCAAAAGTCCTTGCCCATTCCAGTGTCCTGAAACATTTCACTTATTTTTTCTGATAGTATCATAGTTTTAGAATTAGACTTGATTTCTAATCATTTTGGAGTAGATCTTTGTAACTGGTGAGACATAAGGGTCTAGGTTCATTCTTCTGCATATGGATAGCCAGTTTTTTCCAGAGCTATTTGTTGAAGACTGTTCTTTCTCTTATGTATGATATTAGCACTGTTGTCAAAAATCATTTGGTTATAGATATATGGGTTTCCTTTTATATTCTCAATTCTACTACTATGGTCCCTGTGTCTGTACATTTATACTTTAATTCTGATTACTAGGAACAAATACTGACAATTATGAACAAATAAGATATGTTATTTGAATTTTTTGTGGTACTGGGGGTGGAACCCAGAGGCATTTCTACCTCCGCGCTATACTTCCAGACCTATTTTATATTTTATTTGGAAACAGGGTCTCAGGAAGTTGCTGAGAGCCTAAGTAGCTGAGGCTGGCTTTGAACCTGCGCGATCTTCCTGTCTCAGCCTCTCAAGAGCTGGGATTACAAGCATGCCCCCACCACACCCAGCTGTTATTTGAATTTTTACTAGTACATTTTAAAGTGTTTTGTAAAACTATCTCATGTAATCCTTACCTGAACCCCTAGAAAACTGATTTTTGGTACTGTGGATTGAACTCATGTGTGTTCTACCTCAGAATTATACCCCTCTTCCTATTGTATTTATTTGGAAACAGGGTTTCCCTAAATTGCTGAGGCTGGCCTTGAATTTGTAATCCTCCTGGCTCAGCCTCACAAGAACTGGAAGTACAGGTGTGGGTCTCTAATCCCAGCTTCTAACATTTTAAAAATATTTTTTATAATCAAAGAAGCAGGCTCAGAGAACATACTCTATTTAAAATCACCTATATAATAATTAATACAAGTTGGGTTGATTAGGTGACAATACAAATTCTGCATTGACATTTCCCATGGTTCTGTTTGCCAGACAACTGCTCATAACATTCTGCCTTCGTTTGGACTGTAAGTCAAATATTAGGAAAAACACCAGCATCATGTTTGTATGAGAAAATTGCCTTATTTTCTGTTATTTTGCTTTAAGAACAAGTGCGGGGGAAAACATTATCCTGAGTAAAATCAGAGGTATAAAGAACAGCTCCAGGAAGAAAACAGCCCAGATATTTCCATCTTTCACCTTCACCTCCCCTCATTCCTGGTCAATTTTCTACTCTCTTCCCAGAAGCAAAGCCTCCTTGGAGCCTTCAGTGTATAGTCCAGGAGTTTCCACAAAATTTGCCCCTCAACACTAGCACTATCACTGCATTGAAATGAAAGAAGAAATTATTATTGATTTCTGCCAGCAAAGAAAGATCGTATCCAGAAGGCCAGCTCATTAGTCTTCAGCAGAGCTTAATTACGTTTCCAGCTTGACAGTTGGGATGGCCTTGTAGGACAGTCAGGAAGTGTCTGTGACGTGCAGTCTGAAGCTGTATCATCCAGCCAAAACAAGACCCCGCAAAAGGTGAACTGCTGAGGCCACCGCCAAGGGAGCATAGGCAGGAGTCTGAGTAAGCGGTGTGATTTGAGAAGCAGGGAGAAGAAAGCCCTACTCTCTCCCCAGCTCTTAGTTCATTTAGAAGACTAGCCAGGGGGAAGTCCGAGGGAACAGATCAGTGTGATATAAGGAGCCCTGCTGGTCTTATATGAAAAACTTTGGGCAAGTCTCTGAGGAAGCCAGATAGTTTGGGCTGGATGTGAAATGCCAGTCAGTTACTCTGGTCTGGGAGGCATGATAAGCCAGAGGCCACAACAACCCGAAGCTGATCTGGGCTGTGTAAGCTATTATTATGATGGTGAGCATAAATATAGCACATATCATGTGCCATGGCCATGCTAAGTGTCACACAGATGTCATCTTATTCCCAACTAGTAATATCCTTGTACTACTAATGAGAAATAGAGGTACAGAAAGGTTAGCTTCTTCAACTTATAAGTTTACATGTAAAAGGAAGAGATAGAATTGCAAACCCAAACCAATGTCTTGAGAACACACGCTGTCAAGTCTGTGCTCTTAACTACTTGGCTCAGTATTTCCTGAATGGTAGACAAATGCTGTACTGCGAGATGTTGGTGAAGATGGGGTGATATATACACAAGGATCTTTGTAACAGTGGATTATAAATACGTTACGGCAATTCTTCTCCTGCGGCAGGCATGCAATGTGACTCAACACCAGTTGTTTTACTCTGGTTCAGGGTTAATCAATTCTATAATGAGGACAATTTTTCCCCCTTTTCCTCAGACTAGAGTTAGAGGAGGAACAGAGGTGATGATTTAGGAGGATAAATGAGATAATTCTGAAAAGCAAGGCACTAGATAAATAACACAAGACAAGGTTAGCCTTGTGGTGTTTGGTTTTGTCATGTAATTTACTTGCATCCAGAAAGGTCTTTGCTAACCCTGTTTGCATTAAGAAACAAGTTTTCCTGTTGAAAGTGGTTTCATTTTAGTGACAGATACTTATTGTCTTGAAAAATGCACAGCAGTTATTTTTCTCACTTCTACAGAAATTGGTGAGCAAATGTAGGGCCAATTTGTATTCTTTCCATGGTTAGCTGCCAAAAATCAGTTGTGGACTAAGTTGTGTCCTAAAATCTCACTATTTTGTCAACCTTTGTGGACAAAAATGCAAATCTCATAATATTTCATCAAGCTCATTTCAACTTCTGAAAGTCAGCCTTGGTGTCCAAGCAAAGATGCCCCTCCAAAACCACTTGTGATAATTACCTTGCATTGAATTTGCCTCTGTGGCAAGTGCCGATCTATATTTCAGGAGATAGGAATTTTACATTGGGCCTATTAACAGCCCACTGCATGCCCTGAAGCAAGCCAAATCTCTATTATTTTCCCCCTTTAATTTATCCATTCAATGAACTTAATGAATACTTTCCCTAGATACCATCTTAACTGCTATGAGGCTAATGTGGTCATCATTAGAGAAGTTGTTACTAATTTAGCAATTCAACAAATGCTTATTTAGGAACTACTTTGGGCCAGGCACTGTTTGTTACCAGTGCTGGGACTGTAACAGTAGAAAAAAAAAGATAAAACTCTTGCCTTCATAATTCCTGCAGTTTGCTGGTAGGTGAAGAGAGGAAGACAGAACAAACAGACATATAACATGTTAGGCAGCAATAAGTACTATAAAGAAAAATAATGTTAAAGAAGAGAATGAAATATTATTTTAGATAGGATGGTCAGGAGAGGCCTAAGGAGGTGAGATTTCAGCAGAAATCTGAAAGAATTGAGGACGTATGCCACTGAGATCTACTAATCTCTATGAAAAAAACATGCTATATAGAAGAAATAATAATTTAAGAAGACCTCAAAGCAGGAGCATATCTGGTATGTTCAATAAATAGGCAAAGGAGATAAGATGGTTGATGCAGAATAAGTAAGGTTGGAAGGTAAAAGGTGAGGTAAGAAACAGTACAACGAACCAGATCATACAAGACTTGCAGACCATGAGAAGGTGTTCAAATTTTATTCTGAGGGATATGGGAGCCATTTGAGGTTTTTAAGCAGAAGGGTGATACAATCTTTGTATTATTATTATTATTATTATTATTATTATTATCATCATCATTATCATTTTAGTGATACTGGAGATTGAACCCAGGGAAATTCTACATCTAAGCTATACCCTCATCCTGATTTATATATTTATTTATTCTTTAACTGAGTCTCAGTAAGTTGCTGAGGTTGGCCTGGAACCTGCAATCCTTCTCTCTCAAAGCACTGAGATTACAGGTACACACCACTATGCCCAGCTATGATCTATGTAATTAAAAGATTACATTAGGGGTTAACTGGAGAACAGTGGAAGAATTGAGAGCAGTTATAGGGCTGTTGCTAGAGTCCAGGTGAGAAATAATGATGATTTATTTTCCGGCAATAGCAGTGCAAGTGCAACAAAGTGCTGTGGCACAGGACACATTCTGGTGGGTGAAAATTGCTGAAATTTAACAGGATTTTATTAAATTTGTTGATGGACTAGATGTAGTGTATAAGAGAGACATTAGGATTTTCAGGCTCTACCTATACGAATAGTGTTGCTATATGAGAAAATGTCCAGTATTACTAGAAGTCAAATATAAATTAAAATAAGGGCACATTCTAGAATTTTTTTTTTGGTGGTACTGCGCAGCTGGCTTCGAACCTGTGCGATTCTCCTGTCTCTGCCTCCCAAGTGCAGGGATTACAAGCGTGCGCCACCACTCCCAGCCACATTCTAGACTTTTAAGTTAGCTATTGTGAAGTTGACTAATATGAGCTAGGATATGAGTATTCTGATCTCCCAAAGTCTCTATTCCTCAAGCCCCTGCTCTGGGAGAGATTGGTCATTGCTGTTCCATTGCTAGATCACATGCTCTCTGGTCTATCACTGCTAGTATAAGTTAAAGAGTCACCAAGCCTGGGATCTCAGCTAGGTCTTGTTGTAAAACCACTGGCAAATCTTAAACTAGTCTCCTTCAGAGTTTCCATGTGCTAAATAAAAGGCCTAGTGTAAATAGTGTAGCAGGTCTAATATTTTTAATCCAACTGAAATGTGCTTAACTTCTTGTAAAATGAAAAAAAAAAAACTGAACAGCATGTATCTGGTTTCTCTCAGGATATGATAATGACAACTGTTGTGTAAAATTAAAATAAAAAGAATCCCAGGTAATTCACTGAGTTTGATAGAAAAGTTTCTTCAAAGAGGAAAGACAAATTTGGGCACAGTGGTATACACCTGTAATCCTAGTACTTGGGAGACTGAGACAGGATGATGTCAGTTTCTTGGCTAACCTCAACAATTTATCAAAACCTCTATCAACTTAGGAGACCCTGTTTCAAAATAAAACATAAAGAGGGCTAGGAGTCAGCTCAGAGGAAGAATACCCTGGGTTAAACTCCCAGTACAGAGAGAGAGAGAGAGAGAGAGAGAGAGAGAGAGAGGGAGGAAAGAAGAGAGAAGACAAATACATAGCATTTGCATAAGAGAAAAAAAAAGGTTTTCAGATATGTATTAGAAGCCAGAAGCAGAAATCAACTGCTTAATAAACAAAAGGAGAAAGAGGACAAGAGAGCACCTGTTTCTCTTGGCAAACATTAAGGTATTAGTGGAAAGCTTAATGACATTGGATATGCCCAAACCTAGAATCCAATCTGTCTACCATGCCTCTTCACCTCTTTAAATTTGTTTCTTCATCAGTAAAATGGGAGTAATTCTATTCTCAATATTACAAATCTCCAATGAATGTAAAGCACGGAGAACACTGCGTGGCTCATTATAGATTCTCAATAATAGTATTTTCCTTCTCTTTTCTTCTTTTTCTCTTATTTCCACCCATCTTTTCTCTAGCTCTCAGTAAAATGGGTATTACCTGGTCAAGGTATCTGATGGAGCGAGCTGTTCTAAATACATATGTACATACATATACACATACAAGGTATCGCTAAGTGGCAGATGAATATTTCTGAAGATTTCTGTAAAATTGATCTCAACTTCCTACCTTCCTGAACACTGATAGAAATTGCATAACTATGTACACGAGGGAAAACACTATGAAGGCAAATAGTCATAGAAAATAAGCAGTGTTGTCCTGAGAGCCCCCCCCACAGCTCTTTAGATTTATGAGATTTGATTTCATTAATGAGAAGATCTTTTAATTCAGGAAACAACTAATCTAATTTAATGGTATGTGGGTAGCCCAAGGAAACATTCCAATTTTGCTGGGTCTCATTGCCAATTTGTGTATCTGGGTGAGGAGTAAAGGCAGAGGTGGCGAGGACACTTCACAGGGATAGTCACCAGCCAGAACTGTCTTTTGAGCTTTTTATCATTACATTCTCAGATTAGAGTGAATCTGGGGATAGATTTATAGATTATCCAAGCTAAAAGGAATAACAGAAAGTCACATGCTCAAAACCTCTATTTCTTCTTTTCCATCTGAATGAAATAGGGAAGCTGACAATAAGATTTATCCAATATTTTCCCCAGGAGTAGACACAGATTTCTCAGTTTCCCAGGATGGCTCAATTTCACTTCTCCTGAGGTTATGTTAGTCATTCTCCTACCTTTGGTGAGAAATAAACATATGCAGATTTTCAGAAAGTGATGTTATAACTTTTAGCCACTCTCATTGAGATGCTTAATTATTCATCGACAATTGTACTTCTGGCTACCAAATACAGTACATTTTCAGGTAACACTGAACAACTACTCAGCAACATCCTTCAAACGATTCTGCAAAGGAACTTATAAAGCTCCTCCCTCAACAACAACAAAAAGTCTCGTTTAAGGATAAGAAGAAAATCATTACCCAGACAGTATCATGCTCAAGATTTTTGTAAAATATACTACCAATAATCAGCAAAGTTGAAAATTGAACCAAAAGCATCTAACTCCAAATTTCTCCACAATGGGATGGAATTAAACCTTATTTCAAAAACCTCTATTGAGCAACAATGCATACAAGTAATTTCTTCTTTTCTTGTGATACTGGGGATTAAACCTAGGGGCATTCTACCTCTGAGCTATACCCCAGATCTTTTATTTATTTTTTTATTTGAAATGGAGTATCCCTAAGATATTGCTCATTTGCTTCAAACCTAAGTTCTTCCCAACTCAGTCTCCTAAGTACTAGGATTATGGGTATGTGCCACCATGCCAGATCCACATGAATAATTTCTTAGAATAAGTGTTTGTGCGGGTGAATGGGTACACATATGTTTGTGCATTGTTCTTTGGATGATAAAAAGAACCCAGGAATCTAGGAATTGGGACCAATGCAAAGAGGTATCCCTATAGATTTTAAGTAAAATAACTGTCAGACTGGTTCCTAGTTAACTTCAATTCTATTAGTATATATTTCTTGCTAACCACTGTACTGGGGATCTTCACATATACAGACACCTGCTCAATAGGTATGCACCTAATATAATCATGGATGAAGGAAGGGTCATTTCCTTTTAATGTGTAAGGAAACTGAGCCTCTTAAACAAGAAAAGACTTGATCGAGTTTATGCAATCAGTGTATAATCTTCTAGCTTGCCTAAATTCTACGAAGAAGAGAGAGGACCTAGCAAAAAGCCTACAAGAATAAATGCCTGTATTCCTCCCTAGAGCGGGCTTCTGGCAAGTACTCAGTTGTTTTGGATCCTAGCAGAGACAGTACTGAATACATAGTGGGAAGAACTAAAAGCGAAAACAATGGTCAGCAAACCTGTCCAAAAATATCTGCTCTGAGCCGGGTGTGGTGGCGCACGTTTGTAATCCCAGCGCTTGGGAAGCTGAGACAGGAGGATCCTACAGGTTTGAAGCCAGCCTCAGCTACTTAGTGAGGCTCTCAGCAACTTAGTGAGACCCTGTTTCCAAATAAAGTATAATATAGGTCTGAGAGTATAGCCCAGAGGTAGAAAAGCCCCTGGGTTCCACCCCCAGTACCACAAAAAGGAAGGAAGGAAGGAAGGAAGGGAGAGAGGGAGGGAGGGAGGAAGGAAGGAAGGAAGGAAGGAAGGAAGGAAGGAAGGAAGGAAGGAAGGAAGGAAGGAAGAGAGTCTTCTCTGAGATCTTGCTGAGGGCCCATCCCAGGATTTGGCTCTACTCACAAAAAGAAGATGAACTTCTATCCTGCGGAAAAGTAGAGTAGGTAAAAGTCTTTAGAATATTGAAATATGTGTCATGAACTAAGCTCTACTTCTGTGGATTTTTATTTAAATAAACATTTTGGAGGAAAATGAGGTGGAAGAGGCAGTTACAGACTAGAATAAGAGCACATAGATGGGCCCAGAAAATGGAAAGGTAGAAAAATTGAGAATACTTATAAAGGAGCTGTGAGATAGTAGCTTGAGATTCAAATCAACCCTTGGCTCTCAGAAAGCTAACGAAAAGGTCCGTAGGTACTCTGGTGGCTAAAACTTCAAAGAAGGAAGAGTCAGCCCCCTCAGAGAAGGAGTCAGTGGAAGCAAAAAGCAACAAAAGACAGCAATCCAAATTTGGAACTGTCCTCATCTCAATAGTAGGGCTGTTCATACCGCTCTCTCAGGGTTGCTGGGAGGCTGTAATGAGATTATATGAAGTAGAGTTCTTGGTAACAGGTAAAATGCTACCTAAGTGTGAAGAATGATCATTACCTTATCAGCCATATAAATAAGGGGGAGCATGTTTTCATTTCAATAAGCTCAGAGGGAGCTGTTTTAAATGGTTTCTCTTGTAATATATTTGAAAGGATTCAAATTACAGTAATTTTGTTGATACACAACAGTTCCAGGAGACATCTATTGTGTAAGCAAAAAGCCTTTTCTAAGGAAGTGTCCTTTGGAAGACCAGCAGCATGCAGAAGAAACAGGCAGGCTGGAAGGCTAGAACAGGGAGGAGTACAATAAGGGAATATGATAATTCTGCCTAGGGCCCAAGCCTACTTGGGAGCAGAGATTGCAGAATTCAAAGCACATGCATTCATGCAATGTCAAATGATGCAACAAACCTTAGGAAAATGAAGTTCAGAGGGGTGATATAACTTCCACAAAGTAACCCAAATGGGAAATGACACAGTCAGGGGCCAAACCCAGGTCTTTTTAAACTAAATTTGGTGTTCCTGCCACTATTCATAATGTCCCACTAGATGCATAGATTCCCAAAGTCTTTGGTATGGCCACTGGGTGAGAAGCTGGAAGCATCCAGGGATCAATAACAGCCTTATATTCAATAGGTTAGGCATTTAATAAAATTTGGGGGTGGTGGAAGCACCCATTGGGGGCTTTAAGTGATTTTTTTTCTGAAAACGGGCAAAAAAAAAAAAACCAGTAAGTTTGTGCATCTATGCTACAGTATCTACAAAATAGGGAGGGAAAAAAGTCCTAGAGAGTTCCATTCATACCAGGCTGGGTGGGTGTTCCCAGGGAAGTGACCTAATTCAATTAGCACAATTCCTCTAGCAAACATCCAGTGGAGCTGGGCATGGTGGCACACTTGTAATCTCAGTACTTGGGCGGATGAGACAGGAGCATCACAGGTTTGTGGCCAGCCTCGGCTACTTAGTGAGAGGCTCTCCACAACTTAGTGAGGATCTGTTTCAAAATAAAGACTAAACAATAGGGCTGGGGGTGTAGATTGGAGTCAGAATCCTTCTAGGTTCAATCTCCAGTATTGAAAAAAACATTCAGTGGGAGTCCAAAGGAAATAATTGGAAGTAAGGTGTTCACACTTCTTTCAAAGTAGTAAAATGTCAATACCAGTAGGCTGTGCTAAATTATGTATGTATAATTCAATATCTACAAACATTATTACAACAATTATTTAAATTGATACTTTCAAAAAACTATAAATAAAAAATGGAATCCTATAAAATGTTCATTTATACAACAGGGGTTTATGAAAAGAGAAACAGACAGGATGTGGTGATACACTCCTACAATCCCAGTACTTGGGTGTCTGAGACAGGAGGAACGCAGGATTGAGGCTAATCTCAGCAATTTAATAAGATCCTGCTTCAAAATAAAAAATGAAAAAGAGATAGGGGTGTATCAGAGGTAGAATGCTCCTGGGTTTAATCTCCAATACCTGCCACCCCCACAAAAAAAAAGACAAAGAGAAAAAGATTGATGAGAAACAAAGGAAACAAACAGAAAACAATATAGCAGATTTAAACCTTAATATATTAATAATTATCTTAAATATAAATAGTCTAAAAACTAATTAAAAGACAGTTCAGGGGTTGGAGATATAACCCAGTGGTAGAATGCTTGCCTTGCATGTGCAAGGCCTTGAGTTTGATGATCCCAGCACTGTAGAAAAAAAATCAGATTGATAGACCAGATTGAGAAATATCACCAAATATGTTGATCATAAGAAATTTGTTTCAAATACAATGGTATAATTTGGCAGAATGTAAAATTATGCAAATGAATAGATTTTGTCCTATGGTTTGGATATGGTTCCAGTGTGTCCTTTAAGGGTTTATGTGTTGGAATTTAGTCCAATTGTGGTGCTTAGCGGTGGGGCTTTGGGGAGGTGATTAAGATTAGATAAAGTCATCAGGGTAGAGCACCCATGACTGAATACTAGTGACTTCATAACAAGAAAGGTAGACTAGAAGAGACATACATGCATGCACTCCCATTTTCTGGCTATGTGATGCCTTGTGCCATCTTGAGACTCTACCAGTAAGAGGACAATCACTTGTTGTAGTTCCTCAGTCTTGGATCTTCATAACCAGAAGCCAAAGTAAACCTTTTATCTTTATGAAGTTACGCAGCTTTGGGTATATTGTTACAGTAAGAAAAAATGGACTAATACCTTTTTGCAAAAAATGAGAATAGCCACATTAGTATCAAATAAATTAGATCTCAGAGCAGACAAAATCAAAAACATTATATAATGTTTTTATATAAAAACAAAAAACATTATATAATGATTTAAGGGTTACTTCACCAGAAAAACACAGTGATCTAAATAAAACATGTACACAACAAACAACTAAATCTCAAAATAGATGAGGCAAAAATGATACAGCTGAAATAAGAAGTAGAAATCCATAATTACTGTAGGAGACTTCAGCTGCCCCCTCTCAGCAACTGATAGATTTAATAAATGGAAAATAAGCAAAGATTTAGGTGTTCTCAACAGCAAATTCTACTAATAGGCTATAATTAACTCAATAACAGCACAATACACATTTTAAATGCCCACAGAACATTTACCAATATATAGAAAATTCTGAGTCATTACACAAACCTTGACAAATTTAAAATAATTGAGGTCATATAAAGTATGTTCTTTGGTCATAATAGAATTAAACTACAAATTAGGAACATAAAGACATTAGAAAAAACTCTAACACTTGGAAATTAAAGCACACTCTTCAAATTAATTAATCACCCAAAGAAAAAGTCTCAAAGGAAATTTTAAAGTAAATAGAATTTAGTAGAATGGGAAGACAGGTCATAGACTTGAAGAAAATAATGGCAAAACTCATATTTGCAAAACAATTTTTACCCAAAATATGGAGAAGCCCTTTAAACAGCGATGATATGGAAAGGCCTTTTAAACAGCAATATTTTGTTAAGAATCAACCTAATTTTAAAATGGATGAAAGATCTAAACAGTTATGTTCCAAAAGATGATATAAAATATGAGAAATAACCAGGTGAAAGATGTTCAACATCATATGGCATTAGAGAATAGCAAACTAAAATGATGAATTACCACTACCAATGTATAAAATGGCTAAACTCTAAAACACTGACAACATTAAATCAAGGCAAGGATGTGGGGCAATGAGAACTCCCATTTCTTACTGGTGGATATAGAAAGTGGCACAGCTGTTTTGGTAAACAGTTTGGCAGTATTTTACACATCTAAGCATACTTTTACCATGTGATCCAGAAATCATGCTTGATTTGAATGGGTGAAACTTGCATCTATGCAAAAAAAAAAACATAAACAGAAATTGATACAATTTTTATTTTATAATTACAAAACAGCTAAAGCCACATAAAAAGGGATGCCTCTAAATTCTCATGTTAGTAGCAAGCAATTTTCTCACTCAATAATCTAAACTCAGATGAATAAACTAGACGAAGGACAGGGAAAACAAACCAATGTAATCAGAAGTAATTATCTTGAAAACATCCAGGAATGGTAGTTGCATGCCTGTAATCTCAGTACTTTGGGAGGCTGAGGCAGGGTGATCACGAGATTAAGGCTAGCCACGGCTATTTAGTAAGACCCCATTTCAAAAGAAAATAAAATAGAACTTAGGAATGTAGCTCAAAGGTAAAATGCCCATGAGTACAATCCCTAGTATGGAAAACAAAGCAGAAAAAAGAAATCCCAAGTGTGCTGCTTTGAAATATCAATAAAATGTTTGATCAATTTCTACTGCCAATTTTTACTGACAAAGTAAATGGAAAGCTAGAGCAAGAAAGAGAATACAAATTACTATGACCAAGAATAAGCAAGGAGATACCATTATGAACCCTAAAATCGTTAAGGAATATGAAGGTAGCCAGGTGCAGTGGTGCACACTTGTAATCCCAGCATTCGGGAGGCTGGGAGCAGAGGATCGCAGTTCTCAAACAGCCTCAGCTACTTAGCGAGGCCCTTGGCAACTCAGTGAGACCATGTTTTCAAAAAATAGGGCTGGGGGTGTAACTCGGAGGTACAATGCCCCTGGGTTCCATTTCTAGTACTGAAAAAAAAAAAAAAAGAAAAGAAAAGAAATATTAAGGTAAGCCAGGTGTGATGGCACTTGCCTGTAATTCCAGCACCTAGGAGGCTGAGACATTAGAATAGTGGGTCTGAGGCAATCCTCAGTAACTTAGTGAGATCCCATTTCAAAATAAAAGTAAAAAAGACTGAGAGTGTAGCTCAGAGATAAAATATCCCTGGGTTCAATATCCAGTAATACATAAATAAATAAATAAATAAATAAATAAATATAGTTTTAACAACTCTATACACACATTGTCCAACATGAATAGAATAAGCAAATTTATCAAAAATCAATAACAAAATCCACTCAGGATCAATTAGATAATCTGAATGGTTCTATAACAATTAAAATGAATTATAGTTATAATTTCCTTGAAAAAATTTCATTGACAGGTTCTATCAAATATTTAAATTAGAAACATTGACAATTTGCATAATCTCTTCCACACAATGGTACAAGAATAGTCAGCACTTTAGTTTTTGAGATCAATATTATTCTAATATCAAAAAAGAGCCATAAGAAAAAAAACTAGGGATAAATATTTATAAACATAGATACAAAATTTTCAATAACCTGGCATAGCAGTGCACACCTGTAGTCCTATCTACCTAGGTGGCTGAAGCAGGAGTTCAAAGGCCAGCCAGTTCAAAGGACAATATTGCAATACTCCATCTGAAAAAAAGTTCAACAAACTATTAGAAAATTGAATCCATCAATATGTAATAAAAAGTAAGCAATAAAATATTATAATTTGTTTAAGAATTACAAGACTAGTTCAATATCAAAAAATGAATATAAACTGGGCTTGGTGGTGAACACCTGTAATCCTTGGGAAGCGGAGACGGGAGGATGCCAGGTTTGAAGATAGCTTCAGCAATTTAGTAAGACCCTAAGCAACTGAGCAGAGACCCTCAGCAACTTAACAAGACCTTACTTCAACATGAAAAATCAAAAAGGACTAGGGATAGAATGACCCTCAGTTCAATCTCAGCTACCAAAATAAAACAAAATAAAATAACATAGTAAGCCAGGCATTGTGGCACATACCTGTAATTCCAGTACTTGGGATGCTGAGACAGGAATATTGCAGGTTGCAGCCAGCCTCAACAACTTAAAAGGTCTGCTGCAACTTTGTGAGACCCTGTTTGAAAATATTAAAAAAAAAATATATATATATAGAAAGAAAGGGTCTTGCTAAATGTAGCACTGACTGGCCTCAAACACAAGGTCCTAGGGCTATCCCCAGCACTGCATAAAGAATGAGAGGGAGCCGGGCATGGTGGCGCATGCTTGTAATCCCAGCATTTGAAGGCTGAGACAGGAGGATCACAGTTTGTGGCCAGCCTCGGCTACTTAATGAGGCCTTCTGCAACTCAATGAGACCCTGTTTCAAAATAAGGAATAAAAAATAGGGCTGGGTGGTATACCTCAGTGGTAGAATGCCCCTGGGTTCCATCCCCAGTACTACAATATAAAAAGAATGGGGGGTGGGGAGGGAAGGGAAATGAAGGGAAGGGAAGGAAGAAGGAAAAAAAATTAAAAAAAGGAAAATGAGCTAGGTGCGGTGGCACATGCCTAAAATCTCAGTACTTGGAAAGTTGAGACAGGAGGATTGCAGGTTCAAAATCAGCATGGAGTACTTAACCAGACCCTGTTTCAAATAAAATAAATAAGTAAAATTGGCCTCTGGCACGAGAGAGAGAGAGAGAGAGAGAGAGAGAGAGAGAGAGAGAGAGAGAGAGAGAGAGAGAGAGAAAGAGAAAAGGAAGAGGCAGATGAGAAGGAGGAGGAGGAGGAGGAGGAGGAGGAGGAGGAGGAGGAGGAGGAGGAAAGGAGAAGCAGAGGGAAAAGAGGGAGCATGGTGGCACACACACAGTTAATAATTGTACGTATAGTTAATAACTGTAACTCCATTTATTAGGAGGCTGAAACAGGAGGATCTCAGGTTTGAGGCCAGTGCGTGTTAACTTAGCAAGACCCTACTTTAAAATCAAATGTAGTTGAATACAGAATGGAGGTAATGTGAGAGGGAATTAAGGGAAGTATGAAATATAGTATGAATCGACAAATATAATGAAATGGGAATTTGAATGAAAAAGTGAATCTGAAATGCATTACAAGGTAGGTTATGCGTTAAATGATCTAAAAGGCAATAAAAGATACATTATATATTAAAATTTAAAACGGAATTATGTTATGAACAAATAAAATGAAATGGGAAATAGAAAATATAACAAAACGCAATATCAGTATTAAGTTTTAATAAAATTCTATGGATTATCAAATAAAATTCTAATAGGTACAAATTGGCCTGGAATTTAAGATTTATTGAGATATGAAATAGAAGATTAAGTGAAATACAAAATCAAATGGAATACAGAATATTGAATTGAAACAAATGAAATACACTTAATCAAATGAAAAATGGAACAAAATGAAATATGGTATCCAACAAAGTATGCTATGAAACTCTAAAAAAATGGGATTATGTACAAAAATAAAATTCAATGAAGAGTGTATGAATAGATCAAAAAGTAATGCGATGGATTGTGTAGTTGAAGGATTATTAGTAGAAAAGAATGAGGTAAAATGTGAAACAAATTAAGTGAAATATTGAATGGATTATAGTTTGAAATATGAAATGGAAAATAAAGGGTAATATGGAAGAAACTGGAATATGGACAACGAAAAGAAAGGCAGTGAAGTAGAAAATGAAAGAAAGAGGAACAGAACAGGATATAAAATCAAAATACTCTATAAAGAAATGCAATAGAATACAGGAAATAATTTTTTTTTTGTACTGGAGATTAAGCCCACAGGCTACCAAGCTAACTCTCAGTTCCACCCCTCCATTTTTTTTTTTTTTACCTCGAATCCTTTTTCTTTTAAAGTTGCTGAGGCTGGCCTCAAACCTGTAATCCTTCTGTCTCAGCCTCCTAGGTACTAGGATTATAGATTATGCCCCACCACACCCAGCCATGACAGAATCTTAATGAAAAATGACTGGGAAATTAAGTAAGATAAGCTAGAATAAAGGAAAAATTCATACAGGAAATCGAATCATTATAAAAAAGAATGGAGGATTATAAACTGCGATAGAATTAAATTTAAATTTAAATGAAGTTTAATAGAATGTAAAATTATGACATAATAGAAAAGGAATAGAATGTGTCATGGAAATAAAACATAGTATTACATTAAATTAAGTTATATAGAAAATGGAATACTTTAGAACATTTCGGAATAAACTTTCAAATACAGATTGGAATTAATAAAATGTGAAATAATAAAATAATGAGAAAAAACTATATATCTGAAAATGACATGAAATAAAAATAGGGTGAATTAGAGTTAAATATAGAATGGGGTTGAATATTAAATGGATTATAAAACAGATTATGAACTTGGCAAGAAAATAGAATATACTGTGGCTTCAGAAATAGACTATAATAAAATATGTAACAAAAACTAAAGTAGATATTGGAATAAAATAATATAATGTTCCAGGCGTGGTGGTACACACCTGTAATCCCAGTACTTGGGAGGATGGGAAAGGATGATTACACGTCAGCCTCAGCAACTTAGGGAGACCCTGTTTGAAAATAAAACAATAAAACAGGACAAAGGATGCAGCCCAGAGGTAGGACATCCCTATGTACGGTCTCCAATACAACAATATATACATACATATGTATATATGTAATATAATAGCAGTGAATGAATTATGAAATAAAAATGCAATAAAATGGTGTATGGAAATATGAAATGGAGTAAAATATAAGAATGTTTATAATCTTAATGACAATTTAGAAATGAGGTGTAGTAGAATATATATTGGAAGAGAGTAAAATGTATGAAATTAAATAGAATATGGAAGATAATAGAAAATGAATTTGAAGTTGAATAAAATAGAATGACTAATATAATTCAAGAAAGTATAGGATAAGATATGGGCTGAAATGGAAGCTCTAATTTATTATGAAAAATAATTAGTTTCAATATATAAACAGAATGCTAGCAATAGAATTATATGATATTGGATATGTATTAGAGAATGAAAGTGAGAAGAATATGAATCCAAATGAGCTTACTCATGGTAATGAATAAACTAATGACAAAAATTAAACGGAAAATGAAATACAGTAAAATAATGTAAGAAAACATAGAATAAAGTGATACACGGGGTGGAATACAAAATATGGTAAAAAGAGAATGAAGTGATATTTTGTTTTTTTTTTTTTTTTTTTTTTTTTTTTTTTTTTTTTTTTTTCTGGCGGATGACATTTAATTTTTTTTTTTTTTTTTTTTTTTTTTTTTTTTTTAATTTAATTTAATTTTATTTTTTTTAACAATTTTTTTATTGAACATAAATAGTATACATTTACACTATATTTGGTGCCCTCTCCCCCCGCCCCCGTTTTCTCCCCCCCCCACCAATGGTTGGCCAGGTTAACCATGTCTTATTCATAATTTTACACATGTTCAGGTGAAGATGCTCCTTAATCAAGATCGGCCTTTCTCCTCTCCTATCTTTCCATTGAAACTTAGCTAGTATTTCCCCTCTAATATCTGGGGTCCTACTGGTATCCTTTGTGTTTTCTAGTTTGGGCATATTAGAGGAAACATGTGTATCTTCTCCTTCTGTGCTTGGCTGATCTCACTTAACATGATGCTTTCCAGGGCTTTCCATCTTCTTGCAAATGATAAAATTTTGTTCTTCTTTATGGCTGAATAGAATTCCATTGTGTGTATTTCCCACAGTTTTGCTATCCATTCATCTGTTGATGGTGATCTGGGTTGGATCCATATTTTGGCTATTACAAATTGTGCTGCTATGAACATAGGTATGCATATGTTGCTGTATTTCTCTGAATTTAACCCCTTTGGAAAGATACCCAGGAGTGGTATAGCTGGATCATATGGTGGATCTATTCCCACCTTTCTTAGGAATCTCCACACAGATCTCCATAGTGGCTGAACTAGTTTGCACTCCCACCAACAGTGTAAAAGAGTTCCTCTTTCCCCACATCCTCGCCAGCATTTGTTGTTGTTTGATTTCTTTATGCTTGCTACTCTCACTGGGGTTAGATGGAATCTCAGTGTAGTTTTGATTTGCATCTCCCTGATGGCCAGTGATGAAGAACATCTTTTCATGTATCTATTAGCCCTTTGTATCTCTTCTTTTGTGAAGTGTCTATTTAGTTCATTTGCCCATTTCTTGATTGGGTTGTTTGTTTTGTTGGTGTAGAGCCTTTTGAGCTCTTTGTATACTCTGGATATTAGCCCCCTATCAGAATGGTGGCTGGTAAAGATCCTTTCCCATTCTGTAGGCTTCCTCTTTAGGTTATTGATAGTTTCCTTTGATGAGAAGAAACTTTTTAGTTTAATGTTATCCCACTTGTTTATTCTTGCTTTAATTTCCTGAGCTTTGGAGGTTTTGTTGAGAAAGTTACTGCCTGTGCCAATATGTTGTAGTGTTGAACCTATGTTCTCCTCTACTAACTTCACCGTCTCAGGTCTAATTTCTAAGTCTTTGATCCATCTTGAGTTGATTCCTGTGTTAGGTGAGATATAGGGGTTTAGCTTCATCTTTTTACAAATGGCTAGCCAGTTCTCCCAGCACCACTTGTTGAAAAGGCTGTCTTTTCTCCAGCGTATGTGTTTGGCCCCTTTGTCAAAGATTAATTGACTAAAGATGTGTGGGTTTGTTTCTGTATCTTCTATTCTAATCCACTGGTCAGTATATCTGTTTTTGTGCCAGTACCATGCTGTTTTTACTACTATTGCTCTATAGTATAGTTTGAAGTCTGGGATTGTAATGCCTCCTGCGTGTTTCTTGTTATTGAGAATTGCTTTGGCTATTCTAGGTCTTTTCTTTCTCCATATGAAGTTCATGATTGATTTTTCTAGGTCTCTGAAGAATGTCACTGGTATTTTAATGGGAATTGCATTGAACCTATAGATCAGTTTTGGCAGAATGGCCATTTTGATGATATTTATTCTGCCTATCCATGAGCACGGGAGATCTTTCCATCTTCCAAGGTCTTCTTCTATTTCTTTTTTTAATGTTTTATAGTTTTTGTTGTAGAGGTCTTTTACATCTTGGGTTAGGTTTATTCCTAGGTATTTTATTGGTTTTGAGGTTATAGTGAATGGAATTGTTGTTTTTGTTTCCTTCATTGTGGATTCGTTGTTGGCATAAAGAAAGGCCACTGATTTCTTTAGGTTGATTTTGTAACCTGCGACTTTGCCGAATTTGTCGATCAGCTCCAGAAGTCTTTTGGTTGAGTTCTTTGGGTCTTCCAGGTAAAGGATCATGTCATCTGCGAATAAGGATAATTTCACTTCCTCTCTTCCTATGTGGATTCCTTTGATTTCCTTCTCTTGTCTGATTGCTGCAGCAAGAGTCTCAAGGACTATATTGAAAAGGAGAGGTGAAAGTGGGCATCCTTGTCTTGTTCCTGACTGTAGCGGAAATTCTTGCAGTTTTTCCCCATTCAATATAATGTTGGCTTTGGGTTTGCAGTATATTGCCTTGATGATGTTGAAGTACTTTCCTTCTATCCCAATTTTTTGCAGTGTTTTTAACATAAATGGGTGTTGGATTTTGTCGAATGCTTTTTCAGCATCTATTGCTATGATGATGTGATATTTTGAAAAAGCCCAGCAGAACAGGAAATGATTTAGGAATTGGAGTAAAAAAATTCAACTTCTTATAGCAGGAAATAGAGTAAAAAATGTATAAAATGTATAATGAGCAATGAGGATACCAGAGAGATTCCAGATAATGGAAGAGAAACCTCAGTGGAGCCAGGGAGGTGGTCTAAGGAAAGGGGAAGGGAAAGAGTGAGGTGCAATAAAGAAATTACTACCATTGGCTATGTATCCATATATGAAATCACCAATACAAATCTCGGTACCCTGTATGGGGGCGAAAGGGGGGTGAAGAGGGCAAATGCTAGCAAATGCTATATGCATGTATGTTACTGTTAACATGATTTACATTATGTTGTGAGGCTATAATAGACAAACAAAAGTGTTGTTAAAATTCAAAGACAATATACCAGTTGGGGAATGTTGAAAAGGGAACAAAATATAGTGAGTGGATTAAGATGCATGAGAATATGAATCAGAAAATGGGATGAAGCATAATATAGAACCCATTAAAATATGCCATGGAGATGGAAAAGACAGGGACATGGAAGAGGAAAATACAATAAAATGTGAATTTTACTTAAATTCAAAATTTAATGCAATAGATTATGAATTTATGTTTGGACTGAGTTATGATTGAACTGAAAAATATATTTTATTGTGGCATGGTATACAGATTAGAGGGAACTATAAAAATCGAAAGGACATTTTTGAAAATAGAATGGACATTATTGATAATAGAATTACTGAAGTGTGTTGGAGCATGCTTGTAATCCTAGTACTTGGGAGGCTGAGACAGGAAGATTACAAGTATGAGTCCAGCCTCCATAACTTAGCTAGATCTTGTTTAAAAATAAAAAAATAACATAGGGCTGAGAGTGTAGTTCCAAAGTAGAAAGCCCTTGAGTTCAATTCTCAGTAACAGAAAGAAAGAAAGAAAGAAAGAAGGAAAGAAAGAAGGAAGGAAAGAAAGAAAGAAAGAAAGAAAGAAAGAAAGAAAGAAAGAAAGAAAGAAAGAAGAAAGAACTGAAGTGATTGGAACACTAAATGGAAAATGGAACAGAATGAAACATGGGAACGAATAAAATATGAAATGAAAATGGAATAGAATGCAATATTGAACTGAATGAAATGGACAATGCACTTAAGTGGAATATACAGGGCATATATTGGAAAATATAATACATGATCAAATAAAACATGGGGTAAAATGGAAAGTGGAACTGATGTGAACAATATATAAAGAGTAAACTGTAACTAAATGAAATTTAATAAATAAAGTAAAATTGCAATGAGTACTACTCAACTGGATGGAAGTGAATAGGTGATGATAGAAAATAAATTGGAAGGAGAAGAAATGTAATGTATAATGGAATGGAAATGAAAGTATAATGAAATGAGATAATGTTTGGAGTGGGAAATGAAAAAATTGGAATAGAATGTAGAATAAAAATAAATAATAGAAGAAACAGTTTTAGATACCAAGTGGATTGGAATAGGAATTGAGTGGACATAAATTGGAAAATGAAATGCACTGAGGAACTGAAATTAAATGGTGCAAACTGGGATAAATTGCTGGAAATGGTGATGCCAAGAGCAGTATGGAACCTCTTGCCCATGAAAGAGACATAGTTGGTAAAATTAGTTTAAAACAAAATCTATACCAATATGTTGAAGCATTTCTTCTATGTTTGATTCTAGTAGTTTCGGGTCTTATGTTTCGGTTTTTGGTCCATTTTAGGCTGATTTTTCAAGAGTAAGAGCCAAGAAGTCCACATTCAGATATCCAGTTTCTGCAGAATAATTTGTTAAAGAGGTTGTCCTTTCTGCCATGTGTATTTTTGGCATCTTTGTGGATTATTGGTTGCAGATATATAGGTTATTTTCTGGGATCTCTATTACATTTCATTGGTCTATGTATTTTTATGCCAGTACCATGCTGTTTGGTCACTATAGCTCTGTAGTATATCTTGAATTCAGGTATTGTGATACTTTCAGCTTTGCTTTTGTTTAACACTGCTTTCACTGTTTGGGCTCTTTTTTTACGTCCACATGCATCTTAGGATTATTATTTTTGCAGTTCTGGAAATGACATTTTGGATGTGACCCCAAAGGCACAGGAAACAAAAATGGACAAATGAGATTATATCAAACTTAAAAAGCTTCTGAATATTAAACAATCAACAGTGTGAAGAGATGACCTATTGAGTGGAGGAAAATATTTGCCAATTATTCATCGGATTAAAGGCTAATACTCACAATATATGCATGAAAAATTAAAAACACTTAAAATGCAATCCAATTTAAAAATGGACAATTGAACTAAATAGACACTTTACAAAAGAAGAAATACAAATGACCAACAACCATAGAAAAAAATGTTCAATATCATTTGTTATCAGGGAAATGCAAATCTAAACTACAATGAGGTATCATCTCATCCCAGTTAGAATGGTTGTTAATAAAAAATAATGCTGGCTAAGATATGGAGAAAAAGAAACTCTCAAACACTGCTGATGAGAATATAAATGAGTAAAACTATTGTGGATAATGGTATGAAGATTCTAAAAAACGAAACTCAAATCTATCATGTAATCTAGCTACCCCACTTGAGATTATATATATATATATATATATATATATATATATATATATATATATCCAAAGAAAACGAAATCACCATGCCAAAAATATATCTGCATGTCCATATTTATTGCAACACTTTTTACCTAGATGAAATATGGAATCAATCTAGGTGCCCATCAATGTATGAATGGAGAAAAATTGTGATATATATGTATATACATATATACATACATACATGATAGATAAAAAGAAGCTGGATGTGGTCAGTGAACACTGTATGTATAGATTAAATCATCAAATGAAACCCCATTAAATAATATGTACAATGATTCAAAATAAAAATACAACTCATCTATTTAAAGTATCTGAAAAGAGTACAAAGTATATACCACAAATATGAAAATACTTATTCAAGAAAATTACAAAATACTTGTAGGTTCTGTGAGAGTCTGTGGCATCAGCACATTCTTGTTCCCCTCTCCTGCTCAACAAGAAAGAAATAACCCCTGAAAGGTGAAGCCAATAATATGGGTATCCTTCCCCTTCAGCTCCTATTCTAATGCTACAGTATCTGGCAAGTACACATTTTAGAGTTTGCTATACTAACCAAGTTATGATTTACTATTGGGTATCATTTCTTTTTTTTTTTTCGCGGATCTGGGGATTAAACTCAGGGGCATTTGACCTCCAATCTATACCCCCTGCCTTATTTTTTATTCTTTATTTTGAAACCAGTTCTCACAGAGTTGCAGAGTGCCTCACTAAGTATAGCTGAGGCTGTCCACAAACTTTGATCTCAGACTCCCGAATGCTGGGATTACAAGCGTGCGCCACCACGCCCGGCTGGGTATCATTTCTTAACATCAATGCAGCTTTGTACTTTTCTCTGTTATTGTCAAATTAATTATGGTTATATAAGTCAAATAATTCCATTATATACATATATTTTGGCAATTGCATTTTAAATCAATTAGAATACACAATTGTGCCATCATATATATATATTATATATATATCATATATGTCTATGATTATTTATGTAATTACTGTCATGGGTGTATTTTTTCGTGTGTGTGTGTGTGTGTGTGTGTGTGTGTGTGTGTGTGTGTTTCATTTACTGTCCACAGTCACTTGCTTTCAAACTGATCAACCTTCTTTAGTATTTCTGCTAGTGATTGATTCACTCACCGCTTTTTTTTTTCTTCCGGGAATGTCTTTTTTAAAACCATCGTTTTGAAAGATTGCTTTCCTGGATATAAGATAGTTGGTTAACAAGGTTTTGTTCTTGCTTTGAGAACTGATTATGTTATCCCGCTGACTTCTGGCTTCCATGGTTTCTGGTGATAAATTGGCTTGAGATATTATTGATGTTCTCTTATATGTGATAAGTAATTTTTCTCTGAGCTTTCAAGATTTTCTCTTGTCTTTTAACATTTTTACTCTGATGTTTCTTGGTCTTTGCATTTATCCTAGTCAGAGCTCTTTGAGCTTTCAAGATGTTTACATTAATGTTTATCATAGAATTAGGGAACTTTTTAACCATTATGTTTTCAAATTGTTTTTCTGTTACTTTCTCTTTCTCCTTTCTTTCTGGTGCTTTCCATATTTCTTCCCTTATTTTTTGAGCTTTGTTAGTGTATGAGTAACACTTAGGAGCTGAAGGGGAAGGATGCCCATATGATTGGCTTCACTTTCCAGGGGTTATTTCCTTCTTGCTGAGCAGGAGAGGGGAACAAGAATGTGCTGATGCTACAGACTCACAGATCCTACAAGTATTTTGTAATATTTTTGAATAAGTATTTTCATATTTGTGGTACATACTTTGTACACTTTTCAGATACTTTAAATAGATGAGTTGAGCCTTCCTCCTCCTCTATCTTTCCATTCAAGCTTTGCTGGTATTTCCCCTAATGAGGGTCCACATATGAATATATGTAAAATTATGAATATGGCATGGTTACCCGGGACAATCATTGTTTTATTGCTGGGAGGTGGGAAGGGAAAACAGGGGCGGGAGGGGGGAGAGGGCATCAAGTATAGTTAAAATGTATACCATTTATGTTCAATAAAAAATTAAAAAAGTAATAAATAAATAAATAGATGAGTTGTATTTTTATTTTGATTCATTTTACATATTAATTAATGGGGGATTTAATCTATACATAGTGTTCACTGACCAAATCCAGCTTCTTTTTATCAATCCTGTATGTATGTATATATGTATACACATATATATCACAATTTTTCCCTTTATTCATACACTGATGGGCTAAAAGTGTTTTGTTTCATTCCCTTTTCCCTCTGTTCTGCATATTGCACAGTCTCTATCGATCTATCTTCAAGTTTATCCATTCTTTCCTCTGCCCTATCAATATACTGTTGAGAACCTCTAGTGAATTTAACATTATAATTATTGTACTTTTCTCTTTTTTGGTACTGTGAGTTGAACCCAGGGACATTCTACCTCCAAGCTACACCTCCACTGCTTTTATTTTTTATTGTGAAACAGGGTCTCACTAAGTTGCCAATGCTAGCCTTGAATTTATGATCCTTCTGTCTCAGCCTCCCAAATACTGAGATTACAGACATGTGCCACAATGCCTAGCTTATTATACTTTTTGATTGCAGGATTTTCACTGGATTTTCCTTTATATAATTTGCTTCTATAATGGCATTCTCTATTTAATAACACATTTTCATCATACCTTCTCTTATTTCCTTCTTTTATTTTGGTATTCAGAACTGAACTCACGGGCAGTCTACCTCTGACCTGACTCTCGGCCCCTTTTATATTTTTATTTTGAAATAGGGTCTCACTAAGTTACTGAGGTTGGCCTTGAATCTGTAATCCTCCTGTCTCAGTGCTGGGATCACAGGCATGCTCCAGCTTCCTTTAGATATTTAAGGAAAATTTTATTTAGTTCTTTGATCATATTTATAATTGCTACTTTGAAACCTTGTTCTTTCTTTTTTTATTGGCGCATTATATTCAAACATCATATTGGGGTAAGAAACTTTTGTGTACAAACATGTACACATCACTGATTTAACCCCTACCCAATTCCCACCCCATTCCCTCCCCGTCCCTCCCTTCCTTGCTCGGCTTAGTGGTTGACTTCGATATGTTTAAGTACATTTTGTGTTTTAGAGATTTTCCTCTTCCCCCCTCCTTTCTCCTCCTTTAGGCATAGGAGGAACTCTTGAAAAAGGAAACCTTGTTCTCTTAAGTCAGACATCTAAGAACTCTCAAGCATAGTTTTTGACCCTTGTATTAGAGTCATTATTTCCTGTTTACTTACATGTTTTATCTTTTTTTTTTGGTTTTGAAAACTGGATATTTTCAATAATGTGTTGAAGAAATTCTGTATGTTGACTTTTTTTTTACACCCCAGAGTCGTAATTGTTTGCTTGTGTGCTTGTTTATTCAGGAAAGCCTATTTCTCTGTATTATTCTTATATCATTCCTCAGAGGGTATATAGTACACAGTGTCCCTAACCCTTTTTCCCATCCCCATGGATGACTATCATTTTAGCCAGGCTTTTATCAATTACTTCTTTTCCTGATATTTCTGTTTAACTTCTAGTGACACACTGTATTCTTTGCAGGTATAGTCTAGAGGTTTTTTTGTTAGCCCAAGGAAGACTCTTCTTAGCTTTACCTTTCTGTGCTTTGCTACTAAACATCTGGTAGACCTATTGTTTTTCTTGTTGATGTTGTGGAACTATTGACTTCTTCATAATTGATCACCACTGTGATCTTGATCATTTTAAACACTTCCCCCAAGGGGGCTGGGATGTAGCTCAGTGGCAAAGCGCCTGCTTTGCAGTGTGGTGCTCTGGGTTGATGCCCGGTTCCAAAAACGACAAAAAAAAAAAAAAAAAGAACCCCTTTAAACACTTCCCCCGGGCTTAAATTTTCCCATGCTTTCTTTCAAATGCAGTATGTTCAACAAAGGGAGATACATAAATCTCTCTGTTCTATGATCCGCCTCTCTCCCTGGGTAGTTCTGTGCCACCGCAACACTTCCAGAAGTAGAAATAATGGTGCACTTTTCTTAAAATGATGCTCCTCTTCTATAAGCAAAGTACTGGATAAATCTGGTAGCTTTTAATTTTCTTGGCCTACCTTTCCTATCATGGATAATTCATCTTAAGAGTGAGTTGGAGCCAGGCGTGGTAGCACATCTATAGTCCTAGTACTCAGGAAGGTGAGATAGGAGGACCATAGATAGGTTCCAGGCTAGCCACAGGAACTTAAGAAGACTGTTTCAAAATTAAAAGTAAAGAGGGCTAGGGTGTAACTCAGAGGTAGAATGCCCCTGGGCTCAATCCTCAGTACCCTTCAAAAACAACTGCTATTTATTAGAGTCAACTGGGGAGATTGTTTTAAATCTCACATATTTAGACTGCATCCCAGAATAATTAGGTCAGAATCTCTAGGGTTGAGGTCTAGACAGTATGTTACAAACTCCACAGGTGATTCCATTGTAAAGCTAAAGTTAGGAATCACTGTTAGCTGGGAGGCCAAGATAAGAGGATCACAGGTTGAAGGCCAGTCTCAGCAATTTAAGGAGACTCTCAGTAACTTAGTAAGACCCTGTTTGAAAAATAAAAATTAAAAGGGCTGGAAGTGTACTTCAGAGGTAAAATGTCCTTATATTTAATCTCCAGTACACCGCCCCACACACATGGAAAGAATCACTGCTATAAGATTTTATTTTACTATAAACATATCCCATACAAAATGGTGGGGAAGTAGAATCAAGAGGAGATTCCTAAGTGCCTAGAATCTAAGACTTAATGGAAACAATTGCGAATCACAACCAGGTCTTCTCATCTTTCTCTATGTATGTTGTTTGACAAAATATTATTATTAATAATAATAAGTATTATTCAGTATATAATAGCCTCACAGAAAGTATGAATTTTTGTGGCTTGACTTCAACCATTATTTAAAAATATTAAGTGGAAGGTTTCAGAAATAAACAATTCTTAAATTTTAAATTGTATGTCATTTTAAGTAATGTGATAAAATCTTATGTTTTTCCCTGAGAAGTGAATTATCCCTTTGTCCAGCATATTCACCCTGTTTGCACTACCTGCCCATTAGCCACTTAGTAACTTTCTTGATTATCAGATTGATTTTTGTGTATATTTTGTGTTCAAACAACTCCTATTTTACTTATTAATGGTCCCAATGTGTAAGAGTGGCGATGCTAGCAATTTGAATACATCAAAGAGAAGCTACAAAGTGATTCCTTTAAGTGAAAATTTTTTACTTAATAAGGAAAGAAAAAAATCATACATTGAGAGTACTAAAATGTCTGATAAGAATAAATCTTCTATCCATGAAATTGTGAAGAAGACAAAAATAATTCAAATTAGTTTTGCTGTCATACCTCCAACTATAAAAGTTATGGCTATGGTGTGTGATAAAAAATAAACATAGTGTATGTAGGGTTCAGTATTACCTATGATTTCAGGCATTTACTGGGGGGTCTTGAGCAGTATCCCCTTCCAATAAAGGGGAACTACTATAATATTATATTGATAAATAAATGTTCAGCACTATAATAGTTTTTAATATTGGGTCTGATCTAGTACCTTAATCAAGAGACCTGGTTTTATAGACAGAACATAACTGAGTAGAAAAATGCACCATGATATTTGTTTCATTGTTGTTCCTACTTAGAGGAAGCTTACCTTTTCAGATGCAGCTTGAGAGTCTGAAATAACCCCCCGAGGCAAATTTAATTAAATTTGATTAAAATGTCAGGGTTAAATAGAGCTGATTCCAAAAGGGAATGGAAAATATCAATAACACTCATAAATTAAACAAGACTCAAGCACTTGTTATTCACCCAGTTGTGTTCTAGTAACCATTTCTTGCTGTCTTCTCTGTCTTCCTCCTTTTTAGAATCTCCTTTGTTACTCACAGTGAGTCTATAGCAAAGCTAGGTTTTATAAATGACCAAAGTTACATTTCATTCATTTAACATCAGTGCTAGAAAAGCTAATAGAAATTGAATCACCTTTTTGTACCAAGGGAGAAAGTGAGGCCCAGAAAATGGGATGTTTTGTTCCAGCTAGGGGACAGGGGCGGTGAAATAAGAACTTATGTCTCCAGCATGCTTTTTAAAATAACACTGGAGTCAAGAAGGCAGCATAATCGATATAATTGCTCAAATTATATGGAAACAATTAGTATATCATTAGCTGATGATCATTTGACACCAAGGATGTGATATGTGAAAAATCCTAGGAGAACTGATGCAGCCTTCCAAGCCTAGGACTGTGAGCGACTCATTGCAATACACATTCTTTCCTGAGACTTGTTTTAGGGAGGCAGTGTTGACATGGTAAACCATGCCTGATTGGGCCTCAGAGTCAGACAGGCTTGAGCTGAAATTCCAGCACATTGATTACTGCTGTAGAATCATAAGAAAATCATTAAACCTGTCTGAACTTCAGCTTTTTTTTTTGTAAAACAAAAATCATAAAGAGCACCTACCATGAAAATTGAATAAGATAAAAATATGGAAGTGGAATGGCATATGAGAGATAATCCCTACATGTTTACTTTCCAATAATCCATACATGTTTACTTTTCATTTTCCTGTATGAAATGGCCCCCATAGAAAGGGGCCCTGGGCCCTTAAGGGAATTAGCTACCATTAGAAACCACAAGGAAAAAAATTGTGGATGTTAACCATGCAACTGGGTAACTATCTTTAGTGAGGATCTGTTTTGTACAGGCAAGCAGCATCATACCCCCAACATTCACTTACACATGGTTTCAAGGACTTAAAGGCTAACTGCCAGTTGAACATGAAGTGAAGTTGTTTCATATCAGCCCATATATATGCAAGTGTCCCTAGTTCTTAATAAAAGGGTTAATAATGATCACCTAAAAATCCCCTGGCTTCTGACTTTTTCTGACTTTTTTACTGCTTTGACCTATCTGTTCACAGAAATTTGCTTTCCTCATGTCCTCCTGGGATAGAGTGGGAGGTCACTACCCTATGACTGGCATAGGAACACCCTGACATACACTCCTAAGCAGAACAGGGCACTGCTCACATGCTAAACTTTCCTGTGCCACCCTTCATCACCATCCAAACATTAGAAGATTCAATCTCCCTCACTCTACCTGCATTCCAGACTTTATTTATTTATTTGTATTATTATTTTAGGTCCTGAGTATTGAACTCAGAGGTGTTCCACCTCTGAGCTATGCCCTCACCCTATGTTATTTTTATTTTGAAACAGGGTCTTGCTAAGTTGTAGCGGGCATCACTAAGTTGCTGAGGCTGGCTATGAATTATTGAATCTCCTGTCTCAGCCTTCCAAATACTGGGAGTATAAGTGTGTTCTAACATGCTGCTCAGCTCAGCATTACTGATTTTTACAAATGAGAAAGTAAGGCCTGCTGGGCGTGGTGGCGCACGCTTGTAATCCCCGTGCTTGGGAGGCGGAGACAGGAGGATCACACAGGTTCGAAGCCAGCCGCGCTGGCTTAGGAGACCCTGTTTCCAAATAAAAATATAAAAAAATAGGTCTGGGAGTGTAGCCCGGAGGTAGAAGAGCTTCCAGGAACCCCAGTACCACCACCCAAAAAAAAAAGAAAAAGAAAAAGAAAAAGAAAGAAAGAAAGGCCCGGTAGAGCTTTAAAAGAAGGCCTTTTCAATTGAATGCAATCCCATGTACTGTTCCTCCTTTTCATTTCCTTTGCCTTTGGAGTCTTGTTGAGAAAATTTTTACTTTTACCTGTGTCTATGTGTTGCAATGTTGGACCTATGTCCTCTTCAAGGAGCTGCAAGGTCTCTGGTCTGATTTTCAAGCCTTTGATCCACCCTGAATTGACTCTTGTGCAGGGTGATAAAGTGGGGTTTAGTTCTATTTTTCTGCATATGGATAACCAGTTTTTCCAACACCATTTGCTGAACAGGCTTTTTCAGTATGTTTTTGGCCCCTTTGTAAAAAATAAATTGGCTCTAAGTGTGTAAATTTGCTTCTGAGCCTTCTATTCTTCTTTGGTTGATGTATCTGATTTTGTGTCAATTCCATGCTGCTTTTATTATTATGGCTCTGTAGTATAATTTAAAATTAGATATTGCATTAAAATGAAGAGCTTCTGTGCAGCAAATGAAACTATCAAGAACCTCAAGAGAGAGTCAACAGAATGGGAGATTTTTGCCAGTTACTTTTCTGCTAGAGGACTAATATCTAGAATACACAGAGAACTTAAGAAACTCACCACTAAAAAATAACTCATTCAAAAAATGGGCAAGTGAACTAAATAGATTCATAAAAGAAGAAATATAAATGGCCAATAAATGTATGAAAATGTGTTCAACATCATTAACAATCAGAGGGATGCAAATCAAAACTACCCTGAGATTTTACCTAACCTCAATTAGAATAGTAATCATTAAAAACACATTAACAAATGCTAGCAAGGATATGAAGCAATAGAAACTCTTCTACACGGTTGGTGGGATTGCAAACTAGTGCAGTCGATTTGGAAAACAGTGTGGAGGATCCTCAAAAGAATGTAAATGAACCTATCATATGACCCAGCTATATCACTTCTGAAATCTACCTAAAAGAATGGAAACCAAACTACCTGAGTAATGCATACAGATATATGTAGATAGCTGCAAAATTCACAGTTGCCAAACTATGGAACCAGTCAAGATGTCCATCAACAGATGAGTGGATTGCAAAACTATGGGATAAGAATGCAGTGGAATTCTACTCAGCCATAAAGAAGTAGAACAAAATTAGATAATTTGTAGGGAAATGTATGGAACTGGAGAACATTATGCTAAGTGAGATTAATCAGTCACAAAAGTGAAAAGCCTGATGTTCTACCTCATGTGTGGAAGCTAGGGAGAAATTGGGACATAGGAAAAAATCCAGACAAAAAAGTAGAAACCTTAGTTGAGTGAAGAAGTTAGTCTAATGAGGGAGATGGGAGGAAGGAAGAGAGACTCATCTAAAAGGACATGATATACATACAAAAACTTATCAAAGCGATAGTATAAATATGTATTTTAGTAACTTTTATCACAAACATTTGTGACAATAGTTTTAAACAGTAAACATATACTAAAAATGAGATAAACTATTAAATTTTGGAAGAAAGAGGTGACTATTGTTTGATTTTCTTTTTCTTTGGGTATCTATCTATCATCTGTTTTTAATTTTTCCTTCATAGTGCATAAACTTGCTTTTCTAAAACAATTTGCCAACTCCTTTAAAGAGTATAAGTAACATTAAAATATGGCATAATTCAAAGTCTGAATGTTTGAATAGGTAACTAATAAAACACTGGGAAATATGAACAAAAACAAAGTATCAAATCAGTAAAACAAAATATAACTAAGAAACAGCTCCTTAGTGCAGAAATCTTAAAAAAAAATCTTGTCTTCATTGCTCTTCATTTTTTCCAAAAGAGAAATAAAATAGCATATTTTTGGCAAAAAAAAACCCAAAACTTATCAAAGCCAATTAGTGTACTGAGTTTGAGAAGGGAGGATGGGGGAGGGAATGGGGTAGGAATTGGGGAAGGGCTAATGAGTGATGTGTGTAAGTATGTCTCTATTACCCTGTACCTCATAATGATTTATGATTACAATGTGCCAATACATTTAAAAAGAAGGGAAAAAATAAACCACCCAGTTTATATGTTCAAAAAGCCCTTTGCACAGCAGCGGGGTGCAGTGGCAAATACCTATAATACCAATACTTGGGAGTGTGAGACACGAGTATGCAGGTTCAAAGTTAGCTTCATCAATTTAGTGAAACCTTCAGCAATTTAGTGAGACCCTGTTTCAAAATAAAAATAAAAACAGCTCGTGGGTAGAATGCTCATGGGTACAATCCCCAGTACCAAAATAAGAAAAAAGAAAATAAATAACACATGGGAAACAGGGCATTCCTGTATTTTCAGTACTTGGGAGGCTGATGCAGGAAAATCGCAAGTTTAATGCCAACATGAAGTAACTTATATATCCTTTTGGTCTGAGTAATAGGTCCTATGCCTTCTCCAAGTTTCTGTTAGATTTTCCTCTGCCTTTTTCAGTCTATGTAGGGAGTTCAAAAGATGAGACCAACAAGTCTACTGAGAAATCAGTGATCAGAAAACATTTTTGAAAACAGCTTTATTGAGGTATACTTCATATATTATAAAATTAATCCATTTGAAGTGTACAAGTCAATGATTTTTATTAACTTTACTATTTCAGTCATCACTATAACTCAATTTTAGAATATTCTCATCCTCTAAATAAGATATCTCATCCTATTAACATTTAATCCTTCGTCTCACACCCAGTCCCAGGCAATTACTAATTTAACTCCTGCTATTAGTTTGACTTTTATGGAGATTTTATATAATGGAATCATACCACCTGTAGTCTCTTGTATTTGTCTTTTTTCACTTAGCATGCTTTGAGGTTGAGCTATGGCATACTATGTGCCAGTAGGTCAATTCTTTTAATTTTTAAATAACATTTCATTACATGTATATCACAATGTGTTGATATAAACATTGTGTATAACATAATGTGTTTATCTGTTGATGGGTATTTGGGCTGTTTCTACTTTTTGGATCTTATAAATGATGTTTCTATGAATATCAGTGTAAAGATACTGTATGTACATGTTTTGAATTATCTTGGGTATATACCTAGAATTGGAATTGCTGGATCATATGGTAACTCTAGTTTTACTTTCAGAGGAATTGCCAGACTACTTTCAAAAGTGGCTGTACCATTTTACAATTTTACCAGCAATGTATTAAGAATCTCATCTCCTCACATCCTTATCAACATGTTTTGTTGTCAGGATCAGAGAATATTAAACATGGGAGGAAACTTGATTTCCCTAGTTCTTAAATAAAATCATAGTAAAGCACAGCACTCAAAATTAAATGGTGTTCTTTTAGTGGTCCCTTGAATCCATGAACTTGTAAACACAAAAACAGACCCTGAAATGGCAAAGCAGTGCTTTTCAGAGACAATCTTTCCAGATGATCTAGCTAGAATATGCTTGTGGTTTTTGAAACATAGTATGATCCAAATGAAAACACACATAAATACACGCAAATTCCTAGAGATTTTGAAGATCTCAATAGATATGTACATAGTCCTTTTAGGGTTATGGAACACTGCTTGAGAAATATTAGTTTAGAATATAAGAGTTTCTAGTCGATCTGCAACCCAGACAAGAATCTAAATGTCATAACTGAAAAAGTAGAAAGAGAACTTGGATGATAACTCAGATCTCTTGGGTGACGATGCAGTGAATCCCACCACCCCTAGTAATTAGAAACACATTTCCTCACTCTAGTCATTGAACAGACACACCAGCCAAATGAATCACCCTGGTTCTCTGAAAGCAGAGGAATAAACAAGATATTTGGATGTATTTCTGTTTATTGGCTAATATGAAATGTTAGCAGAGCATCATAAACCAAACACAACCCTGCCAGTATCCACACATGCATATGGCTCAAGATTTCACAAAATCTCCATAAATAACTCATTTATGAGGAAAAGGGTAATTAAAATGTACCTACATTCAAAATAAATCACCAAAAACCTTGGTAGTGCTGTGAGGGTTAGGAAAGAAACAGGAGGGATAATTATTTCAGGGTGGCAAGGCCGTGTGTTGTGAAAGGTGGTGCTGTTGTCTTTAAAATCCTTACTTAGCCTGGATTTGAGAACCTTGGAGGAAGAAGTTGCTCTCATAGGTTACTCATGGTGAAATTCCAAGTCATTGTGTATGGAGAGGAAAATAGTGCACCAAAAAAAAAATCCACATTTCTAGCAAACACCAACCCTTTGTTTAAATAAAAACAATGTTCTTTTACTGGTTTAAATATGGACAACTCAACTATCAGGTGCACTTTGTGCATCCACTGACAACTCTCAAGTCAAAAAGACACATAAAAGCACAGTGCTCAAAGAAGCCCCCACTTTAAGAGCAATAAACAGGAAACCTTTGAAAGGACTCTACTGGACCAAACACTCATATATGGCATGGCTCTGACGAAAAAAAGTATAAAAAGAACATTCTTCACTTCACCTCTTCCCAAGGTACCTTAAAAAGCAAAGCAAAACTAAATTTTGTTGCCCAAATCCAACTGTCAACTCCAATTGCTAAATTTCATAAAATTGCAACTAAAGTGACTCTGGGTATGGTCACATAGTGGTGCACACGCAGTGAAGAGGGGCGACTGTGTGGTTTTATCATATTGTTATTATCATTATTATTGTGTTCTAATCTCTATCTCTCTTCTAAACGAGCAGTGTTATATTTGGATTTGAACCACTGCCAGGCACCCGATGACCTTTGAACACCTGGGGCTGGCTCAAGTTGAATTCTCCTCTGTTTGGGTACTAGTTCTTCCCCCACCAGAACACGTAGACATGACCAATTAAAAACAGTGAGATAAGAATAAAATGTCCCAGAGAAAAAATTTAAATAAAACAGAGAACCTAAAGGCTATGGCCTAAACCTTGGCTCACATATATTTGCTAATACATGCATGAAGCTAGGCTGCTTGGTGAAAGCTTTCAATTCAATTGTTTCCAATCCCCTGTCCAGTACAATGGGACATTTTTTTTATTTTACCCAGGAGCTTTTAGCACCCTGATCAATGAGTTGCCCCAGGAGCCCTTATTAGTGTTTGTAGATGAACTGTTTTCAAAGATGCATTTAATAAAATCCTGAAAGTAGAAAGAAGCCTGGCTGTAGAGAGCACTCCTTGTCAGGGCTGTGACCCAGTGATGAAGTGCACATTCTGCCTAAGGTACTTAATTAACCAACAAGTACTTGTGGGATAGGAACTGGCTGTACAAGCTTCAGAAAGATTCTCAGATAATAAAGAATAATATAATCTCCAAGAAGCTTGTTTCTCTGTGGTCATGAGATATATAGGTGGGAGCTAAAGAGAAAGGACACTGCAACAAGAATAAGAAGAGAAAAGAGTGGTGGGGTAGCTGAAATCCAATTGACATGTTAACAGAGTGGGGAAATTGAGCCCCTTATCCTTCCTCACTCAGCTACACCTATCTGGGTTGGGGGATCTCTGAGAGGCATTTTGGGTAAACAACTCTTTTGGGGGGCACCTTGGCTTTGAAATGTTCTGTAAGGTTCTAAATGGGCCCACTCCTGCATTCCTTCCTGCAGGGGGTAGAAATATAGCTCACCTCAAATACAGGGTGAGGCCCAGAAGATTCAAAGGCAAATGGCTTGCCCTGCTCTATGCTACAACTCAGGACCACAGCTCTTCTAACATGGAAGAGCCTCCAGCTGACCTGGGGAGGGCCATGAGACTATGGGGACCTGAAAAAAGGCAGAAAAAAACTTATATGGTACATGCCTATAATTTCAGTACTTGGGAGGCTTAGATAGAAGCATCACAGGTTCAAGGCTAGCCTCAGCAACTTAGTGAGATCCTGTTTTGAAATTTAAAAAAATAAAATAAAAAGGGCTGGAGGTGTAACTCAGAGGTAGAATACCCTGGGTTCAATTCCCTGTAACCCCCCCTAAACACACATACAAGAAGAAAATCTTATAGGCCATAGGGGATGAGAATTAGAGGAAGAGAAAAGCAAAAACTCCTCTATCCTGTCCTAGTTGAACTAAGATGCAGATGAATTTGTGTGCCATTTTTCAATGGAAGACTCCACTGCTGCCTTGACATCACTTAGACTACAGGGACAGCTTCTGTTCCTTGTGGTGGAGTTGGGCTGCCTTAATTAATCTCCTAAAGCTCTCTTCAATCTTTTAAAAGCCATTTAGGCAGTGCCTAGTGAAGAGAATTAATTTAAGAGGTCCTTCAACACCCTGCCTGCTCCTTTGCTATGCAAGAGCACTTTCTGCTCTCGTTGCCCTTTACAGACCTCTACTCTCAGTCTTGGGATTCACAATTGGGGCTAGGAGTATATGCATAGGACAAACTGTCTTTCACAAATGTAAATTACTCTGGGTAAGTTTCTACTATCTGCACCTCTTTCCTCATCTTTAAATATGCACAATGGCTGGGCATGGTGGTGCACGCTTGTAATCCCAGTGCTTGGGAGGCTGAGACAGGAGGATCGCACAAGTTTGAAGCTAGCCTCAGCTACTGAGCAAGGCTCTCAGCAACTTAGTGAGACCCTGTTTCCAAATAAAATATATAATAGGTCTGGGAGTGCAGCCCCTAGGTAGAAAAGCCCCTCGGTTCTACCCTCAGTACCACAAAAATATGCATGATGTAGGAATGAACCTTATTAAACCATAAAGCACTTAAGTCCAATTATTGACATCCATGATCAACTATGTCCATCTACATGTGGGAGGCTTGTAAAGATAGATAATTGGCCCCTCACACCTTTATTTCTTCTTTTTCTTATTTTGTGGTATAAGGGATTGAATCCAGGGGCATTGTACCTCTGAGATACACCCCAACCCTTTTTATTTTTTATTTTGAAACTGAGTTTCACTTTGTTACCACACTTGGCTTCAAACCTGTCACTTGCTTGTCTCAGCCTTCCAATTACTGGGATTACTGGTGTGTGCTATTATGCCTGGCCCCTCCCACTTTTAAATAAAATTAATCTTCAAATTACTCAAATTAAAATTAGTACTCTTAAAATTGCACAAAGAATGAATGAGATGGAAGCAAATAGATGTTCCTACTGGATCCAGTCTTTACGCCCTTTCACACTTCAGGGGGTAAAAGGAGATATGACAGAGGGGAAGAAGAGTCCTGTCTGACCTTGTAACCTTTCTCACTTTCTGACCTCTTGTGGGACAGTTCTAACGAGAAAACCCAGCACCCTAGCTTCTCACTGGGATCACACCTGGCTGAGACTGTACCAAGCTGGTGGTAGAGGTGTGGAGGAAATGACAGGCAGTAGGGAGGTCAGACCTGGGATAGTGGGCTTTGACATTACCTCATTCACATGCAAGCATAAGGGCCTTATTTGTCTCTCTACTTCTTTTCTATCCAAAGAGAGGTTTTTTTTAACATATACACCAAAACAAAATAAAACAAAATCCAAAATGCTCCTATCCAAAAACATTGTCTTCAAGAAAATAAAGATCTGAAGATACTGAAGAGGCCCTCAGAGCCTCTTTCTTCTAGCCTTGCCATTCAGCTCTATATCACTGAGTAATTGAAGACCAGTCACTGGGTCGTTTAAGCAAACTGGAGACGATAATCTTTGCATTGCTCCCTTGAGTCTGTAAAGATCCAATGAGATGACAACTGTGAAAGCACATTGCAAAACATAAAGCGCAGCACCCATTAATGTCGTGGATTCCAGTAACTGGAAATCAGGATAGCTGTGTCTTGGTTTTTATGAATTAAGCCATATCCAGAATCCTGGACTGTGAAAGCTGCTCCAAAGCAAAGGAGCCAGTCTCTCCAATCACTTGAGCATTTGTCCCTTTCAAACCTCATCCACAATGAAGAAGAAGGCATCATCAGCCCAAGTGGCCCAGTAAGGATGTAGAAGACCAGAAACCAAATCATCATGCTCACATGTGTTCCACTAAAAATCCATGGAGAAAGCAGTTCCACTTCATGCTGAGAAGCATGTGTAAGTGGTGGAAAAGGCTCGGGGGAAGTTGATTTACTTTTCTCTAAACCAAGAAAGCACCAAATGGCCACTGAGTTGCTGCAGGGCCAGGCTCCACTACAAACCTCAGTTTCTCGGTGCCCCCTCCCAGACTTTGAGCATGTAATTCTCATCCCAAGGACCAAAGTTCTGAACTCTGATATGGCCCTGAGGATCTAAGACTGGTCTTTAAGAGACCAGACACTGGGGAAGGATGAGAGGCAAGGGGTGGGGGGAGATAAATAGAAATGAATTAAAAAACTTAGGAAAGACTATTTTAAAAATCAAAAACACACTGACTTGAATCCCCTTTAAAGAAGGGCATTTCTATTTTTGAAGAGAAAGACCCTGACAAATATGTTGGCTCCAGAGCTGTCACAGCCACGGAAGTCTAGGGTATGAATTGGGTAATCATAGTGCAAGGCCTCCCCCAAAATGTGTATGTCTGTGTGTGTTGCGGAGGGAGGCAGTTTGAAGGAGCTAAAAGGGAAAGGGCTTCATTTTTTCCCTGAAGTCCTGGCTAGATGGCAATAGATTTCTCAGAGGTCCTTCATTCAGGTCCCAGGCCCACATGAACAAAATTTCAGGCCAGAAACCCTACCCCATGTGTTGTGTTGTCATTTCTTCTGTTCTTCTCTCAAATCAAGTGGAGCCAGGAATATGTCCAGTAGTCCCACGGCTGAGTAATCTAGCTCCCCAGGCTTCCAGGCTTTACCAGGGGAGCAAGAAATGCTGCAGGTCAGTTCTGGGCAAATGGGGGAAGAGCAATCCTCCTGGAGTATGGGGTAGGATATACTCCACTTTTAGAGTGCTGGCTGTTGTGGCTACTGCATCCCAGGCCCGTGCTGCCACTGGAGTATGGAAACAAGGCAGGAGAATCTAAACAGAATGCCTGAGCAAGGCTTCCTGGAGCACAAGAGACCTAGAGAGAAAGTGGAACAAGTTAGGGACCTGTGTGGCAATCTCATTGGCTCAATCTGCTCTCTTCTCTGCACCCCCAAATTAAATCACACATTAGATCAATGGTTTAGGATACAACATCAAAAATATATCACCTAGTTAGAAAGATTAAGATTCTAACCCATTCTTTTTATTGTGGTCCTGGGGATGGAACCCAGGGGCCTCTAACTCCAGGCTACACCCCCAACCTATTTTATATTTTATTTGAAAACAAGGTCTCACTAAGTTGCCGAGAGCCTCACAAAGTAGCTGAGGCTGGCTTCTAATCTGTGCAATCTCTCCTGTCTCAGCCTTTCAAGTACTGGGATTACAAGCGTGCGCCACCACACCTGGCAAGATACTACCCTATTCTAAACTGGTGATACTTTCACCCACATACTTTAGGAGAACTTAGAGTGGTACCTTCTTGGGGGCTATCTTCAGGCCTCTGCAGGGTTAGCACAAGGCAGAGGAGGCAGATGAGATCTGAGTGGCCCAAGAAACTGAGCCAAAACTTGTAGGTAGGCACTACAGGGAAAAAGACTGTTTTCTTATATGGGGCTCAAATATACCAGTCGTAGCTGGACTACAGATTAGAGAGTAGTAGGCTGTCACTGCAAGTATGTGAGCATGGACTATACAAATTCTTGGTGAGGAAATAGTTTGATCATCCCAAATCCAAAAACCTGAAATTCTAAATGTTTCAAGAGTCAAATTTTTTGAGCACTGACAAGTGGAAAACTCCACATCTATTCTCATATGACGAGTCACAGTCAAAATGCAGGCACACCAAAAATATTATCTAAAATTACTTTCAAGCTATGAGTATAAAACACATATAAAATCAAATATAAAGTTATCACTACAAATTTCAATATTATGTATGAAAAGGAAGGAGAGAGAGTGGGGTATGATAATGAGGGAAATATAACAAGTACTGTGTATATGTATGTATATTTGTTGGTACCACTTTGAATTTAACTCTGACGTATTTCTCACCAAAGTAGGATAATGCCTAACAACCTCAAGAGAAGTAAAATCGAGCCATCCTGCGAAATGAAGTATGGCTTTGACTTTGATCCTATATCAATATATCTTTTTATGCATGTACATGTAAATATTCCAAAATTTTAAAAATTTAAATTCTACAATACATTTGATCCCACACATTTTAAACAAGAGACACTAAACCTGTATTACAAAAAATATCTTTGCAAGGTGAAGGCCTTAGTGGGAAATTAGATAGGATCTTGAAGGTTATCTAGCCTGACTAGTTTGAAACTAGATGTGACTTAAAAGCCACTTAAAATGCATATTACTGAAAACTTTTAAGTAGGGTGTGGGAAGGGGGAAGTCAAGGAAAACCTGACAACATCTTAGCTGATAGACAAATATGGAAACACTGAGTACTGAAAAGTAGTTGGTTAGTTCAAAATTAGAAATCTGCCAACTCAAACCAGGTACAGTGGCACATGCCTGTAATCTCAGTACTTGGGAGGCCCAGACATGAGGATCGCAGATTCAAAGACAGCCTCAGCAACTTAGTGAGGCTCTCAGCAATCTAGCAAGACCACATTTTGAAGTTAGAAATAAAAATTCAGGCTGAAGGTGTGTCTCAGAGGTAAAAGGTCCAATCCCCAGTAAAGAGAGAGAGAGAGAGAGAGAGAGAGAGAGAGAGAGAGAGAGAGAGAGAAAGAGAGAGGAAGAGAGAGAGAGAGAGAGAGAGAGAGAGAGAGAGAGAGAGAGAGAGAATAAATTTGCCAAGCATCCTGTCTCATATTTAAGCCCCTGAGAAATTAATATTGGCTATGAATTACTTGCAATGGATTGGCTCTACAGAATGGAGCCCCCATCCTGGGCTTTAGCTGAGTTCTGACACTGGATTGCTCTGTGACTTTGAGCAAATCGCTTTTCTTCTCTGAATTTCAGTTCCTGTCTCAGTAAAATGAGGCTAACAAACTCTGACCAGCATGGTGTTACAAAAATCAGATAAATATAGGGAATATTGAAGGTACACACACACACACACACACACACACACACACACACACCAGGAAAAGGGAAAAACACTAATATGGCTTTAACACTTCTAATACATCAGTATAAAAGGTGCTTACACATATATTTTATGACTCTGTGTGTGTGTGTGTGTGTGTGTGTGTGTGTGTGTGTGTGTGTGTTTTACTGGAGATTGAACCAGGGACATTCTACCACTGATGCCACTGAGTTATGCCCCGAGTCTTTTTTAATTTTTTATTGTGAAACAGGATTTTGCTAAGTTTCTGAGTGTGGCCTGGAACCTGCGATCCTCCTGTCTCAGCCTTCCAAGTACAGGGAATTTTAGGCCTGCGTCACCATGCCTGCATACATATATTTTCATTTCAACACTCACAATAACTTATCTTGAGGTAGGTAGAGTAGTTTCTACTTTTTACAGATAAAGAATTTGAAGCTCATATTGGTAAAAAGGATTTATATATGGTTCATATGGCTATTAAGGAGTGGAGCCTGATTTGAAATACACAGCTGCTGCTGAATGATGATATATATATATATATATATATATATATATATATATATATATATATTATAGTGTGTGTGTTTCTCTGTGCTGTGTTGCTTATACACATGAGGGAAAATAACTGAATGTGACTAGTAGACAGTGGGGCCCTGAGAAAGCTTACAAGAGGCCAGGATAGAGAGACTGGTGTCATGGCAACCTGGCCAGTACCTTGACAATTATAAGCCTGGAAGTGTGATGTTTGACTTGTTCAAAAGATTAGTATCGCCACGGCCGCCCCTCCAACCACCAATATTCTTAGCTTGATGCTATTTCTCTACCCCTAGCCCTTTTGAATGAGAATGCTAAGCAGGAAAATTTCCTGAGAGTGTCCCTTAATTTCTGTTTTTTGTTCAGCCCACCCTCTTTCCAGCTCACCTCAGAGAAGTTAAGGGCTGGGGATGTCAAAGGACACACTGAGCTCCATTCTGTCTGAGGTGCGTTCCGCTGTGGTTCCCCCTAAGCTCTCACCTCCAGTAGAGGAGGCAGAGCTGGATAACTTTTGCAGATCCAGCTCTGTGCACTCAATGGGAGTGTGGACCCAGTGGGAGGGGCTCTCCGAGGCACAGGAAGCCATAGTGAAAGACTCCTGTGTGGGGAAGCCACGGGTAGAGCTGCAGTCATCCTCCAGGATGGGCTTAAGTGGCTGGCTCTCAAAGATGTTCTCATTCATTGGGAACTTGGGACTGGTCTCCTGACCAGGTGGTACAGGAAAGAGAGATTCCTCCTCCATCACTTCGTCAGTCTCAAACTTCAATGAACCTCCTGCAATTCAAAGCAAAAAGTCACTTGGTCACCCAAAAGCAGATCTCTTCTCAGCAGGGCACCAGGTCCTGAGTCCAAGAGAGGGAGGGGATCTGGAAAGCCAGTGTTCCCCTTCCCATCGCTGGGGATCAGGGTACCTGGCACCAGGCTGAGGTGACACATTTGAGTAACATACGTATATTGGGACATTAGATTGAGGTTACCCAGTGTTGCATTAGGGAAAAGGATCAATTTCTTCAGAGAAAGAGAAGTGCTTTGCAGAAAATAGTCTTTGACTATCCTTTATGCAATCATGATCTTCACCCCTGGTGTTATGTCTGTGCTGTATGGCAAGAGGGACTCAGCAGAGAGAATTAAAGTGGTGGACTTGAAGTAAGGAGATTATTTTGAATCATCCAGATGGGGCCAATGTATCACATGCCCTTTAAAGCAGACATATAAGGCAGACGTGACAAAGAGAGTACTAGGAAGATATGGGATGAGAAAGACTCACTTTACTATTGCTAGTTTTTGAAAAAGAAGGGGGCATGAGCCACAGTGGGTGGTGTGGGGAAGCAGAGAATGGCCTTGGGGTCACAGCCCATGAGAAAATGGGACATCAGTCCTATAACTGCATGGAACAGAGCTCAGCCATCTGTCTAAATGATCACAGAAACAGTTTCTTTCCTGGAGTCTCCAGAAAGAAATGTCACTCTGCCAATATCTTGATTTTAGCCTTGTGAGATCCAGCCAAATCTGTGAAACTGCTGAGCTATGTCAACTCTGAGATAATAACCCACTAAGTGTGTGGTAATCGGTTGTAGCAATTATAGAAAAATAATATACACTTCATGCCTGAGTCTGATTCAATATCAGGAGCTCCATGGATGTGTGTGTGTGTGTGTGTGTGTGTGTGTGTGTGTGTGTGTGTATGACTTGCCTGCCATGGCTGTGGCTTTGCTCTCTATTCAAAGTCTTTGACAGTGTTTCACATAATTTCATACAAAACTCCAGATTTCTGGAGTCCCTTGAAAATGTGGGAGGTTTTGCAACACTGAATATTCCCACATGATGACAAAGAGCTGGAACGAAGCAGTGGATTCCCCTTCAAAATAAGGCATTCTCTCTCTACTTTCCCACAGTCGCTGTTCTTTTCTGTTGCACCCTCTATTAGATCTAATTCATGCACTGAACTCATCTGCACAGTCTTATTATGAGTGTAAGACAGTGACACCTGATAAACACCTTCATGACTGAGAAAATATCTAGCCCTCCTTCCCCTTACAGAATCATGAGGAAAGCTACCTTTCCTCATATTCCAAGAAAAGTGGGACATTACTATCTTGAAGATGGAAGGGGAGAAGGGGATGGAAGGCAGCTAATTCACAGGTATATCATCATATTCCATATAGCTGAACTTTGGGGCCTAAATGTTTCATTGCCTATGGTTCATGCCCATCTTCAGGGACAAGTTAACAACTCATATTTGAGACACTGGCTTCCAAAGTCAGAGACAGGATGGTCCAAGTGAGCTACAGTGTCCCAGGAGCTGTCAAAATGTAGGAGAGATTAAACTGGGTGTGGTGGTTGTACACCTCTAACCCCAGTACTTGGGAGGCTAAAACAGGATGATCACAGGTTCAAGGTCAGTCTCAGCAAGTCATCTTGACCTTGTTTTAAAATAAAAAATTATATAGCCGGGTGTGGTGGCATATGACTGTAATCCCAGCATTCAGGAGGCTGAGACCCTCAACTACTTAGTGAGGCCCTCCTCATCTTAGTGAGACCCTGTTTCAAAATAAAGAATAAAAATAGAGCAGGGAGGTGTAGCTCGAAGGTCAAATGCTCCTGGGTTCCATCCCTATACCTGCAAAAAAATATAAATAAATAAAAATAAATACTTTGCCGGGTGTAGTGACACATGCTTGTAATTCCAGTACTTGGGAGGCTGAGGCAGGAGGATCCGAGTTTGCAGCCAACCTCAGCTACTTAGTGAGGCCCTCCGCAGCTTAGTGAGACCCTGTTTCAAAATAAAGAATAAAATTGGGCTGGGGATGTAGCTCAGAGATAATATGCCCCTGGGTTCAATCTTCAGTATCACAAAATAAAATGAAATATATTTTTTTAAAAGGCTGGGGGTATATAGCTCAGAGGTAGAATGTCCCTGTATTCAATCCCCAGTTAAAAAAAAAGTAGAGAAAAATGAAGAATTCCAGGAGGGTCATTAAGAGCCAAAAAAGAAAAGCCTGTAGACCATAAAAGGCTAGATTCATCTCTGCTTAAGCCAGTGGGACATACCTACTGGTCTTCTTCAGTATCACCTGGCAAGTCTCACTGGGAAATGAGCATGGAAGCATAATATAAGAGGCTTCTTTCCCAATCAGAGTGATTTAAGAATGTAGTGTTGCTTTTGGCCCAGTATCCAGTAGGCTAAGGAAGAGTCCTGAGTGTTCTTGCATCTAGTAAATTTTATCCTTCCCCTCACTAATTCAACTCTATTTCTGTTTTGGTGTTCCAGCTTAGCTATCAGTTCCCTTAATGACACTGAACCTGAACTGAACCATAGTTCTCTTGGCTGGAGTTCTAATAGCTTTCTTGGTCCCAACAAGCCACAATCATACTTTCTCCATATTTGTTCCGTGGGCTGGACTTTCTGTCCAACATTATTGAGTAATGGATGAAATTGGACTGAAAACAGATTACAGTGTCACTGAGACTTTATATATGACTTTCTCTCTGGTATCGTACTTGGTCATTTCCTATGGCCTGAGACAGACCTCTCTGGGCATCAGTACTGTCTGAAGAAAAATATCTAAGTTGGTCAATTATTTACCCCATTTGGGAAATTACTACACTGATAGCAATAACCCTAGATCTCACCCATTTTTATTGCAGTCATGTCTCAAATATAGGCAAGCCTCCCTCCATTTCTACATGTTTTATAATCTATACCTATTAATGCAGTATTGGAGAACTAAGACAGCAACTATTCCAATACTATCTCAAATTTTTTTTGTGTGTGTGTATGTGTGTGTGGTAGGCATGCTATGCCCAGGGGAACTCTACATTTTAGCTATACTCCCAGTCTTATTTTTTATTCTTTTTATTTTGAAACAGGGTCTCACTAAGTTGCAAAGGGTCTCACAAGTTGCCGAGGCTGGCAGAGAATCTGCAATCTTCCTGTCTCAGCCTTTCAAGTACTGGGATTACAAGCATGCATCCCCATGCCTGGCTACTATCTCTCATTCTAAAGATTAGGGAAAAAGAGGCCCAAAAATGCTAGAACTCTTATCTAAGTTTATTCAATGGTTTATAGGTAGATTTAGAACGTGTGTTCCCCTATTCCTTTCCCAAGGGGTTTTTCATCATTGCATGCTCCTTTATGAATCCCTAGAACCTACTGAACCAGGAAGGTTCTCTAAATGCTCAGGGTTGGCCTGAGTCAACTTTGAAGTCCTAGGCTTCCTCTTGCCATCTCAGAAAGTTCCCAAGGCCAACAGAAGATCATCCCTGGGTTTTCAAGAACGGTGGAAAAGGCCCATTAACTCTCCACCCCAGAAAATTTCTCTCTTCTGCCAATAAGAGCCTTACTTCTGATTTATGTAAAATGTGAAGCAGCCACCCTTACCACGCTGGCAATGTCTGCTGAAGAACTGCTTGCAGTAGAGGAAGAAGAGCCCCAGGAAGGCCAGGGTAAACACCACTAGCAGACTGCTCACCAGTGCAACAAGTGTGGCCTCCTGAGGGGGCACTGTGGGTGCATCTGCCTTCACTAAGCTCAGCTGGAAGGCACCTGTGAGTCAAAAGAGTAGGGTGAGTCAGTCAGTGAGGGCAGTCAACATGTTCTCTGACACGGAGCCTGGATTTCCTCAGGCCATCACACTCCTCTAGGGCCTTCTCCAGTTAGGACCTATGCTGGTCTGATTCCTTTGTAGAGCAGGCAAAATTATAAATAACAAAGCAGAAGAACTCACATACACTGCAGGCATGGTACAGATTAGTACAATGTATTGAAGATGCACAAATCTTATAGTCTTTTCATGCCACATCTAGTTATAGAACCTACAAAAAACAGAACTAAATTAAATTGTTCGTCAGTAAGTAAAGGCTAAACCAGTTACAATATAATCCTAAGGTATGTTTTTATACAGCACTTAAAGTAAACAACTTTTATGGACTAATATAAATCATCCAGAAGGGAAAAGCTCATTAGAGAAAGAGTATATAGCATGATATAATTTATAGAAAGCATAACAAAATAAAAATAATAGCATATATTGTTTAGGAATATGGACATATATGACGAGAGGATACAAGTCTTAAAACAGTGGCACATGCCTGTAATACTAATAACTTGTGAAAGGTTAAGACAGGAAGATCACAGGTTCAAGGCCAACCTTGACAACTTACTAAGACCCTCAGCAACATAGTCAGATCCTGTTTTGAAATAAAAGTAAAAATGGGTTGGGGATGTAGCTCAGAGGTACAATGCCTCTGTGTTCTAAATAAGAAAAGAAAAGAAGAAAAGAAAAAAACTTTAGTGAGAAAAGTGGCACATAGTGCTCCCCAATTATCCACATGTTTTCCCACATTCCTCTAACAAGTTTGCAGTAGGACTCTCAGAGTACTTCTAATGGAATGATAGTGCAGATAATGTGTGCCACTTCCAGACTGAGGTAGTTAAGAACCAATATGTCCCCTCTGTCTTTTCCCCTATGCTACTGACTTATAAGGTTCATGGTTTAAAAAGCACGACCATGCAATGAAGAAAGACCTTTACATAATGAAAAATAAACTTTTCTCAGATCACTGAGATTTCACAGTTTACTTATTACTGTAGCATAGTTCACTAACAGGATGCGTACTCTATCATGACAGTAATCGTATATAAGTAGGGATAGAGCAAATGAGACTCAGAAAGAACCCAAAAGGGAATACTATTATGCCTGTAGCATCTTTGTTCTTTTGAAAAAAAAACTCTGATGCAAATATGTAAAATGCTAAGATTTATTATCTCTGGATTTTGGGTCACTGAACATTGTAATGTTTACATTTGTATGCATTTTAAAATATTTTATGTTCTAAATACATCATGATTTTAAGAAATATAACTATATTTTTAAAGGAATTTGTAAGCATATAGATGGTAGACAGACAAAAACGAAACAGAGACAAATAGATAAGTGGATAGCAATACTTCAGGCATAGACTAGACCCTGGTATGTATTTATTTATTTATTTATTTATTTACTGCTGCTGAGGATTGTACCTCTGAACTCTACCCTCAGCCTTTTTTTTTTTATTTTGAAACAGGGTCTCACTAAGTTGCTGAAGGTCTTGTTAAATTGCTGGGGCTAACTCAAACCTATAATCCTCTTGTCCCAGCCTCCCAAGTACTGTTACTACAGGCATGTGCCAAAGCGTATGCCCAGCTTTACTTAACCTATGATTAGTCCTAAGACCCAAGGACTCATATACCTTGTAAAATAAGAATTATAATAATACTTCATAAGTATTCAGATGTTACAATATATAAGGTGTTTTATTTATTTATTTGGTGGTACTGGGGGTGGAACCCAGGGGCCTTTTACCTCTGGGCTATACTCTCAGACCTATTTGGAAACAGGGTCACACTAAGTTGCTGAGAGCCTCACTAAGTAGCTGAGGCTGGCTTTGAATCTGTGCCATCCTCCTGTCTCAGCCTCCTAAGCGTGGGGATTACAAGGCGCACCACTACACCCGGCTATAAGGTGCTTTTAATATCCATTATTATATTAGATCTGGCAAACTGTCCCATAAGGTATAAACAAAATTGATTTATTATGAGTCACATTCATTCATTCAGAAGAAATGAGATTCAGTAAGTTTGAATGACTTATAGAGGGATCCATAGATAGTATGTTGTCAAGCACGATTCAACCCCAACTGATTCCTTTATCATGATACTCCACTGAGAGGAGTATGAGGGGGTACTTGTCTCCTCGAGGGGAGTAGAGGAGAAGTCTTTATCACCCTATCTTTTTGCCACACAATGCAAAGTTTGGGGAAGAAGAAAGCAAAGAGAAGTGGATACACACACTGAACCTCAGAGGTGGGGGTCTGTTTCGTGCATGGGATGCATTCCTGGTCCTGCAGGCCTCCAATGCGTGTCTTTCGGTAGAACCTGTATTCAGATTAATAAGAAATGGCAAAGTGATGAGACAAGCATTATACTCAGAACAGTCTTTCTGGGACCACAGGTAGCTTCTAATAGCTTTGCCCTCCTAGAAGACGGCACCCATTTCTCCTCGTGAACTTCCTGCCTTCGTGTCTGATTCTGACTCAGGCCCAGATATTATTTCTTCTGTCATTATGGTTTGGATACAGAACGTGCCTTGTGAAAGCTCAAGTATTGGCAATGCAGACATGATCAGAGGTGAAAGAACTGAATCATGAGAGTTCTAATCTCATCAGTGGATAAATCCACTGATAGATTAATGTCTTATTTGGGTGGTAATGCAGCCAGGTGCAGTATGAATGGAGGGAGTGGGCTTTTGGGGGTGTGGTCTTGGAGACTGCCCATGGAACCTGCTGACCTCCACAATGTGATGCAAACTCTGTTGCCATCGCTATTTATGCTGCAGAACTGGCCTTGTAGAATAAAATCTTTGAAACCATGAACCCCAATAAAACTTTCTTCTTTTTTGTGCTGCTTGGGATTAAACCCAGGGGCGTTCTACCTCCTAGCTATACCCTCAGACCAGTTTTTGTATTCTTTATTTTGAAACAGAGTCTCAGTAAGTTTGCAGAGGGCCTCGCTAAGCAGCTGAGGCTGGACTGGAATCTGTGATCCCCTATAAACATTCTTCTTCTAAGTTGTTCTTATCAGGTATTTTGGTCACAGTAATGAGAAACCTGATGACAACATCTATTCACCACACCCTTTAGCCCAAGGAGGAGCTACTGTCATAAGATAAGGGGCCACTGCTTTGGTACCAACTGCTTCATGATTTCTTTGATGCCTATAGTGATTTAAGGTAAATTACCTTAAATCTAGGGCTTGGACTAAGAGTGCCAGCATGATGAAAAGGTGTCATGTACTCTTCTGTGGCTGTCAATGTCTGGGGCACTTTACAGAAGTATCTTGGGTGGACACTGCTCCTCTCTTTTGGGAGCTTAGAGAGAATATGATGTGATCGTTTGAATACTTTGACTAGGTTCTGAGAGGTAAGGATGAAAGAGATCAAAGAGCTCAAAAAGGTCCAAAAGAGCTTGGCCCAATATAGTGGGCTCACCTGGGCAGACAGTCCCCACAGACAGCATTCGAGGTAGGTGTGCAGTTGGCCTTCTGGACACGATTGATGACGGCACAGGTGATGCAAGTCTGACATCTCTGGAGGCTCCAGCTGCTTTTGTACCTTCGAGGAGGGCAGGGTGTGCAGTATGCATCTCCACCCTCTCCATAACCACAATCCTGAAAAGAGATGGGAGTCATCAAGATGGAAGAAGAGAAGCCTGGACAGAGGATCAGCTATGGAGCAAGTGAGTAAGGTATAGAACAGTACTTTTCAAAGTACAAGTTACAACCCTATTACCGAGTCATAAAGTCAGTGTACTAGGCATCAGCCAGTACTGGAAACTTAAGTGAAACATGATAGAATAATAATATCAAGTATTAGAATGGATAGCATGTATCAAAGCTAAGCTGTCAGTCAGCACAGGCTAGTTATATACTCTGTCAAAAAGCAAACCCCAAATTTCAGTGTCTTAAAAATACAGCCGGGCATGGTGGCGCACATTTGTAATCCCAGCATTTGAGAGGCTGAGGCAGGAAGATTGCAGTTCGAGGACAGCCCAAGCTACTACTTAGTGAGGCCCTTTACAACTCAGTGAAACCCTGCTTCAATATAAAGAATAAAAAATAAGGCTGGGGGTGTAGCTTGGAGGTAGAAAGCCCCTGGGTTCCATCCCCAGTAGGCAAAAAGAAAAGAAAAGAAAAGAAACCCCCCCACACAAGTTTATTTGTCACTCACACTATTTACCACCAGCATTTTCCCAAGGGCTTTATTCTACATTACCCACAATAGGTTGCCCAGGGTACCAGAGGCTTCACATTAGTGCTTCCAAATGTTTGGAGAATCAGAGAAAAGAGAACATTGTAAACACTGTGCAGGTTTTAAACAATTTCCCCATAAGTGAACCATTTCATTTGGCTCACATGCCCTAGCCTGTACATATAACTGATCATTAGTAATATAAAGGGTGTATTTCTTTATCGGAAGCCCTTGTTTCCAAATTTCTCAATAGCTTCCAGGTATGAGAGAAAACATACAACCCTTCACATTCTGAAATGGGGAATCTCACTTAGCATAATGTTCTCTAGTTCCATCCATTTTCCTGAGAATGACAATTTTGTTCTTCTTTACAGCTGAGTAGAATTCCATTCTGTGTATACATCAGTTTTGTAATCCATTTATCTGTTGACAGACACCTTGTCTAGTTCCAAAATATGGCTATTGTGAATTGTGCTGCAAAATAATATGGGCATCAGATAAATGAGGAGAGATACCAGTTGAATAATAGAAGGGGATTAGAGAAGGAAGGTGAGTGGGGAAAGGAGACTTGATGAAGGAAACAGTTCAAATAATTCCATGTCGCCGGGCCCTGGTAGTGCACACTTGTAATCCCAGCATTTGGGAGGCTGAGATGAGAGGATCATGGTTCCCGGACAGCCTCAGCTACTTAGTGAGGCCCTTTGCAACTCAGTGAGACCCTGTTTCAAAATAAGGAATAAAAAATAGGGCTGTGGGTGTCACTCAGAGGTAGAATGACCCTAGGTTCCATCTCCAGTACCACATACACACACAGAAACAACAATAACAACAACAAATAATGCTATGTACATATACAAAGTTATCAGTACTAATTTCAATAACATATACAGGGAGGGGTGGGATCCAGAGGGAAGCACATCAAGTGCTATGCACATGTACATTTCTACCACTCTGAACTTTATTATGGTACATAATTACAATGCACCAATAAAAGTATGTTTAAAAGGAAACTAAAAAGTAAAAAAAAAAATCATAATAACAAAGAGTATGACAAAGTGCAATTCTACAGCACGACAGTAGAGGGGAGAGCTGGAAATATTTGACAATTAGCTATTATTCCTATCTTTGACTCACAAAACTTTTACATATAAAATATACGTATGTGTTATACTTTAATAAAATATATTTTTATACTAGATCACAGTAAAAACTTTTGAATGTCAGTAGTATAGAAGAGAGAAGAATAATTTAGCTGGCTCTGGTTTCAAATTTGATATAGATTCAGTGAGACTCTGGCCAGTACCACCTCCCCACCCCGTACAGATTTTATGGGCATCAGAGGAATCAACAACTGAAAGGCCTCAACAACTCAATAGATGGTCTGTAAAGAATCTTTCAGCTATGGTAGCCTAACCTCAATAATTTCTCAGTGAAAATAGAGTTTCTATTGGGAGTGATGGAAAAGTCTCAGAGATAGTAGTGATGATTACACAACATAATGCATATGGTTAATGTCACTGAACCATATAGTTAAGAGTGTTAAATACCATGTCTATGTTACAGTTTTTTACCACAAACAAAATTAATAACACAGTATGTACTTATAATTGATGAACTACATGGTATGAAATCTCTCTCTCTTTTTTTTTGCAGTACTGAAAAAAGGGGCATTCTACATTTGAGATATATCCCTAGCACTATTTTATTTTTATTTTGAAACAGGATCTCACTGGGTTACTGAGTCTCACCACTTGCTGAGGCTGCCTTGAAACCAAGTGCCTTCTAGCTCAGCCTCCCAAGTACTAGGATTACAGGTGTGTGCTGTCATGCCTGGCCTGTGATCTATACTTTGATAAAGCTGTCAGAAATACAAGAGCCTTCGTATGCCTGGATCTCTTACTGACTCATAATAATCCTCCTATCCTCCAAAGCTGTTTGGAGTTAGAGTTAATTATAAACCTTTAATCTGTTATGTTAAAAATTAGTATTTATTTGTTGTAGCAACTACCATAACCTGAACAAATATACTAGGTAAATTATATTTTTCCAGGGACTAGACAGAATGAGCATCAGCCAGTCTCTAAACTCTCTTGCCATCTTGTGTCTTTATTAGACCACTCTGGCCTTACTCCATGCTTCTGTGCCTCACAGCTCCATCTATAATGATCACATCCACCAAAACCCAGCTGGGATGCACACCATGGGGGTCTGGCATGGGTTATCATCATTTTATTCATAGTGTAAATTTTGTGGGAATTCAAATGGCATTCTTGGAGCCTTTGCCTCCGTATGTACAGTACTGAAATGATGATGGCTCTCATATCTCCTTAACAGGGTGAGCTGAGAATCAAAGAAATAGGAAATTACTACAGTGATGAAAGCCCCAAGATAGGGAGACTTAGCTTTATCTTCCACCTCCACCACTGTCCAGCCATGTAACCTCAGGCAAGACACTGGGCCTGAATTGCTTTGTCAATGAAACATGAAATAATGCTACCTAACTCGTAAATTTGTTAAGATTAAATGAGTTGACCAAATGAGCAAAGGAAGCATTTCAGATCAATAGGGGAAAGCTGGCCTTTTAAAGTAGTTTTGTCAAATAACTGGACAGCCATGTGAAAAACAATAACATTGATCCATTCTTTACACTATAAACAAAAATAAATTCCAAATATAATAGATATTTAAATATAAACAATGGCCAGGCATGGCGGCACAGGCTTGTAATCTCAATAACTCAAGTGGATGAGGCTGGAGGGTCATATGTTTGAGGCCCTCGGCAATTTAGTGAGATTAAAAATTAAATTAAAAATAAAATAAAATGGCTGGGGATGTAAATAATATAAAAATAATATAAAATAAACGGGCTATCTCGAGACTGGGGATATAGCTTCATGATAGAGCATTCCTGGATTTAATTCCTAGTACTGCAAAAAATAAACATAAAACATTAAAAGTGAAAACCCATAGGTACTAAAAACAAATATAAGTGAATTACTTTTTAATCTGGGAATGGAAAAATTTTTCCTTAACTGTAATACAATAAAGTCCAGAATGGGTCAGGTGTGGTGGTATAAACCTGTAATCCCAGTAACTGGGAGGCTGAGACAAGAGGATCGCAGGTTGGTGGCTAGCCTCAGCAAATTAGGGAGGCCCTGTACAACTTAGTGAGATTCTGTTTCTAAGTTTAAAAAAAGAAGAGAGGGCTGGGGAAGCAGCTCAGAGGAATGCCCCTGGAATTAATCCCCAGTAACACACACACACACACACACACACACACACACACACACAGTCCAAGATGAAAGGAAAGATATGCAAATTTAATTACATAAAAATTCAGATAAATATTTGCAAAGTAAGAGATTTATAAGCAAAATTAAAAACCCAAGTAATAAATTGAGAAAATTCATATATTTTATCACAGACTAAAGATTTATATCTCCAATATATAAAACTGGTAAAATTAAACAATAGCCCTATAGAAAGTAAACATATAATTCACAGGAAAGTGGTTTTTATTTTTAATTTTTTTACATAATTCATCTATATAGTTTATTTTTTCAGCCTCCAACATTCTTATTAACTCAGCACAGCTGTGTTGCTTAAGGAAAAGTGGTTTTTAATCAGATGAAAAATACTCAGTTTCACTCATAAGGGAATGGAATATAAAACTATATAAAGTACCATTTTTCATATAGTAGACTAACCAAAAAGGAAAAGTTTGACAATATGCTATGTTGATAATGCTGTAGGGAAACAGGCACACTCATGCAATGCTGGTGTTCAAACAAAATGGTATAGTCCCTATAGAGGAGAATTTTTTAATACTGACAAAATTACATAAACATTTACGCTATGACCCAACAACTGTGTATTTAGGAATGCATCCCACAGATAAAATATCAAAAATACAAAATGGTGCATGCACGTGGCTACTCATTTCTGTACTGTCTGTAATAATAAAAGAATATGAATAACTAAAATCTCAATAAGAGGAGACTAAATAAACTTTGTAACTTGTATAATAAAGTATTTAGCAGTTGTAAAAAGGAAAGAGGACTGTCTATAATGGAATAATCTTCTAGATATATCAGCAAGTGAAAAATTCAAGTGTCCTAATTTTTACCAAAAAGAAGGGAGTAGTCTTGGTCCAGGTAGACAGACAGACAGACAGAAACACACACACAATAAATATGTATCTTAAATATTTGTGAGGGTGTCTATAGTTTTACTTGTCACCATGCTCAGTACACAGAAAGTCCTCAATGCACAAAATTAACATTAGATATTGTTCTTATGGAAATTCTTATGGCAAGCATATTTTGTGGAACTGGGGATTAAATTCAGGGGCGTTCTACCTCTGAGCTATATCCCTAGCCATATTTTACATTTTATTTTGAAGCAGAGTCTCAAACCTGTAACCCTCCTTTCTCAGGCTCCCACACTCAGCTGTAAAACAAATCTTTATAAATTTAGAGGATGGGAATGAGAAAACCTCAGCCTGATTCTTCACTTATTCACTTGCTAGAGAAGAGAACGGTGGAATCTAGCTAGTTAATTATCACTGATAATTAAAAATTGATAGACTGATTGGTTGGGGATTGCCCTTTGTTATATTGATTAATTCAGAAAACACAATTATTATATGTTAGAATGCTATTCTGAATATTGTGAATAAATGATTGAACCAATCATTTAAGAATCCCTGTCCTCATGGCCTTATATACTTGCTTATTTTCCATACAATATTTTAAGGTCACAGTATCATTCTTGTTTCATAACTAAGCAAACTTGAGGCATATGTAGTTTTATCACAATACTAGCCACCCTGGGAAACCTTTTCCCTGTGGGCCTGAGATTCCACATCCATGAGAAATACTAGGCCATAGGAGGCATCAGCAAAAGGAATTTTAACATTAGTATCCAGCCCAAGAACCCTCTTTATCCTGTGGGTCTGAGACTGCCACACAATCTGGGTAGCTGGGATATACTAGCAATCCGTATTTTACTATTGCCAGTAGCCCAGTCTGGAAAGTGTTCTTCTTCTCAGAGACTTCTTTACTCCAAGGTAGGTGACTCAGGAGATCTGGCCCAGGAAAACTCCTTCTAAACCTCAGGAAGCACCAGTATGCCCCAGCACCACCAGATAAACCACACGGACCAAAAATGGTACCCCAAGCCCCGAAAATTAATTTGTCTTTAGGACTGCCACCCCCAAAAGTGCACCAGGACCTGTATGTTAAACCTAAATAGATGACTGATGGCTAAAAGATTTAAATGAGACTGTGGGTCACCTAACATAATTGACAAAATGTCCAGGATACAATAAAACATCACTCATCATAACAAGAACCAGGAAAATCACACCATGAACGAGAAAAAGCAAAAAACTGACACCAGCAGTTAGATAAATCAGGTTCTGGAATTCCCTGACAAGGATTTTAAAGCGCCCATAATGAAAATGCTTCAACAAGCAATTAAGAATTCTCTTGAAACAAAAGAAACAAAACATCTCAGGAAAGAAACAAAAGTTACTTATTAAAAAAAGAACCATTCTCCCAGGCATGGTGGCTTGTAATCCCAGCATTTGGGAGGCTGAGACAGGAAGATCCGAGTTCATGGACAGCCTCAGCTACTTAGTGAGGCCCTCTGCAACTCAGTGAGACCCAGTTTCAAAATAAAGAATAAAAAACAGGGCTGGGTGTGTAGCTTGGAAATAGAATTCCCCTGGGTTCCATCCCCAGTACCGCAAAAAATTAATTGAAAGTAAAATAGAAAATAAATAAGTAGCCGGGCGTGGTGGCACACGCTTGTAATCCCAGCTTTTGGGAGGCTGAGACCGGAGGATCACAGTCCGCGGACAGCCTCAGCTACTTAGTGAGACCCTCTGCAACTCAGTGAGACCCGGTTTCAAAGTAAAGAATAAAAAAATTGGGCAGGGGGTGTAGCTCAGAGGTCAAATGCCTCTGGGTTCCATCCCCAGACCCGCAAAAAAAAAAAAAAAGTAAGTTTAAAAACCTTCATGCTAAACTCATCATAATGAATCTTTTAAAAATAGAAGACAAAGAAAAAATCCTGAAAAGAGCCAGAAGGAAATGGCATTACCTATAGAGGAACATCAGTTCAAATGACAGTGGATTTCTATCTGAAGCCATTGAGGCCTGAAGGAAGTATTGTATGCTTTAAGTGGTGGAATCCAAGAAAATACAACTGCAAACTCTATATAAACAGATACTATCCTTCAGTAATGAAGGGGAAACAATCTTGGGCAAAGGAAAACTAAAAATAAATGTAATACTAGTAGATCCACACTCAATGAAGAGCTAAAGGGAGTTAGTTCTTCAAGTAGAAAGGGTATAGGAATGAATCTTGGAACATCAGGAGAGAAGAACCCAGGAAGTATAAAAATATCAATACATAAATTAACAATCTTTATGAAAATTATAAAAAACATTTGACGATTTAAAACAAAATATAACTCCAGGCGTGGTGGCGCATGCTTGTAATCCCCGCACTTGGGAGGCTGAGACAGGAGGATTGACAGGTTTGAAGCCAGGCTCAGCTACTTAGTGAGGCTCTCAGCAACTTAGTGAGACCCTTTTTCCAAATAAAATATAAAAAATAGGTCTGGGAGTATAGCCCGGAGGTAGACAAGCCCCTGGGTTCCACCCCCAGTACTACCGAAAATAAAATAGAACAAAATATAACAAACATGTCTTATGTTTATGATAGTGAAATTTAAAAGTCAGGAAAGTAAAGAAAACTAAATGGAAGTTATGTTTTCATTCTTCATTCAAAATGGTAAAATGTTGTTATCGGTAAACCCTGAAAAGTCAAATGTGTATATTTTAAAACTCAGAATAACCTCTAAGACAATAATGCGAAGAAGCCAGGCCAGGTGTGGTGGCACACACCTGTAATCTCAGTACTTGGGAGGCTGAGACTAGAGGATTCCAACTTCGAGGCAGGTACATTTTAACTTAATGAGAGCCCATAACAAAATTTAAAAACATTCAAAAAAGGCTGGGGGGGTGTAGTTCAGTGGTCCAATGCTCCTGGGTTCAATCTCCAGGACTACACACATACAAAAAGAATGAATGAGTAAATGAAAAGAATACAAAGAAAAATAATAAAAACTAGTAGAACTAAATGAAGACAACATTGTAAGAGAAATGTTCATGTAACTCACAAAAAGGCAAGAAAAGATAGGGACACAGAGCAGAGAAAACAAAAAATAAGAAAATGGCAAATTTAAATTTTATAATATAAAAATACCTTAAGTATAAGTCATCTAAGTATACCAATTAAAAGGCAGCTATTGGCATAGTGGATAAAACAAAGGCCATCAAATTGTTCTCAGTAACTCTTTATTGAATAGCTGGATGGGTATTTTCTTAACAAGTTAAAAATGAGTAAATCATCATAAAATTTTATTGATAATCCTTTGTTTTAATTAGAAACCAAAGGAAGATTTGTAAGTTACTAAGGCTCCTGGGTTCTTTAGATACTAATCAGTTTTATAGCCAGAAAACATTGATTTTCTTAATTTTATCATGCATTTTCTGTTTGAAGTAGTGTTTATTCTTCTTTGCTTAGGTGTTCATTTGATGGAAATCATCTTTTCTCTGGTCCTGGCATTTATTTTTATTTTTCATTTCTTTGTAATTTATTTCTTTGACTATTTTCTTTACTTCTGATTTGGATGTTAACAATATTATAAAAAAATAGTTATTTATCAGCCGGGCATGGTGGCACACCCTTGTAATCCCCGAGCTTGGGAGGCGGAGACAGGAGGATCACGCAGGTTCGAAGCCAGCTGCACTGGCTCAAGAGATCCTGTTTCCAAATTTAAAAAACGTATAAAAATAGTCTGGGAGTGTAGCCTGGAGGTAGAAGGGTTTCTAGGAACCCCAGTAGCACCAAAATAATAAAATAAAATAAAAAGTTATTTATTCTAAAAGTATTAGCTTATATAACATAAATGAATGTTTTACTCAAAACTATAATAAAGAAATGGTTTATTTTAGAAATGCATAGTATTTTAATTTTAGAAATTGATTAATATATATATTAATATAATGGACGGAAAACTATATGGAAAGTCCACATAATGATACAATGAAAAAAATCCAAAGCCACTTCTGATTTTAAATATATTCATATTTATATAAAGGATTTTAAAATATTCTACATTCTGCAATATGTCTGTCTACTCAAGTGTCTTACATGTGTAGAAAATGAGCAATAAACAATGAATATTCAGAGTAGAAAAAGAAGCAATCAGAAATAGTTCACAAAATTGAAAATGCAAATGGACAAATAAACAGAAAAAGGTTGTTATATTTCCCTATCAAATATGAAAAAAAGTAAAAACAAAATTCTCATAAAGTCCTCATAAATTAGTAATCTAATATTACAGAGGAAGGCATGAAATTAATAGACAATGGAAACATGCATTATTCATTTGTGGTTAGGCTTCTGGGACATGGGAATTCTATGCACTGCTGAAAACAAATGCAATTGTAATGGAAATTAGTAAAAAAAATTCAGAAATGTTATCTGCTAATATATCTCAAGAATCTTAAAATTGTATTTAGCTTAGCAATTATACTTCCAGAGAAATGTCCTGAGGAAACAGTGTTAATTTTCTGAAATGATTTATTTACAGTGATATTTGTAATTCGTGATTGAAATTTAAAAATAAATAAAGGTAACTGGAAACAAAAGTTTATCTCAGATGCTGTCAGCTACTTATCCAAACATCATTGGCCCTCCTCTTCATTACTAACAAAACACCAATTTCATCCCAGGTGGCAGGATGGCCAGCTACAAGAATGGATTTGTGTCTATCATGGTAACCCATTCCATTCTTGTTTGCCAGATAATCATTTTCTACTCTCCCTTCCAGCTAGAAATAGCTATATCTCCCCATTCTGGAGAGTAAGATAAAGGGTGAAGTCTGCTGGTAGACTTCTAGGAAAATACTTCTTCCCTAATAAACTAATGCAAGCTGTTTTGACCCTGCCTCTGCTTCCTAGCTTTTATGATGGTGTGATGATATGATGTTTTGTACTGTGGCAACCATGAAACCACAAGTGTGAGGACAGAACGTAAGGTACCCAAGATGGATGAAAAGTGACTGCATCCTTGACGATTCTGTTGATCTGCCCAATGAACCAAAACGCTGTCTTGCTCTACACTTTAATACATACATAACTGTGCTTCTAGTTCAAATCTCTCTTAAATTTTTTATCTTTTTTCACTCTGAACATAGACAATTTATTGATAACAAAGTTTACTTCTAATTTTTATAATTAAATTTATTATAACTGGTACATAAAATTATACATACTGATGGGGTAAAGTATAGTAAAAGTATTATCATTTTTATACAAAACATTCAAAATCCTTTCTTTTAGCTTTTTGAAATATACATTACATTATCATCTATAGTCATTCTACTGCAAAATAAAACACCAGAAGTTCTTGATTTTATCTTATTGTAACTTAGTATTCACCAATCCATTTTCCCCATCCTTTCCTTTTCCCCACCCTACCCTGGTAACCACCATTCTACTATCAGCTACTACAAGATCACATTTTTTAGGTTCCACATAGGAGTGAGATCATGTGGTAGTTATCTTTCTGTGCCTAACCCATTTCACTTAACATAATTACCTCCAGGTTCATCCATATAGACATAAATGACAGGATTTAGTTATTTTTTGTGTGTATGTGTGTGTTTGGGGGTTACTGGGGATTGAACCCAAGGGTATTCTATCTCCAAACTACACTCCTTCCTATTTTATTTATTATTTGGAAATAGGGTTTTACTAGGTTGATGAGAGTCTCACTACTTGCTGAGGCTGTCCTGGAACCTGTCATCCTCCTGTCTCAGTCTCCTAAGTAATGGGATTACAGGCATGCACCACCATGCCAGGATGATTTAGTTCTTTTTAATGGTATAGTAGTATCCCATTATGAATATATATATATATATATATATATATATATATATATATATTCATCTAGTTGATGGACACTTAGGTCAACTCTTTGGCTGTTGTAATAACGGAAGTGCAGATATCTCTTCGACATGCTAATTTCATTCCCTTTTGATATATTCCCAGTAATGGGGTTGCTGGATCAAATAGTAGTTCTAGTCTTACTTTTTTGAGGAACTTTCATATTGTTTTATATAATCACCATACTAATGTAAATTCCCACTAATAGTATGCAGGGGTTTTCTTTTCATCACATCCTTGCCAGCACTTGCTATCTTGAGTCTTTTTGACAATAGCCTTTTCTGCTAGAGTGAAGTGATATCTCATTGAAATTTTGATTTGCATTTTCCTGATGATTAGTGATGTGGAAAACTTTTTTTATATATCTTCTGACAATTTGTATGTCTTCTTTTGAAAAAAATATTACAACTTAATACATCCTACTTTATTCATAGGCAAAATAATTTGCTTACAGCATAGTGGGTCTCAAACTCAGGTAAATCTAGTTCCAAAGTTCTCATATTTTTGCTATACTATTGTGACTTTGAGCAAGTCACACCATACTCTTTGAGCCTTAGTTTCTCATCTATAAAATGGGGCTCATAATATTTTCTTTGGTAGGACTGTTGCAAAACCAAATGAGATAATGCACATAAGAACTCTTTACAAAGTACAAACTACTAAACAAGTACAGCTATTATATATAAAGCTTTTGCAGGTGCATATTATTGCTATTCATCCATTTTCTCTGAGCCTTCCAGTGATGCTGAAGTAAACGACAGTCAGAGAGGTGCTGAGTCAAATGTACATTCCATCATTTGCCTCTTTTTAAGAGCGTGGTAACAGCAGTTTGACAGATAGACAAACCTATTTTTCCCTTGAAGAAGTTCAGTTCTATAAATATGGATGGCTTTCAATGTAAAGGCCACGTACATGATAGGAACATTTGCAAAGCTTTTTGTAATGAAGATTGAAGGTATTTGAAACAATTTTTTTGTCAAGCCAAGCAATTTATTCTATGAGATCTATTCTAATATCCTGTGTGACCTAAATTCCAGGATATTTTTTTTTGGTCCTGGAATCCCTTACCAAACATGTGGGTATCCCATTGTGGGATACAATTTTATATATAAAGAGTTAAATTTAAAATTAATGCTCATATCCCTTGATATCCCTGGACCTTATTCTCTTCATTTCTTGAAGTACAGAGGTAGGAAGAGGGTGGACTAAATAACTGTTTTACTTTCATTCGGTCATAGTCTTATGCCACTCTCCTACTCAAAACCATCTAAAGTGTTCCTAGTGCACTTAAAAAATAAAAATTTCTTATCATAGGTTTCAAGGACCCATATGGTCAGGCTCACACCTTCCTCTCCATCTCGAGTATCACTTTGGGCTCATCCCGAATGCGTTTCATGAGCCTTCTTTCTCATTCTTGAACATATCTAGCTCATTCTTATCTTGGAACTCTACAATAGCTTCATCATCTTTCCAGACGGCATCTCCTTAGGGAGGCCTTCTTGACCTCCTGTTGTAAGTAACCACTCAGTCACTTTGTATTGATTGCATCACCCTGATTTAATTCTCATCGTGTCTTCAGGTCTAGATTCCTCATTTCTCTATGTATGCACCTCATTTCTATTAATTTTAGTAATTGAAAGGTAAGATCCATGAGGGCCGAGGCTTGTGTCTATTTTGTCATGTACAGGTGCCTACAGCCACATCTGGCCACTTTGCAAGTGTTCAGGAAGTAATTGCTGAATGGGTGAATGACTGCATAAAACCAAGTGCAAGCGCACAGGAACTCTCCATTGGCTGTTTTCTTACAGACTCTATAGCACCAACTGAAGGCCATATTTAATACCATCCTAGTTCAGGAATCAACAAGGAACCTGAGACAGAAACTATTATTTAGTTCTAGTCTGGCTCTTGGCTCTGGCTTGCTACTCATTTGTCCTGAACTTTACAGACACCCTTTGGTTCCTTTTTTGAGTCCTTTTTTGAATAGCTTTCTCAATGGCAGAGGATTCTTCTAGAACAGAGGTAAACGTCAGATTTCTTGTTTTTTCTCCCTTCCCCATTCCCAAGACCTGAAATCTGGCTCCGAAGTGCCAAGTAGGTTAGTTGTGATATGTTGAGATTTCTCTTGTGCCAAACCATGCTCCTGAGCCACCTCTGCCTTTCACGTCTCATCTTAAGATACCCTATTTGCTCAGGAATTTTGACCCTGATCCTGCTAGGCTGACTTTTTGCTGGAACATACTCTCTTTTTGCATACTCTCTGGATCCCATGATTTTTACCTACTGAACTGGATCAATCATAGCTGGGGTGAACTCTTCTAGTCTTGAACCTTCCCAGTTGTAGTAAATATTCCTAAGATGAGAAAAATATGTATAATCATTTGGGCACTTACCTTGGAGAGCTCCTGTCCAGGACCACACTGTTGGCAAGTGACACAGCGTCCCCATTGATCCAAGTACTCATTTTCTTGGCAATCCATGGTGAGAAGGCTATAGGAAGAGAACACAAAGACTAATGAGTTAATGGAAAGAGACTGTAAGGTAAGTAGTGGCTTTCATGACACTTAGCTTCTGGGCACTCTTAGTCTAATCTCAAACTCTTAGTGAGAGTGGCTGAGAAATCTAATCCAAAAAAGCTAAAGTTCATATGACCCTGACTGTGCTGATATAGTTATGACTCTTCTAAATGCTTTCCTTGTAATAACTCATTTAATTTTCAAAAGAACCATATTCAGGATCATTATTAGTTGTACTTTGTAGATGAGGAAATTGAGTTGCAGAGTCCAAAGAACTTGCCTAAATGTTCATATTGAGTGGTTAGACCAAAATTTGAACTGTGAAGAAGAGTAAGACAAGTACTTGGCTTCTGCCCTGGGACACATACAAACCACAATTTCTAATGTGTGACCAGCTCTTGATCGTTTGGAAAGCATTTTCAGATCTATTACTGTTTGACTGGCGTGATATCCTTGTGAGTTAAAATCAATGTAAGGATTATCATCTTTATTTTGTGAATAGAAAAGCTGAAACATGGTTCTACTTTCCCAGTAGTGTCTTCAGTATCTCTGAGGACTACTAGCTGTCCATTACTTCTGTCTTTGGCAGAACTGGAGTGAAGGATGACCCAGCATGTGGAAATATCCTAGTGCTTTGTGGTATAGAGAAGAGGAATACTTACTCAGATAATTACTCAGATAATTCTTGGAAGATAGAGGGCATGGGAAAGTATCACATGTTGGGGTGAGATTTAAGACTTATGGATTCTATACTGGATATAGAGAAAGTATAACCAATCATCCTGATTGTTCAGGACATGGCACTTTTTATAATAAAACTGAGAGAAAAACTGGGATGGGTGATCACACTACCTGGCACTTTCTTTTTCAAGCTATGATCCTTGATAAATCATTTTATCTTTTCTGTCCTCAGTTACAAAGGAACAGGATTTTGCTAACCAATGGTAGATGTTCTTGAGAGGATTAAATGAAATCAGGTCTATATAAACTGTGGTGATGCCAGGCGTGGTGGCGCACGCTTATAATCCTTGCTCTTGGGAGGCAGAGACAGAAAGATCGAGCTGGTTCGAAGTCAGCCTCGCTGGCTTAAGAAACCGTGTTTCCAAATAAAAATATAAAAATAGGTCTGGGAGTGTAGCCTGGAGGTAGAAGGGTTTCCAGGAACCCCAGTACCACCAAAAAAGCCAAAACAAACAAACAAACAAAAAACAACTGTAGCGATGCACACTTGTAATCCCAGCATTTGGAAGACTGAGAAAGGAAGATCGTGGTTCACAAACAGCCTCAGCTACTTAGAGAGGCCCTTTGCAACTCAGTGAGACCCTGTTTAAAAATAAAGAATAAAAACATAGGGCTGGGGGTGTAGCTTGGAAATTAAATGCCCCTGGATTCTATCCCCAGTACATCAAAAATAAAACAAAACAAAACAAAACAACAACAACAAAAAAAAAAATACCTCCAAGAAACAAACAAAAAAATAATCCTAGAGTCTTTCAAAGAGCTATACAAAATAAGAAAAACTTAAGGATGGAAATAGGTCATCTGCAAGAAAGAAGAATTTTAATGAGAGTGGCCCATGTAATTAAAAACTGGCCCTTGTCCTTTTCAAAGTGAAAAAATATGGTGATATTCCTGCTCACTCATCTCACACCATGGCAAACTAAGTGGTTTCTCAAATACCTAAAATCCTGTGTACTACTTCATCAGAAGAGAGGAGAGTGTACCTTGTGAAGCCTCTTCTCCTCCTCTCAAAAGCCCCCCATGGGTATGAGGTAATACATCTTGGCTGAAATTCTTCTTAAGTATCTTTTTTCACCATCAGTTGTGCTCTTCTTTCCCACTTCTTCCTTCGGAGGAAAGTGGTCCATAAAACCCAATTTTTACCAAATAAATATACTTTCTCCTATGTTGTTCTGATTAATAGTCTGTGGTCACAATTCATATGCTCCCTTCTCCTTTTGGCCCATCCTTCACATTGAGCACAAAAACCATCAGTGGTCTCATAGTCCCCATAACAAGGGAGGGTGGAGCCATGGGAACAAAGCCAACATACTGATTAAAAAAGTCTCCTCAACAGGAGAAAAACAATGGAGCCAAAAATCGGCCCTGTGTTTGAGATAAGCTCTTCATATAGGCATCTGGAATCTCATGGCAGCTGCTACTCTCTTCAGAGTGTTTGTGACATTCTATTTGGTTTCATTTCCGGAGTCCCACTCAACTAATAAACATCATATACCATGAACCTTAACACAACCCTCTAACTCTGGTTTTGAGATTTTCATCTAGTTGAACTACCAAACCCCCACATCAGGAACTAGGGAAGAAATAGAGGGCTTATCTCCCCTCTTTTTTGATAAAATCATTTATCCAAATCATATAAATTAAAATTTTCATTAGAAGCTTAACAAATTATCTTTAGTAAGAGAATAAAATCATATGAACTCTGGACTATTCCAAAGGGCATATGGATAAAACTACTTAGTAAAGGTGAAATTTTACATCAAATATCTCCCTGTTTTTAGTAGATGTGACTTTTTATTTTATTTATTGTTGTACTTTGAATTGAATCCAGGGGTATTCTGCTTCGGAGCTATATTTCCCAGGTTCTCCCTAGGTTGCTGAGGGTCCCACTATGTTAATGAAGCTGGTCTCAAACATGCAATCCTCCTGTCTCAGTCTCCCAAATACTGGGATTGCAGATGTGTTGTACTATGCCCAGCCTAAGTGCCATTTTATTTTAAGGGAAAGTAGAAAAAAATAAACAGATTTTGAGGAAATCACTTGTTCCCATAACTTCATCTAGTCTTCAAAAATCTCACAGAGGGTGTGGCTAACGCCTTCAAACTTCTAGCCAAGTCAGCAATACAGACAGACTAAGACCACTGCATGCCCAATGCCTAGCACCTGGTACTGAGTGGGTACCACAACAATTCTTGCTATTGGTTAGCTGGTCAACACCCTTTGTTTCCTGGACTATAGTAAACTGTGAATGTGTCTAGTGGCATACATTATTTCTCTCACAGTTAATGCCTTTCCATATAATGTATAATAATTCCACATCAAGGAAAAAGCAAAGGTCTTCATTAGGGTTTTAGAGACTTGGGTTTGAGTCCCAACTATACAGAAGTTGATTTTGAACCCGTGTTCCTCTAGTCTCAGCCTCCCAAGTACTGGGGATTATAGGTTTGTGCCACCAACTCTGCAACTTATTACTTATGCATCCTTACAAAATCGTTTCATCATTCACAGGATCAATTTGTTTGTCTGTAAATATGGAAATCTTAATAATATCCACCTTGCTGAGTAACTTAGAGAAATAAATGCAATAATGCATGCTAAATGACCTAGCATAGGAGACGGACATGGTGGTGCATGCTTAAAATCCCAATACTTGTGAGGCTGAGACAGGATCGCAGGTTTGCGGCCAGCTTCAGCTACTTAGTGAGGCTCTCAACTCAGTGAGACCCTGTTTCAAAATAAAGAATAAAAAATAGGGCTGGGCATGTAGCTCAGAAGTACAATAGTAGAATGCCCTCGGGTTCATTCCCCAGTGCTGAAAAAAAAAGCATAGGGCTTAGTGCATGAGATACTTGGCAAATATAGGTTCTCATCCCATTTCTACCCCATTTAAGCAGCCCCTTTTTCAGAAAAGTGGAGATAATGCTTAGAGCATTATCAGTCTTGGGATTTGTGAGGAAGAAAAAGGCACCATAGTTTCTTTTTTCCCAGCTGGAGCAGGAAGGCCACACTTAAGACATGTGTGCCACTATAGCACCTCCCTCCTCACTAACTGATGTCACCAGTTACCTAAGGCATAAGGACAGGATCCCCCACCAATACCTTTCGTACCTAAGTAACCTTAGCTAAAAGGAAAATTGTTCTCAGTGTTCTTTGGATTTTTTTCATCAAGCTATTCCTGTACAGATGAACTCAGCTGACAAAGGTTATAAAACCTTTCTGAGATAGTTGCCTTTGAAATGGTAGTGTAAAAAAAATAAATACAATCAGATTTGCAAATAAGTGAGAATGCCATTAGGGACTTTATTGAATACAAGATCATTTTTTCAACAGAATAATTTCTCTCACATCCACAACCTAAGGCTGTGCATGTCCAAAATTGTTTTCATCCCAACTCTGACATGGGGTTATTCTCTCCTTATATCATTACATTCATTAGTAGGGGGCAGGGAGGAAAAGGAAATGCCAGATGCCCCTTGTAGCCTCCGCTGGAGCATGATACATTCTAGGGTTCTGTTTCTGTCAAAGCCCTTCAGCCATTCAGCTACACTGTTTGCAGGCTAAACCCTGAAATAATGCCTCCAACTTAGGAATTCCAACTGTGTCCCTGACACACAAACTACTATTGGCATTTAGGCAGCTCCCTCAGTCTCTTCATTCATAAAATGGGTATATTTCTACCTGCTTTGTTTCATTCCCGTGAATATATATGAATTTTTCCTTTTTTGTTTTGTTTTGTTTTGTGGTACTGGGGATTGAACCCAGGAGCATTCTACCTCCAAGCTATACCTCAGCCCTATTTTTATTCTTTATTTTTGAAACAGGGCATCACTAAGTAGCTGAAGCTGGCCACAAACCTGTGATCCTCCTGTCTCAGTCTCCCAAGTGCACTACCACGCTTGGCTTTTTTTTTTAAACAGGGTCTTGCTAAGCTGCAGAGACAGATCTTGAACCTGCGATCCTCCTATCTCAGTCCCCCAAGTACTAGCATTAACCCAAGTGTGGTGGCACATGCCTGTAATCCCAGTACTTGGGAGACTGAGACAGGTGGATCACAGTTTCAAGGATCACAAGTTTAAGATCAGCCTCAGCAACTTACCCTGTTTCAAATTTAAAAAAATAAAAAATAAAAAATAAAAACAGCTAGGGTTGTAGCTCAGAGATTGAACACTCCTGGGTTCAGCCCCCCAGTATTATAAAACAAAAAAAAAAGTCCTAGGATTATAGGTGTACCTGTACCATGACTCCCAGCTTGCCTTGTGTCATTCTTAGAAGTAGTTTGGACATCAGATGGAGTAATGCAGAAAGGCTCTACAAACATGTTATGGCTATTTGTTTTCACTATAGTACAACATATACACAGTAAAAAGCACAGATATTAAACAAACTGATGAATTTTTACACACACATACAATTGTGTAAACACTACCCAGATAAAGATACAGCCCTTTAATTTATCAGTAGGATTCCTCATGCCCCTTTCCCAATCAATAATACCCCTTCCCTCAGGTAATTACTACTCTGGTTTCTGTCACTATTATGATTAGTTTTATTTTCCTTAAACTTTATATAAATTCAAGTCATACAAGATGGACTCTTGTTTCTGGATCAGAAGAGTTTTCTTATGAAAAATATAAAAATTCTGTAATTTTATTTTATTTTTTATAAGAAAACAAAGGTAGCAGGGTGCGAAGCTTGTAATCCCAGTACTTGGGAGGCTAGACAGCAGGATCACGGGTTCGTGGCCAGGGCACTGCAAATTAGTGAAACTGCACACGATGTACTTAAACAAACATATAGATGTCAATCACTAAGATAAGTATGGGAAGGAAGGATGGGGAGGGAATGGGGTGGGGATTGGGTAGGGGCTAACTGGGTGATGTGTGCATATATGTCTACACAAGTTTTTTTTTTATCCCATTATGATATATGAATACAATGCACCAATAAAAATTTTAAAAAGAAAAAATAACAAAAATAAAATAAAATAAAATAAAATAAAAAAGGACAGGAGTGTAGCTCAGTGGTAGAATACCCCTGGGTTCAATTCCCAGTACTGAAAAGAAAATAATAAGTATTTGTGACTTTCAAAAAGGAAATAGGTTCTTAGATACAATACTGAAAACACACACACAGAGACACAGAAAATTACACTAAAATTTGGAACTTTAAAATTCAAAATTTTTGTGCTTCAAAGGACATTATTAAAAAGATTGGAAGGCCAGGAGTGGTGGCACACTCTTGTAATCCCAGCATTCGGGAGGCTGACACTGTAGGACTGTGGTTCGCGAACAGCCTCAGCTACTTTAGTGAGGCCCTCCGCAACTTAGTGAGATGCTGTTTCAAAATAAAGAATAAAAAACAAAGCCGGGTATGGTGGTGTATGCTTGTAATCCCCCGCGCTTGGGAGGCAGAGACAGGAGGATCATGCTAGTTCGAAGCCAGCGCACTGGCTTAAGAGACCCTGTTTCCAAATAAAAATATATTTTAAAAAATGGGTCTGGGAGTGTAGCCTGGAGGTAGAAGGGCTTCCAGAAACCCCAGTACCACCAAAAATAAAAATAAAAATAAAAATAAAAAAACAATAGGGAAGTGTAGCTCAGAGGTCAAATGCCCCTGGGTTGCATCCCCAGACTGAAGAAGAAAAAAAAAAAAAAAAGAAGACTGAAAAGAACTGGGGAAAGGTGGCAAATGGGTGGCTGGATTAGATTGACTTACCCTGGATATATATATATCAAAATATCACACTAATGCCGGGCGAGGTGGCGCACACTATAATCCCAGCGCTTGGGAGGCTGAGACAGGAGGATCGCACAGGTTAGAAGCCAGCCTCAGCTACTTAGTGAAGCTCTCAGTAACTTAATGAGACCCTGTTTCCAAATAAAGCATAAAATAGGTATGGGAATATAGCCCAGGGATAGAAAGCCTCTGGGCTCCACCCCCAGTACCACCAAAATAATCACACTGAATATCATTAACATGTGCAATTAATAAATATTAATAAATGAAGTAAAATATGATGTAAACATTTTAAAAGAAATTTAATGGGCGACAAAAATGTGCAAATCTTTTATCTACTAAGATAATTAAACTTAGAATATATGGACAACTCTTGCAATTCAAAAGGGAAAAGACAACACAATTAGAAATAGCTAAAGTATTTGAAATGACATTCTACAAGAAGGTACATAAATGGCCAATAGCCATATGAAAATATGCTCAATATCACTAGCAATAAAGAGAATGCAAATCAAAACTGCAATAAAATACTACTTAATACCCACTAGGGAAGCTATAATGAAAAATAGGAAAACATGTGCTGCCAAAGATATACAAAATTGGTACCCACATATACTGCTGGTGGGTTTGTAAAAAGATGCCGCTCGCTCCTTTAGAAAATGATTTTGCCGTTTTAAAAATATTAAACATAAATTTCTACATGACCCATTTATTTCATTCCTACATATATACTGCAAAGAATTGAAAATGTGTTTATACAAAAACTTGTGCATGAATGTTCCTAGCAACATTACCCACGATAAATGAAAGGTAGAAAAAAACCAAATATCCATTAAAATAAGGAAATAAATAAGGAAATAAAATTTGTATATCCATACAAGGAAGTTTTATTCAGCCAATAAAATCAACGAAGTACTTAATACCTGCTATAATGTGCATGGATTTTGAAAACATTATGCTAAGTGAAATAAGCCACATTAGAAGGTAAAATATTATAAAATTCCATTTTCATAAAATTCCAGAATATGCAATCCACAAAGACATGATGTAGATTTAGTGTTTGCTGGGAGCTGGGGAAAGAGGAATGACTTCTTACTGGGTATGAGTTTCTTTTGGGATGGCCAAAATGAATTAGATAGTGATAATGGTTGTAAGACTGTGAATATATTAAAGACCAGTAAATTGTATGTTTTATAAGTATGAATTTTATGATATGTGAATTATATCTCAAGTTTTTGTGGTACTAGCAATTGAACTCAGGGATGGTCTACCTTTGACCTAAACTACCAGCCCTTCTTATTTTTTTTATTTTGAAAGGGTCTCACTAAGTTGCCAAAGCTGGCCTCAAACCTGTGCTGCTCCCTTGTCTCAGCCTCCTAATTAATAGGATTACGAACGTGTGCCATGACACAATTTATATCTCACTTTTTAAAGAAATATGGTTCTTCAGCTTTTTCCAATAGCCTTTGCCTCAGTTACACCCAAAATACAAAAATGTAAATTTAGTATGGATATTCTTACATGTGCCTTCACTCTAATTTATCTCACCCAAACTCAACTGGTGTATGATTGAATACATATATGTAAATATATTTAATTTCCCTATATACGCATATATTGAATTTAATTAATATATATTTTAAACTATATATAGTTAAACCAGAAGAGTTGACAAGTAGCAACATGACTAGTGTCTCTTTATTTGGCCTGTTATGAAGACACTCTCCTGCCCATTCCTCGTCCTCATTCCCAAAACATAACCTAGAAGAGTAAGAATGCAGGCAGACAGCGAAGAGGAGAAGCAATGAGGTTGACATTAATGATAATCCCCACATTAGCTCATTGTGCCCTGAATAATTGCCATTGGCCAAGTTTCTGCTGGATGTGAAGTTCTCAGGCTGCTGGGGGTGCAGCTGCCTCTGGCCACAGCGGCTGCTGCTCTTCTCAACTTGCACACATGCCTGTGGGGTGAAACATGCTTTCTCTATCTAGGATGGGTAGGCAGGACAGGACGACATGTCTAAATTAAGAACTCAGGACTTCAGGATATTTGCTTTGCCTGGACAGTGCAGGAGGTCTGGGATTAAAAAGGGTGAGGAAGACAGCAGCTGGTCGATGCCCTGCCCATTCCTCTCTCGTGATCCCACTTACCCACCCACATGCACAGAATTGGCAAAATCAAGGCAGTTGCTCGGCCTGGCCTTGAGAATACTCCTTTCCTTGGAAATCAATCTTTTAATCGGTGCCGTGTTCTCAGAATTTCCAGATGTTTAACCTAAAACCAGATGTTGCTTTACCATTTGGTGCTGGCTCTCAGCTTTCACTTTCCTGGCCTAGCCCAGGGCTACTCCTATCCCAACTTTCCCTTGCTCACAATCCACTTCCAAATTATCAAACATCTTATCTTCCTCCTGCCCCACTATTTGTGGGTTTTGCATTTCCTGTTTTAATTCAGTATGTTCTTAATTCAGGGCAGCCTTGCTGTCAGTGTCACACATCTGCCAAACACCAGACTCGAGATCCCTATATGTATCATAAAGGAGCTCTTTGATCAATCCCTTAGACTGGTAGTTCTTACTCTTGGCTACACTTTGGGAGCTCCAAAATGTATTGATACTTGGGTCTCACCACTGAGATTCTGATATAATTATTCAGAGCCATATGACATTTTTACAGCTCACTAGGTGATTCTCCTGTGTATTCAAAGTTGAAAGTAACAATTTTTCTGTTTTGCCTAAATTATAAAGTGAATTCAAAAAAAGAGTATCTGTTCCCCTACATTCAGAAGGAATCTAGTGAAGGATTGACTTGAGTCCTACCCATTTTTTTTTCTAGAAAATGAGAGATGAACATAAAAAAAGGAGATGCAGGCTGGATATTATTTTAAAACATGTTAAAGTCAGGAGTGGTGGTGCCTGTCATTTCAGTATGTGGGAGGCAGAGACAGGAGGTCATAGGTGTGAGGCCAGCCTCAACAACTTAGCAAGAGTCTGTTTCCAAAAAAGAAAAAAAAAGTGTTAGGGGTATAGCTTGGAAATAGAATGCCTCTGATTTCAGTCCTTATTACAAAATTAAAAAAAAATAAATCATGTCATTTCTAACCAAAAATCCATTGGTAAATCCCCCTTTGACTCATAATAAAAAAGTCTTTCCAATGAATTATGAGGCCTTGGATGATCTGCCTATCTCAGCTTCCCCCATGATCGATATCTTTGGTTCCATATTCTACTACTCTTCCCTTACTCTCTTCACACCTGACATGCTGCCAACATTGTTATTCTTCAGTTAACCAGGAATGCTCTCACCTCAGGGCCTTTACACTTGCTCAAGTCTGAAATATTCTTTTCCATATATTCAGGTGACCAGCTCCCTAATCCTCTTCAGATCTTGTTTCTTCTACATTCTCAATAAAGCTTCTCTGGTTACTCTTTTAAAATTGCAACTTCTTACTATATTCTTATCCTCCTTTCCTGTTTTATTTTTCTCCACAGAGATGATATGACCTTCTGACATATCAACTATCCTTCAGATATATGAAAGATTTTGCTTATTTACTTCTTTTTTTCTGGACCTGGGGATTGAACTCAGGGACATTCTATCTCTGAGCTACACTTATTTTTATATCTTCTAGCAGGATCTTGCAATGTTCCTGAGTGGAAGAACTTCACAGTTTGTAAAGTGTTTCACATCAATTAGCTGAACAGGCTTTCACAATAACCCTAGGAGGAAACTGAAGGTTATTATCACCAAATAACAGATATTGATAAAGAAAACAATTGGAGCTCAAAGTAAAAGTATTATCTGACATTAATTTAGGTAATATGAAACAAAGCCAGAAGTTAAAGTTAATTTGGGGTCTATGAGTGTGGCATGCTTTACTAGGTAGTATTGGAGTAAAATAGGGAATGGAGATTCTTTCGGCCTTCACTGAAATTTTTTCTTCAGTGATTTTTTTCTGAGCTGGGCATGGTGGCACATCCCTATAATCACAGTACTTGGGAGGCTGAGACAAGAGAATCACAGGTTAAACGGCAGCCTCAGCAACTTAGTGAGACCGTTGGCAACTTGGTGAGATCCTATTTCAGAGTAAAAAATGGCTGGATGTGTAGCTTGGAGGTAGAATGTTTTTGGGTTCATTTCCCAGAACCAGAAAAAGAAAGTATTTTCTAAATAATATTCTGATTATGCTTTAAATAATGGTTTGACAGAGTCACTGCCTGAGTCTTACAAGAAAGGGCCAGGGCAAAGGAAGTAGCAAAAGGAATAGAGAGGTTAAGGTACTGGCTGGTGCAACAAAATATAGGCCAAGAGAAAAATATCATACAGAGAAGATTCTGAGAGTTATTAGGTGGGAAACAAGGTGATTCTAGGGTAATAAATAGTGTGAAAGGGGCCAGGTATGGTGGCATATGCCTCTGATCCCAGTACTTGGGAAGCTGAGACCTTGTATCTCCAGGTTTGAGGCCAGCCTCAGCAACTTATTGAGATCCTTTTTCAAAACCAAAAATAAAAAGGCCTTGGGGTATAGCTTGGAGGTAGAATGCCCCTGGGTTCAGTCTCAAGTACAAAAGGGGAAAAAATTGTCAAAGGAGAATAGCTAGATAGAGAATAAAACAATGTACTCTTTTGTAATCATTTTAAGTATGAAGAGTTGGAAGGGACAGAGGAACATTTGAATGGCTGTGCCCAGCCCCAACTGAAATGTGTAGAACATAGGCTGGAGTTGGAGAAAAGTCAAGTGCACAAAGACCAGAATAGCACCTCTTGTTCATGGCTTCATATTGGAATCAGCTGAAGAGCTAAATATACCTATGCCCAAGACTAATTAAATCAAAATCTCTGAGGGTTGAGAACCATTGACCTAGGTAAATCATGGCAGAGGCTTAAATGTGTAAAGAATGCCAAGAAGAAAACATTCAGGGATGCCCATATATGAAACTAGAAGAGGAATAACAGCCATCAGCAACAAGAAGGAGAAGCCACAGAAGACAGAACAGAACCTGGATAGGGTTGCATAGGACAGAGTTTTAAGAAGTAAGGAGTAAGCAATATATCAGCTGTCAGGAGAAGGATGTAAAGGAGGGTCAGGGCTGGGGATGTGTTATTTTGACCTTATTTTGTGGGTGGATGTGTGTGATAAAAGCAAATTGCATTCTTGTGTTCTAGTATGCTCAAATATGTGCCTGGAATATAAATCGTTCTGAAGCCACAGGTGGTTACCAACCATTTCTAACAAGCTTGTCTCTCCATTTCCAAAGTGTCTGAAGGATTTTAACTGTTAGTGATAGAAACATCTGGACCAGCAACGTCTGAATTGGTACATCGACAAAGGACAAGGAAGAGAGCTGTGCAAAATCAAAGAAGCCTCACCTGTTTACTTTGTCTTTTAATCCAGTGCGCAAAGTAAGTGGTAATGCCCCAGCTAGGGTGAAAAGGAGAGAAAAATGTTATTAAAGGCAGTGTTACTGTGCAGATAGAATTAATAACCAGTTGAATGGGGCCACTTCTACTCAGCCAAAGTCAAATGCTAACCATATGAGTCAAATTCCTTCTCCTTCAAAACACACACACACACACACACACACACACACACACACCACTGAAAAATAAGCACAAATCTCAAAAGACAAAGGCAGCTTAGAAGACAGTAAACCAAGTAGACGAAAAACCTAAAAACTATAAATATTTGTTGAGTTCTGGAAACTTTTGAAAAATATTTGTTAAAAGGAGGACAAAAAGGAATGGTATAGCCAAAACAATAGAAAAATAATAAAAGAAATGGAATTAAATTAAACAAATAAACTTTGGGCTGATTATGAGCGGAAATATCCTTTTAAAGACTGCTGACAATGAACCAAATCAAAGTAGGGGAATATATTACATTCTTGTACTAAAAAAAAGACTGCTGACACAATCTTCCCAAGTGGGAGCAGAGAGACAGAAACTACCCTGGATGATGTTCAAGGGAAAAATGAGATGATGCGTATGAGAGTGCTCTGGAAACTCCAGATTGTGCTCCACATGCGAGGAGTTGCTATGATTATTGTTGTCATCCCACCCAGAGCTGGGAAGCAAAGGGCACTGGAAACAAGCTGGAGGTCAAACCTACATTCACCAATACCCAAAGCCTCAGCTTTGTTCTACTGTCACCCTAGCCAAAGTGAGTCATTTATTTGTGTACTGACCACCACAATACACCATGAAATTACAGTATCATCAAAAATTAGTTCCCCCACCAACAGTAATGGGAGTGTAGATTCACTGATTTCCCCAGGAGGCTTTGGCCTAGTTGTCCTGGCTGAGAATTTAATTCATAGAATGATTTCTTTGCTCAGCTGGGAACTAGATAGAACTCAGTCAAGTGTTCTAATTCCTTATTTCTATTAATGCGTTTGGTCTTGTCCCACATTGTCTCCACCCTGTCCAATTTACCAAGCAATCTAGAATAGCTGTATCTCTCAGAATACGTTAATAAGACCTGTCCCTTTTCCCCATAGCAATCCGAAGTCTATCATGTGTTCTATCCATTCCTCTTTTGCCAGGGAATTAAATATCCTAAAGGAGGAGGGAAGCAACCCATTGGGTATTTGCAAGCATGACCCAGGGCAACATCCTTAAAACAAGACTGAGAGAATCAGCCCTTAGAAGGAGGCCTATCTTTACAGAATGAGATACTTCTGCCAAAATATTTCTTGTCCTTTAAAAAATAAATATAAGCCAGGCGTGGTGGTGCACACTTGTAATCCCCGCGCTTGGGAGGCTGAGACAGGAGGATTGCGCAGGTTCGAAGCCAGCCTCAGCTGCTTAGTGAGGCTCTCAGTAACTTAGTGAGATCCTGTTTCCAAAAAAAATATTAAAAATGGGTCTGGGAGTATAGCCCGGAGGTAGAAAGCCTCTGGGTTCCACCCCCAGTAACACACACACACACACACACACACACACACTATATATATATATATATATATATATATATATATATATATATATATATAGACACAGGACATTGGTGAGGCAAGGTGAAACTGAGAGAAAGAAGCTTATGATCTTTTCTGTTTAGCACATTCTGTGAAATAATTTTCAGTCTTCGACAATCTAGAGTCAAAAGGGAGTTTAAAAATTAATCTTAATCCCAACTGCCTGTCATCCAGTAGAGGAATCACATCCAGCTTTACTTGAACTCCTTTAGTAACAAGCACCTCAGTACTCACAAGACAGTACATTCCACTATGGCTTTTTTTTTTTCTTATCTTTGGAAACTGGTTAACATTTCCAACTATCAAGTAATTGGAAACATATAATCATGAAATTCTAAAAGGATTCTTTAATATAACCTAACCTCATTGTGTTAAAATCCAGATGGGGAAACTGAGGCTTGGAGTAGCATTTTCACAAAGTCATATAGTTGGTCAATGGCAGAACTGGGAATATATTTCAAGTCTCCGACTTCAAGGCCCAGTGTTTTGTGTCTTTTCCATACACAAAGAGAGAAGTGGGCTCAGCTTCAGGAATGATTACTCAGTGACTGTGTTACCAAGGTTCCAGCTTCTTTTTTCCTCACTCCCACAACCCAATACTGGTTCATTTTATCCTCCACAGGAACAAATCCAAAGGTTGGCCTGGGTCAGGGAGAGGTGGCTCATGGAAGGGATGTAGTACTGCCCACTCTTTTTGGCTTATCCATAATGGTGACTAACAACCTCCTGGAAGTAATGACATTTTACTGTTTGATTCCATTGTACATTACATGGCAATTCCTTTGTTTTTGACAATGGCATGAAATCTGTTTGGGAGTATGTGAGGGACATAGTAACTGTAAGCACTCCAGGGTGAATTTCTGGTCACTCAAAAATCACATGGTAAGTATCATCTAATATATACTAGGCATCCTATGAGGACTTAGTAACTTAGTAACAAGAAAGAAAACCAGAGGCGAACAAAGCATGTTATCCACCTACAGGAGTCCATGTCTAATGGGTAACAGACTGCATAGCCATCCTCATATCTTCCAAGAACACAGAATAACAATGGTTCTTCCATTTTATAGAATGGCAGTGAAACTGATCTGTACCCGTCCTGTTACGTTCCCCAGGAGAGAATCCATGGATCGAGCCAGCCTTTAGAAAGCAAGCAGAGAAAAACAGCGTCTGCTTCAGGCTTGAGATTTCATAAAAGACACCTCACTCTCTGCAGAAGTCATTATATGGAGCAGGTCAAGAAGACATCCACACCAAGTCTCGTGTGCATATACATTTGTATCACTTTGACTCTCACTATGATGTGTAATTACAGCGTAAGAGTAAAAGTGTAAATATAAGTTAATTTTAAAAAGATATCTAAATGAGATTTATGTAGCCTACCATAAGTTCCTAGGCCATTTCTTGACACTAGAGACTTTGTCCCCTTAAATAGTTTCTCTCTCTTTGAGGTACTTGGTATTGAATTCAGCTACATCTGAGCTACATCTCCAGCCCTTTTTATTGTATGTATTTGTTATGTATTATTTATGGTACTGGAGATTAAGCCCGGGGAAATTCTACCTCTGAGCTATATCCCCAGCCCTATTTTTAATTTATTTATTAAATACTTTTATCGGTACATTGCAATCTCACACCACTATGTATTTCATTTTTAAATAGGGTCTCTTGAAGTTGCTGAGGGTCTCGCTAAGCTATGGATGCTGGCCTCCAATCCGCAATCCTCTTGCCTCAGCTTCCCAAGTACTGAGATTACAGATGTGTGCCACCATGCCCAGCTCTTAGTTTTTCTTAAACTCTCAAAGGAACAACTGTTGTAATTGGAGGTTTTATCCTCCTCTTGTCTGCTTCTCTAGTGCCAATGTTAACCCAACTGCCTAATTAGCACCATAAATCCAAATATCCGTGGAAAATGGAAAAAAAATGAACTTAAAGTAAGAAAATATGTGGTTTTCAATTTAGACTCAGATATATACTACCTAAGTGATCCCTGGTGAAGTTCCTTCTCTCGGGGCCTTCTTTTTGGGTGAGGAATTTGGGATGAGGAATCACTGGGATTACGGAGGTCAGGGAAACAAAATGATACAAAGACATTTGTCACCTTCACTCATCATGTTCTTTTTTCAATGTTCCCCAACCCTGTGAAGGTGTTAGCACCCCAAGTATATAGTTCAAAGCCTCAGACTTATATTTTACTTGACGCCGTGCCATATGAGAAATGGAACTAACTGAGCTATATGACCTGGGAAGAGAAGATGTAGGGAATCTGGTGTCTGGTCTTCAGATATTTTTGGTACTAGGGAATGAACCCAAGGGCATTCTACCTCCAAGCTATACCCCCAGCTTCTTAAACAGGTTCTCCCTAGTCGCTGATGCTCTCACTAAGTTGGGTAGGCTGGCCTAAAAACCTATGTTTCTCCAGGCTCAGCCTCCCAAGAGCTGGGATTACAGGTGTGCACCACTGTGTCTAGGTGTACTTTATATTTTTGACAGGTTATCATGAGAGAAAAAGAGTAATCTGCTCTGTGTGACTTCAAAGATAATAACTAGGATATCTGGATGCAAGTCATAGGTGGAATAAGTTCAATTAACAAAATGGAGACCTTGTAACAGTTAAGGCTTTCCATGAAGAGAATGGGTTCTTTCAGAGACAGTAAAGATCTTCCCTCTAGAAATGTTCAGGCAGAGACTACCTAGCAGATGTTTTAAGATAGAGTCAGCTGGGGTAAAAGAAAATTATGATTCACGGAAGTCTACTGTGCGGACACTGTGCTAGATGATTTCTAAGGATTTTCTTTTTAGGAAATTGGAAGCTTGAAGTTCAGTATTTCTCACTGGGCTTACTATTAATGTTACAGGTGGGTGGGAGGAACAATTATTTGTTAATCAAACTAGTTAGCACTATATTGCATCAGTGTACCTCAGTCATTGTGTATAAAAATATACACCACAACCACCTATTCTTAAATATTGTACAGAAATAATGATTCTGATTAGTAATGTTGGGGTCATAACCTGCTTAGGATACCAAACAGCAGATATGTAGCAGACTCCGTGCTTGATAATAGGTGTGTATAATTCAGAAAGTAGTTGTCCTTTTAGCCAGGCATGGTGTCACACACCTATAATCCCAGTACCTGGAAGGCTGAGATAGGAGGATCGCAGATTCTAGGTGAACCTCCACAACCTAACAAGACTTCGTTTTAAAACAAAATGCAAAAAAAGGATAAGGATAAAGCTCAGAGATAGAATGTCCCTGGGTTAAATCCCCAATCCAGTACCACACAGACACACACACACACACACACACACACACACACACACACCCCACATACACAAAAATAGGTAGGTGTTCTTCTATGACATCATCCTCAGAAAAAGAAGATGAATGTGCAAACTTTTAAGATATAAACCAACCCAAAATATTCGGAATTTCTCATTCCCCCTTTCTTAAGCCTGTCTACTTTATCAATTTCAAATTTCTGGAGATTCAACCTTTATGATGCCTTTTAAAATGCACTGCCTCCTGTCAATTCCCACCACCACCACCGCCTGACCTCCAGAGCCTTATCCCCTCTCTGAATTGTTCATCTACCTCTTGTGTTTTCCTATTCTAACTCAGCTGACCCATGTTTACTTACCAGATTATTCTTCCTAAAGTATAGATCTTTTTCTTTAGCGTAGAATCTCTCCATGGCTACGTACTCTCTGTTAAATCAAATCAAAACTCAAGTATCCAAAATCTTTTGTGGTTTACCACCTATCTAACAAGGAAACTTTAACTTCCACTTTTCCCCAGAATTGTACTCTAAAATCCAGCTCAGCTGGTGTTCTTTTCATGGGCTCTGAGTTTCCTTGTCTAGAAGCAGTTGTTCCCATTGTTTTCTCTAATTAAACTGCCTTTTCTCCCATCTCCACCTGTTGAAATCCTATCTGCACTCCATGATCTGTCTTAAATAATAATAGTTAACATTTATTGAGTGCTTATTTTGGGCCAGCCCTTGTGCTAAGCGTGTGCAAGTATTTTACATGGATTATCTCATTTAATCCTCACAACAACCCGATGAGGTAGGTGCTATTATTATCTCCACATTAGCCTAGAGTTAACTGAAGCTCAGAGAGGGGGAAATAATTTGATTTGTCCAAGGTCACACAAGTTAGTAAATAGTAGGGATGGGATCAGAAATCAGTTTGGTTTTAGTGTACTAAAAGTTGTACTATTAAAAAGAAAAACAAGCCTGGAGTGGTGGCACACGCCTGTAATCCCAGTACTTGAGAGGCTGAGTGAGACAGGAGGATTGCAAGTTCACATACTGTTTGTCTCAGGAATTTAGCATGGTCCTTCACAACTTAGTGAGACTCTGACTCCAAATTAAAAAAAAAATAAAATGGGGGTGGCGGTATAGTTTAGAGGTAGACACCTCTGGGATCAATCCGGAGTACCCCCCACACACATGTCAAAAAGCCTTTTCAGATCTTTCTGTCTCAATTCCATATGATCTTTGACCTCAGAGCACTTTGCTTGTGTGCTTATATACATGATGAGCCTGTCAGGCTCCAGTGAGCACAGCTTATATCTTGGACATCTCACGGTCTAGCACTTGGCACAGAGAAGGTGCTCAGTAAGTCTGTTAAGTTGAATTGAAGGGATACTGGCATGAAGGAAGGATCAGAGAGTTACACAGGAGAGATGCTCACCCTGCATGACACTGGCCAATGCTGCCAACACCTGTCCAAACCAGACCCTTCAGTCTCTGTTTTCCCAGCCTAGTCGTTGGCGGGTCTCTTCTTGTCCCCCCAGTTCTCACAGCTGCCTGGGCCTTGGCCAGTGTTTGGGGTGAGGCAGGATCAAAATATCACTGCCCTGGGCTCAGCTTCCAGGAGTGAGGGATCAAGTGAAATCCAGCCTGGGCGGTGAGGGGGCGGACTGAAAGCCCCCATACAGAGCCAGCCAGCTCTTTACACAAGCCCTGACTTGCCCGGGGACCACGTGGGTGGGCCAGCAGTTGAGCTTCCCTTGGGATGCTCCACTTGTCAGATCCACCCTCCTCCTCCCCTCCGCTAACTCGCAGCTTCCTTCTCTTCCTTATCTCCCAACCCCAGATGCTCAAGGTAGTTGGACAAGTCAGGGCATGTTCCCAGTGGCCACCCGAGTCCATTAAGAGCCTAAACAGGCGAAAATGGCTCGCCGAGTCTCTAAGCACATTAGCCTAAGTTTCAGGCACCCCAGACAGCGCTCCCAGATCACAAATGGATGGACCAACAGATGGCCACGGATGTCTCCCGAGCCATTCGGACTTTGCAGCACTCTAGCGGGGAAATCCTGACCTGATCCCGTAATTCTAGGCGGCTGGGTGTCACAGGTCCTAGCCGCGTTGCCACACCAGGGGGTGTTCCCACACTTACCCCGTAAATCAGGGTTGATATCTCTTACCGCAAACCCAGGACTCCCAGGCACCTCAACACAAACCAAGCATCCCGCCCAGCCCCAGTCCCTCAGACTGCCCAGCCAGCAGACTGCACTCACAGTAGACGAAATCAGTCGCAATCAAAGTTCTGCTCCACTCATTTCACATCCACGTGTAGCAACAACAGATCAAATCCACCTTCTGTTTCTTTCATGCTACGCCCACTTCCCCCGACCCTGTGAGGCTCCCGGGACAGCTATTGGGCTACTTGCTGTGTGTGGGCGTGGCTATGCAAAGAAACCCTGCCCCACTCCGGAGAGGGACACTGTGCGTCTTGGGGTAAACAGTGACCGAACCTTTGGGACTGTAGGAGTTGCAAGGGCTCTGGGACTGGAGCGGAGGCGAGAGGGCAGAGGGCCAGGGAGTTGGGTCCCGCCCGGTCTGTGGGAACAGAGGGAAGTTCAAGTGGTTGGAGGCAGCTGAATGCCGCTCAGCTCTTTAAAGTTCTGCGCCTGAGTTCGCTGGGCTAGAGTTTGACGGGGAAAATTCGTGTTGGAAAGCCAAAAATTTCAGAGACAGGAAAGGCCACTTTCCAGCTCTTGCTCTTATTTGTTTAATACTCCCGGCTTCGGGAGGGTAGGTGGAATTTTTACCAGGGAAAGGAGCTGAGACATGAAGCCTGGGAAAGACTACTAAAAACGAAGGGAAACTGGATTCTGAATTTGGCTCTGATTTTCAGCACACTCTTACTTTCTGCGAGCCCCAGGTCTCCTCTGGACAAGGAGGAGGGTGGACTGCATAGTCTCTAAGGGCCCTTCCAGCGGTGACTCTTGAGTAGTTTATGAGCCTATTATGTCACAGGCAGCAGTGATGAAACGCTGGAATGTTGTCTCTGACCTTGAAGAATTTGTACGGGAGTTGGGGGGATAGGACAGACTGGCTCAGAGAATAGCACATAGTATTAAATGAAGGGCCAAACCATAGGTTACAGGCTGGAAGGACAGTGCAGGGAGGGCAGGAAGAAGAAGTAAAACGAGAGAGTATTCGCCAGGGACCTTAAATGTTATTCAATGGATGGAGTGGGATCAAAAGAGGCAGAAAAGAGCATTATGGTAGAGAGAAAATCAAATTTAAGTCATGATGTGAGGGAAAAGACCAAGCACTGTGCTATGATCTGACTCTAAGGAGCCATCTGGCCTGGGCAGAAGTTGTGTACCAAGAGTTTAGAGCAGAGTCACCAAAGGGGCTGAAGCATCTTTGGTAGAAGATGGCTGACTCGCACTGAGGTGACTTTGTAATGGACCTGAATTAACTACCTATCTGTTCCACAGTAAGAGCCAAGACCAGAATGTGGCCTCCTAGACTGGCACGGTGAGTGCCATCCACCCTAGAAAGAGAGAACTGCCTGGGTTGTAACAGCACGTTTGGCCCTTACTAGCTGTGTGACCTTGGGCAAGTTACTCAATTACTCTGTTTTTCAGCATCTTCATTTTTAAAACGGGGACAATAAAAATCTCTTCTTCAAAGGATTATTTTCAGGGTTACATGAGTTTATATGCAAAATAGTAGTAATATGTATAACAAGATTAGAACAATTATTGTGAGCAGCATGCAAGTGTTTATTAGATATGAATAAACACACGTGTGTTCAATGCAGGGCCTTCTGATATCACTTGTGACATTAAAATGAAAACAGCTACTGTATATACTTCTTAAATTTCCCCTGAAGTTATACAAAGGGGGAACTCTCTGCTTTCTCTTCATCTTATGCTGCCTAAAGCAGCTAGGTTACAAACAGTCTTGAGACTTTTGTGTAATAGAAAGATCTTTGGTTTGGGGTTTGAGAATTTTGACAAAAATAACTTCTTGTGTATTTATTTATTTATATTCCTGAGTATTGAACTCAAGAGCATTCATTCATTCATTCATTCATTCACTGTGGTACTGGTTATTGAACCCAGGGGCATTTTACCTCTTACTCATACTTCGATTCCTTTTTATGTATTATTTTGAAACAGGACCTTACTAGGATGCTGAGAGTCTCACAAAGTTGCTGAGTCTGGCCTCAAACTTGAGATCCTTCCATTTCAGCCTCCCAGGTACTGAGACTGAAGGTATGTACCACTGTGACTGGCTTAACTTCATGTTTTAAATCAAGTAAGTCTCTTTCACTCTCAGCCTTTCTGCATGTGTAACCTGAAGAGTTTGTCAAACTAGATGGCCTTGAAACTCTAGAGCAGCGTTTCTCATGTGTTAATGTACACATGAAATCATCTAGGGGTTTAGTTAAAACATCAGTTCTGATTTAGTGGCTCTGCTGTGAGGACAAAATTGATTTCCTAATACTCAATGCCCCCCAAATTTATCTTCTTTTATCAAATAAACTGAAAGATGAAGTGACATATTTGAATCCCTTCATGTATCTCTAAATTCCAGTACCCTCCGGGGGTGCAGTATTGTCTACTTTGAGAATCTGTGCCCCAGACTGTGGTCTTGGCACATACTATTCCTTTAGCCTGGACAATTCTTCTCCTAGTTATTTTCTTGGTTCCTTCCCTCAATTTCTCTAGATCTCTGCTCACATATTACCTTATCAGAAAGGACTTTCCTAGCTGGTTGGGGTGGTACATGCCTCTAATCCCAGTACTTGGGAGGCTGAGACAAGAGGATCATAGGTTTGATGTCCTCATATGGCCACTTAGTGAGACCCCATTTAAAAATAAAAATTAAATATACATGGGGTGTAGCTCAGAGATAGAATACCCCTGAGTTTAACCTCCAGTAGCACAAAAAAAATAAACAAAGACTTTTCTGAATACCATGAGATAATACAATTGTTAGGGCCTTTTGGACTTTAGTGGGTATATAGGCTTCTTTCTCCCTGGCACTAGCCCCATGTCCCTGAGTGGATAGGTAAAGGAGCCACTGTGACATTATGGGCAATCAGAACTGAAGTTATGTCAGTTCATTTCTTGGAGCTCTCCACAACCTCTCCTCTCCCCTCTCATGAGTGACAGGTGTTGTTACTCCATGAATCCAAACAGAAGAATTCCAAGCAAATAGTTTCTTCAGTGTTGGAGAAAGCCTAACCTGACAGCAGGAAAGATAGGTCCAGCCCCCATCCTGTCTATTTCTGGAACCAGAGAGGTTTTTATGGGTCCCAGTAAGGTATTGGGAGCTTCTTGCTGCCAACACTCAGTTCTTCTCAGAGGTTGCCTTTGGTCACCTGGAAATACTGCCCTTGGCTGGGTTCAGACAACCCTGAATAGCCTCAATTCAAGAATAAAATGCAGACAGGGTAGTTTGTAATCCCAGCATTTGGGAGGCCGAAACGAGGATCGTGGTTTGCGGCCAGCCTCAACTACTTAGTGAGGCCCTTTGCAACTCAGTGAGACCCTGTTTCAAAATAAAGAATAAAAAATAGGGCTGAGGGTGTAGCTCAGAGGTAGAATGCCCCTGGGTTGCACCCCCAGCACTCCTCCAAAACTGCAGACAGCGTGACCTCTTATAGGAGAACTTCATGTTTATTCAGTGAAGACAGGGCCCCTTGCAGTCCCTCTGGAGACTGGAAATAGCAGAAGCAGAAGCTGAAGCACTAAAGGATGCTGAGGTCTTCAGGAAGACTTTTTGGACTCCAGCATCTCTGGGGATGTCCCTGAATATGGAATCAGCTTCTGGTACCCTTTATTCAGCCTCTGGGAAAATGGATAGATAGCCTGGGTCAAATAGATGTCTGATACCAATGACATATTCAGGACCTGATCTTCTGGATTAGAAAGCTGGGATATAAGAAAGCTACTTATAACCAGTGGGGTCTTCAAACCTCAGTTGAGTGCTAAAATAATTTATTAGTCTCTTCTCTCCACCCTAATCACCTTTCCTTCTATTTGCCTAAAATGACTGTTTCAAATATATTCCAATTAGGCACCAAAATAACTCAAACTTGTAGCGGCAGACTTTACCTCCTGTGTCACTGTTTTGGCTTCTTCTTTAAATTTTCTAAAACATCCCCAGATTTTGGCTCTTTTTTTCCCTGACTCTTTCCTTAACTTTCATGGAAACTATGCTTCCTGTTGTCAACCTTTATAACTTTCTCTGAATTTTCCTTCTCCACATGCCTAACAAATGTCGATTGAGGTTTTTCACATAACCCCTTACTTTCCTCCTTGCCTAATTCTAACTTTTCTCCCTATAACATGAATGTATGTGATAGACACTTTCCATTTCCACTGATTCCAAATATCACCTAGAGAATATTTAAGTGATCAATATATTTTACATATTTTATGCTGTATATTAATATATGTTGAATAAAGGAATTAATAAATGAATGTATGGGTGGGCCCCAGGAAGAAAATGCTCACATTTGAATTCATCCTTCTGCATTGAGTTCCCAGGCCTCCCTCAAGTGAATTACTTTATAAAAAGATGATCCAACTGCTGGGCATATTGGTGTATACCTATAATCCCAGTAGTTAAGAGGCTAAGACAAGAGTATCCCAGGTTCCAGGTCCAGCCTTAAGCAACTTAGTGAGACCTTGTTTCAAATAAAAAATAAGCCAGATATAGTGGCACCTGTTTGTAATCCCAATACTTGGGAGGCTGAGACAGGAGGATGGCAGGTTGGTGGCCAACCTCAGCTATTTAGTGAGACACTCCACAACTTAGTGAGACCCTGTTTCAAAATAAAAATAAAATAATGCTAACGTGTAGCTTAGAGGTAAAATGCCCTTAGATTCCATCCCCAGGATAATAAATAAATAAATAAATAAATAAATAAATAAATAGGGTGGGGCATGGCTTGGAGGGAAAATTCCCCTAAATTCAATCCCTAGTAACACACACACATACACACACACAGAGCCAAAATCATTAGAGACATATTCTAAATAGTAGCCAAAACTTGATGAACACTTGATCAACTATTTATGTCCAACCCTGTGGTAAGTGTTCACTTAATCAGAAAGATTTCACTTAATCATCACAATAACCCTATGAGATTAATATAATTATTTTATATCACCTCTCTTTTATAGATAAGAAAATTGAGGCACAAAAATGATGGGTTATTTTTCCATAGTGCCATAAAGAGTAAGTGGCAACTGACCTAGGACTCTCAATAACAGCTGAAGCCTGAAATCTTTATTGTCATTCTGAAAAGTGCAGTTTTTTTTTAATTTCCCTTCCAATGAGAGGCTCTTTCCATCCTCCCTGGATGGTTATTCAAAGTCTCTACTTTTCCCTGAAGTCCCTCTCTGGCACTTAATTATCAGCCCAGAAAATGGACTCTGTTTTCTTCATCAAGAAAAAAGACACTAGCCAAATGCAGTGGTGTATGCCTGTAATCCCAGTACTTAGGAAGCTGGGACAAGAGGCATGCTGGTTTGAGACAATCCTAAACCTTTTAGTGAGATCCTCAGCAACTTAGCAAGACACTGTTTCAAGATAAAAATAAATAAATAAATAAATAAATAAATAAATAAATAGGGTTTGGGATGTAGCATGGAGGTAGAATGGCCCTGTGTTCAATCTTCAATACCTCAAAAATAAAGATTAAAAATACATATAAATGTAAATGTAAAGCGTTGGAGTATAGCTTAGAGGTAGAATGTCCCTGGGTTCAGTCTCCAGTACCACAAAGCGGGGGTGGGGGGGGGACCAAATTCATTTAGTTCCTCTACTTTTCCACTTTTTTAACTGTAAGGGGGTCTTTGTCACTGTCTATGACTCTCACCTACTTCCATCCTGACCTTTCATCTTTGAGGGAGAAAAAAAGGATGAGCTTCCTTTTTCCCTGAAAACCATACTCTATCAATTAAGCCGAACCCCTCTGGTATATTTTTTGCTATCTTCCTTCTAGTGTCTACCCTCTACCTACAAACATATTTGAATCCCTCTGTTATAGTTTGGATATACTATGTCCCCTGGAAAACTCGTGAATTGGCAATGCACAAACCTTCAGAGGTGAAATAACTGAATCATGATTGCTAATGTCATCAGTAGACTAATCCATGGATGGGTTGATGGATTTATTGAGTAGTAACTAGGCAGATAGCATGTAGCTAGAGGAGGTAGGTGACTGGGAGTGTGGCCTTGGGGACTAGGTAAGTCCCTTGTCACCTGGCCCCTCTCTGCATCCTTCTATGCACCTGCCCCTGCCATTGCCATTTATGTCTTCAGACTGGCTATATAGACTGAAGCCTCTAAAACCATGAACCCCAATAAACCTTTTCTCCTCTATGTTTTTTCCTGTTTGGTATTTTGGTCACTGCAACAGGAAAGCTGATTATATAACACCTTCCAACTGTAAACTTAAGTCCAACCTGCCTTCCCACTGCTTCCTCCTTGATTATCAGCTTTATCTTGCCACCTTTCTCAGTTGAAGCTCTGGCTGAGTCCTCTGTGCTCATTGTTTCCATGTCTTCACTTTCCATGAGCTCCCCAATCTTTTGTAATCTGGCTTCTATCACCATGTGCTCTCCCTCAGGCCACAGGGGACCTCTTTCCTGCCAATTTTTAGGGAACATTTTCACTCATGTTCTTATTTATCTACAGTTTTTTCCCCAGTGTTGGTCGTTCTTTTATTTGGGAAAAGCTCTTTCTTGTTTTGGAATAGTAACAACCAAAAAAGTCACACACACTGTCTCCTGATTTCCTTTTATTTCTCTGAACACTCCTCAGATTGTTTCAGTGGAGGTTCACCCTTTTCTCATCCATGAACTCTTGGAGAGGCTGGGATCTTCACAACATTTTATACACATGAACTTATAGAGCAACCCTTAAATTCTGATGTCAGTCAGATTTCTGTTGCGGTAACAAAGTAACCTGAGAAAAGCAATATAGAGATAAAAGGAATGACTTTGGCTCATATTTCAGAGGTTAGAATCCAGGATCAGCTGGCTCCATTGGAATGGGCCTGAGTTGAGGCAGTGCATCATGGCCAAAGAGTGTGGCAGAGGAGAGCAGCTCAGTTCATGGCAGCTGTAAAGCAGAGATGGGGAAGAAGGGGCTGGAAGAAGATAAATCCTTGTAAGGCACACTTTCAGTGACATACTTTCTCCAACTAGATCTGACCTCCCAGCAGTTTACTCAGCCATTAATAGCTTAAATCCAGTGATAGGTTTAGGACCCTCATGATCCAATCATGTCCTAAAAGCTCCATCTCTACACATTGCTACTTTGGGTCCAAGCCTTGAACACATAAGATTTTGGGGAATACCAGCAGGTATTATTTGTGGAAATAGACTGAATTGCCTAAGGACACACAATTATAAACTCAATCCAGAATGAAAGCCAGAGTCTGATTAGAATCATGTCACACCATGTGATCTTTCTCCAGTACTTAAGGGCATGGTACAGCAGTAGAATGGCTTTGGATTCTTCATTGGTATTCTAGATCTGTTATTTATTAGTTTATGTACCATATGCTTTTGAACAAGTAACTTAAACATCTCTGAACCTTACTCTATTATTAACCTTTGTGTGTGTGTGTGTGTGTGTGTGTGTGTGTGTGTGGTGGGATAGGTATGGAGGTGAAACCCAGGGGCATTCGACCTATGAGCTATACCCCCTGCCCTATTATTCTTTTTTATTTTGAGACAAGGTCTCACTAAGTTGCAAAGGGCCTCAGTAAAGTAGCTGAGGCTGTCTGTGAACTGCCATCCTCTGGTCTTCGCCTTCCAAATCCTGGGATTACAAGCATACACTACCACGCCTGGCTATTAGCCACCTTTTTGTTTTGTCACTGTGACCAAAATGCCTAACAAACACAACTTTAAAAATGTATTGTCTCACAGTTTTGGCAGTAGTTTCAGAGATTCCAGTCCACAGCCAGCTGACTCCAAGTCAGAAACTGCAGCTATAGGGAGGCTGAAGGAGGAAAGGCATTCTCAGTCACAGAGGCTGGAAGCAGAGAGTGAGTGGAAGAGATGAGAGGCAAATATGGTCTGCTAATCAGGCGTGGTGGTGCACACTTGTAATCCCAGCATTCAGATGGCTGAGACAGGAGGATGGCGGTTCGCAGACAGCCTCAGCTACTTAGTGAGGCCCTTTGCAACTCAGTGAGACTCTGTTTCAAAATAAAGAATAAAAAATAGGGATGGGGGTGTAGCTCAGAGGTAGAATACCCCTGGGTTCCATCCCTAGTACTGCACACACACAAAAAATATGGTCTGCTATACCATGCCCCTAGTACCCAACTCTTCCAGCCATGCCCACCTCCGAATCTTCCTGCATTAGAGACCATGATTTCAACACATGAGCTTTTTATTTTGAAACAGAGTCTCACTGAATTGCAAAGGGCCTCACTAAGTAGCTGAGGCTGTCTGCGAACTGCTGTCCTCCTGTCTCAGCCTCCCAAGTACTGGGATTACAAGCATTCACAACCACTTCTAGCTTTGCCAGGACATTCTAAACCTAAAACATAATACTTAGTGTCCCCATCTATAAATAGGCAAAGAAATAACGTTTCTAGGAAAGTTAATAAGAAACATTGGCTGATTTCCTAACTCAGTTACAGACATAGAAAGTCAATAACTGAGATCCGTTAGAATGATGGTAATTTCCCATTTGCACACCTGGTATGGTCTAAATGTTTGTGTCCTCCCAGAATTCACACTATGAAACCTAACCATTAATAAGGAGGGTTGTGAGGAAAGAAATGTTATGAATGGAATTCGTATTCTTAATAAGAAAAAAAGTCTATAAACCAGACATGATGGTGTACACCTGTAATCCGAGGACTTTGGAGGCTGAGATAGGATGAACATAGGTTCGAGGCCAGCCTGGACAAGTTAGTGAGACCCCTATCACAAAATCAGAAATTGAAAATGGTTGGGGTTGTAGCTTGGAGATAGAATGCCCCTATGCTCAATCCCTAGTACCAAAATAAAGAATTCATAGTACCAAAATAAAGAGAAATTTCATAGAAACCCTAGCAATACCTTGATCCTTCTACCACATGAGGACACAACAAGAAGACAGCAACACAAGAAGAAGACCCTCCCTCACCAGATGCTGAACTTGCTGGTACCTTAATCTTGGAATCCCAATTTACAGAACTGTGATAAATGAATTTATTTTGGGTATAAGCTACTCAGTTTATGGCATTTTGGTTTAGCAGCCAGGACATACAAAGAAATTCCATCACCAAATAATTTCCCTATCCTTAGTCAAACCTTAACTTACTAGTCAACCCCTTTGTCAGTACTTCCTATTTTTAAGTGACTCAAACCCTCTCTGAAAGAATGTAATTTTGACTGAGACAAGTAGCCTAAACCCTGTGTTTTCTCTACAAAGTACTTCAGAAAGCCTAGGACCAGAAGCTTGGCATATACCTACTACACTGACTAGAAGGCCTTGTAACCTTGACAATGGTAATTCATTGTTAAGAATACTACTTTAAAATATGGGGGCATAGCCCTTGTATTTTATTTGATTTTTATAGTAATGTGGAAGGTTGCATTGCTACTCTGATGACAATATACTAAATGGAAAGGGCAGAATTGCTAACTATTAGATTATTACTATATGTAAGCCCTGTACTAAATAATTTATATGTTATTTCATTAAGCCTTCTAGAGGAGTTACATTATTACTTCTTTTTTGGATACTGGAGCTTGAACCCAAGGATGTTTTACCTCTAAGCTACCCCTCAGCTATTTATTTATTTATTTATTTATTTATTTATTTATTTATTTATTTATATTTGGTGATACCGGGGATGAAATCCAGGGGTCATCTACCCCCGGGCTATACCCTCAGACCTATTTTATAATATTTTATTTGGAAACAGGGTCTCACTAAGTTGTGGAGGGCCTCACTAAGCTACTGAGGATGCTTTCAAACCTGTGATTCTCTTGTTGTGGCCTTCCAAGTACTGGGATTATAAGCATGTGCCACCATGCCTGGTGCTCTGCGCTCTCTCTCTCTCTCTCTCTCTCTCTCTCTCTCTCTCTCTCTCTAATCATTTCTCTCTTTTTAATTTGTGCATTATAGTCATTCATCTTTTTTTTTCTGTACTGGAGATGGAACCCAGGGGCATTCTACCTCTGAGCTACACCCCCAGGCCAATTTTTTATTCTTTGTTTTGAAACAGGGTCTCATTGAGTTGCAAAGATCCTTGCTAAGTAGCTGAGGCTATCTGCAAACCGTGATCCTCCTGTCTCAGCCTCCCAAATGCTGGGATTACAGGCATGCACCACCACACCTGGTTTATAGTTATTCATCTTAATGGAGTACAAGATGGTAGAAACATACATGCACATGTCATTCATTTAGCCCTTCCCTAATTCCCACTTCATTCCCTACCCCCTTCTCATGTGTGACTTACTGACTGACTTGGCTGATTTTGTGAATGTACATCATGTACATTAGGGAATTTCCTTCTTCCTCCCTCAGTTAGGTTACCCTAATTGCTCATCTATGGTTTTTCCTTCTTCATCTAGTGTTCCTCCTATGACCCATTTTCTCCCTAGCTTATGCATATTAGGAAGAGCATTTTTAACTTTTATTTTACTTTTATTTATTTTATTCTGATTTTTTACTTTTATTTATTTATTTTTGAAGTAGGTTCTTGCTCAGTTGCAGATGTTGACCTCAACTTGTTATCCTCCTGTCTTAATTATAGGAGTAGTTGGATATAAATGTCCTGATCCAGGTGTGATGATGCATACTTATAATTCCAGTACTTGGGAGGCTGAGACAGGAGTATCGAAGATTCAAGGATTCAAGGGCAGCACCAGCAATTAGTGAGGCCTTAGTAACTTATTTAGAACCTGTTTCAAAATAAAATAGAGCTGGGGCTATAGCTTGGATGTAGAATGCCCCTTGGTCCAATTCCCAATAACACACACACACACACACACACACACACACACACACACACACACACCAGAAGGAGTTTTGAAGGCAGTAAGAGGAAGGCAATTCATCACATACAAAAGAACTCTCATAATAAGAGTATAAGTAGATATTTCAGTAAGCCAAAAGAGAATGTGATGTTATATTTATATTGCTAAAAGAAACAAAAACCCTGCCAACCTAGAAAACTATGTTTGGCAAGGCTGTTCTTCATGAGAGGGAGATGAGGATTTTTCCAGACATACAAAATCTGTGGAAGTTACTCACTGCAAGGCTTGTTTTATAAAAAAAAATGCTAAAGGGATTTCTACACGTTAAAATAGATACTCACAACATGAAAATATACACACTCCACTCACTATAAAGGTAAGAAAGTACTCAAATTCAGAATACTATTAACACAGTTATAATGCCGCAGAAATAACTTTTAACTATGGTATAAAAATTAAAACACAAAAGTATTAAAAACAACTATTATAGCTGAGTACAGTGGTACATGCCTATAATCCCAGTACTTGGAAAGCTGAGACAGGAGGATTGCAGGTTCAGGGTTATCCTCAGCAACTCAGCATGACTCTGCCTCAAAATAATAATTAAAATAGGGCTAAGGCATAGATTAGAGATAGAATTGCCTGGGTTCAATCTCCAGTAACCCCCATAAATAACTATAGTTATAAAAAATAATCAACAGATATACTACATAAGAAGATGCAGACCCTAATATTAATAACAGAATATGCAGAAGTGTGGAGCTTTAGACACAGTGGAAATTAAATTAGTATCAGCTTAATGTACATTTTTATTTATACAAAGTTTTATGTAAGCCCTATGGTACACACACACACACACACACACACACACACACACACACACACGTGCATACTCTACTTATAGGCCAAGGGGCACCAGTCTCCACAACAGCATTTTGGCATAATATCAGGATATTTTAGCTTACTTTATTCTTATAACCTATAGCAGTCTTAAAATCTGTAGCCTGATGTGCCTGGCACACAAAGTGATAAATTAATTAATGAGATAAATAAGGAAAAGAACAAAAGTGTGGTAAGTGGCAATATTAAGAGGTACATAACTATATAAAAGATTCATGCTCATATCAGAGATTTATCTAGTGTTCATAGGGCAGGTACTCAAATTTTTATTTTCATTGATATTGAGGAGATGCCCAGATACTCATAACACAGTTGCCTCCCTCTCTGTGTGTTTGGTTTGAGAAGACTCAGCAGGACTTGGTTGCTTTCTGCCAATATTTGAGGGACTGTCACAGAGTAAAAGGAACAGACGGGTTTGAGTGATTTAAGGGGGCAAAAGGAGGACCTGTGAGTAGAATGTACAGTAAGATGGATTTGTGTTTGATATCAGGAATGGTTTTCTAACAATCTGAGTGAAGGTGCGGGTCAGTCTCTGGGACTCCAGATAACTGTCTCTTTCATTTATCTTCACTAATATAACATTACCAGCCTGAAGTGGGGCAGCCAAGGTCATTTCCTGCATTATCTGCCTCCAGCCTGTCTGGATTCAGAGCAATTCCTCCAGGGAAGTCTTTAGACCTTAGGTTTCTCTCCAGCTACCTCTCCAGACCAAAGACTTCTTCCCAGGAGGGCTTTGTAGGCCTTGGCTGAGTCTCTTCTCAGTAAAGTGCAAGTTGACCCTTCTTGGGCAGGTTTGAGGTTAACCATGCAGGCTACGAGCAGTTCTGATGGACAGTAAAAGGAGGGAGTGAATGCAGGCTTCAGTATAGAGGCTTCCAGTAGAAATACTACCAAGCTTCAAGGATCAGGCAACTCCAGAGATATTTCTAGAAACAAGTTAGCACAAAGTTAATGAGATGAAAGCCATTTGAAAGCCTGGGATTTGGCAAAAATGGTAGGATAGAGAGGAGAGATCTACAGAAAAAGTAACTGCCCAGTCCTTAATAAATGCCCTCCCCTATTTACTCAATCCTAATCGAACACATGTACATTCTAACTCTACCTTTGAACTATACTCCCAGCAACCTAGCAAGACCCTATTTTAAAGTTAGAAATAAATAGGGCTCGAGATATAGCTCAGAGATAGAGTCGCTGAGTTCAATTCCCAGTACGTATATTCATAATATGTGTGTGTGTGTGTGTGTGTGTGTGTGTGTGTGTGTGTGTGTCTTTGATACCCAAACATGAGTGGTTGGCATGTTGCCTCTTTTGGGAGCTCCTGCACTCAAGGAATGAGAATACTACTCATCCTCTCTTTTTGTTTATATTTTTATTTTTTCTTTCTTTCTTTTATTTATTTATTTATTTATTTATTTATTTATTTATTTATTTGGTGGTACTGCGGTTTCTGGAAGCCCTTCTACCTCTGGGCTATGCTCCCAGACCTATTTTTACATTTTTATTTGGAAACAGGGTCTCCTAAGCCAGCGCGCATGGCTGGCTTCGAACCAGCGCGATCCTCCTATCTCTGCCTCCCAAGCGCTGGGATTACAAGCGTGCGCCACCACGCCCGGCCTTGTGTTTTTCTATTTTTTTAACCAGCACTAGTCTGAGAACCCTGTGTGCCAGCTTCTCATGCATGACACTAATCCTGTAGTCTTTCACTACATTTTCTTGGGAATAGCAGTATTGGCTGCTTTATCTGGATTATCTGAGCCTCAAGGAAATCTTGAGGTATATCTATCTATAGGCCTATTTAAAAATAATCAAAGTGGCTGGGCGTGTTGCCACATGCCTGTAACCCCAGTACATGAGAGACTAAGAAAGGAGGATGGCAGGTTAGAGGACAGTCTCAGCAAGTAGTGAGACTCTCAGCAACCCAGCAAGATACTGTTTCCGAATAAGAAATAAAATCAGTCTCTAGGTATAGCTCAAAGTTAGAAAGCCTCTAGGTTTTTTAGGTTCAGTCCCCAGTACCACACACACACACACACACACACACACACACACACACACACACACACACATCAAAGTGGGGCTCATCATTTCACTTACTAAATACTGGGTAAGTAGCTTACCCAAGGCTATGCAGTTAGGGAGTGGCAACACTAACATTTAAGGCTAGCTTCAAACTCCTTAATACCATTAAGTCATTGATTGATATACACTATGAATTATGCTATGGGCATTTTTAAAATTATAATAGGGCAAGATACCATTTACTGAGGATTTAATAAGTGCCCTGAATTATACGAGGCCCTTTCTGTGAATTATTCTATTTAATGAAATTATAACATGAGATAGATCCCATATCCTGAGTTCACAAAAGATATAGTTAAGACTCAAGGAGTGAGAGGTCTAAAGTCGTTATCCTAGAAAGTTCATAAAACTGGTTTTGGAACCAGGTGTTTCTGACCAAAAACCTTTTGTTGGAGTTTTCTCTCTGCCTGCCTCCCTCCCTCCCCTCCACCTCCTTCAGTCCCCTTCCTCCTCCCCTTTTTCTCTCTCTCTTTCTTTGATGGAGATTGAAAGTGTATTTTACCTCTGAGCTATACTCAGCCCTTTTTATTTATTTTTTTATTTGAAACAGGGTCTCACTAAGTTGCTGATGGTGTTCTTTGAATCTATGATGATCCTCCTGTCTTAGCCTCCCAAGAATTGAGATTCTAGACACCTGCCTCTATGACTTTAGGCTTTCAAGTGCAGCATTTTGGATCTCCTCAATCAATAGTGAAATGTAATTAGGATAGAGTAAAAAGGGCAGGACATTTAGTGAGTAGTCCTGACTTCCAACCTTGTGTTCTCCACCTACTAAGTGACTTTAGGCAAGTTTCTTTATTTGAAAAATGAGTGTAATGGTAAGTTTCTAAAGCATTTGTGATAATCAAATGTGTTTTAAGTATTCAATAACAGACTATCATCTCTGTACCTCATATCGTTTTTTTAGGAGAGGTAGAATTTCTTCTTTTAGATGTTTAAGGGAGACTCTTTGCTACATTTATTTATTTATTTATTTATTTATTTTAGTACTGTGGATTGAACTTGGAGCCACTCTACCTCTGAGATACAATGCCAACTCTTCCTTGTTATATATTAATTTTTATTTTGAAATAAGGTTTTGCTATGTTGTTGAGACTGGCCTTGAAACTGTGATCCTTCCTTACTACTATTTATATGAGCTGTTTGTTGGAAGCTGTAGGTAGCCAGTCATTAGTCACTACCTGGTCAGTTTTTTCTCTACAGTTACAAGCCCACAGGTCCCTCCACAGCTGAAAATATATAGTGATGATACTACCTAGTACTCCTGAATACCATTTCTTCTAGGGCAAATTTCATCTCTATCAATACCTCCTATATTGCTATATTCTCTTGACCAAAGAGACCTAGTACTCCTGATTGTTGCCTGAATACCATCTCTTCTAGGGACAATTTCACCTCCAATATCTCCTATATTGCTATTTTCTCTTGACTAAAGACAGACTTGACAATTAAGTGAGTAAATGCACTGAATTTCACAGAATGCTGAAGTGCACTTTTAATGAGCATTTTTCTAGTTTCCTTGATGCACTCAAAAGGAGGATGCCTTACCACAAGTGGAAGCCTCTTACTCTTCTGACCTCATTTTCTCTCTAAAGAGTACCATTTTTCAAGTTTCTTAGTTCTGGGCTCATAGGCCCTACTGTATCTCCTTTCCATGTTTTGTTTTGCAATCCCAGTACCTCAGGCTTCCCACTGGTTGCTAACAAAAGCTACAAAAGCATTGTGCCTAGTCTTTTGCAAAGGAAAAAGATGGGCTCTGGTCCTGTGAGTGAGTGGTGATTCTTATGATTGCAATTCATTCATATCACCAGTGAAAATACTGACAATTTCAGCCTAATGCACTTAGTCCATTTGTACAGATATAACAGACAAGATAATTTATTGAAAATAAGGCCAGATATAGTTTCACATACCTGTAATCCCGGTACTTGAAAAGATGAGACAGCAGGATCACAGGTTAAAGGATGGCCTCAGCAGTTTAGCAGGCCCTCAGCAACTTAGGAAGACCTTGTTTCAAAATAAAAAGTAAAAAATAGATATAATGAATTGAACTAGAGTTGAATCAGAAATGAAAAAAATGATTCTCACTTTAGTTTTTTTTGAAAGATACAGAGGAGTGGTATAGAATATTATTGTAATACATTCATATCCATGTTTATGGCAGTACAATTCATAATAGCTAAATTATGATAGCAAACTAAGTGTCCATCAGCAGATGAATGGATAACAAAAATGTAAATATATATTTATATATAATATATATAATATATATAATATATATATATATTCACAATGGAGTTTTACTTAGCCATAAACAAACAATATGTTATTTGCAGAAAAACGGAATTAAATAATAGTATGCTGAGATAGGTCAGTTGCAGAAAGTCAAGGGTCAAATATTTTCTCTTATATGGAAGCTAGAGAGAAAATGGGGAAAAATGGAACTTTAGATAATTGACAGGAGTGACCAGTAGAATGGTGAAAGAGGATGGAGAGGGGAGGCAGAGAGAGGAAAAGGAAGAACTGATGAAAGAAACAGTTCCAAATATGCTGTGCCCTTATATGAAGGTATTACTATCAATCTTGCTGTTATGTACTGGGACAGGAAGATAAAAAGATAGGACCTGAAGGGAATCACACCAAGACTTGTGTACACGTCTATTTGCATGACTTTGAACCTCATTAAGATTATAATGCACCAACGAAAGTATTAAAATGCAAAAGAAAAAACACAGCTGTAGCTGTAGCTCAGAAGTAGAATGCTTCCTAGGTTCAATACCCAGTACCACACAACACAACATAGATTAATTTCCACAGTTTTATAATAAAGGAAGCTCAAGATCAAAGTACCTGCCTCTGATGTCTGGTAAGGGCCTTCTTGCTATATCTTATCATGGCAAATTCAAACAAGTTAGCTAACTGAAGAACACTGTATGAAATCCCTTTAATTTTTTTTTTTTTTTGGATACTAGGAATGGCACCCAGGGACATTCTACCACCACCTTTACTCCTAGCCCTATAATATTTTTTTTTTAGTTTCAAACAGGGTCTAAGTTGCCAAGGATTTAGCTCAATGGCTAATTGTGGCTTCTAGACTACAATCCTTTTGTTTCTACCTCTGAAGTACTGGGATTACAGGTGTAAACAACCTCACTGGGCATGAATCTTATTTTATAATGGCATTAATCTAATTCATGAGATAGGTGCCTCATTGCCTAATCGCCTTTTAAAAATTAGTCAGGTTTTCATCACTATGACAAAATCCCTGATACAAGTTACTTATAAAGAAGATATTTATTTAGCTCACACTTGCTGAGGTTTAAGGACATGGCAATTGCATCAGCTCAGTTCTCAGTTATGCAAATAGCAATGATGGGAACAAGCAAATGATTACATCTCAAATCAGGATCAGAGAGAGTTGGGTAAGGCCAGCTTTAAGCACCAGCTTCTTGTAAGATCTACTGAGGACTTGTACAAGAACTACTTTTTTTGTGTGTGGTACTGGGGAATGAACCTAGAAACATTCTAACATTGAGCTATACCCCCAGTCCTTTTTATTTTTTTATATTGAAACAGGGTCAATATATTGAAATGGCGTGAGCAGTGAATCCCGATGTTCCATGGCCTAATCACCTAGTAAAGGCCTTACATTTTAATACCATCACATTGGTAACAGTAGAAGCTACAGCATTTATGTAAGAAGTAAGCACACTTCAACAGAAAATTATTTTTGCCCAGGATGGGGTCTAGTCCCACATGAGAAAATTATGTATTCATGGGTAAGATTCTGTCACTGTTGTTTTGTGTATGTGAAATCATAATTCTATAGTTCTCCTGCCTTTTGAGCCTAGCTGACATTATAAGAGCTGTGAGGAGTTCTACTTTGGATACATGTTCATGGTACTTGCTCTTTCCTCAGTCAAATAGGTTTATTACTCTCATTCCTATACCTTTCCCCTAATAGAAGAAAAGACAGTAAAGCCTAATTTCATCTTGAGATTTGCCATATATATGACAAAGGAGATAAGAAATGAAGAGCACCTATTATTATTGACAGAAAGAAATATAAAGAGGTAATAAATATGCAATGTACTTGTAAGTATTAATAAGGACTTGGAAGAAAAATAAAATATGGAGAAGGAATGTATGATGGGAAGTTTCGGATAAGATTGTCAGGCAAGGCCTTTTTGAGCTAATGCCACCTGAGCAGTGGCCTGAATAATGTGAGAAATCAAACCATGCAAAGGTCAAGGGGAGAATATTCCAGGCTGAGCCACCCATAAGGGCAAAGGCTAAGAGGTCGGACATTCATAGAATAATAGAATGTCAGAAATTGGCAGGTGGCAGATCATGTAAGGCACTAGCAATAGTAAGAAGTATGGGTTTTATTCTAAATGTGATGATAAGAGGGCTTCTGTCAGAAGAGAGGCATGATCTGAATTCCATTTTTTAAAGGATTATTCTAGCTTCTCTGTAATGGATGGGTTTTAGACAGCCAGAAAGGATATGAGAAGACAAGCTAGGGGACTTTAGAAGCAGTCCAAGCAACAGATAAGGTTGTTTGGCAAGAGGATGAAAGTGGTGAGAAATGGCAGGATTCTATATTTGCTGTGGAGGTAGGAACAGGAAAATCTACTGATGGCATAGGTATTGGATATGAAGGAAAAGCAGAAATCAAGGACGAGTCCTTTATTTTAGGCTTTTGCAAGTGGATGGATGTTATTACCCTTGATTATTAGGAGAAGAGAAGATTGGAGAAGGAGCAAGTTTAGTGAGTTGGGAAATAAAGCATCATCTGCTGTTGCATATATTAAACTTTAATCTGCCTGTCAGTGTTCTGAGGGTAAGAAATCATGATTTAGAAACTGTACCCATTGAGTAGCTAAAATCTGACAGTACCAGTAATCAAAGATATGAGAATCCCCCAAATCATCAGAAGTTTTGTTATTATTTTTATTATTTTTATTTTTATTTTTTAATCTGACTGTCTAATGTCTGAGAATAAGAATATATTTGAAATAGGTAAACAGACAAACCTTTATAAAAGTACAGCATTACTGTTTAAATATACTTAGCTATAAAAGGAAATAAAGTGACACAGAAAGTGACTCTTATTTTTATACACCTTTTTTGAGATTTGTAATTTTGTACCAAAGACTCAAAATAAGTATACATGCACACAGCACTTGATATGTTCCCTTCTGCATCACACCCATCCCATCTTGCCTATACATGTTAGTGAGATTGGTAATGATACAGTTTAATTATTTTTTTCCACTACTCTACTTTTCCTCACCTTCCTCCTTTAACTTCTTCCCGTGGTTCTATTGGTCTCCTCATTTGTCTGAAGTTCCTTTTTTTATTTTCTCTCTCACTTCCACATATGAGAGAAAATATACAATCGTTGACTTTCTGAGACTAGTTGATCTCATAATATTTTGAATTCTATCTGTTTTCCTATGAATGATATTATTTTGTTCTTTATGGCTGAGTAAAACTGTATCATGGGTATATACCACATTTTCTTTATCCATTCATCTATTGACAGTTATCTATGTGGTTCTTTTTGTAAGCTTAAAAAGTAAAAAAGGGGTACTAGAATGACGCATGATAGTTGGAACCATCAAGTCAGAATGTCAAAAACAGAAGTAGGCCAGGCTTGACGGTGCATGCCAGTAATCATAGTACTTGGGAGGCTGAGACAAGAGGATCACAGGTTCCAAGTCAGCCTGAGCAATTTAGCGAGACCCTCAGTAACTTAGCGAGACTTTTCCAAAATAAAATTTTAAAAATATCTGGGTGTATATCTTGGATGTAGAATGTTCCTGGGTCCAATATCAAGCACCATAAAAAATAAAACAACTAGAAGCAAAGCAAACTTCCAAGCCATCTGTTACTTCCCAACAGTTGATGCTGAAATACTATTCACAGCATCTCATCAATTTAATTCAGCTTTTTCTCAATCACCTCCATTGGTGAGGTTAGGTTCATTTCAGGCTTCTGAAGCCACTTGTTCTGGTTACTTAAAAACTACTTCACTGAATTCAGATGGCAGCCCCTTACCCTAATACCCCAATTAACTAAGCCTTCCCAATGCTTACATAACTACCTCCCATCATCCCTGTGCTTTCTCCAACCTAGACCTCAGGAAGATCAATAAATGTCCTGTTTTAACTACTATATTAGAGACAACAATATAAATGCTTACTAATATACATAGTGTATAATTTCTGTAAATTTCCTAAATGGGGTATTGTACCATATATGTAATGCTACAACTTGATTTCTTCTTCTTCCCCTCTTCTTCCTCTTCCTTAGCCTCTTTCGTTTCTTCTTCCTTTTGTGGCTAATAGTTTTTCTTTTTTTTCTTCTTTTTTTGTTACTGGAGATTGAACACAGGGGCATTCTACTATTGAGTTACACCTTCAGCTCTTTATTTAAAAAATTAAAACAAGGTCTCATTAAGTCACTGAAGGTCTAGCTAAGTTTCTGAAGATGGCCTCAAGTGATCCTTCTGTCTAAGCCTCCCAAATACTGAGATTATAGGCATGCACTACCATGCCTGGTTGTTTCTTTTTTTTATAAAAATTAATTTATTTTAAAAATTAATTTCTTCTCCTTCTTCTACTTTCTTCCCTCTCTCTGATACTTAGTTTTTTGAGACAGGGTCTCTCTATGTTACCCAGGATAGTCTTAAAATCAATGGATCCTACTGCCTCAGTCTTCCAAATGCTAGAAATACAGGTACCGACCACCATGTTTATTGTAGAAGGTAGTACTTTGAAAGTTCTATTGAAAAATTAGGGCATGTCACAGGATAAAAGTCTCAAATGAGAAAGGGACAATAATATATGTTATATTAGGAATCATTACAATTACTAGGGATATTAGGTCTACAGAAGAGAAGAACCAAGAATCAACAAACACATTGATTACCATTCATAGATGGAACAAAAAGAATCCAATTTGTTTGTCTCAGGCAAAAGAATGAGGACCATCATATAAAATGTATAGAGACAGCTTGGTATGGTGGTGTACTCCTGTAGTTCCAGTTCTTGGGAGGCTGAGACAGGAGGATCACAGAGGTTTGAAGCTAGCCTCAGCTACTTAGTGAGGGTCTCAGGAACTTAGTGAGACCTGTTTCCAAATAAAATACAAAATAGGTCTGGGAGTGTAACCCAGAGGTAGAAAGCCCCTGGGCTCCATTCCTGCTACCCTTCCTCAAAAATAAAACATTTGTGCTTTTCTGAGATGCTCTTTCTAGACCCTTTGGCTGAATTTCCTTGGGGCTTTTTTTCTGTGCCTTATTTCAGTTGTCAGCTTCTCCAGGATCTAGTCTGCAATATGTGAGACAAAAAGAAAGTCCAAGGAACACTACTCTGATTTTTTTGGATCCTGAAAATCTTATCACTTGGGCCCTGAAAATCTTATCCAATATTCCTTCTTTTGTCCACTTTTTTAGTTTCTATGCTTGTTTTATATGCAGTGTGTAGAATTTTTAGTTAAGTTTAGTAGGAGGAATAAGGGAAATTATGTCTACCCCATCTAACCCTGTTATAAACCTGTCCATGATGAAATTAACAGCCTGAAGATATTTAAGAAGAGGTGGAAATAATCACCTTAGCTAGTGATGTTATGGATGTGAAGTAAGCATTAGATAGGCAGTTGAACTGAGGAAGCTCAAAGATTTTTCCTAATTAATAGATGTTATTCTACTAAGACTGTCCATAAGGCACTTGATACTTTCAGTCAACAATTATTTACTTAGTACCTTATGTATGCCAACCCTTATGCAAGGTACTTCAGAATAAAACAAAGGTTTTACTGATTCTCACAGAAGTTTATTCTAGAGAACTAGACTGATAAGGAAATAAACATTATCAAGATAATTTTGAATATGGGTGGAAATAAGGGGCTTAAACATCAATATTGTTGCTCATGTTTTGTTTGTGGTATTTGGGAATGGACCCAGAGCCACAGGCATGCTAAACAAGTGCTTGTCCAGTGAATTATCACTTCATCCCTGAAAGGGCCATTTTATTTTTGCTGTACTGAGGAAATCCAGGGGCGCTTTAAGCACTTAGCTATACCACCAGTCTTTTGTATTTTTTACTTGAAGGCAAGGTCTCTCTAAGCAGCCAAAATTGGCCCTGGACTTGTAATCCTCCTATCTCCGCCTCTCAGGTACTAGGATTACAAGTGTGCACCATCACGCCTGGCTCTGAAGGTGTCATTTTTGATTGGATGATTCACAGAGGCCTCAACCAGGAGGTGATATTTGAGCTGATATTCTAATGATAAGGAGCCAGTTCTGTGAGATCTAGTGTAGAAGGCTGCAGACAAATGAGTTAGCAATTTGCAAAGGTGGGAACATGATGGTTGAGTTAAATGAGCAGAAGAAAACCAGCGTGAATGTGGCATCATGAATAAAGAGTTGGAAGATCATGTTGAGATTTATCTACTATGATAAATAGTTTTATTTTATTCAGAACAAGATGAGAAGCATTTGGAGGTTTTTAAACAAAGCGACCATGATATGACTTATATATAACAGATTTATCAAGCAGTGCCAACTCAGCAGGGTAAAAGTATGAAACAATTTTTCTTTTATCCAATACTATTTGGTGCTTTGTCAAATATACAATATCTGATGAGTAAACAAATCGCTTAAAGACATCTTGGGCAGATTCAGTAACTACCTGGTCATATTTCTAATGTAAAGTTGACCCAATCTACATGTTAAGTGAAATAAAATGGAGACAGGAAGTTAGAGGAGAAAAAAGGATCTCATGTAAGGAGAAGGGAGACCATTTGGAATGGTACAAGAACAAGGGAGGAGAAGAGTTCGGAAAGAGTCATCCTGGGGAGTAAAACTTATCAAAACATATTATATGCATGCACAAATATACCACATGAAACCCATTTTTCTGTATAATTAATATGCATCAATAAGCCGAGCATGGTGATGCATGCTTGTAATCCCAGGACTTGGGAGGCTAAGACAGGAATATTGCAGGTTCATAGCTAGCCTCAGCTGCTTAGTGAGGCCCTCTGCAACTTAGTAAGACCCTGTTTCAGAATGAAGAATAAAGAATAAGACGGGGATATAGCTTAGAGGTAGAATGCCCCTGAGTTCAAACATCAGTACCCCCCAAAAGTGCATCAATAAAAAAGGCACAATCTAAAATCTTAATTTCATGTCAGATAAAAAGCTTTTTCTTTTGTACCACAGGCCAGGTTTGTAGCTTGAGGATCCAAAATTGTGAAAATGATATAGAATATCATCTTCTTTCTCCTCCTTCTCCAGTCATCTGGAACTGGTATGCATGCATGTATGTATGTGTGTATGCAGGGAGGTGTCAAGTTCCAAATACACTTTTTTCACTTTCCCTTTGTGTGTGTGTGTGTGTGTGTGTGTGTGTGTGTGTGTGTGTGTGGTACTGAGATGGAACCCAGGGACATTATACCTCCGAGTTACACCCAAGTCCTATTTTTTGTTCTTATTTTTGTGGTATTAGGGATGGAACCCAGGGGCCCTCTACCTCTGGGCTATACTCTTAGACCTAGTTTATATTTTATTTGTAAACAGGGTCTCACTGAGTTGCAAAGGACCTCACTAAGTAGCTGAGGCTATCTGCAAACCACAATCCTCCAGTCTCAGCCTGCCAAATGCTGGAATTACAAGTGTGTGCCACCATGCCTGGCTTTTCACTTTCCCTTTTTAAGAAACAACTACTTTGGTCATGGGAGAATGGAGGACAGAGAAGAAAGCAAACATCTCTTAACTGCTCCCACTTGTGATCCTCTCTGTTGGGTGTTTTCTTTGAAAATATTCTCAGTGCTGTAATCTAAAACAACTTAACACACAACTTAAAAGTAGGAAGATTTATTTACTGACAGTTTTTTAGATTTTGGGGTTCAGGCCATGTCAGGCTGAGTCTGCACAGCTCAGGGCATGGCAGCAGGAAACAAAGAGAGGGAGAGTTCTAGGCTCTCCATTCTCACATCATGGATGCAAGAAGCAGAGAGAGAGAGAGAGAGAGAGAGAGAGAGAGAGAGAGAGAGAGAGAGACTGAAAGAATAAGCAAGGGTTCTGCTTTTACATCATGGAGGCCAAAAGCAAGAGAGAAAGCAAGCAAGGTCATTCAAACACAAAAGCACAGTTCCTAAGGCCACAGCCCCAGAAACCCACCTTGTCTAGTCATAACCCATCGGCCTAATTAACCTCTCAGTAAATCCATTACAATGGATTTATCTATTGATGTCATCATAAACAACCCTTAGGACTTTATATCAGCTCTGAATTTTAATACATGAGCTCTTCAGGGGGCATTCTATACCCAAAACATAATAGGTGTGCTACTTTCCCAGGATAATATTTGTTGGATACAGATGCTTTTTAAATTTAATGTGTATATCTATTAGTTTTTAGAAGCTTCCCTATGGCTATTTTGTAGTGTGGGAGATTCATCTTCCACTTCTCCTCTTACCTTTCTCAGCTGCCACTTCCTCCTATAAAGCCAAAAGTCTCTTGCTGCTAGGCAGCATTTACTATCCTAAGGGTAGGCTTTACTTTGAAAAGTTGGTGTCAGAGATGAGCCTAATATGATGCAGTGCTACCAAGAAGTCCTTTCTGATCAGAAGATACAGCCTCTTCTTATGTGTATGGCTTATCCTGGTGCACGTGCTAAGTCAGAGATTCCATGCTTTCTTTATCTTAAGAGTCAGTCACAAAAATAATAAATCAGATGCTTTCCCTAATATGTGAAAGCTAAGAAGAAATGAGTCATAGGAAGAGCTCTGAATGGAAAAGGAGATCCTATAGAGGAGCAAATAAGGCAACCTGAGGGGATGGGAGGGAGGAAGAAGAAAACTCTCTAAAGCATAGGATGTACTTAAACAAACACATAGATGTCAACCACTAAGCCAAATATGGGAAGGAGGGATGGGGAGGGAATGGGGTGGGGATTGGGTAGGGGCTAACTGGGCAATGAGTGCATGTATGTCCACACAAGTTGTTTTATCCCATTATGATGTATAAATACAATGCACCAATAAATTTTTTTTACAAAGACTAATGGTGCTATCTCTTAAGAATAATGAAGCTCAGCCAGGTGCAGGGACACATGCCTCTAATCCCAGTATTTGTGAGGATGAGGCAGGAAGATCATAGGTTTGAGGACAGTCTCAGAAACTTAGTGAGGTCCTCTAAATCTTAGACTGAGAGCCTGTTTCAAAATAAAAAATAAATTAAAATGAGGCTGGGGATGTAGCTCAGAGGTAGAGAGTGTCCCTGAGTTCAATCCATAGTAACACAAAGAAAAAAAAATAACAAAGCTCATCTCCTTGAAGGGGTTTGCTGATCTTGGCTTTTTTTTTAACCACACTCTGGAAAGCCAGAACACTTTTTCTACCTAATTGCAAGCCCAGTTCTAAATTGATGAGCCTATTTAACCTACTGGAAAATCTGGGAGGACTACAAGAGTGTGGTTTCAGCAGCTAGAAAGATATGGCTAGAGGAAACTATCTTGATCAAGATGAATCAAAGTGTCTTTGGCTTGTTGAGCCTAAGCCACTAAACTACATCTGTCATACTGGTTGGTGAATCCAGGGTCTGATTTAAAGGATGGAGTTCTGGCAGGTTTATTATGTTCAGGAGTCACCTCAGAACCTCTAAGAAGCTAGGAGTCATGGAACTTTTCCCTGCCTGCAGGTCAGAAGGCCTGTTATTCCTTGTCCTTAGTAAAGAGAACTCATATATTTTCTAAACACATATTTCATACTGTACTGTGAATTTTTAAAATCAGTTTATCATTTCTACCTTACACAACCCTATTATGTAGATATTATTCCAATTTTACAGAGGAGGAAACTGGGACTCTGATATGATATCAATGACTAAAGTTAATAGAGTTTAGAAATGGGATCTTTATTTGATACCAACTGTGTCAGATTTCAAACCTTTGCTCTATTGGAGCAGAATTTTTTTTGTTGTCAGTGACAGAAACTACAGTATGTGATGATGTGTGCCTGTAGTTCCAGCTATTTGGGAGGTTGAAGCAGGAGGATAGCTTCAGAGCAGTAGTTCTGGGCTATAGTGGTCTATGCTGATTTTGTGTCTGTACTTAGTTATGCATTAATATGGTGACCTCCCAGGATCAGGGGACAACCAGGATGCCTAATAAATAATGAATTGGCTCAGGTCCAAATTGGCACAGGTCACAACTTCAATGCTGATCAGGAATAGAAATCCAAATCAGTGGACAGTGGGAGAAACTCAACTACTTAAAAAACTGTATTCTTTTTATAGGAAGAAATTGCTAGGAAGAAATATTAGGGTGATTTATGAAATTTAAGTAAAAATTGCAGGAAAAAAGTTTCAATGACCAGAACCAGGGACAAAAATCTGCTAGAATTCTCTTTTTCTCTCTTCTTTGCTTTTCTATGCAAGTTCCTTTCACACTTTCTTACTTGATACAAGCTTTGCCCATATGGCAGGAACTACTGCTGCCAAAAGTCTTGGTTTAGGAACTTCAATGAAAAACAGTTTTTTTCCTAGAAACTACACATTTCAGAGAAGGACTCAGAGTGGCCTTGATTGGGCTAGACCAATCACTATTTCTGGAAAACATAATATGATATTTTATATGACCAAGTCTGAATCATGTGCTCACCCAAGTTGAGGAGAGCTTGTTATTAGAAAAGAAATAAGACATAGAGCAGATACAGAAAAATAACTTACACAGATTAAACACTACCTGTGCTTTTCCACTACACAGGGAACTAGTGCAGAGTTTGGCAAACCATTTTTTCAAGGGCCAGATAGTATTTTTAAGGTTGGTGGACCACATACTGTTTCTTTTATTTCTTTCACATATTCTTTTTTGCTTCTTATACCCCATTAAATATCTGAAAACCATTTTTAGATCATGAGCCATATCAAAACAGGCCTCTAGCTGGACACAACCTGGTTGACCATAATTTTCTAAATAAGGATCCAGGCTTGGGTCATTTTGAAACTGAGTATGAGCCAGGCTTGGTGGTGAATGCCTACAATCCCATTACTTGGAAGGATGAGAAAGGAGGATCTCAGGTTCAAGGTAGCCTCAGCAACTAAGGACTGGGGTGTACCTCAAAGGTAGAATGCCCTGGGTTCAATCCCCAGTGTAAGAAGACAGTCAGGCATGATAGCACATGCTTGCAATCTCAGTACTTATGAGTCTGAGACAAGGAGGATGAGAGTTCAAATGCTAGCTGCATCAACTTTATGAGATTGTCAGGATTTTAGAAATAACCTGTTTCAAAATAAAAAGGGGAGGGGGTATAATCTCAGAGGTTGAATGTCCCTAGGTTTAATTCCCAGTACTGCACAAACACACATAAGAAACTAAGCATAATACTAAGGATCTTAAAATTCACTTAAGTGTTTACTGGGAGTCTTCAAACTTGTAGTTACATTCATTCACTGAAGTTGGGTAGAAGCTTTAATGAGCAAGGTATGAGGGAACTACTATTGAACTATGTGATTTATGTGAAGTGTGATGATAGGAGTATTGTACACTATAACTTCATTCATTCCTCACAATAATTTTCTGAAATAGAAACTGTTATCAATCCTCAGAGATGACAAACCTGGTTTGGAGAGATGAAGTGACTTGCCCAAGTTCATCAAGGCAGGAAGTACTATAGCCAGGATTCAAACACATCTCCCTCTGGCTACAAAACCAAAGGCCTTTCCATTAATCTTAACATGACAATGGTAGGTTTTGTGGATGAGAGGGTGAGGGCAGGAAAACCACCACCAACAGCTGATACCTCCTTAAGGTCACAAAGGAAACGTCGCCAAAATTATCTTTTTGGGCATCTCAGTGAAGTCACCTGGTATTTTTACAGTTTCTTATATTACACTTAGTTTGAATAAACATCATGTGAACTCATTTTGCAAAGCAATATTAGCCAAAGTAGGTAAGCAAGTTATTAAACTATATACCAAATGATGCTTGCTTCAATGTTATTAACATTTTTATTTATTTTTTAATTTTTTTATTGGTGCATTATATTCATACATAATATTGGGGTAAAAAACTTGTGTGTACATACATGTACACATCCCTGATTTAACCCCTACCCAATTCCCACCCCATTCCCTCCCCGTCCCTCCTTCCCTTGCTCGGCTTAGTGGTTGACTTCGATATGTTTAAGTACATTGTGTGTTTTAGAGATTTTCCTCTTCCCCCCTCCTTTTTCCTCCTTTAGGTTCCCTTATTTGCTCCTCTATAGGATTTCCTTTTACATCTAGAGTTCCTCCTATGACCCATTTAGCATTTTATTTTTAAAGCTCCTATGGGTTTGTCCATGGTGATTTGGGGGCAGGGAGAATTAATCCAAAGTAGATTTTAAAGGAATAGAATATTGTTTTGATGAAGGTACATCAACAGGTATATCTCCTTCATTTTTTGTTACACTATACAATGGAGAACTTGAAGCAGATGGCAGATTGATGTTATGTTTTCAGGAGTGTCTTCATCTCTGAGAATGATAAATTTTCAGGCTTGGAAGTATGTCCTTCTAAAAATAAACTAGCTCATATCTTCTTAAGTCATCTGACATTGAGTTTTTTGCTTTATCTTCTAAGGTCTGACAGAAGCCACAATGTAAAGAAAATGAAGGAAATTTTTATTTACTGTGCATCTCTTATGTGCTAGGTGCTTTTCTAAAGCAGTCCTGTATGTCAGAAACTCATTATTTCATTTCAGTTTTCTTGATTCTTAATGTATTTGCTAAGCCTTTCATTAACCATACTTATAAGGAAGTCAAGACTCAGAAAATAAGTAACATGCTCAAGGTTACTTATATAGCTTGGCCAAAACCAAGATATGACCTCAAGTCTGTTGGACACATAAATTCTGTTCTTTTTTTTATAACCTTATGCTGCCAGCAATTATTCTGTGGTCTCTTTAATTCTTGAAATGCAGCAGGAAAATGAAGATATATATGAAAGTTTAATGAAGGCATTTTGGCCTCTTTGGAGTTCCTGGAGTTCTTCATGATAGGGATTTGGAATATGCTGAGCCATGAGAGACTTTTTTGTCATATGAAATATCCTTATTGAAAACTTCGCAGTTTCCTAGAACTCATCTTTTGCCCATAGCAGGATCATGCAAGATAACTGTCCCCAGGCCACCCCTCTACCTTATCTCAGTGCTTTCAAAGACCTCACATCTGTGCTTGGGTGTGGTCCATCCCAACAGGAAGCCTGTGAAATTTATTCCAGGAAAGTCTCAGGGCCTTCCTTCAGAACTAAAGGAATGCAATTTTATTTGGAATGTATAACACATAAGGAAAAGAAATAGGGTGGTATGGAAGGTTACGGACCATATCCAATAATAGATAAGAGCTTCCTTACCTTTCTCTCTATATAAAGACTAGAGTTTTCCATTTATTTATTTATTTATTTAGTATTGGTGGTTGAACCCAGGGGCATTATATCTTCATGGCAGCCACACCTCCAGCCCTTGTTGAGGTATTGCTAAGTTGCTGGTCCAAAATCTCTGCCCCTCCTTTCTCAGCCTTCCAAGTACTGGGATTACTAGTGTGTGCCACCATGACCAGCTTGCCTTTTTAAAAAAACTTTACAAGAATACAGTAATATGCTATATTTTTTCTGTCTCACTTTTTTCATTCAATATTAATCTATGAAATTCATTCAAGATATTGAAAGTATAAGCGATTCATTCAAATATACAAGAACACAGTGTGTTTTATGAGTTTGTGTCCTCTTTACATAAGGACCATGTTAATTTTCTGTTCTAATTTTAGTTTATGTGCTATAGAAATAAGCATGAGCATTTGTGTCTTCATCTGCAAAGTCAAACTAATAGAACTAGCTGGCTTATCGGTTGTAAGAATTAAATAAGACAGATAAAGTTTTAAGTAGGCATAGTGCCTGATTGCTCTTCTGTTTCTTCCACAGAGGGTTTAATGCAAAGAGCATATAGCTTTGGGGCCAGAAATATTTGGCATTCGTTTCTAGTTGCAATATTTTTGCCACTTTTAAAGCTTCAGTTTGTTTATTTATACAATGGACATTAATAATATACTCTAGCCAAATTTCATTATGAAGTCCTATTAAAAATGTGCAATAGCTAGAAGTGGTATTGCACATCAATTATCCCAGTATTTATGAGGCTGAGATGAGGATCACAGATTTGATACCAGACTTGGCAAATTGGTGTGACCCTGTTTCAAATTAAAAAATAAGAGGTGGTTCCCTCCTGTAATCCTAGTACTAGGGAGGCTAAGACAGGAGGATCACAGGTTTGAGGACAGCCTCAGTAATTTTGTGAGAACTTCAGCAACTGAGCAAGATTCCATTTAAAATTAAAATAAAATAGGGCTGGGGGTGTAATTCAGAGGTACCTGGGGTCAATATATATTTATATATATATATATATATATATATGTATACATATATATATATATATATGTGTGTGTGTAATATATAGCACAAGATAAACATTTGGTATAGTTTGCTGATTTTTATTTATTTTGTATATATACTAAGAATTTTGAGTAATAATGAGAAAAGTATCAATCTCCGGGCTCAGCATAGTGGTAATACTGGTGACTTTCTCTCTCCCTCTCTCCTTCTCTCGCATTCTCTCCTCCTCCCCACTCACAGAGAAGTGATTCAAAGTGAAGTGGTGAAGCTGTTTTCCAGAGAACTTGCTTAGAAGCAGAGGGGAAAAAAGAAGGAAACAGGAAAAAAAAAAAAGGCCAACCCAAGTTGCAGTATTTCCCAGAGTGAGGAGTTCTGATGCGTGACCCGAGCAAGGAAAGTATAGCTATTGCTATATTTGCCTCACTGTGACAACCAGATATAAACTGCACAACACTGAGTCCAGAGCGTTATCCTAGGATTCATACTGGCCAGTCACAAACAGTTTTGCCAGATGTTACTAATAATTGCACAAAAGCTCACCCTTCCTCCTCAGGAAGTTGACTCAACCTTTCAGCACTTTCTGTGTGTTTGTCTTGATGACTGATAAGAAGGGTGAGGCCTGGGCAACTTTTATATCCCTCCTCCCAGCTGATTTTTATAGTAGTGAAGTAGTTCCTCTCTTGTGCCTCTTTGACGTCCTCCAAGCCAGGGCCAGAACCTTCTCCATGGAACTGGGTGGTCCTTAATAAACATCAGATCCTAAAAATAGTTCTGAATTTTTCTCAACAGTTTTCTTCTTTCATTTTCTCCCACTTCACCTTGCTGTACTCCACCCTGCACTATCTCACAAACACGGATAAAACCACTGAGTATAAAAAGCACACTGATGACCAAAACCAAACAAACTAAAAAAGGTTTGGTTCTTCCATTAACTTTTCTTTGAGAAGTCTCTGCCTTTCTCTGGGCCTCTGTTTTACTCTGTTAAATGGGGATACTAATGCCTTAAATCTCTTCTTTGCACTCTTAGGGACACTTGGGGTAGTTCCAAATGTTCTGCAAAATGAAAGTGGTTTGTGTGAGGCATATTTGAAACAACTGATGTTTATTAGTTCATTAATTGCTAATTATAACCTAGGCACTCATTTTTATATGCAATATCTTATCTAATATTCACAAGACACACATGATTATCACCTTAAATATATGGAAGAAGTAGCTGAGACTCTAAAAGATGAAATCATTTACTCAAAGTCATAGGGCTAGTAAGTCAGAGAGCTGGGTTTAAAGGCAGACAGTTTGGGCTATAGGAAACATACTCTTAACCAGTTTGCTGTATTGCCTCTTTGCTGTTACAACTACATTCTTATGATTTCCATCTGCTAAAGTTCAAATCCAGTCTGATCGCTCAAGGAATCTTTATCTAACCACTCGAGCCATTAGTTAAATATCCCTTCCTCTGAGTTCTCATTTATACAATATTATTAATTTTATGTATAGCTCTATCACCTTATCAATACCAATGTAAGGTAATTTTGGTTTGTCATAAACATGAAACTTGTCTCCTCAGATATGTTGTAAGCTCAGTGGAGTACATATCCTATCTCCTACTTAATAGCCCCCAATATATTGAAGACAAAGCAGAATCACAAAATCTCAGAAATGGAAGGGATCAGAAAGATCTTTTAACCAGAGCTCCGCTTTAATTTAATTTGTATTTATTTATTATTGAGTACCAGGGATTGAACCATGGAAGTTCTACCTCTCAATTATACCCCAGCACTTTTTAATTTTATCTGTTTTATTTTATTTACTTATTTTTATTTTATTTCATTTTTGTGGTACTGGGGGTGGAGCCCAAGGACCTTTTACTTTTGAGCCACACCCCAAGACCTATTTTTTATTCTTTATCTTGAAACAGGACCTCAATGAATTACAAAGAGCCTCACTAAGTAGCTGAGGGTGGCCACGGACCCACGGTCCTCCCGTCACAGTCTCCCAAATTCTGGGATTACAAGCATGTGTGCACCATAGTCTCACATAAAAATGTGGATAATGTTGACAATGGCAATATATTCACACAGTACTTGGTAACCTCCCAGCCTCCTTCTGTTCTCTTTTCACTCCATCCCAATGCTGAGTGTCCAGGTTAACAATGTTATAGTTACATGAATACACATGTTAAAATGTAGTTTTTCCATTGATTAATCTCACCCTTTTTCCTCCCCTACCCCTCCTTTCTGGCTTTGCTGACGTTTCTTCTCCATTATATGGAGTCCCTCTGGTATCCCTAATACTCCCTAGGTTGAGCATATTAGCTAAAACATATGTACCTTCTCTTTCTGTGCTTGGATAATCTCACTTAACAATGTTCTCCAGGTCTTTCCATCTTCTTGTGAATGGCATGATTTTGTTCTTCTTTATTGCTGAATAGAATTCCACTGTGTGTAGTTTCCATAATTTTGCAATCCATTCATCTGTTGATGGAGACCTAGGTTGGTTCCATATTTTTGCTATTGCAAATTATGCTGCTATGAACATGGGTATGCATATGTTACTGTAGTTCTCTGATTTTCTCTTTGGAAAGATACCCAAGAGTGGTATAGCCAGTTCATATGGTGGATCCATTCCCAATTTTGTAAGTAAGTAATCTCCACACTGATCTACATAGAGACTGAACTAGTTTGCATTCCCACCAACAGAGTAAAAATGTACCTATATCACCACATCCTCGCCAGCATTTGTAGTTATTTGACTTCTTTATGCTTACCACTCTGATTGGGGTTAGATGTAATCTCAGCATAGTTTTGATTTGCATCTTTCTAATGGTTCCACCTCACAAAGTTATTGAGAGTTTTGCTAAGTTACTGAGGCTGGCATCAAACCTTCAATGCTTTTGTTTGAGTGTCTCATGTACTGGGATTATAGGTATATGCAACCATTCCTGGCAGGGCGCCTTATTAGATAATGGAGTAACTATGGCAAAATTAAAAAAAAGTATTAAGAACAGAATGAACATCTTGCATTCTCCTAAACCATATGCATTTTTATTAGTACAGCTCATGCAATTTTGTTCATTTGTTTATTTGACCAGCAATATTGTGGTTTTAGATGCTATAACAAGCAATAAATCAAAACAGAGTCAAAATACAGAAGAATAAAAACAAAGTCCCTACCTTCAAGGAACTCACAATTTAATAGAAGCTAGACGTCCATGTTAATATGTAAGACAAACTATTTAAGAAAATAGTTTCATTTTTAGTAAATACTCGTAGGTATAGTGAGGGAACAAAAGAAAAATAACTCTATTTTTCACCAGAGCAAGGGTGTAAAACAGTTATGGAAATCTTCCTGGAGGATGTTATCCTTGAGCTAACCCCCTAGCCACTGAGTACATGCTTATTAGAAGGCTAAGGTAAGAGCTGGATATGGTGACTTTTTGTTCTAACTTCTATTTGGTATAATATTATTTCTTCTTTACTTAGATGTCCTGCTGATCAACTTCATCTCTTCTCTAGTTCTGTAACTTGACTCTTTTTTTTCCTTTATGGTTTATTTCTTTAAGTATTTTCTCTAGTGTTGGCTTTGAATTCATGATTTTTTTTTTTGAGATTCTGCTTATCTTGAAACACTTTTCTTTCTTCATCAATTTTGAATAATAATTTTGCTAGTTATACCAGTTTTGATTGGAAGTTGTATTCTTCCAGAGTTTGGATCACATCATACCAGTCTCTTCTAGAATTCATGACTTGGGTTGTATAGTCTGGGATAATTTTTATTGTTTTGCCCCTAAATGTCACCCTTGTTCTCACTTCTTTTAAGATTCTTTCCTTGGCCTCTATGTTGATCAGTTTGATTATTACATGGCATGGGGAGGTCCTTCTTTGATCCTGTCTTAATGGTGTTCTGTATGTCTCCTGAATGTGTAAGTCCAAGTCTCTTTCCATGTTTGGAAAATTCTCTGAAATTATTTCTCTAAAGAGATTACGAATGCCCTTGGTCTGTACCTCTATCCCTTCTTCAATGTGTTTTATTCATAAGCTAGAACGTTTCATATTGTCCCACAGTTGTTAGATGTTTAGGTTTTGTTGCTGTAATGACTTCTGTATGCTGTTGACTGTGCTTTCAGTTTTAAATGAGCTGTCTTCTAACAATGATATTCTATTTTCTATTTCATCTAATCGTATTGTAGATCAGGATTCAGAATTCTTCATGCAATTCGTAATTAAAACTTGTAAGTGCAAGTTTTCACATCATCTTCATCTTGAATTTGGATAATTGTAATTTTTTTACTCAGATGTAGAATTTTACAAATATCATTGTATTTACCTTAATTAGATCAGTCTGTGGAGATTTTATGGACCCTCCCTTTGTCATCAAGCTTATTTTCTTTTCATTCCGGCTTCATAACTTGTCAACATTAGACATACACATTTTCCAGATATTTCTAAGTGTAGGAATTAAATAAATATTAATAAAATTAATTTAAAATATAGCTCTCAGTACCCATCATGTGTAAAACACGATACCAACAATACAAAAAAGAGAAATATGCACTTGACTAATTACCAAACCTTATGGTAAGCTACATATTTGGTGACATGTGAAGTGATGAAGCATTGGCATTTTTTGAGTATCTACTAGGTGCTATAGGCAATAAACCAGGCAGTTTTCTATGACAGATTTGATTGTCACAGTAACTACATGTGGTATATGGTGCCTATTTTGAAGATGTGGAAACTAAGACTCACACGATAGTAAACAACTAATAAAAGTTCAAGGACAGTCTCTGCAACATAGACCCTCAGCAACTTAGTGAGTCTCTGTTTCAAGAGAAAAAAATTGAAAGAGATGAGTACAGTTCACAGGTAGAATGGTCCTGGGCTTAATACCCAGAACCAAAAAATAAATAGGTAAAATAAATAAAAAGTAAATAAAACAAAAAGTGAAAGCACCTAGTTACAAATATCACATATTGTTTGATTCCATTTACATGAAATATCTAAAAAAGATGAATCAAGACTAAAACTTAGAATGACTGCCTAGAGTTATAGGGTTAAAGTGAAAATGGAATTGATTGCTAATGAGTGTAGAGTTTTTTTTTGGAGTAATGATATGCTCTAAAGTTGATTATGCTGACACTTGTACAACTTTGCGAATACATTACAAACAATTGAATTTTATGCTTTAAACAAGTGGACTGTATTGGGATATGAATTATGTCTCATTAAGGCTGTTATATTTTTAAAAATCTATGTGTTCAGTCTCCACATGTTTATGTTGTTTCTCTGGGTCTTATTATAGTTGATTTCTAGTTTCATTCCATTATGTTCTAAAACAACACAAGGAAGTATGTAAGTTTTTGAATTTGCTAGTGCTCATTTTGTGGCCCAAGATGTGATCTATTTTGGAGAAAGTTCCCTGAGCAGCTAAGAAAAATGTAAACTCCACTGTAGTTGGGTGAAATATTCTATATGTGCCCAACAGGTCGATTTGATTAATGGTGTTCATTAGTTCTGAGGCATCTTTACTGACCTATTGTCTGGAAGATCAATCTAATGTTGTGAGAGGTGTGTTCAAGTATCCCAGTATTATTGTATTGGGATTTATGTGTGACTTGATGTCACAGTTAGTTTTATGAAAGTAGCTGTATCTATGTTTGGGGCATAGATGTTGATTATTGTTATTTCCTCTTGCTGGATCATTCCTTTTACCAGTAACATATGACCTTCTTTGTCTCTTCTAATAAGTTTGGGTTTGAAGTCTAAATTGTCTGATATCATAGTTGCTACTCCTGCTTGCCTTTGAGTTCCATTAGCGTGAATTAACTTGCTCCAACCCTTTACCTTGAGTTTGTTACTATCTTTACTTGTAAGGTGTGTTTCTTATAAGCAGCAGATGGGTAGATTCTGGTTTTTAATCCATTTTGCCACTTTATGCATTTTTATTGGGGAATTGAGGCCATTTAAATACAGAGTGATTATAGAGAGATAATTTTTAATTCCTAACATGATAAAATTTTATTTCTGAAATTAACAAGATAAATAAACCACTAGCCAACCTAACTAAAAAAAAGAGAGAATCAACCCAAATTATGAAGAGATGAAAAAGGAGACATTACTACTGACAGTGTAGAATTCAAGTATATGTTAAGTGCTGAGTATATATTAAAGACAATGCATACATGAACAAATTGATGAAATCCCCACCTCTATAGAGTTTACAGTTTGGTGGGGGAGAAAAGCAATAGATAAGTAAAAATAAATTCAGAGACCTTAAAGAAATGATATCTATTATGAAGTAAAATAAAGCAGAGTCAGGCAAAAGAAAGTGACCAGAGTGTGTATACATGTTATTTTTGTGAAGGTGTTCAGAGAAAGCATCAACGTGACACAAGAGATTTGAATAAGGAGTCATGCTTGAGAATAAATTTGAGAGAGTAGAATTCTTGGCAGAGAAAGTAACAAATGTAAAACACAAAGGGTAGAAAAATTGATTTGTCTGAGGAACATCAAGAAAGCCATTGTGCCTAGAGCAGGGTGAACGAGGGAAAGAGTTGTACTAGATAAGATTTCTGGTGTAAGAAAGAGCAAACTTTCTTTTCTGTAAAATGAGGATAATAGTAGGTGTACCAATTGGGTTTCACCCCCAGCTTTTTTATTTACAGGGCCAGAAAAAGAAATAAAAGAGATCATGCATGTCACGACCTTAATATAAGTTTGACACATGGTAAATGCTCAAAAACTGATATATGCCATCATCGTTATTATTACCAGGCTGATCATACCAAGTTTTGCCACACAAGTGGCAGAGTTTGAATTAGAGGTATGAGTCAGACTAGAGGACTCTTGGTAGAGCAGGCTGAGACAAGAGTATTAGCAGAGATGAGACAGCCTGAAATAGGAAGCAATATCCACATCTTTCACTGACACAGACTAGAGTGGTGTCACATTGACTGATATTTAATATGGGGAGAAGAACTGGAACATTGACAACAGGGCAAAAGACCATTAAATCATAATGGTCACAAGAGGAAGGGTCCTGTCCTCAGTATCAGCAGACTTTGTCTTTTCATCTGTAAAATAGGAATAATAACCAACCATTAACGTTGGTAAGATTGATGAAAGCACCTAATACAGAACTGGCTTGTAAGAAGGGCCAAAACTATTTTTGTTCTCTTCTTGCTTTTTCTGGTTTTTAGGATGAAAACCCAAGGCCAGTTGTTTCTTTAAAAAAAAAAAAAAAAACTAGGGTGCTTATTAGAGAAACCATATGACCCTTCACTTTTTGTGACTGGCTAACCTCACTTAACATAATGTTCTCCAAATCCTTCCATTTTCCTGCAAACGACATGATTTTTCTTCTTTATTGCTGAGTAGAATTACATTGTATGTATTTCCCATAAATTTGTAATCCATTCATCTGTTGATAGAAACCTAGGGTTGTTCAATAGTTTGGCTATTGTGAACTGTGTTGCTATGAACATGGATATGCGTGGATTTTCTGACCCTGAATAATCTACCTTCACTCTTCTTTCCATAATACAGCAAGAAAGGGAAGGTATGGATCTGGGTATCTGCCCTTATAGGGTCCTCCCTCTCATCACAGGACCATCATTTCCTGAATACTCATTATCTAACAAGGAGAGTAACTAAATACCAATACATATAGATTTTTAATTCTTTTTTTTTTTGTAGCACTGGGGATTAAACCCAGGGGCACTAAACTACAGAGCTACACTCTGGGCCCTTTTTGTTTCCTAATTTTGAAACAGGGTCCCTTGGTAAATCGCTGAAAATCTAGCTAAGTTTCTGAAGCTGGCCTCAACTTACTATCTTCCTGTCTCAGTCTCCCAAGTACTGAGAATACAGGTGTACACCACCCCACCCAGCCAATTCATTTTTAACTTAGAGTAAGAAGAGGTAAAGTTTTCTTTGGAACTTCATGCCTCAAGCCAGCACTGCTCTGCAGAGCTCAGTCTAACCGTGGAAAAATGAGTAGGACCAGCTGTTGCCCTAGCCAAGACAGCAAAGAGAGGAGGACTGGTATGAAACAAAAAGTCATTTTAACTACTTTATGGATCTGAGTAAGGCACAAATAAATAATTAGAAAGTATTTTGAATTAGGGCATTCAGTTTGGGTCTAACTTCTGACTAAACCTCCTCTTTGCCGTTTAGGTCAGAGTTAATCTGACCTTGGCTTGAAATGAAAGCCTTAGAAAAAGAAATTAACCAGCTGGGTCACTAGAGTTTGGGGGATATATAATTACCAAAATAATTAAGCAGAATGCATCTGCCACATCATTTTGGCATGGCTTATTACATATTCCCAGTCAATCATACAAGACTGAGGAAACTGTACAGCATTTTGAGGTTGAATTAGGAAACTATTTTCAGTAAACCCATTTGTCTTATTTCCCTGTACCTGACAGACTGTTTATGCATAAGTCTTGATGTGTGTAATTGTAGCTAGGATAGTTGAAAGTAGAAACAATGTTTAGTTTTTTTGGTATAGGGGATTGAACCCAGTGGCATTCTAACTCTGAGCTACACCTCAACTATATTTTTATTTTTTATTTTTTGTGAAACAGTCTCTTTAAGTTACTGAGGGTCACAGTAAGTTGCTGAGGCTGGCCTGAAACCTTCGGTCCTCCTGTCTCCATCTACAATGTTCACTCTGATATGGAACTCCTAATGCTGTAATGCCAAAGGGTCAGCTATATCTTATTTCATGAAGAAAAGAAGGATCGGAAACACAGAAAACAATAGAATGAACTGCTCATTTAGAGAAGAGGGGAAATGGAAGTGTAAAAGATTCATTTTAAATTCTAATAAGAACTGTCTGAAACTCAGGATACACACTGGAAAGTAACCAACATGCTTTGAAAGTTACATATAATACAAACAGCCCAAGTTTCAAAAAGCAATTGTTCCTGGTATCACTTGACTAGCTGACACTGGGGCATAGCTTTATGTATAAAGGTGTTCATTACAATGGTGAAGATCATAATAGTAATATATTACGAAGAATTTCATTGTCCAATAATAGAGAAAATTTAAATAAATTATGGAGTGAAGAGATATATATCCAGTAAAAGGTTTATATGGCTTTTTTGTACAAGGATATTCTGAGTTACACCCCTAGCTCTTTTTATTTTTTAGTTTTAAACAGTGTCTTACTAAGTTATAGGACGATCCTCCTATCTCAAGATTTCCAGGTACTGGGATTATAGGCATGAACCACCAAGCCTGGTAACTCTTTTATATTACTGATACTAAAAGAAATTTACTAGCTAGAACCTGATCATCTTGGAGTGAGTATCCTGCCACCTAGCCTAAGCTGGAGACAGTAACAACAAAGATTAATTACAGTCAGATGCCCATCCCCTGATGGCTAGATTTATTAACAGAAAAGCCCTATCTCATTATGGTTTAAGTGGGCAAGTATGTATAGATGTTCATTTCTAAATCATATACTTGGAATAGAAAGGAAAGTCCTCTTTTTTTAAAATAGAAGTATACCACTAACAAATGCAAAAGTGATAGAATAAGAAAAATAACTTTATAACTACCATAGTACTAACTGATTCAGGCCAGAATAATCAGTAGATAATAAAACTACTGGATGAGTGGCTATGGAGGAAAAGAATGATCACACAACCTTATCGATTGTTTCCTGATTAGAAGTGAGGGGTGGCAGCAGAGAACGCTGGTGGTTTTATAACCATAAAGTAGAATCCTATGAATTGTAAGTTGACTTGTAATATCACTTGCCTTTGTGTAACACCCTTCCCTTAAGTAGGGACACAATCTATGAATATGATGAGGTAGAAGTATGTTACTAACTACCAAGTGACCTGGCAATTCCACTATTGGATACATGCTCGAAGAAATGGAATCACAATGTCAAAGAGATATCTGCATGTTCACGTTCATAGCAGCACTATTCACAGGAGGCAAGAAATTGAATTATCCTAAGTATTCATCAATGAATAAAATGATAAAAAAACTAAATATATATGCAGACATACACACGCACACACACAAACACAAGGAAATATTATTCAAACCTAAATAAGGAGAAAATCTCTGGCCACGGTGGTGTACATTTGTATCCCAGTACTTGGGAAGCTGATACAGGAGGATCTCATGTTTGAGGCCAGCCTTAGCAAAGTATCAAGACCCTGCTTTAAAATAAAGTATAAAAGGGGCTCAGGGTATAGAATGGAGGTAGAAAGGTAGAATTCCACTGGGTTCAATCCCCAGGACCAAAAGAAAAACAAAATATCAAATTAACAAAATGAGAAGGGCAGCCTCAGTCAATGCCTTGACTCCTGACCCATGAAAATGATGAGATAATAAATATGTATTGCTGTAAGCTGCTGAGTTAATGGTAATTCATTATGCAGTAAGAGATAACAAATGCAACTGCACTCAAATGATCAAACTGAAAATCGCGAAAAATATGCCTACTAATGTTATGTTCTGAGAAAAATAGGTCATCTCAGCAGTACTTCTGTCAAAAATGATTAATGAGGTCGAGTGTGGTAATGCCCGCTTGTAGTCTCAGCCTCAAAAGTACTGGGACTCCGAGTACTTGGGAGGCTGAGACAGGAGGATTGTAGGTTTGAGGACAGCCTCAGCAAATAGTGATATTCTCATCAAACTAGTGAGATTCTGTTTCAAAATACAAATAAAAATGGGATTGGGAGTGTAACTTGGAGGTAGAATGCCCCTGGATTCAATCCCCAGTACCCCACATCCCCCCAAAAAAATTTAATGAGGATCTGATCTTTAGAAAAATATCAGACATGTTCAATTGTGGTGCAGCTGCCAAACCACTGTCCTGGATTTTTCAAAAATATGTGTCTGGCACAAGACAGAACAGGCTGGAGAACTATTTTTATTTAAGATGATTAAAGAAATATGGTGAGTAAATATAACGTTTGACCCTCTACTGGATCCTGGATTGAGAAACAAGTATAACAGACATTATTGGGACAATTGATGAAATTTCAATATGTATAATATTATTCTATCAATGTTCAATTTAACAAGCATGAAAATTGTTTTAAGGAAATGTAGGAAAATTTTCATATTTTTAGGATTTACAGGTTGGAGTATTTCGTGAATACATGCTAGTAGTATGATGTCTACAACTTACTCAAATGTCTCAGCAAGAAAGCATAGCATCAAACTAGGTATAGTGGCACATGGCTATAATTCCAATACTTAGGAGGCTGAGAGAGGAGAGTCACAGGTTCAAAGCCAGCCTTAGCAACTTAGTGAGACCCCCAGCAACTTAATGAGACTCTGTTTAAAAATATAGAGTTGGAGAGTGTAACTTGGAGGTAGAATGCCCCTGGGTTTAATCCTCAGTATAAAAAAGCAAAAAACAAAAGAAAAAAAGCATAACATCCACCACCACACCCACTTACCCTCACACACAGATGGTGTGGGGGGGGGATAGAGGAGAAAGCATATGAGCACACATTAGGCACAATTATTAGTAAACCTAGGTGAAGGATATTAAATAATATGATTTATATTTGTTCATGGTATCTTTCTTTTTATTATTGGGGATTTAACCCACAGCCTTTGTGCACAGGTTCTGAACCATATCTCCAGCCCCTTACTACAAATTTTATTTTGATACAGGATTAACTAGATTCCCTAGGCTGGCCTTGATTCCCTAGGCTGGCCTTGAAATTGCAATATTTTCTGCCTTAAATTTCTTTCTTTTTTATTTTTGGTGGTACTGGGGGTGGAACCCAGGGGCTTTCTACTCTGAGATATACTTCCACACCTATTTTATATTTTATTTGGAAACAGGGTCTCACTAAGTTGCTGAGAGCCTCACTAAGTAGCTGAGGCTGGCTTTGAACCTGTGTGATCCTCCTGTCTCAGCCTCCCAAACATGGGGATTACAAATGTGTGCCACCATGACCGGCTTCTGCCTTAAATTTCTGAGTAGCTGAGATTACAGGCATTCATCACAGTGCTCAGCTGTTTATGGTATGACACAACTTTTTATTTTTTGTACTGGGGGTACATTTATCACTGGGCTACATTCCAAGATTTTTAGTATGTTTTTAAAATTTTGCCAGGCATGGTGGTGCAGGCTTGTACTCCCAGCAGCTGGAAGGCGGAGACCAGAGGATCACGGTTCTCAGACAGCCTCAGCTACTTAGTGAGGTCTCTTGCAACTCAGAGAGACCAAGTTTCAAAAATAAAGAATAAAAACTTAGGGATAGGGGTGTCACTCAGAGGTAGAATGCCCCTGGGTTCCATTCCTTGTACTGCACAAAAAAATTTTTTTGAAACAGGGTCTCTTTGATTTATTACACGCTGACCTTGAACCTTCAATCCTGTCTCAGCCTCCCATATACAAGGTTACAGGTATGGGCTACCTCACCTGTCTAACATATAATTAAAAAAAAATATTTATAGGCCGAACTGCGCGTAGCATGCCAGACCCCTGGAGAAACCGGGCCCAGTAAGACGCTGGGTTCTGGGCAGGGGTTGTGCGCGGGGCACACCAGCCGGGGCCCGGGTATTGGGACTCTGGGCCCCGGGCCGAAATGCGAGTAGCACGCCAGACCCCTGGAGAAACCGGGCCCAGAACAGAAAAAGATAAAGAAAACTATCGGAGAGGAGGTAAGAAAGCCGTTATGGATGCCAGGACACTGGAGATGCAGACAAAACTTATCTAAATGCACTGGAACTTATGGAAAAATTTGCCGTGAAAGAGGACTGCTATTTCTCTATACTGTTAAGAATCTCAGACATCACCTGTAAGGAGAGAATTTAGCAGAGACCAAGGAGAAATGCGGTGTTGAAAGTTCTCCGCGATGGTGGTGGAGACTTGTATTCAGGAGAAGCAGAAACCGGATCCTACCAACTTTATTTTTTTGGAGAAATTACACCAAATGTCGAATACTACCATCACGCATGCTTAGGAACACTGGACAACATTCAGAGTGGAAAAAGAGCCTGGGAAGGATTTGAAATGGTGGAGGCAGTGGCAATGCCAGTGGCCAATACTCAGGGGAGGCAGAGATCTGATACATTACACCTGGAACCTTTGAAATAATAACCACAGAGACAGTGATCGGAACCTGCTGAGGGGTTAGGTGGGCGCCGGGGACAGTGGCTGACATCGGAGCTTGCTGTGAGGCAAGGCCACTACTGAGGCCTCCGTGGCTGGGATTGGAACCTGCCGAGGGGTTAGACCGATGCTGGGGCCAGCGAGGCTGGCATTGGAGCCTGCCATGAGGCAAGGCTTGTGTTGGGGCCTCCGAGGTCGGGTCCGGAACCTGCTGAGGGGTTAGGCCGGTGCTGGGGCCAGCGAGGCTGGCATCGGAGCCTGCTGTGAGGCAAGGCCGGTGCTGGGACCTCCGAGGTCAGGATAAGAGCCTGCCGAGGGGTTAGGCCGGTGCTGGGGCCAGTGAGGCCGGCATCGGAGCCTGCCATGAGGCAAGGCCGGTATGGGGCTTCCGAGGCCGGGATAAGAGCCTGCCGAGGGGTTAGGCCGGTGCTGGGGCCAGTGAGGCCGGCATCTGAGCCTGCCGAGAGGCAAGGCCAGTACTGGGGCCTCCGAGGCCGGGATAAGAGCCTGCCGAGGGGTTAGGCCGGTGCTGGGGCCAGCGAGGCCGGCATCGGAGCCTGCCATGAGGCAAGGCCGGTACTGGGGCCTCCGAGGCCGGGATTGGAGCCTGCCTTGAGGCAAGGCCGGTACTGGGGCCTCCGAGGCCAGGATAAGAGCCTGCCGAGGGGTTAGGCCAGTGCTGGAGCCAGTGAGGCCTGCATCGGAGCCTGCCATAAGGCAAGGCCGGTACTGGCCCCCCGAGGCCAGGATAAGAGCCTACCGAGGGGTTAGGCCGGTGCTGGGGCCAGCGAGGCCGGCATCGGAGCCTGCCATGAGGCAAGGCCGGTACTGGGGCCTCTGAGGCCGGGATTGGAGCCTGCCGAGGGGTGAGGCCGATGCTGGGGCCAGCGAGGCCGGCATAGGAGCCTACTGTGAGGCAAGGCCGGTGCTGAGGCCTCTGAGGCCAGGATTGGAGCCTGCCTTGAGGCAAGGCCGGTATTGGGGCCTCCGAGGCCAGGATAAGAGCCTGCCGAGGGGTTAGGCCGGTGCTGGGGCCAGCGAGGCCGGCATCGGAGCCTGCCGTGAAGCAAGGCTGGTACTTGGGCCTCCGAGGCCAGGATAACAACCTGCCGAAGGGCTAGACCGGTGCTGGGGCCAGCGAGGCCGGCATCGGAGCCTGCCGTGAGGTGAGGCCAGCATCGAAGCCTGCTGTGAGACATGGCCAGTGCTGGGGCCTCCTAGGCCAGGAACGGAACCTGCCGAGGGGTTAGGCCGGTGCTGGGGCCAACGAGGCTGGCATTAGAGCCTGCCGTGAGGCTAGGCCGGTGCTGGGGCCTCCGAGGCCGGGATTGGAATCCTGCCAAGGGGTTAGGCTGGTGCAGGGGCCAATGGCCAGCATCGGAGCCTGGCGTGAGGCAAGTTCACTCCTGCAGCCTCCAAGGCTGGGACCAAAGCCAGCTTAAAGGTTAGACCGGTGCAGGGGCCAGCGAGACCAGAACTGGGGCCTCCCATGAGGCAAGGCCGCTGCTTGAGCCAGCGAGGTCTGTATCAGTCCACTGAGTAGCCAGGCCACTACTGGGACCATCAAGGGTGGGATCGGTACTTGCAACGCAGCATGCACAGAGAAATATTGCAGAAAATATAAATCAGACGCTTCTCTTAATCAGCAATAACTAGGAGGAAAAGGGCAACAGAAAGAGGTTGAGCTATAGAAAGGGCCCTATAGTGAAGCAACTAATGTGACCAATCAGAGGGTATGTAATACTGGAGGACGGAGCCTCTTTAAAATGCAGGAGGTACATAAACAAATGTATCAAAGTAAATCACCAAAGAAGTGTGGGTTGGAGGGAGGGGGAGGGAATGGGATGGGGGCTGGAGGAGGGCTAATTGGATGATGTGTGCTTGTATATCCTCTCAAGTCTTGTACTCCAATGTGATTGATATATGACTACAATGCACCAATTTAAAAAATAAATTTATAAAAAATATTTATATAATTAAATTTCTCAGTCTTTTCCCCTATGGCTTTTTGTGTTTGTGCCTTAATATAATCTTCCTAATTTCATTCATAAGTGTATTATAGTATATATTCTATGCCTTATATGTTTTAATTCCTCCATTTGTAATGTATATGTAATTTATTTTTGTGAAGGATTGAGAGAGAGAAAGAAAGAGATAGAACTCTTTTTTAATATAGCTAGCTAATTGTCTTTAACACCATTTTTGTACAGGTTATCATTCCTTCCGTGATTTGAACTGCCAGGTTGTACTAAATTCAGATATATACATGGATCTTTTTCTGAATTCTATTTTATACACAAAGTAAATATTTTGTGCCAGGCATGGGTGGTACACACCTATACACCTATACATGGGCTTCCACTTGGGTGGCTAAATCAGAAAGATTACAGATTGGAGGCTAGCCTCAGCAATTTAGTGAAACCCTGTTTCAAAATAAAAAATAAAATAGGGCTGGGGGTGTAGATTAGAGGTAAAATGTCCCTGGGTTCAATTCTCAGTAACACACACACACACACACACACACACACACACACCCTTTGAGCCTGACATGGTGGTGAACATTTTTAATCCCAGAGTTTGGGAGGCTGAGACAGAGACACCCTCAGCTACTTAGTGAGGCCCTTTGCAACTCAGTGAGACCCAGTTTCAAAATAAAAAATAAAAAATAGAGCTAGGGGTGTCGCTTAGAGGTAGAATGCCCCTGGATTTCATTCCCAGTATTGCACACACACAAAAAGCTCCTTTGTGTTTGTTATGTTTACCACTTTATTCCTAATGTTTATATCTTCTCTTTTTATTTCTTGAGCATACCTGTCAAAAAGGTATGTTTGCCTGTCTTATTAGTTTGTTAAAAGAACAGCTTTCTCTGTTTTTTGCTACTGTAATAGAATATCACTAATTGGGTAATTTATAATAAGCAAAAAAACTATTTTGCACAATTTGAAACTAGAAAGTCTAGGATCAAGGTAACAGTATCTGTACAATGTCATCTCTTGGCAAAAGGCTGAAGGTGAGAGTGAGAGAGTGGGGGAATGAAAGGATGAAACATCCTTTTATAAGGACTCATTCCTGGTTCCTGTGATAAAATAATCAGTCCATTTATAAGGGCAGAGCTCTCATGGCCTAATCACCTATTAAAGATCTAACCTTCTGATATTATTCTTGAACAGAGATATGTTCTTACTCTCCTATCTTCCAACATCAGATCTGAAGACTCCTTGGCCTTTGGACCCAGAACTGACATTAGAGGCCACATGGTTGCTCAGCCTTGGTATTGAATCAAGAGTTATGCTGTTGGTTTGTCTGGTTCTGAGGCCTTCAGAATTAGACTTGAGCCAGTCTAATGTTACTGATATCCCAAGGCCTCCAGCCTGCAGATGGCCTATCTTAGGACTTCTCAGCTATAGTATTCACATGAGCCAATTCCCCTGATAAAGTCTCTTTTCATATATCTCTATACACACCCTATTGATTCTGTTTCTCTGGATCACCTGACTAATACAAGTGGTGAATATCACTCAAGAAGAATTAGAAACCGGGGATGGCGGTGCACGCTTGTAATCCCAGCATTTGGGAGGCTGAGACAGGAGGATCATGGTTTATGGACAGTCTCAACTACTTAGTGAGGCCCTCTGCAACTTAGTGAGACCCTGTTTCAAAATAAAAAATAAAAAATAGAACAGGGGGTGTAGCTTGATGGTTGAATACCCCTGGGTTCCATCCACAAACCCACACACACAAAAAGAAGAATAAGGATTAAACTTCAAGAAGATGTTTTCATAGTTTTTAGGGAAATCTTAGGTGCTTTTAGGAACTTTAAGGCATTGGAGGTGCCACCTGTCTCTAATGAGGCTGTGAGAGAAATCCTGAGGCTAATGAGAGGAAGGATAAGAAAAGGGGAAGACACTTCAGTATTCCTCTCTGGAAAGGGTCTTTGAACAGTTTATCTCATTTATTTATTTTGGTGGCACTGAGAATTGAATCCAGGGTCATTCTACCTCCAAGCCATATCACCAGCCTTATTATTATTATTATTAATTATTATTATTATTATTATTTTGCGGTACCAGGGTTGAAATCCAGGGACATTCTATCTCTGAGCTACACTCCCAGCCCTATGTTGTTTTAATACTTTATTTTGAAACAGGGTTTCACTAAGTTGTGGAGGACCTCATTAAGTAGGTGAGGCTGCTGCAAACCTGTCTTAGCCTCCCAAGTACTGGGATTACAAGTGTGCACCACCATGCCCAGCTATTTTATTTTATATTTGGAAATAGAGTCTGGCTAAGTTGCTGAGACTGACCTTGAATCCGTGGTCCTCCTGTTTCTGACTCCCAACTATTGAGATTACAGAAGTGCACCACTGTGCCTGGCTGACCTCATTTTATTTTAATATTGATAGTATCAAATTTCTCAATAATTTCTTTTGTAACTTTTTGTATCTTTAGTGAAAAAAAGACCTTTTTTCTTGTTTGGTGCATGTACTATGAACCAACCCCACTGTGGGGATTAATAGGCAAAAGGCATAGTCAGTACCTTTCCATATTTACAGTATACTAGTGGTGACAGACATATCAGCAAAAAAGTTACACTATAGTCAATAAAATATATTTGATATAATTACAGGAATATGTAAAAACACATAAATGACATAGGAAGGTTATAAACAGGGAGTTTGATCATGATAAATGTTCACAAACATATTGAAGCCAATCAGTAAGCCAAACATGAGAAGGAGGGAAAGTGAAGCGAATGGGGTGGGAATTGGGGAAGGGATAAATGCGTGATGTGTGCATGTATGCTTCTATCATCATTTTAAAAATTTTTAATTAAATTTTTTGCAGTACTGGGGATGTAACCCAGGGGTGTTCTACCTCTAAACTACACACTCAGGCCTATTTTTTATTCTTTGCTTGTTGAAACAGGGTCTCACTGAGAGTTGCAAAGGGCCTCACTAAGTAGCTGAGGCTGTCCGCGAACTGTGATCCTCCTGTCTCAGCCTCCCAAATGCTGGGATTACAAGTGTGCAGCACTATGCCTAGCTACCTCTACCATCTTGTACCCTATTAAGATGCACCAATAATTTTTTTTAAATGCCAAGAATTGTATGCCAAAAACCTTCATAGACATTTCCTGGATTTTTATTTTAAACAAAAGAAGCCTTCTAGTTGATAAAAAAAGAAAGAAAAAGTTTCAAAAAGTAGGTGGTGGGCTGAAAAGGAGCAAACAGTAACTCACTCGACAAACCAGGTGAGACGTCATTAAAGGAAGAAGAAACAATAGAATCAAAGGCATAGAAACATATCATAGTCTGGTGTCTTCGAGGAATTGCCCAGGAAAAGGACAGGGCAAGGAGGATGCTCAGAAATGGGAAAGGGGTTAAATATTGCTACAAATTGAATCGCTGTCCCTGAAGCCTTTATAGAGATTTAATTACTTTCATAGTAGTTTAAAAGATGGGACATTGGGAAGTAATTAGATTATAGCGGGACATGAGGTAGGGACTTGTGATTACATTGCTGGCTTTATTAGAAGAGGGAAAAAGAGAAAAAATCCATAGTGTATATATCCCATAGTTTTGTAATCCATTCATCTGTCGATGGACATCTTGGCTGGTTCCATAGTTTGGCTATGGTGAATTGTGCAGCTATGAACATGCATTAGTTTGGTAGTTTGGTTTGCTTTCTTTTGGATAGATACCCAGAAGTGGTATTGCTGAGTCAAATGGTATACTCAGCCATAAAAAAACAAAATTACATTATTTTCAGGGAAATGGATGGAATTGGAGGACATTATGCTAAGTGAGGTTAGTCATTTGCAAAAAGTAAGAAAACGGATGCTTTCCCTAATATGTGAAAGCTAAGGTGAAATGGGTCATAAGATGACCTCTAGGTGAAAACGGAGATCCTATAGAGGAGCAAACAAGGCAACCTAACTGAGGGGATGGAAAGGGGGAAGAAAGAAACTCTCTAAAGCACATGATGTACATAAAAAAATCGATGTCAACCACTAAACCAAGCATGGGAGGGAGGGATAGGGAGGGAATGGCATGGGGAGGTGGTAGGATTTAACAGGGTGATGTGTGAATATATATCTACAGAAGTTTTTTATCCCATTAAGATGTATGAATTCAATGCACCAATAAAAAAAGAAAAAAATTCAAAGGACAGATCAGAACAAGGAGGAGGAGGAGGAGGAGGAGGAGGAGGAGGAGGAGGAGGAGGAGGAGGAGGAGGAGGGAAAAAGACCTGAGAAAGCAAGCTGGCTTAAAATATTTTTTGTGACACTGGGGATTGAACCCAGGGACATTCTACCTCCGAGTTAAACCCTTAGTCCTTTTTATTTACTATTTTGATACAGGGTCTCACTAAGTTGCTGAGGTCACCTCGAATTTGTGGTCCTCCTCTCTCAGCCTCCCAAGTACTGGGTTGTTAGACAGGTGTGTGCTACCATGCCCAGCTGCAGCTAAATCTGTATTACCATGTGATACCTTAGGATTCTGTAGAATCTCAAACACAATATGGCCCTAAATGGATGCGACCAGCCAACATTGGGTTCCCTACACCATGAGATAAATGTTTATTTTTTATTCATTTTTTCAATTTTTGATACTGGGGATGGAACCCAGAGGTGCTCTGCCTCCAAGATATATCCCAGCCCTTTTTATTTATTATTTATTTATTTTTTGAAATAGGGTCTCTCTAAGTTACTCTGCTGGCTTCAAACCGGCAATCTTCCTGCATCAGCCTCCTAGATACTGGAATTACAGCTGGCTGCCACTGCACCCAGCTAATTTATTCTTTATAAATTACTCACTCTGAGTTAGGTGTGGTGCCACATGCCTGTATTCCCAGTACTTGGGAGGCTGAGAAGGGAGAATTGTAGGCTCAAAGAGAGCCTCAGCAAGTAGTGAGACTCTCAGTAACCTAGTGAGACCTGTTTCAAAATAAAAACAGGGCTGTAGGTATAGCTCAGAAATACAATGTCCCGGGATTCAATCTTCAGCACCAAAAAAATTACCCATTCTGTGATACGCAGTTATAGCAGTTATAACACAGAAAGTGGTCCAAGACAGATAGTGTCTTGTGTTTGCTGCAGAAACATTCAAAGGTTTCAAGTAAGGGTGTTACATGGTAAGATCTGTGTTTTGGGCAGAGTACTCAGCCGTCATTATGGAGAATAGCTCAAAAATGGCAGGCCCATAGAATCCGCAAAGTCATTATAATAGTTTAAGCAATAGCAACGAGGGCCTGAACCTAAGCAGTCACAACCAGTTCTCAGAAAAAAGGATGCAGATATATTTATGATCTCACTATAAAGTGAAAGCAAGATTCAGCATCCTCTTCTGAAATCTTTCCATTTTTTCTCTCTTTCACAGTCAGAAGTTTCAATAAAGCTCTCTCTACCTGTTGGCAGCACTCTCCCATTTTTCATGTGCTTCTCGACTTTCTGAAACCTGGTTTCTGCCTCTGAATCACTATCTGTCTTCAGTTATTGCAAAGTACCCAATGATTTCCATGTCAGTAAAATCAATGGACATCGTTTTTAGTCCTGATCTTTACGTGGCACTCTTTCTTTTCAGAGTCCTCCTTTTCTTGGCTCTGGTACACTAAAGTATTCCTAGATTTCCTCTCTTCTCTCTGCCTGCTCTTTCTCAGGCTCCCTTATGAGTTCATATCCCTTTGCTGGGTGTTTAAATGTTAGTAATATTTAAGACTCAGACCCTGGCTCCCTTTTTTTCTGAGTTTACATTTTTTTCCCTTGGGTGATCTCACCCATGTTCCCCATTGAACAAGCAAACTTAACTAAAATTAATATGCCATCCAGTTCAAGAAGCACCATTATTTTATGTGTCATCAAGAAAACAAAAATTCTTCCAATTAAATAATTACATCTCCAATTGCACTAATCATTTCACTACACTTCAAACTTGGTCCTCTTTATAATGTTCCTGACTAAAAATAGCATCACTGTTCACTTAGTTGTTCAAGCTAGAAGCCAGAAACCCCGTACATCCTTTATTCTCTACTTTACTACCTCCTACTCTGCGTAGCTAATCAATCTCTGTGCCGTATTGCTTTTTTTCTCCTAAATAACCCCTGAATATGCCTGAGTATTCGATTCTCACTATTATGAACCTAGGTACCATAACTACACTTTCTTGACTTATCTAAAAAAACTGGTCTTACTAGTCTTCTGATTTGCTATACAGCAGACTCTGCAAAACCCTAGTATGACCAAGTCACATCCCTGATGAAAGTCTTGCAGCAGCTTCTCATCAGGCTTAAGAAAACTTTCTCTTTATTGACTTGAGTATATTGAACAAGTCTTACATCACTGAACTTGGGGAGCAGGGAAAGGAAGTTGATGAAGGAAACAGTTTAAATGATGCTATATCCCTATATAAAGGTATTACTATCAATATCACTAACATATATGTTTGGAAAGAGAGAGGGAGGGGGTAGGATATAAGGGGAAAACACCAAATACTGGGTGCTTGTATGTTTGAGTCACTTTGAACTTCACTATGATGTAAAATTGCAATAAAAACTTAAAAAAATAAAATTTTGAATTACTTTTGTGGCCTACAAAATCCCTGCCCACCTTTCTAGCCTTGCTTCACGACACCTTGTTCTGCACTCTCTAAATGCCCACTACACACTTAACTTTTTTTTTTTGATCTTCAAATGTGTCATCATCCTCACTGTATAAGGACATTCTACACATGCTGTCTCCTCTGCCAGAACTCTCTTCTCATTATATAATTAATACAAAATTATGACAACACAAAACCTTCATGTGAATATTGGTAACAGTTTTATTCATAATCATCCCAAATTGAAAACTACCAAGATATCGTTCTAGGAGAATGAAGAAACAAATTCATACACCCATGTAAGGGAATATTATTTAGTGATGAAATAAATGAGCTCTAAATTGATAAAAGTACAAGGAAATATTTTAAATGCATATCACTAAGTGAAAGAACCCAGTTTGGTTGGGCATGGTTGCACACACCTGTAATATCAGTACTTGAGAGGCTAAGGCAAGAAGATCACAGATTCAAGGCCAGCCTCATCAACTTGTAAGATCTTCAGCAACTTAGGGAGACCCTTTTTCCAAATAAACATAAAACAGGGTCAGGTATGCACCTCGGAGGTAGAATTGCCCTGGGTTCAAAACCAAATACAAAACAAAACACCAGTTTGAAAGCAGTATGTACTATATTATTTCATGACATTATGGAAAAGACAAAAACTCATCAGGGGTTGTAGGGAGAAAAATGAATAAGTAGAGGGTGATAGGATTTTTACGGCAGTGAAACTATTCTTTATTATATTGTAGTGGTAGATGTGTGTCATAATGCATTTGGCAAACTCAACAGATATGCAAAATACATAATGAACCGCAAGGTTTATCATGGACTTAATTTAAAAGAGTGTATTGATGTTTCATCAGTTACAATAAATGTATTTCATTAATGCAAGATGTTAAGAATGAGAGGGTATGAGGCAGGACAGAAGTATATGGGAAATCTCTGTATCTCCTGTTCGATATTTTTTTAAGTCTAAGGCTGCCCTACTAATCAAGGCTATTACTCAAAATATTATTTAAATATTATTTGCAATTTAAAAATATAATTTAGTGTATAATTGTAGCTTAATATTAGCTTGGTACTGGGATAAAAGCTTCACACATGCAAGAACTGCAGTAAAACTGAGTGAATACTGAAATCAAAATGTGTATTTATTAAATGAATAGATACGTCCGTGATTGACAAGATATAGGAGAATAACGACCAAGTTTCTGGCTTTTCTAACTAAGTTGTATGATAGCACCTCAGATCTGAGCAAGGGGAAAATGAAATGATAAATTCCGTTTTAGGAGGAGTTGGAAGTGCCTGGGAGACATATGGTAGGCAGTTTGATATGTGGGTCTGGAGTTAGGGAAAGAAGCCGGGGCTGTGGACATAAATTTAATAGCCATTAGCTCCAGGTGTTGGTTGAAGCTGAGTGAGGGGATGAGATCATTTAGGGATTGAGTGTAACAGAAGAAGGAGAGAGGGCCAAAGACATATCTTTGTAGAACATCAACACTTAAGGAGTAGGCAGAGGAACATAAACCACAAAGGGAAGGAGAAAAAGAAAGAACAGAGAAGCTAAAGAAAAATGAAAACAGTATGGTACTTTAGAGGCCAAGAGTCAACAGGGTTAAAGTAGAACGTGGGTCAGGTAAGACAAAGTCTGAATAGTGTCCATTGATTTTGCCAGCTGGAAAGACACTGATAAAATACACAGGGAAACAATCTTTGGAGACAAAAGTGGAGGCTTTAAAACCCCAACTAAATAGCAGTCCTCTTCCTCAAAGCTTCCTGAGGAGGAAAGGAGAGAGAGAAAGAAGATGATAGCTGGAGTGGGATTGGTGTGAAGGAAAGTGTTCCTTTTAACATGTAAAAAACCCGAGCAAGCCTGAATGTTAGCAGGACAAATCATAATGAAATTACCCTTCTACAAATTACATTGAATTGTCCCAATTTAGAATTTGCTCCCTGTCACATATGTTTAAGCCCAGACTTACAGAACCACCTGAGGATGTCTTTTCTCAACTATAAAATGAAAGTCAGTGTTAGAAGGTTTCAACCCAGTTTGTATTAGGCTGTTGCTCCAGTGCATGGTGGTAAAATGGAAAGAGCACTAGGCCAAGCATCTGACAGATTTGCTTCTAGAATACCACATTATCACTGACTACCTGGTTAGCCTACAAGTTGTTTAGCTTGTCTCCATCTCGACTTGCCTTATGTGTAAACCATTCTTACAAAAATCAAAACTAAGATGAAATGAAAGAATGGATGTTAAGAGTATTTATAACAATATGAGCTATTACAATGTTGCTAAAGGTTGCTGAACTCCTTGGAGAAGGCATTATTATTTATTTTTTAGCTAATAAAACCGTATGAGGTAAGCATTGCTATTATTCCCATTTTATAGATGAGGAAACTGAGTCACCGACAGTTTGCAAGACTTGTCTTAGGATCACATAGTTAGAAATGGTCAAATTCCTGTAAAGCTCTACTAATGAACCTTTGGGAAAATCTGATAAAAGCCATGGGCCCTTTCTTCCCCAAATGTATAGAAGTTTACAAGTGCATATTTTAAAATGCTCTTTGAAGGATTAAATTCCTGATCTTCACCATTACCTAAAACCCTTGCCATATGACTCATCCCGGGATCCAGAACTAAAGTTCAATCCTACGATTCCTAAACTCTGACTCTGCTTCAGTCCAGTTACAGAAAATTGGGAGTGGCTGCGGCTCTCATGCTGCCCTCTACTGCCGCCTGCTGGCGGCCCGCGGTAATGACAATAATATCGTCATGCCTGTCGCTTAGACTTCTCACATTCCGAACCACTTTCATAAGAAGATGCTCTTTGAGCTCCGGGTTTAAAACCCTCAAACCCAGCATTCAAGGAAGGGCGCTAACCATTAAACAACATTGCCAAAAATTTCCCGTCATGCTCTGCGACACAGCGTGCGGGGGCGTCGCCGCCATTTTAGTTTTTTCTGAAACTGCGTCACCAGAATTACGGAGACAGCCTTTGGGATTCAGCAGAGGGCGCTGGAGTACACCTTTCCTCGGATGGAGACCGTCGTCCTAGACAACTATTATGCAGAGTTCAACGTTCTGATCACAGTATGATCTCCTCTTCCCTCTCTGATCTGTACCCTTGAGGTTTTACTCCCAAATACTACATAGTATAGGTGACATTGCTCCCATCACTAATTTAGGTTAGGTAAATTGCTGATTACGTCTCCATTTCAACATTGTCAAAATGTACCACTTACTATCTTTTCGTTATCTTTCCCCCAGTCCTGGCTTTGAACTCTTTTAGGGCAGAAACCACTGCTGAATCTCCAGGTCCTACAATAACGTATGACACTTTATAGATGATCAATAAATATTTTTGAGTGAATAAATGATTATATATTATTGCTTTCCTGGATGTCCATCACTATGCCTGGTGTATAGTAGAAATTCAATGACTACTGAGCAAATAAACGTACGTATTTGCAACATAAGTCCGATCTCCAATATCTGTTTTACCTTTTCCTTCCTTCTTCACCTTTTCCTTCCTTCTTCAGTACCTTATCAGATAATAATCTGTACTTGGAAAATGGGGAAGTTTTTTTTTTTTTTTTTGGTGGGACTGGCGATTGAACCCAGGGGAATTGTACCTCTGAGCTACACCTATAGCCTACAGCCCCATTTATTTTATTTTTTTTAAATTTGGAAACAGGTTCTCACTAAATTGCTGAGGCTGTCCTTGAATTCATTATCCTCCTGTCTCGATCTCCCAACTTATGGAATTACAGGTGTGCACCACCATGTGGGCTTGGGAAGTTTCTTAACAAGTTTCCCACACCTACTCTTTCTCCCATTACAGCAGTTTTCCTAAAAACACAACTCTGCAACACTATTTTCTCTTTCATAATTTTCTGGGGCTTCCCATTGCCCACAGGATCAAGTCTGAACTTGTTTTACCAGGCAATCAAGACCTTTTACCAGCCTGACCCTTAGTTAGCCTAATGTTTCTGGCAAACACAATTATTTTCTATATCTCACCACTTGCCCTGTTTCTTGTGCAAAATGAGCAGGTGAGAGATGATAAGAAGCCAAGGGAAGATTGGGGAAGTGGGAATGAAGAGGTGAAGATGGATTTGAAGGGATGCACATTAAAAAGATAAATTTTTCTTAGTACTCTCTGTCTCCTTCCTTTCCACAGCCATTGTGAAACTTCTTTAATCCTTCACCTAGTTCTATAAATAATTCTAGACAAAGATCGTTGGGGGCTTCTTGTGTGCCACATGTTCTTTGTGCCAAAATTTTTGTATGCATTAAACCTCGAAATAGACCTTTAGTAGGCACTATTGATGCCATCTCTTTAAAGAGAAATACAATGAAACATATTTATGCTTAATTCTTTCTATGATATATAACCAATGAAAATAGCAGAACCAGGTAGGATTAAACCCAGGTAGACTGACCATAGTTTCTATGGCTTAAACCAGGCCTCCCTCTCAGATGCCATGACACTATTTCCTATTCTCTATTTTTGTGATATCATGAACTCTTTTTTTATTGACTCCTGCCATTCTCACATATAGAAATTCCACAAAATTCTGTTCTTCATTTCTCTTTATCTGCTTGAATAACTAACATTTTTTGAGCACAGTGTGTATGTCAGAAACAGGCTTTAAAACGCTTACCCTCAGTGCCTACTTTCAGCATCTATGAGAGGCATGTGCTACTTCAGAGATGAGATAAAGAAGGCTCAGAGAAGTAAGGTAACTTAACCAACATCACACAGCTGGCAAGTGGCAGAACTTGAATTGAAACCCAGCCAGCTTGATCTAGGGCCACACTCTAGTGTTTCGTTCATTTAGGGTGTTTCTGTGCATTTGTGTGATTAAAATCCAGACTGTAGAGTTATTGCTGGGTTTAAATACCAGTTTTACTATTTTCTAGCTGTGTGAATTTGGACAAGTAACCTCACCTCTCTGAGCCTCAGTAATCTTATCTCTAAAATGGATGAAGAGTAATAAGGTTGATATGAAAATTGAATGAGCTCATTTATGTGAAGCAATTAAAATAGGATATGATATCAGATAAGAAGTATAGAAATGTCACCTATCTTTATTTTTAACTAACATCAATCCTATGCAGCTCTCTAGGTAAGGTTGCTCGGAAATCTAAACTCATTTTTTTTTTTTGCCACTCTAAGATTACATAGAAATGTTGGATTTAAGCAATCTAGAAAAAAAAAGAAGGGGTATGTAGCCCTCCGTAGGTCCCTCATGGTTGCTCCCCAATGCTCCTTGATTATTTCCCAAAAGATCCCGTCCAAGACCTGGTAATTTTCCTTTGATACCAAGCCCTAAATTGGAGCACACAACTGATTTACAATGCTCTACTGCCCCCTTCTGTGGAGTGTAGGTAATGAGATCACTTTGGAGTTTACAAGCTGCATTTTACACATGCTTAATGAATGGTAGTGATTTTGTTTTATTATATTCCATTATCAGCTGTAAGAGGGTGACCCCCAACTCTCATTGTCACCATGAAGCAGTAGTATAGAGGGAATAAGTAGATTTCCCAAGAAAAAATACATAGTGAGTGACAGAAGTATGGATTTGAATCTGATCCTTTGTAATTTTTACATTCCCAAACTTTTTTTTTTTTTTTTTTTTTTGGCGGGTCTGAGAATGGAATCCAGGGGCATTTGAACTCTGAGCTACACCCCTTGCCCTAAGCTTTATTATTTATTTTGAAACAGGGTCTCACTGAGTTGCGGAGGGCCTCACTAAGTAGCTGAGGCTGTCTGAACCGAGATCCTCGGGTTGCAGTCTCCCGAATGCTGGGATTACAAGAGTGCGCCACCACACCCGGCTCCAACCATCTTTTCATTTCAAATTTCTTTTTATAAATCTTTTCTGAATATGCTCTATGATAATGACTATCTACTGACTACTTCAAAATCTGTTTTGACTTCAGAATTTCTTCCAGTGTTCTAGTATATGATGTACTTTTATGTTGAATAATTTTGTGTTGTTTGTGGATGCATGTATTCTCCTAATAGCTTTTTAAGGTTCTAAGTTCGAGGAATGGACTTCTCAATTTCTTGTTGACTTCAAGGAAAGTTGTTACTCAGTAGATTCTACTAGAATTCAAGAAACTTAGTTAAAAGGAGAGTGGATAAAAGTGCTAAGATAAATAATTCATGGCCCCATGTAACAAGTACTTCAAAATAATAGATATTTAAGAAAATCCATATCTTGAGAGCAGGATCTGCTTTGTACAAAATATATAATTCACAGACTAGCTCAGTGCCTAAATTAGGGTCAAGATGTAGTAAATATTTGTTGAATTATTGTTTGCTGATGCCCTTCAGTCTCATTTAAACATAATATTCTTATTATTGTATTGTAATTCTACATCATAGTGAGACTCAAAGTCATAATGAGTAACAATATATTTCTTGTGGGTACTTAAAAAAGAAATGTTCTAATTAGTTATATACTCAGGTCCTTAAAGATTTAACCATTTACTTGTTACATAGTAAACTGTATTTTAATAATATTAATGAGAATCATTACAAAATTAATAAAACAGTATCTGATTTTAATATACTAAATTATGTATACAATTGAATTTTTCTTAATAAATTGTGTTCATCTACAGGAATGTAAATTTTGTATACTGACATAGATAGAGCCAAAGTGGTGTATATACTTGTGTGCATCACAGTCTGAATGAAATAATCAGCCTGAAGCATATGACATTTTAATTTTTAATTTTTTGCTTTCATCTCAAAAAACGGAATAAGTGTGTGGGTAAGTCCAATACAGAACACAGCAAAATGTTTGCTTTTTTGGAAACTTAATGAATAAATCAAAAACTAAAGTAGCTGTCCACAAACAGATAATTTCCTCTTTTAGAAAGACTGTACCAATATCAGACACAAAATCAAAATTTTTCCATTTGGTCCATATTTCAATGGCATGGTTGAACTTGGCTAGTTCTATCTTCCTCTCTCTTCAGTTTTCTGATCTGTAAAATGAAGGTTATAATGCTTACCCCACAAAATTGTCATGAGACTCAATGAAAGTGATTTGATAAATGCACAGTGCTCTACATATTAAAACCATTATGACAATATGACAAGTTGTCATTAGTGTTTTTTTCCTTATCGGAGTCCTCCTGATGTTGTCAGTTATTTTAATATCAGTAGCATAAGGCAGGGTATCAGTCTCTTTGTCAGATTTGATCTATACTGTAATCACACCTGCAGTAAGTCAAATGATGGGACATAAAGAAGCAGTATCCCTTATCATGCCAATAAATTGTGTCAATGCATATGGGGGAGCACTTACTCCTAGCCTCCAAATTCATCTTTGTCAACAAAAGAAAACAAGAAGACATCTGCAAACTCTGAATTGTTTACTTCACTCCGATTTAACAGCCGTTTTGTCACTTGTGTCTTAACTCACTTTAAGTTTGGATCTTATTTTAGTAATGAGGATTTACTGAAGATTTCTTTTGGGTGCTAGAGATTGAACCCAGGGGCATTCTACTTCCAAGCTACATATCAACCCTTCTTATTTTTTATTTGAAACAGGGTCATATTAAGTTGCTGTCTCTGGCTTTAAACCTGCAATCTTCCCGGGCGTGGTGGCGCACGCTTGTAATCCCCGCGCTTGGGAGGCTGAGACAGGAGGATCGCGTAGGTTCGAAGCCAGCCACAGCTACTTAGTGAGGCTTTCAGCAACTTAGAGAGACCCTGTTTCCAAATAAAATATAAAATAGGTCTGGGAGTATAGCCCAGAAGTAGAAAGCCTCTGGGTTCCACCCCAAGTACCACCAAAAACAAAACAAAAGAAAACTAAACACCCTGCAATCTTTCTGTTTCTGCATCCCAAGAACTGGGATTACAGCATTTGCCACTACATCCTATCTCCAACCTTCTTAAAAATTTTATTTGAGGTCTTGTTAAATTGTTAAGGCTGGCCTCAAGTCTGCTTTCCTCCTTTCTCAGCTTCCCAAGTACTGGAATTACAGGTGCATGCCACGACGCATAGCTACTGTTAAAATTTGAATGATTAATGTGCCAAAAAGATCACTGATTCTTTTAAAGACATTGATAGGAAAGAATTGAGAGAAGACACAGGCAAACCAGAAAGAAAGCTGGTAACTTATAACCCAGGCAAAAGATTACAAGGGTCTATACCAACAAAGTGGCAGTAGGAGTGGTAGAACTTAGCAAAACTTGACAAAAGTTCTAATGTGAGGTCAGTCTCCAGGTTGAAGTTTTCAGTGTCTTTTACCAAGTGCTCACCACTTCCATGCACATGATCTCCAACTGTGCTTTATGAAGTTTGGCCAAGATAAGTGGCCAACAAGTTTGAGTCAGCAGATGGCAAATGAGTCACTTGATTATTTCAGGTGGTGTCTCTATTGAATGCCCCTCACCTCAGTAGATTGATATGTTTTACCCACCATAATTTTCTGGGGACTCATCAAAGTTGTCTTTTGCATCATGAGTTGTTTCCTTTGCATTGCTGAGTAGTATTATATGGGATGTATGAAAACGTTGGTTTAAACCATTGACTTTCTAAAGGTTTTCTAGGCTGTTTCAAGTCTGGAGCCATTAAAAATGAAGTCAGGATGAACACTCATATACAAGTTTCACCACAAATTTTCATTTTTCTGGAATGAGTGCGCATGAGTGCACTTGACATGCCATATGGTAAGTTTATGTTTATTTATTTTTTTAATTGCTCGACTATTTCTAGAGTGGGTTTTCATTTCATTTCACATTCCCACAGAAATATATGTGATTGAGTTTGTCTGCATCTCTTCTAGGATCTGGTATTTTCACTGATTTTCATATTAGCCTTCTGTTGCACATGAAGTGATATCTCATTATGGTTTTAATTTGTATTTACCTATTTCCTAATTATACTAAATATATTTTCATGTATTTATTTGTTCATCTGTATATCCTCTTCATTGAACTGTCTCTTCAGAAATGTTTTCCATTTTCTTCTCCCCGCCATGTGGTACTAATGATTGAAATTTTGGGCACTCTACCCCCAACACTTTGGATTTTTTTTTTTGAAACAGATTCTCATTAAGTTGCTAAGGCTGTCTGTGAATTTGTGAGCCTCCTGTCTCAGCCTTCCAAATACTGAGATTATAGCTGTGTGTCACTACACCCAGCTAGGTACATTTTTTTTAAACTGTGTATGTCCAAATTACTCTAGCACTATTTGCTGGTAGGCTATTATTTTTTGATGAAATGGCCTTTAAACTTTTGTCAAAAATCAACTTAGCATGTTCGTGTGTTTCTATTTCTAGTTTTTCTATTCTGTTCAATTAATCCACATGTCTGTCTATCCACAAATACCACACTGTTTTTTGTGGGATTTTTTTGGTACTGAGGATGGAACCCTCTCAGCTGCACCTCTGGCCCTTTTTTTTTTTAAGTCTTTTAAATTTTGGAACAGGGTCTTACTGAGTTGCAAAGGGCCTCACTAAGCTGAGACTGTCTGCAAACCGTGATCCTCTGGTCTCAGCCTCCCGAATGGTGGGATTACAAATGTGTGCCACCACACCCAGCTTCCACACTGTTTTGATCATTGTGACTACTAAATAAGTATTGATATCAAATAGAGTGATCCTCATATTCACTCTATTCTTCTTTATCAACATTGTTTTCAGTATTCGAGAACCTATGCTTTCCTGTATACATTTCAATATAACCTTGCCTATTGATCAATTTAGAGATAATTGACTTTTTACCTATGAATACAGTATGCTCCCTCAGTTATTTGGGTTTTTTCAGATTTCTGTCATGGGAATTTTGCAAACTCCACCATACAGATTCTGCACATATTTTGTTTTGTATCTACATATTTTATTTTGATTAATTAAAATATTATTTTGCTTTTAATATTGATTTACACATGTATCCAACTATAATGTGAATTTGTATATTATTCATTTTAGATCTTTCTGTTTTTTCTTCATGTATTTTGAAATTCTGCCATTAGGGTTAATACTGTCTTCTTGGTAGATTGACCCTTTTACCATTTCACCATACCTCTTCTTTTTCCCTGGTAATTTTCTTCTTCTACTTCTCTTCCTTCTCCTCCTTCTCTTCCTCCTCCTGTTCCTGCTGCTCTTCCTCCTCCTGCTCCTCCTCCTCCTCTACCTTCTTTTGTACTGGGGATAGAACCCACAGGCATTCTTCCCCTGAGTTCACCCCGAGCACTATTTCATTTATAATTTTGAAACAGAGTCTTTGCTAAGTTATAGCACACCAGCCTCAAACTGACTGTCTCAGTCTCCTTCCCTGATAATTTTAATTTATCTTATGCCTACTCTCTGCTATTAATATATCTATTCCTACTTTACGTACTATACATGTTTCCATGTCTTTATTTTCAACTTATTCGCATCATTTTATTTAATTTATTTTGCAGTACTGGGGATGGAACCTGGGGGCATTCTAGCTCCAAACTACATCCCCAGTCCTATTATTTATTTATTTATTTATTTATTTATTTATTTATTTATTCATTCATATATTTTTGTAGTATTGGAGTTGAAAGCCAGAAGCATTCTACCTTTGAGCTATACTCTAGCCCTATTTTTTATTCTTTATTTTGAAAGAGGGTCTCACTGAGTTGCAAAGGGCCTCACTAAGTAGCTGAGGCTGTCCTTATACCATGATCCTCCTGTCTTAGCCTCCCAAGTACTGGGATTACCACGCATGGCTTCATATCATTGTATTTAAACTCAATATTTTGTAAAATCTCATATTTTATATTTTTATATCTTTTCTGCTGATCTTTGTCTTTCAAATGGTGTATTGGGTCATTTACATTCAAGTAAGTATCAGTGTGGCCATTTACTATTTTATAACTTGAAATATTTTATCTACTTTAAATTTATTGATTATTAATTCAATAAATTTATTTGATTTTTGATTATTAATTTACTTTTCAGTTCTAATATCCCAGTTGATTTTAATTTATACCTTCTTTTTTACTGACACTTTCTGGGGAATTTTGGTCATTTGTTTTAATCATGTTCATAATCACCAATGGAAATACTTTATGATGACTGCTTTAAAATTTTTGTCAGATAATTCTGACATTTATGTCATCTTGACATTAATGCATTAATTTCAGGCTTCCATAATAAAATACCTTAGATTGGATGGTTTAAATAACAAAAATGTATTTTCTTATAATTCTGGAAGCTAGAAGTCTAAGATTAAATTGTCTGCAGACTTATTTTTTATTATATTATTTATTTTTTAATTGAAAGTAAATATTATATGTTTAATCTATATTTGGTGCCCCCCCATTTTCCCTTCCCCCCTCCTGACAATCAATACCCAGGCTAACCTTGCTGTATTCATACTTTTAAATCTATTTGGAGCCGGGCATGGTGGCGCACGCTTGTAATCCCCGCGCTTGGGAGGCAGAGTCAGGAGGATCGCGCAGGTTCGAAGCCAGCCACGTGCGCTGGCTTAGGAGACCCTGTTTCCAAATAAAAAAATGTAAAAATAGGTCTGGGAGTGTAGCCCGGAGGTAGAAGGGCTTCCAGGAACCCCAGTACCACCAAAAAAAAAAAAAAAATCTATTTGGAAGTAGCCTCTATCAGTCAATTTCAGCCTCCTTCCTCTCTTAGATTTCCATTCAAACTTTGCTAAGATTTCCCTTCCATTATCTGGAGTCCCTCTGGTATCCCCAATGCTCACTCGTTTGGGCATATTAGAGGAAATATATGTCCCTTCTCTTTCTGTCTTTGGCTGATCTCACTTAACATAATGCTTTCCAGCACTTTCCATCTTCTTACAAATGACATGATTTTGTTCTTTATAGCTGAATAGAATTGTGTGTATTTCCCATAATTTTGCAAACCATTCATCTGTTGATGGGGACCTAGGTTGTTTCCATATTTTGGCTATTACAAATTGTGCTGCTATGAACATAGGTATGCATATGTTGCTGTAGTTCTCTGTTTTCAACCCCTTTGGAAGAACACTAAGGAGTGGTAAAGCTGGATCTATTCCCAGTTTCCTAAGGAATCTCCACACAGATCTCCATAGAGGCTGAACTAGTTTGCACTCCCACCAACAATGTAAAAGAGTTCCTCTTTCCTCACATCCTCGCCAGCATTTGGTGTTGTTTGATTTCTTTATGCTTGCTAATCTGACTGGGGTTAGATGGAATCTCAGCATAGTTTTGATTTGCATCTCCCTGCTGGCTAATGATGAAGAACATCTTTTCCTGAATCTATTGGCCATTTGTATCTCTTCTTTGGTAAAGTGTCTATTCAATTCGATTGCCCATTTCTCAATTGGGTTGTTTGTTTTGCTAGTGTTGAGTCTTTTGAGCTCTTTGTAAATTCTGGATATTAGCCCCCTATCGGAGTGGTGACTGGTAAAGATCTTCTCCCATTCTATAGGCTTCCTCTTTAGGTTCTTGATGGTTTTCTTTGACGAGAAGAAGCTTTTTAGTTTGATGCTATCCCACTTGTTAATTCTTGCTTTAATTTCCTGAGCTTTGGAGGTTTTGTTGAGAAAGTTACTGCCTGTGCCTATATGTTGTAGTGTTGAGCCTATGTTCTCCTCTAATAACTTCACAGTCTCTGTCTAATTTCTAAGTCTTTGATCCATCTTGAGTTGATTTTTGTGCATGGTGAGAGGTAAGGATTTAGTTCCATCTTTCTACAGATGGATAGCCAGTTTTCCCAGCACCATTTGTTGAAAAGGCTGTCTTTTCTCCAGCGTATGAGTTTGGCCCCTTTGTCAAAGATTAATGGACTGTAGGTGTGTGGGTTTGTTTCTGTATCTTCTATTCTGTTCCACTGGTCAGTGTACCTGTTATTGTGCCATTACCATACTGTTTTTACTACTATTGATCTATAGTATTGTTTGAAGTTTGGGATTGTGATGGCTCCTGCGTGATTCTTATTGCTGAGAATTGCTTTGGCTATTCTGGGTCTTTTATTTCTCCATATAAAGTTCATGATTGCTTTTAATAGGTCTGTGAAGAGTGTCATTGGTATTTTAATGGGAATTGCATTGAATCTATAAATATTTTTGGCAGAATGGCCATTTTGATGATATTTATTCTTTCTATCCATGCGCACGGGAGGTGTTTCCACCTTCCAAGGTCTTCTTCAATTTCTTTCTTTAATGTTTTATAGTTTTTGTTGTAGAGGTCTTTTTCATCTTTGGTTAGGTTTATTCGTAGGTATTTTATTGGTTTTGAGGTTATAGTGAATGGAATTGATTGTTTTATTTTTTTCATTGTGGATTCATTGTTGGTGTAAAGAAAAAGCCACTGATTTCTTTAGGTTGATTTTGTATCCTGCAACTTTGCTGAATTTGTTAATTAGCTCCAGAAGTCTTGGTTGAGTTCTTAGGGTCTTCTAGATAAAGGATGATGTCATCTGCAAATAAGGATAATTTTAATTCCTTTCTTCCTATTTGAATTCCTTTGATTTCCTTCTCTTATTGCTGTGGCAAGATTCTCAAGGACTATATTGAAGGGAGTGGTGATAGCATCCTTGTCTTGTTCCCAATTTTAGGGGAAATTCTTGCAGTTTTTCCCCATTCAATATAATGTTGGCTTTGGGTTTGTTTTATATTGCCTTAATGATGTTGAGGTATGTTCCTTCTATTCCAATTTTCTGTAGTGTTTTTTTTTTCATATTTATTTTTAATTGGTGCACTGTATTCATACATCATAGTGGGATACATACTTTTGTAGACATACATGCACACATTGCCCAGTCAGTCCCCACCCGATCCCCACCCCGTTCTCTCCCTATCCCCCCCTCCTATGTTTGGCTTAGTAGTTGACATCTAGTATTATAGCAATTTATCCAAAATTAAAAATGATAATCTCACATAACAGTTTCATTTGTCCGATACCAAGCTTTTGATGACTTAAAGATAACATTTCAATATTTCTTTTTGCTTTCTTTCTTACCAGAGAATCTATTTTTTTCTATTTTTTAGGTGAAACTATCATATATTTATATATTTATTTTTCAGAAAAAAAATCTATCCTAATATGGAATATGGACTCTAGGTACCCACAATGATCTTGAAAAAGAATAAAGCTAGAAGATATATATTTTCTGATTTCAAACCATATAAAGCTACAATAATTGAAACAGTGTAGTACTATTCTAAAGGCAGATATATAAACCATTGGAGTTAAATAAAAGCCTAGACCTAAATTCTTCCCTATATTGTCAAGTTATTTTTGACAAGGTTTCCACGAACATTTGGTGGTAGAAATAATAATCTTTTAACTAAATATTGTTGAAAAATAATAATTACATGGAAAAGAATAAAATTGGACCCTTACCTAATCCCATATACAAATATTAACTCAAAATAGATAAAAGACCTAAATATAAATCTTAAGACTATAAACTTTTAGGAGAAAATCTGGGTCATAAAACCTCACAACATTGAAATTGGCAGTAATTTCTTGGTTATGATTTCAATGGCACAGGCAACAGAAGAGTATACAAACTCCCTAAAAAATAAAAAACATATTGTATATCCAAAGACAATGTAAACAGAGTTAAAAGTTACTAATAGAATGGGATAAAATATTTCCAAATGCTATATCTGAAGGTATATTAATATTCCAACTAGAAATCCTAAAAATTAACAACAATAAAGGCAAACAATACCCTTTAGAGATAGGTAACAGACTAACATAAATAATGAATCTCCACAGATAACCAATCTTAGTTGTCTGTTGGATGGAAACTCTTGTTTCTCTAGTTCTGATGTGTGTTACCTATTTCTTCTTTGTAGTTAATCTCTTTGAGTATTTTCTCTAGTGCTGGTTTTGAAGACATAAATTCCTTCAGTTTCTGTTTGTCATGGAAGCTTCTTATTTCTCCATCTAATTTGATAGAAAGTTTTGCTGGGTAGGAAATTTTTGGCTGGAAGTTGTTTTCTTTCAGAATTGGGAATATGTTACTCCAAGCCCTTCTGGCTCTCATAACTTGGTTTGGGAAGTCTGGAGTGATTCTAATTGGTTTGCCTCTGAATGTCACTTGGCCCTTTGCTTTTGTTGCCTTTAAGATTCTCTGCTTGGCTTCCACATTGGTCATTTTGACAATTATGTGGCGTGGAGATCCTCTTCTCCGATCCTGTCTAAAGGGAATTCTATGAGTTTCCTGGACCTGCGTATCGACCTCTTGCTCTATGTCTGGAAAATTTTCTGCTATTACTTCCTTGAAGAGATTGTTGATCCCTTTGGTTTCACTTTCTTTTCCCTCCTCGATTCCAATTATTCTTAGGTTAGCTCTCTTAAAATGGGCCCATATTTCTTCAATATCAGATTCCTACTATCGGATATTTTTTCCTAGATTAGAAACTATGCGTTTATTTTTGGAATGATCATCTTCTAAGAGCGAGATTCTGTTCTCCATGTGTTCTAATCGGTTGTTTGTGCTTTGAATTGAGGCCTTTACTTCATTAATTGCATCCTTTATCTCTTTTTGGCTCTCTCTGAGTTCTTTTCGAAGCACCTCTATTATTTCTACAGTTATTTTCCTGATTTGATCTTCTAGAAATCTCTGATTTTCTGTTTTATCGGGTTCTGATGTTGTGGGGTTGTGAGCATTCATTGCTCCAGTATTATTCCTCTTTCCCATGATTTCGGAAGTTTATGCCTTCTCTGGGTTCTTCCCTTGGGTCACTATGACTTCACTTAAGGTGTTCTGGATCTCGAGTCAGTAGTATCTCAGACCCCACTACTCCTTTACTGGGTTGTATCACAGAGTCTCCGACCCAGAGAGTCGATAGAGGCTGCTTTAGGCTGTGTGGGGTGCCAGGTTGCACGTTCTCCTATGGTGTGATATCACTGCCACCGCCCCTCTCCCACTGGGTCAAGTCCCAGTGAGTACAGTACTGGGATTTCTCCGCTGTGGCCCGCAATTTGACTCACTGTTCTTGAGTACGCAGATGTAGCTGTAGTGAATTCGGTGCTGCTGCCACCGGTGGCAATATGGCGCCGCTGCTACGCCCTCGGCTGTTGGGCTGGCGTTTTTTTTTTTTTTTTCTTGGTTTTGATTTCCACTCTGAATCCCTGCAGCGTGTGCTGAGCTCAGACACTGGGAGCTTTAGATGTCCTCTGCACTGAGAAATCCCGCCTGGCTGTTCCGCAGCGGTTCCCCTCGGCTTGCTGTGGCCGTCCCGTGAATTCGCCGATGCCACTGGCAGTATGGCGCTGCTGCCGCGTCTGCCGCGTCCTCAGGCGTGAGGATCTCCTCTGTGGCTCTGTTCTCAGTCCGCTTTCTCTCTGGAGCCTGGTGATTTTTTTTTGTTTCTCTGGTGATGTTGTTTTCTGGCTTTGAAAGGCGCTGATTTTGTGGTAATGGATATTTGTTGTTAGCGGGGCTCTTAAGCCCTGCTTTTCTCGGTCGCCATCTTCCCCTGTAGTGTTTTTAACATGAATGGCTGTTGGATTTTGTCAATGCCTTTTCAGAATCTATTGCTATAATGTTGTGGTTTTTATTCTTGATTCTACTTATGTGATGAGTGACATTTATTGATTTGCTTGAACCAGCCTTGTTTTTTGGGATGAATCCAAGTTGGTCATGGTGTATTATTCTCTTGATATGGTTTTGAATGCGTGTGGCTAGTATTTTGTTTAGAATTTTTGCATCTATGTTCATTAAGGATATTGGTCTGTAGTTTTCCTTTCTTGAGGTATCTTTATTTGATTTGAGGATTAATGTGATACTGGCCTTGTACAAGAAATTTGGGAGAGTTCCATCTCTTTCAATTTCCTGGAATAAGTTATGCAGTATTGGTATTAGTTCTTTACTGAAGGTTTTGTAGAATTTAGCTGGAAACCCATCTGGGCCTGGGATTTTCCTTGATGGAAGAATTTTTATCACTATTTCTATTTTATTCTTTGCTATTGGTTAGTTTAGGCTTGTTATGTCCTCTTGGTTCAGTTTATGTAGGTTAACTGTGTTTAGGAATCTATCAATTTCTTCCATGTTTTCTTGTACATTGGAGTATCAATTTTATGGTAGTTTCTGATAATCCTTTGAATTTCTCCACTATCTGTGGTGATGTGTCCCTTTTCATTTCTGATTTTAGTAATTTGAATTGATTCTCCTTTTCTTTTGGTTAGGTTGGCCAGGGGTTTATCAATTCTATTAACCTTTTCAAAGAACCAGCTTTTTGTTTTGTTGATTATTTGAATTGTTTTTTTGTTTTCTATTTCATTTATTTCTGCTCGAATTTTAATAATTTCCTGTCTTTTGCTGGCTTTGGGATTGGACTGTTGCAGTCTTTCTGAGTCCTTGAGTTGTGCCAATAGGATCTGCACTTCATGATTCTCAGTCCTTCTTATGTGGGCACTCAATGCTATAAACTTTCCTCCTAATACTGCCTTCATAGTGTCCCAAAGATTTTGGTAAGTTGTGTCTCTGTTTTCATTTATTTCCAAAAATTTCTTTCTTTCCTAATCCCCGCTCTTACCCATTCATCATTCAATAGTGTATCATTCAGTTTCCATGTATTTGCATAGTTTATTTTGAGTTTCCTGTTGTTGATTTCTACTTTAATACTATTATGGTCTGAAATGATACAAGGAATTATATTACATCTTTTGAATTTGCTGGTGCTTTCTTTGTGTCCTAGGATGTAATCTATTTTGGAGAACGTTCCATGGGCTGATTAGAAGAATGTGTATTCTGTAGTTTCTGGATGAAATATTCTGTATATGTCTATTAGGTCCATTTGGTTTATAGTTTTCTTTATTTCTAAAGAGACTTTATTCAGCTGTGCGTGGTGGCGCACACTTGTAATCCCCGCACTTGGGAGGCTGAGACAGGAGGATTGCACGGGTTTGAAGCCAGCCTCAGCTACTTAGTGAGGCTCTCAGCAACTTAGTGAGACCCTGTTTCCAAATAAAATATAAAAAGGTCTAGGAATATAGCCCAGAGGTAGAAAGCCTCTCTGTTCAACCCCCAGTACCACAAAAAAAGTAAAAAAAAAAAAAAAATAAAGAGTCTTTATTCATCTTTTGCCTTGAAGGTCGATCCAGTGGTGTGAGAGGCATATTAAAGTCTCCCAGAATTATTATTTTTGGGTCTTTTTGAGATCTAATGTCCCAAAGGGTTTGTTTTACAAATGTGATTGCATTCACATTTGGGGCATAAACACTTACTATCATTATATCGTCTCGTCTTGGTGTATTGTTCCTTTTAATAAAAGGAATCTCACTGATTTGTCTCTTCTGATGTGCTTTTGTTTAAAGTCTGTTTTGTTGGATATCAGGATTGCTACCCCTGCCCTTTTTTGTTCTCCAGTAACATGGTATATCTTTTTTCTATCCTTTCACTTTCAGTCTGTGAATGTCTTTGGCTGTTAGGTGAGTTTCTTGCAAACAGCATATATTTGGGTTATGTTTTTTGATCCACATGCCAGTCTATGTCTTTTGATTGGTGAGTTAAGTCCTTTGACATTAAGAGTTATTATTGAAATATGATTTTTGTTTTCTGTCATTTTGTGTTCTGTCATCTGTATGGTAGCTTTTTCTTTCTTCTTTATTTAGAGGCCCCTCTGATCACTTTCCTCTCTTCTCTGGTTCTGAAGTCTGCTTCTTTTTTCTTCTTTATGGTTTATTTCTTTAAGTATTTTCTCAAGTGTTGGCTTTGAAATAAAATTTTTTGAGGTTTTGTTTATCTTGAAGCACTTTTATTTCTCCATCAACTTTGAATAGTAGTTTTGCTGGATAAAGTAGTTTTGGTTGGAAGTTATTTTCTTCCAAGGTCTGGATCACGTCATACCAGTCTCTCTTGGCATTCATGACCTGGGTTGTATAGTCTGGGGTGATTCTTATTGTTTTGCCTCTGTATATCACCCGACCTTTTGTTCTCACTGCTTTTAAGATCTTTTCTTTGGCCTCTATGTTAGTCATTTTGACTATTATGTTGCGTGGGGAGGTCCTTCTCTGATCTTGTCTTAATGGTGTTCTTTATGTCTCCTGAACATGAAGATCTATGTCTCTTTTCATGTTTGGGAAATTCTCTGAAATTATTTCTGTGAAGAGTTTACGGATTCCCCTGGTCTGTACCTGTATCCCTTCTTCAATGCCTTTTATCTGTAAGTTAGAGCATTTCATGTTGTCCCAAATTTGCTATATGTTTAGTTTTTGTTGCTGTAATGACTTCTGTATACTATTGACTGTGTTTTCAGTTTTGGATGAACTGTCTTCTAGCAGTGATATTCTACTTTCCATTTCATCTAATATTCCAGAATTTCTTTCTATTGCTGGCTTCATTTCATTTATTGATTCTTTCATTTCATTCCAGACCTCTTTCTGATTCTTTCTTAGTATTTCTAACTCATCTTTCATCTCCTCTAAACTTGTTTTAAATCCTTTCATCATATTGTAGATCAAGATTCGGTATTCCACTTCTTGCATTTCTTGTAGGTCAGTACTTGTGACTTCTGTTATTTCTCCACTATTCCTGATTCTCATATTTAAAAAGTTCTCAGGCCTGCTTTTCTGTTTTTTTCCCATGGTTTGTAGGTATTATTTTTATCCCAGTCTTAGTATTAGGAATTTAGAAAAGTCAACCTGTAAACAGTACTTTTTCTAGTGATGAGGGTTTGGTGATAGTGGAGTAGCTAGGGTGATGGGTGCAGGAATCAGGTAAGGTAGAAAATATGATTAGGTTGTGGAAGAATTTATATATAATAAGGTTGTATCTGGTTGAGAATGGGAGAAGTTTAGATAGTAAGGCTGTTGTATTTATTGGAATATATAAGTATGGAGATGTGAGAAATTTTGTGTATTAAACACAGAGATACATTTGGGGGAAAAAGAGAAGGTTTTGAGGGAAGATAGTATATAGCCTAAATTGAAGACTTTGTAGAAGGAGTAGGGGAAAGGAACAAAGACAAATGGATAAAGAAACAAAATAAGGTACAAAGGCTAACTTTTATACATCATGTATAGGCAGCAACTTCGACCAAAAAAAAAAAAAAAAACTTCCAAGAGAGAACAGAAAAGATTAAGAGATTAAACAGGATGAGAATAAAATAAAACAAAGCACTAACCACCATATATAAGTAAGAAAAAGAAGGAACCAAAAAATTATGCCCCCAGAAAACCAAAAACCAAAACAAACCCAAAGACCCCCAAAATAAAACAAATAATACCAAACAGCAAAAATAAAAAAATGAAATATAAAAGTATAGAAAAATAATAAAAAATAACAGTCCTACTACGTTACTAATGGTGATTGTGCCACTGTCTTGTATTTGGTTGGAGCGTCCCCTTGTGGCCCTGCGCAGATATCACAGCTTAAGCATCCTTCTGTGATAGCGGAGTTGATGGCCCCCTCTGTGCACACTGGCACTCACAGTTATCACATTCACTGTGTGCTCGCCGGTCCCGTGGCTCCTCTGAGATCACGCTGTTACCTAGCAGTCCCTTCTGTGGTTCTGAAGTTCTGGTAGCTCTTCCATATCCTGCTGATTTGCTGCTTCCGTGGTTAGAAGGTCCACTTCCGGATCGCTGAAGGTCACCGGGCATGTCTGCGGGGCCACGTTTGGTGGGCGAACAGTGCCACTCAGGAGCTCCAGTTAGCTCGCAACTTCAGGTATTGGAACTCTTTGGTCACTTTCAGACTCTAGGGCCTCTCTTGGAATGTTAAGAACCCAAAAGTTCTGTTTGGGCCGGGGCCCCACAGCTGCCTGCATCTGCGCCTGCAATCCGCTGGCCACCTGAGTCTTCAGTTCACTTTCTGCTCTTTTTGCGTGTTGCGGTGAATCTTGCAACTCAGTTGTTGGATTTCTTCTGCCGTAGTCCCCGAGTATGTTTTGTGTTGTACGCTGAGTTTTCTCTTTTTTAAGATGCTTCCATCTCAGTAGTTGAACTTAATTTGCTTCAGCTGGTGAGGTATGCTGCATCTCTCTGTCGCCATCTTGATCCTCCAAAACTGCAGAGTTATTTTTTTTTTAGACTTTTTCCCTTGGCTTGCAGATTGCCATAATTTTGCTATGTCCTTACATGTTCATCCGTCAGTCTGATTTCCCTTTGTTCTAAACGCCTCTTTTCATAAGGACAGCAGTCATACTGAACTAGGGCCCACTTACAGAACCTCATTTTACCATAATCACCACCATCAAAATTCTATATTTGAGTATGGATATATTCTGAGTTAGTTGGGGTTAGAATGTCAACATATGAATATAGAGGGAGGAATATACAGTTCAGACCATAACAGTTGTCATCATTCAATTTTTTTTCATTCCAGTTAAGATTTTTTAATATTTTGAGATATAATTCACACAATATGTAATTTATCCATTTCAAGTGTACAGGTTCAATGGATTTTAATAACAGACTGGTATATACATAACCATAATCAATATTAGGATATTTTCATTACCTCCAATGGGAGCCCTATACTTATGAACAAGTATCCTTGAATTCCGCCAGCCTAAAGCTAACCTGCTTTTCATTTTTATTCATTGGCCTTTTGGGGGGCACTTCACATAAATGAAATCATATAGTATGTGGTCTTTTGTGACTGTTTTCTTTCATTTAACATAAGGTTTTCAAGGTTCACCTATTTCGTGGCATGTATCAGTACTTTCTTTCATTGCTGGCTAACCTATTGCATGGATATACCATATTTTATTTATGAAGTCAATATTTGATGGACATATGGGCTGTTTCCACTTTTTACTATTATGAATAATATTGCTACAAATATTCATGGTATAAGTTTCTCTGTGAACAAACATGTTTTCAATTTTCTTGAAAACATACCAAGGACAGGAATTGCTGAATCATATAATAACTTCATGTTTAACCTTTTTTAAGAACTACCAGGCTGTTTGCACAAAGGGGCCATACCATTTTGCATTTTCATAGGTAGTGTATGATTGTTTCCACACACTCAACAATAAATATTTTTATTTATTTTAGACATTTGGCTGGGCATGAAGTTATAAACTAAAGAGCTGAGCAGCAGGAGCTTAGCTGTCCTTGGGGCTGTTAGGCAGGCCAGAGGGGAAACACCTCCAAGGGAGGATGGCCAGGAGATGCACCCAGAGGGCCACCAGTGCCTCTGGACTGAGGGGAAGCAGAGGGGCAAATGAGCAGGATGGATGGAGGGCAGGGCTAGAGAAAGGGCAGAGTTAAGTTCCCTCCTTAGGAATTTATACTTAAAGTCTATATTTAAGTCTTTTACCTATTTATTTGTGGTACTATGAATTGAACTCAAGGGCATTCTACTTCCAAGCTATATCCCCAGCCTTTTTTCACCTTTTGTTTCAGAACAGGTTCTCCCTATGTTGCTGACAGTCTCACCACTTTAATGAGGCTCTCTTGTGGCCTTTGATCCTCCTGTCTCAGCCTCCCAAGTACTAGGATTATGGGCTAGGGCCACCACACTGGGCTTTACCTATTTTTTTTCAGTTGACTTTTGTGTATGGTATAAGATAAAAATCCAGTTTTATTCTTTTTTTTTTTTTTTTGGTGGTACTGGGGTTCCTGGAAGCCCTTCTACCTATGGGCTATACTCCCAGACCTATTTTATAATTTTTTATTTGGAAACAGGGTCTCTTAAGCCAGCGAGGCTGGCTCTGAACCAGTGTGATCCTCCTGTCTCCACCTCCCAAGCGCGGGGATTACAAGCGTGCGCCACCACGCCTGGCCAGTTTTATTCTTTAGCATGTGAATTTCCTATTTCCGCAGGACTATTTGTTGAGGAGACAAATCTTTCTCCATTGTATGTGAAGGACACCCTTCTAAAAGATCAGTCAAGTCTAAATGTGTGATTTTATTTCTGTAGTGTTGACTAGCATTGCTCTGAAACACTTTGTTCTGTCTTTTCTACCAAGTAAGTATCCCAGGAGTTCAGCTCCCTGGTCATGCCTTCTAAAAATGGGGTGGGGCCAGTGTATGAAGCAGGTTTTTCTCTTGATGTTTGGCTAAAGAATCATTATTATTACTTATTATAAGTTTAATTATTAATTTTATAATATTAATAATAATTACTATTATTACTTTGATATTAGGAACAGAGGGGCTTTCTACATCCAACCTATACCCCAGCCATTTTTATTTGGAAATAGAGTCTTACTTTGTATCTGTGATTCTCCTGTCTCACCTTCTCAAGTACTGGGAATATAGGTATGTGCCATTGCCATTTATTATTTCTAAATAATCCTTTGTTGTGCCACCCTTGTTCCAGTCCTGTGGTTACAGGAAGCAGGCTTTTCTTGAAACTCTTTTGTATGTACCTTTTATGTATTTGCAGGATATTGTAGGTTGCACGCTATTGGTAGTGCTCCATCTGGGATGAATAAGGGCCTATAATGAAACACAGAGAGCTACCCACCACATTATTCTTCAGCTTACTGAAGTCCCTATCCAGATTTCCCCTTTCTTACCACTCTTAAGATGTCTAGGTTTGTTATATCCAGGGATTTCTTAATTAAGAGCAGACTATTGAGGACTAGGATGACTGCTCCATTTTGCCTAGACACAGAAAGCAGAAATCTGTGCTTTAACAAGCACGCCATTGATTCTTGATGAATGCTCCAACTTGAGAACTACCAGTTTTGCAGATCTCCAGACCCATCTCTTTTCACATATTGACAACTACAGTTTTATTTAGAATCATATTGTATGTCAGTGTTGTATAAAACTGTGAAACACCTCATTCCTGTCCCAAAACATCGAATCCTTGCAACCTTTATAAGTGGTCCCGAGACTTCAGCATAGACCCATACAGCGCTAGTGATAGGTAGTTCACTTGCTTCCAAAAAAGTCAATTCTATCTTTTGCTACCTCTTTTCAAAAGTTCTACCTTGATCTGAGCTGAACGTTGTCTGTAGTTGATGTCTTTGCTTTGACTCTTTTATCAGGTGTCAGGCCTTTAGTACTAAGAAGAAAGAAACTAAGTTCCTCTGAATCTTCTCCAAACCAAATAGCCCCAACTCAAAAGAATGTTTCTGTTTTCTTTAAACCAGTGGCCCTCCTGTGGATATATTCCCATTTCTCTGTATCCCTCTTAAAGTGTGAGACTTAGGTAGTCTTAACAAATGAATTATTACTTTTTGGATTCTGCGTCAATATTTCCTGAAGTGTATTTCACTGAATGCCCATCCCATAAAATATTCTGTACAGAAAAATTTCTATGTTCAAAAACATGGAGAAACACTGCATGGCATCATCCCCTCTTGGAGATTCACATGTACCTTAGTATCTCAGAAGAAGTCTATTAGCAAAGAGAGTAATTTGATTTTCTTAGCTCAGTATTTCCAAAGTATATTCAAATGCAGAGATTCTTTTTTTCACATTATTTCCTATTAATTCACAAGAGACATTTGCTTTGAAAATCACTTTCATATCCAGAGTATGTGGTTTTAAAATTAATTTATTCTTTCTTTCAAGTAAATATGAATTGCATTATAATTTGTGAGACTCCATATTATAAATGTTCAAACAGAATTTATTAATGTTTCTATTTATGCAGCTTAAAATGCATTTATTCTGTTAACTATATCATCCTATCAACTCATACTGATTTTGCAGGAAATTAAAGCCCCAAGCTTTCAATATAGATGTCAGTGCTAGACTTCATTTTCTTTCTTTGGTACCATTGTTTTGTTGAAATTGTTGTTTATTTATTAATTTTTGCAATACTGGGATTGAACCCAGGAACATTCAACCACTGAACAACATCTCCAGCCCTGTTTTTCCTTCCTTCCTTCCTTCCTTCCTTCCTTCCTTCCTTCCTTCCTTCCTTCCTTCCTTCCTTCCTTCTTTCCTTCCTCCCTCTCTCCCTCCTTCCCTTCTTTCCTTCCTTCCTTCTTTTCTTCCTTTTTTTGCAGTACTGGGAATGGAACCCAGGGGCATTCTACCTCTGAGCTACACCCTCTGCCCTATTTTTTATTCTTTATTTTGAAACAGGGTTGCAAAGGCCTCACTAAATAGCTGAGGCTGTCCTCAAACCGCAATCCTACTGTCTCAGCCTCAAAAATGCCGGGATTACCAGCATGTACCACCACACCCGGCTATTCTTTTATTTTTATTTTTTTGTGGTACTAGTGATATAACCCAGGGGCATTCTACCTCTGAGCTTCACTCTAGACCTACTTTTTATTCTTTATTTTGAAACAGGGTCTCACTGAGTTGCAAAGGACCTCACTAAGTAGCTGAGGCTCTCTACAAACCGAAATCCTCCTGTCTCTGCCTCCCAAATGCTGGGATTACAAGCGTGTGCCACCACACCTGGTTATTCTTTATTTTTGAAACAGGGTCTTACTAAGTTGTGGAGGGCCTCACTAAGTAGCTGAAGCTGGCTGTGAACCTGTGATCCTCCTGTCTCACCCATCCAAGTACTAGGATTACAAGTGTGTGCTACCACGCCCCGATAATTGTTGTTTAATTTTAATTAGTGCACATATATTATTTTTAATTCATTCATTTAATTTTCTGTTTGCTTAAAATTTATTGATGTTTATACTTATTCTATTGAGCTCTTTTTCCAGAATTTCATCCTCTTCAATATATTTGAGTCAGTTGCCAGTAAATTATAGATTTTAGGATGAATCAGGTTGCCTTTTTATTTTTTTTTTGGTCTTTTTTATTGATATTTGCTCATGTATTGAGTTGAATTTCTCTTCCACTTTTATTTGAGGGCCTCTTATTTCATTTTTTTTTTATTTTTTTGTGATACTAGGGGTGGAACCCAGGGGCTTTTCTACTCCTAGGCTATACTCCCAGACCTTTTTTATACTTTATTTGGAAACAGGATCGCACTAACTTGCACACAGCCTTCTTGCACACAGCCTTCTTGCGATGATGATTTGTGCCAGCATACCACATTATTGCATAGTGCTTAATGTATCTTATAATGGGTTCTGTAGTATAGTTTCCCTGTTACTTTTTTGGTGGTGTTAATGTATTTTCACACAGTGCATACCATGTCAGAGCCCAAGGATCTTACTTTCTCTGTACAACTCAGAAAAAGGGATCTTCTAGTGGATCAGGCAGTTGTGTTGTAGACAGAAGAGTATATAAGATACATATTCTTCTAGTCTTACCAAAATTGTATATTGGTGTCCACAGTCTTTGTGTTGTTTCTCTCTGCTGATGTTCTAGGGGTGGAAGTTGAGACATGGATCTTCAGGTCCCACTCACTGTGCTTACTTGGGTCCTTGTCAGTGGCTGGGGACTTTACCTCCTCAAATCTTTGTGTTAAAGTATTTGCTGAAGTGAAGGTGAGCTGAGTATCTGTGGAGCAAGCTGTGCTACTTCTTCACTGGGATGAGAGTATAGCACACCAAAAGACATCCACCCAAAAATCTCAAAGTGTCATGTTTGATCCCTAACACCTTGTAGAAAGGGTAAAACAATAATAACAATAATAAATAGCATTGAACAAGATGCAGCATTAAATAAAAATAGGGTACTAACTAAAATATCCACAACACTAACAGCAATAGGAATGAAGGAGCAGAAATTATATAAACAGATTAAAATATAATAAAAATACAAATAAATAAGGGAGAAGAAAATACGAATAAGAAGTCAAAAGCAGCTAGAATATTCAAAAAGTGCAAAGGGAAAAAGCAGAAGAAATGTAGAAAGTGAAGATCATAAAACAAATAAATACATAAAATAAAAATAAGATAAAAATAGAGAAAGATAATAAGAATATTTGACTATTATGAGAATAAAAGAGAAAACAAGTAAAAATACTCTAAAATAGAAAAGAAAATAAATGTGCTTTTGATATTTCACACTCACATACACATATATACACAAACCAATCAGCAAATATAAAAAAGTCATAATGAAAGATGAAAAATCTCCACTGAGTTGGTTGAAAATGGACTGGATATTCACTGGGCCCATATATCTTTTCTGTTTCTTCTTGGGCTATCACCCTTTAAGACAGAGCAAAGTCTGAGAGTTATTGAACTCCTCTTACTTTTGTGTTGCTTGCCAGGCTCTAGATGGACTGGTATGAGACTGGAACTGGTTAGAATGATTCTCAGTGTCTCTGCTCACCAGTATAAGGTTGCATGCAATGGGAGATTCTGTCTGCTGACATTTACTCTGGATGAATTAGATCAACACACTCTCAGGGCTGGACTGATGCCAATTGTTGTAATGCATCAAGGTCATGGGTATCCCTAAAGAAGCCTACTTGGAGGGCTAGGAAACAAACTACCTTGGGTATAGGGGATGTGGCACGTTCTACTCAATCTAACACTCACTGCTATGGCCTTCTGAGGCAAATTTTCTTCATGCAATCATGTATGCCTGATCAGATTTCTGCTACTCTTTAGCTGGTCTCCCAAGCTGCCAGACTCAAAGGCAAAGTGAGTTAAAATTCCTTTTGTATATCTGATCTGTATATTTTCTTCCACATTTCTGCCTCATTGGTATTATGCAAGGCCCACAAGGTAGACACTGGCCAGGACACAATAGTAACATTTGCTGTAATCTTCTGGGGAACGGAAAATGCACAAACTTTCTTTCCCCAGAGCAATAACCTCACGTGTGACCTCTACAAGATGACTTCCTGCCACAGCACCACACTTATAGGTGTGAATTACTGAGCACTTCTCAAGTGCCAGTCATTTATGTAGCTCCTGGATCAGCTCAGTTTAGACTGCTTTTCGGATTTGCGGCTGTTTCCATGCCAATTTTGCCCACTACATTTTCCTTTCTTTCCCTTGTGTGACTCCTCCCCTCTCCTGGTGTGTCTTCCACAGGATTATTGCTGATATGTTCTTGCTCTTTGTTCTGAAATCCAGAATCTCTGGTTCTCCCTAAGTCTCTGGCTGCCCCAAAGTGAACCTCAGTTCATTTCCTCAGTCACTCACTTCACCGAGTAACTGCTCTTCAGCTGCTTCAGTTCTGATCTGTGAAGGTGGAGGTGGAAATTACTGTCTGAGTTTCCATATTCCTCTCTCTGTTTTGGTTTTTATACACAAGTGCATAGCCTTACATATGTCCAATGAAACTTTACCCTCTTGATCCTGGCCCATCATCCCAGCCTCTTGAGACATTTTCTATTTCATCTTATCTAAAACCTCTTATTCCACAATGAATTCTGAAAAATTGGTGCTTAATAAGTATTGCATAATTGAATGAACTCAGATGGAATAGTGAACAGTTTCATGCTCATTTTAGCTGAGATGAAATCAGCAGGCACTACTTTGGCTACAGTCAATATTTGACAGAAGGTCCTTGATAAAGACCATTATGTATGGATCTGTAGCAGGTTAAGGAAATCCTCTCTGGACCATAGAAAGCAAAATTAATAATCTTCTTAAGACTCATATCAAGCCAAGAATTCTGTAAGATTGAAGCCCTGATCTAGAATAATGAGAGTAGCAATAATTTTCCAATCTGTTACATTGGCATAGCCCTTTATAATTTCCAAACATTTTCACATTGATTTCTTTTTTTTTCTTTTTAAAATTTTTTATTGGTACTCTGTATTCATACATCATAATGGGATAAAAAAAAAACTTGTATAGACATACATGCACACATCGCCCAGTTAGCCCCTACCAAATCCCCACCCCATTTCCTCCCTATCCCTCCTTCCCATGCTTGGCTTAGTGGTTGACATCTATTATAGCAATTTATCCAAAATTAACAATGATAATCTCACATAACAGATTCATTTGTCTGATATGAAGCTTTTGATCACTTAGAGATAATATTTCAATATTTATTTTTGTTTTCTTTCTTACCACAGGATATTTTTCTTTTTTTAAGGTAAAACTATCATAATTTTATTTTTCTTCAGAAAAAAAATCTATCCTAACATGAAATATGAACTCTAAATACCCAAAACAATCTCAAAAAAGAAAAAAAAATAGAAGATATACATTTTCTGATTTCAAACCTTATAAAGCTACAATAATTGAAACAGTGCAGTACTGCTATAAAGGCAGATACATAAATCAGTGGAGTAACATAAAGAGCCTAGAAATAAGTTCTTCCATATATGGTCAAGTTATTTTTGACAAGATTTCCAAGAACATTTGGTGAAGGAAATAATAATCTTTTCACTAAATATTGTTGAAAAATAATAATTACACAAAAAAGAATAAAATTGAACCCTTACCTAACACCATATACAAATATTAACTCAAAATAGATAAAAGACATAAATGTAAATCTTAAGACTATAAACGTTTTAGAAGAAAACCTGGGTGATAAAGCTTCACAACATTGAAATTGGCAGTGATTTCTTGGATATGATTTCAAAGGCACAGGCAACAAAAGAGTAAACAAACTTCCTAAAAATTAAAACTGTATTGTACATTTAAAGACAATGTAAACAGGGTTAAAAGTTACTGATAGAATGGGATAATATATTTCCAAATGCTTTATCTGAAGGTATATTAATATTCCAAATAGAAATCCTAAAATTAGCAACCTTAAAAGCAAGCAATACATTTAGAAATAGGTAAAAGACAAAAATAAATAATGAATCTCCAAGGATAACCAATCTCAGTTGTCTGCTGGATGGAAAATCTTGTTTCTCTGCTTCTGGTGTGTATTACCTATTTCTTCTTTGTAGTTAATCTCTTGGAGTATTTTCTCTAGTGCTGGTTTTGAAGACATAAATTATTTGAGTTCCTGTTTGTCATGGAAGCTTCTTATTTCCCCATCTAATTTGATAGATAGTTTTGCTGGGTAGGAAATTTTTGCCTGGAAATTGTTTTCTTTCAGAGTTTGGAATACGTTACTCCAAGCCCTTCTGGATCTCATAACTTGGTTTGGGAAGTCTGGAGTGATTCTAATTGTTTTGCCTCTGAATGTCACTTGGCCTTTTGTTTTGGTTGCCTTTAAGATTCTCTGCTTGGCTTCCACATTGGTCATTTTAACAGTTATGTGGAATGGGGAACCTCTTCTCTGATCCTGTCTAAAGGGATTTCTATAAGTTTCCTCGACCTGTGTATCGACCTCTTGCTCTATGTTTGGAAAATTTTCTGCTATTATTTCTTTGAAGAGATTATTGATCCCTTTGGTTTCACCTTCTTTTCCCTCCTCTATTTCAATTATTTTTAGATTAGCTCTCTTAAAATGGGCCCATATTTCTTCAATGTCAAATTCCTGTTGTTGAATTTCTTTTCTAAATTATAAATTACACGTTCATTTTTGAAGTGATCATCTTCTAAGAGCGAGATTCTATTCTCCATGTGGTCTAATGGTTTGTTTATACTTTGAATTGTGGCCTTTACCTCAATGATTCCATTCTTTATCTTTTTTAAACTCTCTTTGAATTCTTTTTGAAGGTCCTGTATTATTTCTACAGTTATCTTCCTGATTTAATCTTCTGGAGATCTCTGAAATTCTGTGTTATCAGGTTCTGATAATATGGGGTTGTGTGAATTCATTGCTCTATTGTTGTTCCTCTTTCCTATGATTTCAGAATTTTGTGCCTTCCCTGGATCACTATGACTTCACTTAGGGTGCTCTGTATCTCAAGTCTGTGGTAACCTCAGCTGCCACTACTCCTTTACTGGGTTGTATCACACAGTCTCAGACCCAGGGAGTTAATTGAGGCTGTGCGAGACCATGGGGGTACCGGGCTGGACGTTTTTCCATGGGGAGCTGCAAGTAGGGTATGGTATCTCTGCTACCACTACTCCTTCACTGGGTTGAGCTGCAAAATCTCAGACCCAAGGAGATTATCAAAGCTGTAAAAATCCCTGGGAGCACAGAACATGGATTTCTTCTTTAGGGGCCACAATTTTAATCACAGTTATTGTGTGCGCTGATCAGGAGCTGTCGTGGGGTGTGGTGAACTCGCTGTTGTTGCTGGCAATATGGTGCCACTGCCACACCCTCAGCCATGAGGCTGGAGCTGCTGGCAATATGGTGCCACCCTCGGCTGTGAGGCTTGCGTATTTCTTTTCTGGTTTTGAGCTCTGTTCTGAGTCCCTGGAAGGCATGATGAGCTTGGCCACTGGGAGTTTTAGATGTTCAGTGCACTGAAAGAACTGCTGAATTACACCGAATGATCTACAGCTGCTCACTTCAGCTCCTTGTTTACCTTTCCTCTCTGGAGCCTGGTGCTATGAGGGAAGATGGTGCCGGCGTGGCTCCGCAGCCGCATTGTGGGCTTGATTTATTTTCTGGTCTGGTTGTTCTTCTAGTCTTTTTTCTCTGTCCCTTGTGTTTACATTTATTTATCGGTTGCTAGTGTTTTCTGTCTATGAAAAGCGCTGATTTTGTGGCAATAGAGATCGAGTTTTAGCAGGACTCGTAAATGCTGCTTTTCTCAGTCGCCATCTTCCCAGAAGTCTTCATATTGATTTCTAATTTCATCCTAAGAACAACCAGCACAACAGAAAAGGTAATTCACAATTGGACTGAACATTAAGTACTACTTCTTCCTATTTAATAATCAAAGGAATCTATTGTGGGTTACTTGAATTAAATCCCTGACTTTGTTTAGGACCCACTCATTACATGAGCATAGAGTAGCAACTACTGACATCAGATCTGTTTCAATTAAATATTAATTTCTTGTGGTGCTAAAGAATTAAACCTAGGGGCTTTTAAACTCTGAGATACATGTTCAACCCTAGTTTATTTTTTATTTTGAAACAGGGTCACTGGTTAAGTTACCTCATACTGGCCTCAAACCTTCAATCCTCCTGTCTCGACCTCTCAAGTACTGGGATTCCAGGCTTACACTACCATGCCTAACTCAATTAAAAATTTTTAACCACATAGTGACTACTTAGTACAAGTGTTGAGATTGCTGCATCTTTTTTGCACCATTTCTCCCAGTCCATATTTTTTAAATGTGTAGTTTGTGTTTTGAGCCCATCCCCTTTCTATGATCCCTTATTGAACATTCATTTTTAATTTTAATGCTAGACGAACTTCCCTTGTCACTCTGAGTGGGTTCCTACATCTTTTCAGGCTTATGTTTCTTCATATATAATGTCACTTGAATTATGAGTGGGGGAAGTAGACTAGTCATGGACCATGGATTTTCATGGTAGGAATCTCATGAGGTGAGAGGAGACTTGACAAGTCTAGGTTCTGAGCATTCTTTTGACCGACTTAAACCACTATAGTGCTGCTTTTTTAAAAAGTATATTTTACAAGCACAAGCTTAACTTCTTGAAAACAATGACAAACCAAACTCTTAACTTGGGACTAGATAATTTATAAATCCTTTTAATCTTTTACCTTTCCTGATTTTATGATTTAGAATCCAGGATGAGCAGTAATAGAATGGAAATAAAATAGGCTTTATTATCTACCAGAATTGTATCTGGACACTTGGACTTACTAGCTCTGTGCTCTTAAGCAAATTCCTTAAGTTACTGACTTTGGTTTTCTCATTTATAAAACGGACCTGTTGAATTCTTATGAATGTTTAATGAGATAGTGACTATTGTGTCCTTAATTCCAATTCATGTAAGAGATTGTGCTAATTGCTTGGCATACATTATATAATTTTCTTCATAGCATTTTGACTACTTGATACTTTATTTCACATTGACTTTATTTTTGCTATTAAGAATTGAATCCAGGGGTGCTCTATCACTGAGCAAAATTGTCACCCTTTTAATTTTTTTTATTTTGCGATGGAGTCTAACTAAATTGTGAAGGCTTGGCTTTGAAATTATGATCCTCCTGCCTCAGTCTCCTGAGCAGCTGGAATTATAGGCATGCAACATCAATACCAGAAACATCATAGTGTGTATGTGTGTGTGTGTGTGTGTGTGTGTGTGTGTGTGTTTGTATTTGCAGTACTAGGGATGTGACACAGGGGCATTCTATCTCTGAGCTACACCCCAACCCTATTTTTATTCTTTATTTGGAAACAGGGTCTCACTGAGCTGCAAAGGACCTCACTAAGTAGCTAAGGCTATCTTCGAACCGCGATCCTCCTATCTCAGACTCCCAAATGCTGAGATTACAAGCATGTGCCACCATGCCTGGCTCATTGTACATATTTTTATATATTCTTGTTTGTTATTTGTCTTATGAACAGGAATCTCAACTCTCTAATTCAGTGAATTACCATATTTAATACCCATACTGACTTTATGACACATTTTCATCACTTTAAATATGAAGAAATATAAATTAAGGGGTAAAATATTTTCCCCTAAATGACACAATGGATATATAGAAGAGATAGAATCAAACTCAAATCTTCATGCTTTTTCAGTAATATTTCCAACTTCTATGCATTGTGGTTCTAACCAGCTTGTTCTAAATGCTGACTATAAGTTTTCCTATGTAAAATCTGACACACAATCATATTCCCAAGTTTAATTGGAATTCTTGTCATATATGTCTAGTAACAAAGTCCTCTTTTACCTTTTTCCTTCTAACTCCATATGTATGTTGCCAATTTGTGACTATTTTACCCTCTATGATATCAATGTCATTACAAGGTACCTGCTACACAAGTTGGTAAAATTTGGGAATGGTGGTGGACAATGATTTTGGAAGCAAGAATAGCCTATGTGACTGCCTTTCAAATTTTGTCTGGGGAACCTATAATTTAAATATATTACGTGGGGTGGGGGACCTTTAACTACATTTATGTGATGTAGAGTATCAGTGGCAGTATTTCTCCTAGTGTGTACCTAAGTGGATGATTTAGGGAATGCTGAAAGGAAGGATAAATTGACAAGAAGAAGTAATATTCTTTCCAGTACCAGAGAAACAAGAATGATTCATAAGTTCAGTAAAAAGGAGGGTTTTTGTTGTCATTATTCTCTTGTTCTCATCTAACAACAGAACTTCATTTATATCTTGGAAATAAGAAGAAAATAGCAATTGAAATTAGATTTGAATAGATTAGCTATCTGTGTGGGCATTTCACTGGAAGCCAAAGGCTTGGCTATATCTAAAAGATATACATGCTTACAAGGGTTTTCTGGAGACAAAGAAATGTATTGCTAATGGTATGTCTCTAATTTTGGCAATGGCAGAGAGATAAGGAAGTGGAGATTGAAATAGAATATAACAGAAAAATCCAGTGCTTCATATTTTGTGGAAGGGAAGACATTGTAGGGAATGGGCTTTAGTGAGTGTGATTCAATTCTGGCCTGAAATATTTAAGGGAAGACTACTGAATATCCAATACTGAACCAAGGAGCCTTGTTCATACCATATGCCTGAAGTTCATACCATTAGTCTTAACATAGTACCTCTACAAGATTCCTCTTGAAGGTATTTTAGAATTTATAATGATTTTGAGAATTATCTGTCAGCTAGCTACTGAGGAGCAAGGGGTTGGATCTTGCATAACACAATGGTTTAAGGAGAATAACTTACATGCTGGGACATTGATGCTTTTATTTTTGCTCTATGTAGCTTGAATTTGGATATATTTTTGCCCCTAGAATCTCAGGAATATAGTTTAGGTTCACATTAGCAATAGTTTTCAAAGTCAGTGCGGCAGATTGATGAAAGTCACAAATTCTTTGATACCCTGGTCCTTGAGAGATGGAGCCTCAGTCTCCTTTTCTTGCATCTGGGTTAAGTTCTAACATTGCTTCAGTTAATAGAATATTGTAAAATCATCACTTAGGCAGTTGCAGAGGCTAGGCCCTAAGAGACTAGTATATTCCAATCATGACCCTTGAACACTGTAGGGACATTGAGTCCTCATGTTAGAAGTCTAAGTAACCTGAGATCACCATGTGAAAAGACTACATATAGACAATCTAGGTAGCAATCCCAGCCAAGGAAACAGGAATCTGAGTAAAGTATTACTGGCCTCTCTGGACCAGCTCATTTTTCAGCTGAATACCATGAAGTGGCCTCAATCAACACCAGGTCGATAAAAATTACCCAGATAAACTCTATTTGAATTCCTACCTGATAAAAATCATAAGGTATAAAACTGTTTTTTAAACTGTCAAGTTTGGAGGAATAGTTTGACATACCCAGAAAATTCAGAGATATAAAAAATCATAAACTTTCTGTCATAAACTTTCTGTCATTAATAAAGTACAAGTCAGGGTTTAATAGCTGCTAGACTAGATATTTTAGAAGGGATCTCAGAAACAGAAAAAATACTGTTGGAGCAGGTTATTAGTTTTCAAAGATGGTTTTTCCTCAGTATCTCCTGGAATACTTGCTTATAACACTGTTTTGTGCCTCCTTGTATTAGTCAGAGTTTTCCATAGAAACAGAACCAATATAATTTTTGTTTGCTTGCTTCCTTTGAGGAATTGACTGATGTTATGATGGAGACTTAGTCCAAAGTATGTTGCTGGAGGCCAACCGTCTGGAAAATCAGGAAAAAGCTTGTGTCCACAGGCACGCTACTGAAGGACACAGAAGAGCCAATGTTGTAGATGAAATATCAAGAGCTGATGTTTCGGGTGACATACAAAAGCAAACTACATGAGATTTTCCTCTCCTGTGAGGGAGGTCAACCTTTTGTACTATTCAGGCCTTCAACTGATTGGATAAAGCTCCACTCATAATATGGACAGTGATTTGTTTCTCACAAAGGCCACCAACATACATGTAAATCTCATTCAAAATCACCCTCATTGAAACATCCAGAATTATGCTTAAAGCAGATATCTAAGCACTGTGGCCCAGACAAAGTTGACACGTAAAATTATTCTCCTTCTCTCTACAAATTCAAATTCAGTATGCCTGGAATTGGACTCAGTAGTGGTGTCTGTGTGTGTGTGTGTGTGTGTGTGTGTGTGTGTGTGTGTGTATAAAACCCAGGGCCTGATGCATATTAGGCAAGTAATCTACCACTGAGCTATTCCCCCCAGTCCAGTAATTTGTATTTTTGATGAGCTCATTAGATGATTTTGATCTTAACAATTTTTGGCAAACACTGCAAAAAATTAACTATAGGGTCTCTTCTAGTCCTAAGTCTATGAATACATTAGAAGTTATGAAGTAATGTAGTCTAACTTCTTTAGACATGTGTTTTTACGGGGTCCTTACTTGGCTCTGGGTTGGTGCAGCATAATGTTGAACGTTGATAAACCCTGGAGAAAGTCCTCCAGTTGTCAACATTAACTCAGTCCCTGTGACTTGACTCTTCAAAGCCACCATTTCAGATATACATCCAGGCTTATTTATCATTTCTCTGGCCTATTCCAAAAAATTAGGATCCAAGCTGAGGCACTTGAGAGCTTTACTGTAAAAATAATTTATTTTGAACATCCCTCTGATTATAGAGATGGATATGGTTTTTTTATCCTCAAAGGAAAAAAAAAACTATGTAGCCTCCATCTAAAGAGAAATATGGTTTGTTGTTAACCAAATCTGTGATGGGCTTAGTAATTAGTCTTCTCTCCTGAATACTCAATGACTTTTATTTTTTGAACCTTGCTATTTGAGAGAGTGGAGAGAAGAGTTATAATAATAGTAATTACAAAAGCTAACACTGGTTATGCCTTTACTATATGGCAGACAGTCCTCTAAATGCTTTAGAAACACAAGAGCCCTCTGATATATGTACTCCTATCACTCTCAATTTTCACTTTAGGAAACAGAGAAACAGGAAAGTGAAGTAATTTTTCATGGTTACACAGCAAGTAAGTAGTAAAAATTGGATTTTCACCTAAGCAATGAGGCTCAGAAGCCTATGATTTTAATTTAAGTATTTTCTTCTTTCAGAGTTTCAATTCTCCTGAAGGCAGATCTTCATAAGGAGTTAACCAGGTTCCACTGGATTTTATAGGCTTTATTCCACTAGCTTCCATTTTGAGAAAGAACTTGTAAGTCTTAGTGACTCATAGCACCCCATTTATGTACTTTTAGGCACCCCTACTTTCTAGACCCACTAAAAAGTCAGAGAAGCAAAGAGCTTTTAATATTAGATTTGCTAATGCAGTGATTCCAAACCAAGATGACTATTGGAGTAGAATAGGTTAAATATGGATTACTGGACAGTGTCATTCACACCCAGAATCATTGCATCTAGGGATCAGGAATGTATATATTGGCATGAGTAATTGAACCCCAGAGCATCATGCCTCTGAGTTCCACCACAATACAATTTTTTATTCTTTATCTTGAAACAGGATCTCACAAAGTTGCAGAGGGTCTCACAAGTTTCTAAAGCTGGCCACAAATCTGCAATCCTCCTCTTTCAGTCTCCTAATACTGGGATTACAAGACTATGCAAGCACACCTGGGTTAGGAACCTGTATTTTTAATGAGCTATTCTGATGATCAGTGAGCTTCAAAGCTCTCAATTTTAAATCCCTGTCAAATATTATTACTGCATCCTCTTTCAGCCATCCCAGGTATTCTCTGCCCTTTTCCACTCCTCAAACATACCAACACACATGTTTTCTTACAAACATACCACAGACCTGGGTAATCTCGGGCCAGCAATGTTAACAAGATTCATCTGAAATATTCTACTTAAAAGTTATTTTATTAATACATTGCAATTATACATCATAGTGAGGATAAATGTGTTAAGAGCATACATTCAAGAATCTCTTAAATGTATTTTCCTTCATATTCCACCCTGAGGGCCTCACTTTCCTCCTTGCACATGTTAGTGACATTGTTAGTAATACTTTCATTTATTGTCATAAGTATTACATGAACTTTTTTTGTTCAACCCTTCATCTTCTTCTCCATAACTCCCTTATAATACTATAGAGATTCATATATATCCAGGTTTATACAAGCACAATTCCCAATAGCCAAATTATAAAACCAGCCAAAGTGCCTGCAAAAGAGATGAATAGGTAAAATAAATGTGGTATATACTCACACTGAAATTCTCCTGAGCCATAATTAACAAGATTATATCATTTGTTGGAAAACGGGTGAAACTAGAGAATATTACGCTAAGTGAGATCAGCTACTCTCAGATCAAGGGTTTTATGTTTTCTCTCATACATGGAAGCTAGAAAGACCTATAGAATAGTGAAATCTCCTTCCTTATACCTTCCAAAATTAGTCTTGACTCTGCCTTCAGGAGCTCATGCATGCTAGAAAAGTGCTCTACCACTGAGCCCTAGCTTAGTCCTCTATATTTTTGAGGAGTGCCCACAAATTTTCTTAAAGTTTTCTATTACTGGGGAGTAAAGGTTTGTATTTTATTCACTGCTTTTCAAGTAACAGAATTGACTTCCTAAATCATTTTACTCTCCTCTGGGCATGTTCCATTTTATAGTTTGGTCCCACTTAGAATATAACATCTTGGTCAAGACAAAGTAATTCAACTATGCTATTACCCTTGCTGACAATGTCTTCCTCCCACATTTTGATTTCTCTGAATACAGCTTAAAATGGTGTTGGTGTTTGAAGCAGCCCATTTGCCTTATGCACCCAAAAAGGCTTGCAAATACCTACAACTTTCTTTAAGTATTTTTACATTAGGAAATGAATGGTACCTTCAAATATAAAAATGTTGTTGGATTACTAATGATCATCTTGTTTACTTGAATTTGTAAATATGCTTACTTACATGGCAAAAGGCATTTTTTGTGTGCTAGAGATTGAACCCAGGGACATTCTACTTCATATATAAATCCCAAGCCATTATTTTTTTAAAATTTTGAAATGGGGCCTTACTAACTTACTGAGGGTGCCCTTGAACCTGAAATTCTTCTGTCTCAGCCTACCAAGTAACCAGGATTACAGATATGTGCCACCATGTCAGGTTACATAATGCATTTTATTAAATTAAAGATTTTTAAATGGGAAGAATTTTCTTGTTGCCTAGGATGGTTTTGATGTAATTGTAAGGATCCTTGTAAGAGGAAGGCAGAAAGGAGGATTGAGATTTGAAGTTTCTACACTTTTGGCTCCGAAGCTAGAAGAAGGAGACATAAGCCAAGAATGCAAGAACACCTCTCACAAAAAAGGGCAAATAAATGGATTCTCCCCTAGAACCTCCAGAAGCAACTACACCCTAAGAAAATTTTGATTTTACTTCAGTGAGATCTGTTTGACTTAGATTTCTGATTTTGAGAACTAGGAGATAACACATTTTAGTTATTTTAAGCCACTATGATTTTGGCAATTTGTATAGCAGCAATAAGAAAGTAATATAAATAATTTGTTTCTAGGATTTTAGAATGACAGAGTTAGAAGAATGGTTATCTAATTGAACCAATGGGTATATACAGGCTCAAAGAGAGACACATACTCATCTAAATTCACACAACAAGCTATTGGTAGGCCTGGAACTAGAATCAAAATCCCCTTCTTTTACAGCTAAGGTTATTTCCCCCACTGGTTTCTTATTCTGGTAGCTAATTCTCATGGAATAAGACAAATCTCAGAGGGAGCATAGGGATAATTATGAGGTTGAAAACCTAACACTTTCAGAGCATGAAACTGTTGTAAATGTAGGGAAAGGAAATAGCAAGAGGTTTCAGAATTCAGGTGTGGTGGAAATACCTCTAATTCTAATACTTTAGGAGGCTCAGACAAGAGGTTTTCAGGTTCAAGGCAAACTTCAGCAACTTAGTGAGATCCTCAGCAATTTAACAAGGCCCTCAGCCACTTTGTGAGACTGTTACAAAACAAATAAAAAGTACTGTAGGTGTAGTTCAGAGGTGGAATGTCCCTAGGTTCAATCTTGAGCAAACACACACACACACACACAACACACACACACACACACACACGTTACCAGCGTGAGTCAGTGCCAGAGCCAAGCCTTTGATCCAGATCTTTATTAGTCTCTCCAGTTTACCATTTTACCTGACACCTGTCTTTAGAAGACCAGCTCCTATTTCTTTTAACTATTTTTAGCCATTTTCCCCTCTCTGTCCATTTACCTATGTAACTCTGAGTTAGTGGTAGGTGTTATAGAGGAATGAGAGTAAAAATCACTCATGTGGTTTCTGTGCCAACACAGTGTTTTCACAGTGACTGAGAACTTGACAATTTGAAATATTTCACTTTGCTGTTGACCTTTATAAAAGTCTGATTTGTGTTGGTTTTCTTTAATAGAAAAATAAACCTATATTTTAAAATCCAGGATATTCTATAGCATATTTTGTCTGTAGGGGATGAATATTGCGATTGCTGTCTGCTTCTTCTCCAAGGGACCTGGTAGAAACCTCAAGTGTGTGTGGGGGGAAAGAGGGTAGAGAGGGTGATGAGTATGTTAGGATAATGCAGAGATGGGGAAAGTGAACTGACATGTTTCTATTGAGAATTATATCACTTGTCATGGAGTTAGACAGACCTAGGTTTAAATTCTAACTTTATGAGTTTTAGGTATGTCAGTTATAGTCAGTTATATCAGTTCTTGAACAGTTTTCTCACATGAAAGATGGAAATAATGATGATATTTAGCTTATATAGTTGTTGAGAATATCAAATAAAATATTGCACATAAAAGATTTAGTAGAGAATTTCACCCAGAGAAAGCACTCAACAAATGTTCCCTGCTATGATTTTGTTGGTAGTGCTATTTCACATTATAGAAATCACTAAATCTGGAATATCCAGAGAAAATTGATAAGAATAGGAAGCTACTTAATTCTTGCTCTTAACACAGAAAGTGTTCAGTCATGGGCTTGATACTCACTAGATATTCTTTCCAATCATCAGCTCAGAGTCTTAGCAGGGCTTTGGCCTAGGAATAAAAAACTCTAGGTTCTAGTTTCATATTTGTCACTGACTTTCTCAATGACCATGACCAAATTACTTTGTTCCCTAGGCTTCAATGGACTCACCTAAAAAAAAACAGTAGAGAACATATTTAGTTATTAATTCATGCATTCATTTCTTCAGTCTAGCATATTGAACAACTTATATCCACACCTGGGTTGATAGCATAGAAACAATGATAAGTGTTTTGGTAGATTAGTGAAATGGTCAAGTTTATATTTTCAGACAGATCACTCTGAGAATTGAGGAGAGTGAATTTGTAAGGAGCAGAGAGACCTTTAAGAAGGTGGTATGATTTACCATGAAAGTAATGATGAGGCCCTGAACAAGGGCAAACGCAGGACCATAAAATAGCTTGGTAATAATTGTTAAAATGATTGTCATGGCAGCTCTGGACCCCATTGCCAATTCCCCCAAGCAGAATTTTAAGATCTGGTTGACCTCATTGTGTATATCTCATGCACCAACAGGTCACTTTTGAAAATGATGTCAGTGGTGGGACACACACTGGGAGGTCTGGTATTGGGAGTGTAAAAAGCACGGAGCACTTCAGCTTGCAGCCAGCTGTCATCCTGTCTTCTACTTAGAAGAAGCCCCAAAGTACCATACTTCAAACAAGGTTTTTTTAGTATGTGTTTGTGTGGAAGGACAATCTGTACACTATTGGTACAGGATGGGCTGTAGTAGAGATAGTGAGGAGAACTTCAAAGACTATTGCTAATAGTGTCTATGTGAGTAGACACCTAGACTCAATTGTCACCAGCATTTAGTGTTAACTGTGCCCTTACTTAAGGGTTTTGGTGTAGCAATACATTTTAAGATTTATTTTTAAGATTTAAGTTTTTTCCTTATTATTAAAAATGCATTTTCATTGTGAAACATATATAAAGTAAAAAGTGCTAAGCATTTAGAAAAAAATATTGAATGTTATCACAATGTGACAGTCCCTGTGCTAAGCACATTGGATACATGTAACTGCATAACAGTCTTGTGAGTTTGGTACTTTAAAAATCTATATTTTTAAACAACAAAATTGCTCAAGCTCACAATGCTAAGACATGATAGAGCAATGATCTGAGATTAATTTCGCCTGACTAAAGTTTGTGTTTTAATCATTCTTTTTAATTAAAAAAATCAAAACACATATAGTGAAACCCATTTGCTTCTGTACTATCCAGAATGAAGCACTATTAATTTTCTGATGTTTTAAATATTATATATTTTAGAGACAGCAGACTTTAAAGTAAATGCACATTTTTTTTGGTGGTACTGGGGTCCCTGGAAGCCCACCTACATCCAGGCTATACTCCCAGACCTATTTTATAGGTTTTATTTGGAAACAGGGTCTCTTAAGCCAGCGTGGCTGGCTTCGAACCTGCGCGATTCTCCTGTCTCTGCCTCCCAAGCACAGGGATTACAAGTGTGCGCCACCATGCCTGGTGGAAATACACATTTTTATTTGTTTATTTGATGAATTACTCTAGTGGGTGATATAAAATAAAGAAGTTTCAGAAATTATGGAAATACAAAGTTACAAACTCTACCATTCAAACATAATCACTGTCCTTGAGTATTTTTTGTGGTACTGGGAATGGAACCCTGAAGCATTTTACCTTTGAGTTACATACCATGCTCTATTTTTTATTATTTATTTTGATACAGGTCTCACTAAGTTGTAGAGTGCCTCACTAAGAAGCTGAGGCTGGCCACAAACCTGTGATCTCTTCCTCTCTGAGCCTCCCAAGTACTGGGATTACAAGCATGGGCCAACATGTCAAGGTCTGTCCTGAAGTATTCTGACAAAAATGTTTTACTATTTTCAAAATAAATTAGATGGAAGAACTGAAAATGATTCTATTATTCCTAAAGTGATATAATCTGATAAATTTCTTTTAGATAAACAAATTTAAGCCCTGTGGCAGAACCTGAACAGCTATTTACTAAAATTTCTGTTTGCTTCTTTGTCCTGATCATGAATACACATATATACCTTATTTCTTGGCTTTCCCTGCAGTTAATTATGACAAGACTGGGCTATAATTTACACAAAGTATTAGAAAATGATTTGTGCCATGTCCATATCTTATCCCAAATATTTTCCATATGTGACATTCTGTCTTTATACAGGTTTTATAGAGGTAGTTAGAAAAACTTAGGAAGCTATGTACTGAAAATGGAAGAACTGAATATAGATGGATTCTAGGGCCCTATGTCACCATTTAGAAGAGAGCCATCCTGTTATAACAACACTAATTCCTCATGTTTTTGAAGGAAGAAATAAACTTATATCATGTTTGAGCCATTATATTTGGGGGTTTATTTGGGAAAGAAGATAGTGTTGCCTTAACTAATATGTGTTCTTCAGTGAAATGCATGAAAAACCCTTCTAAAGGCAAGAAAATTAATAAAAATAAATAAGCCACTTTGAGGGATGAAAAAATAAGATAGGATTTTAGATGAAAGTATTAGTAGATATATTTGCCTACTGCTAGAACTAAAGGTGGTGGGGAACTTGGAGGAGAGTTATGAAAAGAAAAATAGTTTGGTTAAGAGGATTTTGAATGGAAAATTTTAACTTTAATAACTACTTTAAAAGACTTGAAACATATTTAATTATATATTAGAGACAATTAAAGGGGGATAAGAAGGAAGTGAAAATTCAAGAAATTGGTGAGATTCAAGAGACAAATTCAGAGAAATTGGAGACAAAGACAGTAATGAGTGAAATGTCTCTTCTAATGACCACACCACTTTAGTCCTGCCTTCCCATAGCAGGTCTTTTCTAAGAAGTTTTCTTGGACTCTGCCTTTTTGAGAAAACTCAGCCAGAAGTCTTTCACTGTAGTTTGTTCCCATGAGATTTTGGCTTCATGGCAACAGTTAATTAGATCCAGAACTTGAGCCACTTGAAACAAAGGCAGCCATTCTTATTCTATTCTGATAGGAGAACTTCATCAAATCCAGGTATTCTAAACTGAGTTTGTAGTTGCCAAATCACTGGTACCTTATTCTTGAGGTATCTGAGTATAAGGCATACAAAAAATTAGTTAGGCAATAGCATCAAAATCAGTAGAAATAGAAACAGGCAGTTACCATCTGGTAGAATGCAGGATCAGTAACAATGTACATCCTAAGTCATCTTCTATAATAAGTAAATGAGTAGTTACTATTCTATTTTACATCTCCATATGTCCTTAAAATAACCTTTCTTTACCTGAAGTAATGAGAATATGTTTCTATGCCTTGCTAACTAAAACAACCACTAAAATATCCATTAGAGCGTTTAAGAAAGCAACATGATCTTTAAAGGGAAAGCTGGGATTTTTTACCTTGAAATTTTATTATGTAGTGTAAACAACATGACTTCTAAGGAATTCTTCCCTGATTCCGAAATGGATGTCAACAATGAGAAATGATTTTATATGCTGTATATATGCCATATTCCATATGCTAACAACTCCTAAAAGTTATCTCCAAGCAGCACCTCTTCACTGAACTTTCCACTCATATATAAAAACACTTACTTCACAACTCAATTCATATATACAATGAGCATCTTTAATTTACTGTATCTCAACCCAAACTCCAAATCATTTCTACCCCAAATTATTCTTACTCCAACTTTCTACATCTCAATCAATGGAAATTATCTAGTTGTTTAAGTTCTTTAATGCCTCTAGTTTTTTTTTTTTTTTTTTTGTGTGTGTGTGTGGTACTGGGGTTCATGGAAACCCTTCTACCTCTGTGGTACACTCCCAGACCTATTTTATATATTTTTTAAAATTTGGAAACAGGGTCTCTTAAGCTGCTGGCTTCGAACCTGTGTGAGCCTCCTGTTTCCACCTCCCAAGCATGGGGATTACAAGTGTGTGCCAGCATGCCCAGCAATGCCTCTTAGTTGTTTAAGACAAAAACCCTTGAAGTCATGATTCCTCTCACATCAACCATATCCAATTGCCAGGAAGTCCTATTTTGCTTCACTTCAAAAAATATGTCGTTTGAAAGAAAATGTAACTAGACCATATTATGCTAAGTGAGATTAGTCAATCACAAAAATGAATGATCAGATATTTTTCTTCATATGTGGAAGCTAGGTAGAAATTAGGATGTATTAGAGAAAACATATGTCCCTTCTCTTTCTGTGCTTGACTAATCTCACTTAACATAATGTTCACTAGTTCCTTCCATTTTCTTGCAAATGGTATTATTTTATTCTTCTTTATAGCTGAATAGAATTCCATTGTGTGTATTTCCCATAATTTTGCAATCCATTCATCTGTTGATGGAGACCTAGGTTGGTTCCATATCTAAGCTAGGGAGTAGTGGTAATACCAGAGGGACTTCCATATAATGGAGGAGAAATCTCAGCAAATCTAGAATGGAAGGATAGGAGAGGAAGAAAGCTGAGGTTGTTCAATGGAGGAGCTACATTGGGATATGCATAATAGTATAAATATAGTATGGTTAACCTGGACAATCCTTATTGCGAGGGGGAGGGGAATGGGGGGAGAGGGGACGAAGCACAATCTAAATGTACACCTTTTTCAATATGTTCTACATGTAAATAAAATAAAATATGGAAGAAAAAAGTAAATTAAAAGAGAACTTTAAAGCTTAAAAAGCAAAAAAAATACACATTAGGATGTGAAAGAGACTAGACAAAGGAGGAGAAACCCTAGTGAAATGATGAAGGGGAAATAAGGGAAGGAGGTGGGTGGTAGGAGGGAGACTGAATGAAGGAAATACTTCAATAAACACAATGTACATATACAAAAATATCAATGCCATTCTCAGTATTGTGTACAGAGATGAGCAAGATGGGAGTTGGGGGGAAGCTTAGTGAGTACTGTGTGCAAGAATGTTTCAACCACTCTGATGTATCATTACAGATTTTATATATATATATATATATATATATATATATATATATATGTGTGTGTGTGTGTGTGTGTGTGTGTGTGTGTGTGTGTGTGTGTATAATATCCACAATGATTTCTTGCCACCTCCAGTGCTACCACCCTGGTTCAATCCAACACTGCCTTTCACATGAATGTATGCATCAGCTTCCTTATTGTCCATACTTTTACATTTGGCCATTTATGATCTCATTCTTAGAATAGCAGTCAGTAGACAAGATGGCCTAAAACTACTCCCCTTGCTTCTTCTGGATAAGTACATTGACAAATACTGGAAATAAAGCAAGAAACAACCCAAACAGAACATTGATAGGTGGAAGAAAGAAGCAAACGATTTAGCAACCTTTAACCTAAAGAAACAACAGGTAGTATTGTATGACTTTCCCCTCATCTAATGGAAGAAAGTGACCAAGACCCTGTGTCTCAAACCCCAATATAGCAATAGAAGACAACTCAAGTAGGCTAATGTGTTTCCCTGATCAAACAGGAACCCCACCAATAACAAATAGAGTGCCCGGAAGCACTGGCACAGGAATTTCAGTGATAATAAGTACACAGGAGAACTTTTCCACCAGGCTTGAACGTTCCTTCCTCCACTAAGAGACAATACAATTTGGTGGGACTAGCAAAATGATTCTTGACACAAGTGGTCCAGCCTAGGAAATTCTCTTTCTCCCATTAGTCCAAACACTTGTTTCCTTCAAACTAGATGTTCCTGGTATATTGACCTGGGGAAGTATATTCTTCCCCTAAGATGGAACCAACAGAGTGGGAGCTTTACAGCACCAGATATATTTTAAAATACTCCTGAAAATTAAATTATCACTGGAACCATATACCACAAGAGTAGAGCAGGACCTGTGAGCTAAACCTAAACAGGATGACTGTCTGCTAAAAGTAAATATATATAAAGAACCCAGAGATTCCCAACATAAAGGACAAAATGTACAGGACACAATAAAAATCACTGATCACACCAAGGGCTAGGAAAATTACAATCTGAATGAAAGAAAAAACAGCTGGCACGAATATCAAGATGAATCAGATATTGTAATTATTTGACAGGGAATTTAAAGCAGCTGTTATAAAATTGTTCCAATGATCAAATACAAAATTTCTTAAAATGTATTAAAAATAAAAATTTCAGCAAAGATGATCAGAGTGGGATGTAGAGGAAATACACCAAAAGCTGAGTATATTTTTATCATATAAAACTTCATTATGATGTATAATTGCAATGCATTAGTAAAATAATTAATAACAACAATATAGAAGTTATAAGAATGAACCAAATGAAATCTGTAAAACTAAAAGATACAATAAATTTAAAATTAGTTGGATGAATTCATAGTAAAATGTAAATGGTAAGAGAATCAAATTAGTAAATTTTAGGACAGATCAATAGAATATATTCAATCTGAAGAGAGAAAAAAGACTGAAATATAACTAAACATAGCAGCAGGCACCTGTGGGAAAATAAGACAAGATCCAATATTTGTATCACTAAAGTCCAAGAAAGAGAGGAAAATAAGAATGGAACTGAAAGAGTTCAAATAATTAATGCCAAAATTAGTGAATTACAATCAGATTAAAAAGTTCCATCCAACCACCAGGAGGCACACCAAAATTAAATTTCTGAAAAACAATGGCAGAGAAAAAGTCTTGAAAGTAATGAGAGAAGCAACACCTGATGTATAGAGAGGTACCAATTATAATGATTTTTCATCAGAAATAATGAAAACAAAACAAATGGGAAACAAATTTCAGTAGTAAATCCCATATCCAGCAAAACTATACTTTGGTAATAAAGGGGAAAATAAAGTCATTTTCAGAAAATGCAAAACGGAAGAAATTTGTTGCTGGTAGACATACCCTCCAATAATAGAAAAAAATTCTTCAATTGGAAAAAATAATAAATGATAAAAGAAAGAATCTCAGATCACTTAGATGATTAGAAGGAATCAAAGGTACAAAGAGAACATGAACACAGTAACAGACTATCTTTTTAAAAAACTTTATAAATCATATTTGATGACTGAAACCATAATTGTATCACCATTCAATTCTCAATGTCCTATATAAGTTTCAGCATCTACTTCAGTGTCTTCCTGACCTCATTTCCTACCTATTTTCCTGACATTTATTTTACTCCAGTCTCATTAGCCTAGCTTGATTCTGAAATACATAAGGCATGCTACTGTCCTGCAGCTGTTAAGACTAACATTTCCTTCTGATTGGAATGTTATTCTTTCCAACATCCACGTGATCTTCACTCAAATGTCACTTATTGAGTGAGGCTTTCTTGACCATTTGCTTTCAGATTTATCCCCTACTTTCAGAACACTATATCCTTATTTCATGCTTTCTCGAGTCCCTTGCAAGTATATCAGATTCATGAAGACATAGATTATTGTCTGTTTTCTTAATTTTTGTATCCACAGTTTCTAAAATAATGTGGAACCCATAAGAAAGACTCATATGTTTGAATAAATAAATTAATTGGCAGATTTAACACATTTTTCTCTTGGGTACTCTGGGAATGACTTAATGCCACATTTGGAACAGTATGCTGGGCACCCTGTTTTTGAGGAGGAAAAAGAAATTATTCTTACTCCAACTTTCTACATCTCAATCAATGGAAATTATTTTCTTTATTCTAAGATTCTGATTGAAAAATACATTATTAATTTCATAGTGGCCTTTTAAAAAAGAAGGAAGAAAATGAAAGTGAGAAAGGCAGGCAGGAAGGGCACATTTGTACAGTAAATACATATATTGATTGCAGGATGCTCTCCAATTTCTGAACATTATAATGTCCTAATATTTTTAGCAATATGTTACTAGTTCCCTTTAACACATGAATAAACTAAGTATCAGATAGGTTAAATAACTTGCTTTGAGTTGTGGAGCCAAATATATAATTACAATGCAGCTTTACTTGATTCCAAAGCCTGCACTATAGTCATTACACTTTTATGCGTCCAAAGAGGTTATTCCAGTGGTTCCTGAGCAGGTTATAGCCACCCTGTAAAGGATTCCTAAAAATATTTTAAGGGATGGGTAATTATTATAATAACTTGAGAATACCACTAATATTTAGAAAATAGGTCCCAGAGGACAACATATTTATACTGTGCATGGGCCCAGTTCTACCTAACAAAGAATTATCCTAAATGTTCATATGGCTAAATGATCAATTTACTAATATTCACTTTGTGCTTAGTGCCAGGCTACGTGCTAGGGAGAAAATGAGGAAAAAGCCTTGGTGGTTACTCTCAGGAAACTCACAGGATAGTAGGAGTCCTAAGAAGACAAACAATTGTCCCTCATACAGCACAAGTAATTTATCAAAATTATGGACAAAGTAATATAAGATTTAGAGAAAGAGTAAAAAGAATATATCAGGAAAGGTTCCTTGAAGACGTAAACTTATAGTACACAAACTTACAATACACACATACACATACATATATGACATATAAAAAATGACATGGTAGTTGTGCCTATTCTTAGGGTACAGCACAATATTTCAAAATTTGCATCCAATGTATAATTATCAGATCAGAGTAATTGGCATATGCACCACCTCAAATGCTTAATCATTTCTTTGTGTTAGGATCCCAAACTGTCCTTAACAGTTTCAAACTAAGCAATGATTATGCTATTGTGACTTTAAAATAGTGCAAGGGAGGTGTGCATTCTAGGCATAGGGGGGGCAGCATAGGTGAAGGCATGAGATGTGAAAGGATATGTCAGGAAAAGTAGTGATAGCAATGGCTGAAACTATAGTCCTAGGCCTAACTGTATTCACATTCTGCTTTTGCTAATTCCTAGTTGTGAATTTGAAGAACTCTCTTGCCTCAGTTTCCTCATATACAAAATGAGAATAGGATCTATCTCATAGGATTGGTGGAAGAGTAAATATGTTAATATAGAAGAATATTTAGAATGGTATCTAACATATATTAATCCTTCAGTTAGTTATTTTAAAAACAGATTTGTTTGCTTTATTGTTTATACTCTCTTGCAGCAGGTATCTAAGATGAATGACAGGCATATAGATAAAGATATAAAGGTATAGATGTATAGTTATGTAGATATTGCAATTTAGGGAAATTTTAAGATGTTAGGTTTTAAAAAGCTTGAGTTGGTATGCATGAAATGACTGCAATTGTACTAGATATAAGGTGTTTAGATTTTATTCTATAGAAAACGGGGATCCATAGATAAATAATAAGCAGGGGATTATCATGATTGCATTTGGTTTTTAGACCATTTTGCCTCTGATTTAGAAGAAGGGCTAGACAGGAAGAATTGGAATCAGGGAGAACAGTAGTGTTGAAGAAATCCAGGAGAGTAGTGATAATATATGAGTTAGCATAGTGTTAGAGTGACCAAAAAGAAGGAAAAATTGATGGATATTTGATGCCTACAGGTCTTGATTATTGATTGGCCATTAACGGGATTGGAAAAGTGAGAAGGAAGAATGGAGTATAAGGACCTAGTTCTAGAAGTCTCTTGACTCCCGTCCAGCGCTCTAACCATTTCTCTAAGCTGTTTATGTTTCCCTGCTGCTGCTATTAGCTTGTGCTGGACCTCTTCCATGGCACAGCAGCCTGCTCTTTTAGTGGAGTATCCTGTGTATCCTGCTTGTCTGCATCATTATACTGAGAGTGCAGCTTCTCTCTTTCCTTTATGTCCAGAGATGCTCACTCAGAGCAGTATTTTTGGAGGTCAGCCATCCCCTATGCAGGAGCTCCAATGGCCCTTGGGTAGCCTGGGTCTAGGTACAGGAATCAAGGAAGGTCCCTAGAACCCTCTGCTGCCTAATGGCACAGTTCTCTGGGATCCACTTCTGTGTCTCCGTGGGAAATCTCTACAAATACTATGATCCCAGCCACCCTGGGGGCTTTGCCCAAACAGAGTGCTCTTGGCTGAGCCTCCACTCCTTCCATTTCTAAACTTTGTGTATTTCAAGGGAAATCTGATCTGGACCCTTCTGATTCATTTACACTTAAATCATCCAAGGACTCTGTTGTAAGAGTGAACTCGGCTCCAAAAATGTCTTATAAGCTTTGGTTATAAAACTCCCTAAGATTTTGTGAGCTAGAATTTTTTTTACTCCCCTTTTCTTTGAAACAAGATGTTGTGACTTTGCCAAGAGTAAATGGATTTCCAACCTCAAAGGGGTCATGCTTGGTTCAAGAGTCAGAAATCATGAAGCTCAAAGGCCCAAATGCATTCTTCAAGTACTGGCAATAATGAACCCCAGGAGTATGGGATAAAATGATAAATCTAGAAGAAGCTCGGTGAGGCGGTGACAGGAAGCATTCATTCTACCCTTTTGGATTAGTGCCGAAAAGCCTTAGGACTTTTGTCCCCTAACTGGGAATACAGGGCCATGAGACAACATTCTCCTATAAGGCACCAGCAAAATTAGGCAGGGAGACAATTTCCATTTTGAACAAGAGCCTGACAGTTTAGAGTGCTTTTCAAAGTCTTCCTTTCACTTTGTTCTCCAACAGCTCTCTAGGCCAGCGATAATAATCCCCAGTTTTTCAGTGGAACAGGATGAGACTAAGAGGAGGTGAAATGACCTATTCAAAGGCCACAGAGATTATCTGAAACTTCTAACTGCATCAGTATGGGATAAATCAGATATGGCAACTTACCTTGGGTTGATGACAGACAAGTAGACAACAACGACAGGGTTCCTATCAAGTCAATTCCTAACGACCCCTGTTAAGAGCTGTTCCATGCTCTTTAAGAGGATCATGGAAAGTTTATTCATGTAGCTCTTAGATAATGTCTAAAATATTCCCTTTGTTTTACAGTTTGCTATGCATTTATTATTTGTTTTTGAGGTGATAGTTATTAGGGATTCAACACAGAGGGTATTTTACCTCTAAGCTGCATGCCAGCCCTTTTGATTTTAAAACAAGGTTTTGTTAAGTTTCTAAAGGTCTTGCTAAGTTGCTGATGCTGGCCTCGAACGTGCAATCCTCGTGGCTTATCCCCTGGCTTATCTATGGATTTCTTTACAATCTTTGAACTCATTATTCTCCCTATTATACTAGACTATGAACATTTGAAATAATGAAATGTGTGCTTCTTATCTTTGGGTCCAGTGTCTACCTCAATGTCAGGCAAAGAATGGCTCATCTCTCAATAAGTGTTGAGTAGAGAGTTGTGTAGAGAATGGATCTGTGATCATGTACAGACAGGCATGAATGTGTATAAATGTATTTGTGTAGATGCAGAAATACATTAATTTTAGAACATATATATCTTAGTGAGGGCTGAGTAGTATTCATGTATATCAGAAAAATGAGGTATATGCATGTGTGTCTGTGTGTGTATTGGGAAGATGTAATTCTGTGAATATGTTTAGAGGCAAAGTCTACCTAAATTTCACCCTTGGACTACATAGGAATAGATATTTTGTGCTGGCTGAAAGAATTCTTTGACAAAACCAAAGGCTTTTCTGGCTACTTCTTAGCCCTGCAGGTTAGAAAGGCCAGCCATAAGTACATTTCTAAAGTATCTGCTGGTGCTCTCCCACAGAGCAATGGGCCACAAATCCAGGAATCAGCAAAAATTAAGTCAGAAGTTCACATTTGAAGCCTTCAACCTCCCTTGTCTGTGAATTTTTGTGCCCTTTCTCTCCACACCCATCCCCTAGGGCCCTCAAGTCAGAGCAGATCTCCTGGGAACAAGGAAGATGTCTGTTAAATAGAGTTGGGCAAGAGACCCAGTGTCTTCCTTCCAAAACCAATGACTCCCAGTTTCTTCTTGGCTACTGAAAACTTCCTGCTGCCATCACTCATGAACTCTAGGAGCTTCTAGAGATTTTCTAAGACATCTGACCTCTAGTATATATAGTATTTGGACTAGGAAGATAGACTCTATTAAATGAGAATTCGTCTTTCTTTTTACATTACGTAATCTACAAATGTATTTACAAATGGACTATTTTTATATCTTTTCTTCTATTATAATCAGTTAAGAGGTTTTTTATATCCAAAGGCCAAGTTTTCTACCTTTAGTGTAGATTCCAATCCCTCTTACTTTATCAATGACTTTTCTCCTTGTTTTCTACTCATGCCCCCCTCCCACATATTCTTCATAATATTATTGGATCATTCTCATCATAGTACAAACATCCTGTCATTAACTCTCACTTGTGGAAACAATTATTTGATCTCACATTTCCCATTACCTATGTAATGTATCTATGTTTCACTTTAATGAAACTTCTCAAAAGGGCCATTTAGAAGCATTGATCTTTTTTTTTTCTAATCTGTCACTCCAAGCTGAACTCCATTAGAAGTACTTTGGTTCAAAACACCAATGATCTTCATATTGCCAAATCAAATGGATATTTTCCTGACTTCAAATTACTGAACTTCTCCACAACTTTTAAATGTATATTACTCCATTAAAATATTGTGGTAGAAGCTGGGTGTGGTGGTGCATGCTTGTAATCCCCGCGCTTGGGAGGCTGAGACAGGAGGTTCGAAGCCAGCCTCAGCTGGTTTAAGAGACCCTGTTTCCAAATATATAAAAAATAAGGTCTGGTAGTGTAGCATGGAAGTATAAGGCCCCTGGGCTCCATCCCCAGTACCACTCAAAACAACAAAACAAAACAAAAATATTGTGGTAGAACACTTACTATGAAGTTTAAGTTTAAAACACATTATGATCAACTGTAGTACAATGTTGTCCACAAGATCTCTGGAGCTTATTCATCCTGCTTAATAGAAACTTTATACCTGATGATTTGTAACTTCCCATTTCTCACTCTCTCCAACACCTGGCAGCTACCATTCACCTTTTGGTTCTGAGAGATCTTAAATAATAGAATCATAAAATGTTTGTGAAAGTGGCTTTTTCTTCTAACATAATGTTCTTAAGATGCCTCTATATTGTACATTTCAGAGGTCCTTTCTTTTTTTAAGGGTGAATAACCTTACATTTGATGTATAACCATCTTTTATTTATTAATCTGTAGATGGACATTTTGGCTGTCACTACATGTTGGCAATTGTGAATAATGATGAAATGAAATAGGAGTGCTGGTATCTCTTTAAGATTCTGATTTCAAGTATTTTGGACGAATACTCAGAAATGGAGTTGTTGGATCACATGATAACCTTATTTTTAATTTTTTTGAGAAAACTCCACACTGATTTATGAAGTGGCCACACCATTTTGCAATCTACCAAAGTATGCAAGGGTTCAATTTCCCCACATCCTCTCCACAATTTATTGTCTATTTTAAATAATAGCCATCCTGACAAAAATGTGATAATATTTCATTGTGCTTTTGATTTTCATTTCTTTGATAATTAGTGCCATTGAACTTTTTTCATGTATGTTTTGGCTATTTGTATGTCTTCCCTTCAACTTTTTAACCTAATTTTAAATTGGGCTGTTATTATTACTTTTGTACTTGGGATGGAAGACAGGGGTTTTCTACCCAAGCTATGCCCTATTTCATTCTTTGTTTTTAATTAGAGTCCTACTAAGTTGCTGAATAATTTGCTAAGTTGCTGAGAATGGCCTTGAACCTGCAATCCTCCTGTCTCAACCTCTCAAGTACTGGGATTATATCATCATCATCATCATCATCATCATCATTGCTATATATTTAGTAAACTAAGTCCTTATTAAATACTGTATTTGCAAATATTTTTATCTCATTCTATAAATTGTCTTTTTACTCTATTGAGTGTTTCCTTTGTTATACAGAGATTTTTAGGCTCATGTGGTCTAATTCACTTACTATTTTATTTTTTGGTTCTGGGTATTAAACCCAGAGGCATTCTACCTTCAAGCTACATCCAGCCCAATTTTTTTAAACAGTTTTTCACTGAGTTGCTGAGCGTCTCACTAAGTTGAGGAGGTTAGCCTAACCTGTGATCCTTCTGTCTCAGCCTCCCAAATACTGGGATTTCAGGAGTGTGTCACCATATCCAGATTCATCTTTGTTGCCTGTGCTTTTGATGTCATATTCATATAATCACTGCTATGACCAAATTATGAAATTGTTCCCCTTGTTTTTTTCTGGTAGTTTTTCAGTATAAGGGGCTATGTCTAAGTATTTAATATATTTGGAGATGAATTTTGTGTATACTATAAGATAAGGGTTCAATATGAATATTGAGGTCAAATAAAAGTTGAACATATTTATGGTATACAATATGATGTTTTGACATGCATATATTTTGCCATGATTAAATCAAGCTATTATCATATAACCTCACATTGTGATTAGAGCATTCAAAATTTAATATCTTAGTGATTTTCATGTATACAGTGCTTTATTCTTTTTTAATTTTTTTTATTAAACATAAATGGTATAAATTTAAACTATACTTAGTGCCCTCCCCCCCCCCGCCCCTGTTTTCCCTTCCCTCTTCCCATCAGTGATTGTTCTGGGTAACCATGCCATATTCATAATTTTACACATATTTGGATGTGGACCCTCATTAATTAAGTTCAACCTTCCTCTCCTATCTTTCCATTCAAACTTTTCTGGTATTTCCCCTCCATTATCTGGAGTACCACTGGTATCCTCTAGGTTTCCTAGTTTGGGCATATTAGAGGAAACATGTACCTTCACTACAATGCTTTATTCTTAATTATATTTATTTTATTCAATAGATGCCCCTAAATCATTTATTCTGTCTAGCTGAAATTCTGTATCCCTTAACTGGCATTTTTTCCATTCCTCTCTACTGTTCATTCTCTTAGAACCATCAGTTTACTTCTGCTTCTATGAGTTCAACTCTTTTAGATCCCACATGTAGGTAAGATCATGCAGTATTTCTCCTTCTGTGCTTTGCTTATTTCACATATCATAATTTCCTCCAGGCTTATCCATATTGTCAGAAATAGAAGAATTTCCTTCCTTTTAGGTGAAATATTATGTGTATGTATATGTCTCACATTGTCTCAATCCATTTATACATTGAAGGGCACTTAGCTTGATTCCATATCTTGGCTACTGAGAATAATGATGTCACAATGAACATGGAAGAGCAGACATTTCTTCAACATACTGATTTTCTTTGGGTATACATCTAGTAGTGGGATTGCAGGATTATATGGTAGTTCTAGATTTGAGATTTTCAGGAACTTTACACTGTCTTCCATAATGTCTGTATTACCTAATTTAATTCATTTTCCTACACATATCCAGTTATCTATACACTTTGTTGAAGTGGCTATTCTTTCTCAAGTTAACCAAATGTGCATGAATTTATTTCTATACTTTCTATTGCATTCTATGGGTCTTTATCTCTATTTTCTGCTAATATCATACTGTTTTAATTACTGTATGTTTGAAATATACATTTACATCAGGAAGTAAACACTTCCAAATTCATTTTATTAGAACAGCATTATTTGCTATCAAAGTCAAATACATCCAAGAAGAGAAACTATAGGACAATATCTCTGAGAAGTTTACATTAAAAATCCTTAACTACCAAAATTGAATCCAATAGCACATTAACATATCACACACAATGACCAGGTGGGATTTAAACTTGGCATGCAATCAATTAATACCATGTTTACAGAATAAATAATATAAATCACATGATCATCTCAATAGATGCAGAATAAATATTTGAAAAATTCAACAACATTTTATGGTAAAAACTCGGCATAAACTAGAAATAGTATGATATTACCTCTAGAAAAAAGGTGGTATATTATTTTTAAAGTATTTTTAATTAATTAATTAATTTTTTTCTTGTTTTTTTGATTTAACAATTTTTTTTATTGGTGCATTGTAATCATACATCACATTGGAATTCAAGACTTGAGAGGATATACAAGCACACATCATCCAATTAGCCCTCATCTAATCCCCATACCATTCCCTCCCCCTCCCTCGATCCCATGCTTGTTTGGTGATTAACTTTAATACATATGTTTATGTACCTCCTGCTTTTTAAAGAGGCTCCATCCTCCCCTATTCTATACCCTCTGATTGGTCACCTTAATTGATTTACTATAGGGCCCTTTCTATAGCTTGACCACTTCCTGTTGCCCCTTTCCTCCTAGTTATTGCTGATTAGGGGAAGCATCTGGTTTTAATTTTCTGCAATATTTCTCTGTGTATGCCGTGTTGAAAATACCGATCCCACTCTTGACGGCCCCAGTTGTAGCCTGGCTATCCGGTGGACTGATCCAGACCTCGCTGGCTCAAGCAGCAGCCTTGCCTCATGGGAAGCCCCAATTATGGTCTTGCTGGCCCCGACATTGGCCTAACCCCTCAGCTGGCTCCGATTCAGGCCTCGGAGGCCCCAGCACCAGCCTTCCTCACGACAGGCTCCGATGCTAGCCAATGGCCTCGGCATCGGCCTAACCCTTTGGCAGGCTTTGATCCAGGCCTCAGAGGCCTCAGTAACGGTCTTGCTTCATGGAAGGCTCCGATCCCAGCCGCTGGCCCTGGCACTGGCCTAACCCCTCAGCAGGCTCCGATCCTGGCCTCTGAGACCCCAGCACTGGCCTTGCCTCACAGCAGGCTCTGATCCCGGCCTTGCTGGCCCCAGCACAGGAATAACCCCTTGGCAGACTCCAATCCTGGCCTCGGAGGCCCCGGAATTGGCCTTGCCTCATGGCAGGCTCCAATGCAGGCCGCTGGTTTCGGCACCGGCCTAACCCCTCTGCAGGTTCTGATCCCAGCCTCAGAGGCCCCAGCTCCGGCCTTGCCTCATGGCAGTCTCCGATGCAGGCCTCGCTAGCTCCAGCACTGGCCTAACCCCTCGGCAGGCTCCGATCCCGGCCTTGGAGGCCTCAATAGCGGCCTTGCCTCACGGAAGGCTCCGATGCTGGCCGCTGGTCCTGGCACCGGACTAACCCCTCAGCAGGCTCTGATCCAGTCCTCAGAGGCCCCAGCTCCGGCTTTGCCTCATGGCAGGCTCCGATCCCGGCCTTGGAGGCCTCAACAGCGGCCTTGCCTCACGGAAGGCTCTGATGCCAGCTGTTGGACCCGGTACCAGCCTAACCCCTTGGCATGCTCCAATCCCAGCCTCAGAGGTCCCAGCACCAGCCTTGCCTCAAGGTAAGCTCCGATCCCGGCCTTGCTGGCCCCGGCACCAGCCTAACCCCTCGGCAGGCTCTGATCCCGGCCTCTAAGGCCCCAGCACTGGCCTTGCCTCACGGGAGGCTCCGATGCCAGCCGCTAGCCCTGGCACCAGCCTAACCCCTCAGCAAGCTCCAATCCCAGCCTCGAAGGCCCCAGCACCGGCTTTGCCTCATGGCATGATACGATCCCAGCTTCACTGGCCCCAGCACCGGCCTAACCACTTGGCAGGCTCCGATCCCTGCATCAGAGGCTCCAGCACTAGCCTTACCTCACAACAGGCTCCAATCCCAGCTTTGCTGTGTCAGTCGCCGGCCTCACCCCTCGGCAGGCTCTAATCCGAGCACCCTCTTCACCCAACCATTTGTCCCACATTCTCGAGGGTGCGTGGTGGTAGCATTCTGCCTCTGTTGTCATTACTTCAAAGGTTCCAGGTGTAATGCATCAAATCTCTGCCTCCCCTGAGTACTGGCCACTGCCATTGCCATTGTCTCCACCATTTCAAATCTTTCCCAAGCTCTTTTTCCACTCTGAATGTTGTCCAGTGTTGCTAAGCATGCACCATGGTAGCATTTGTCCTTTGGTATAATTTTTCCAAAAAAAAAAAAAATAAGATTGGTAGGCTCTGATTTCTGCTTCTCCTGAATACAAGTCTCCACCGCCAATGCGGAGACTGCTTTCAACACTGCCTTTCTCCTTGGTCTCCGCTAAAGTCTCTCTCCTTATAGGTGATGTCCAAGATTCTTAAGAATGTAGAGAAGAAGCAGTCCTCCTTAGCAGGGAATTTTTCCAATAATTTCCGTTCATTTGGATAAGTTTTGTCTGCATCTCCAGTATCCTGGCATCTGCCACAGCCTCCTTGACCCCTCTCCGATATTTTCCTTTTTTCTTTTTCTTTTTCTTTTTTACAGGGTCCTTCTGAGTGGAAAGGGGGTCACCTAGGGGTGCCCCACCAGCGCCTGCCCACCGGCCCAGGGTTGGGGCCAGAGGCCCGGACCACAGGGTCCTTCCGGGTAGAGAGGGTCCACTTAGGGGTGCCCGCCCAGCGCCTGCCCACCCGCCCAGGGTTGGGGCCAGAGGCCCGGACCACAGGGTCCTTCTGAGTGAAAAGGGGGTCGCCTAAGGGTGCCCCACCAGTGCCTGCCCACCCATCCAGGGTCGGGGCCAGAGGCCCGGACCACAGGGTCCTTCCAAGTGGAAAGGGGGTAGCCTAGGGGTGCCCCACCAGTGCCTGCCCATCTGTCCAGGATCGGGGCCATAGGCCGGGACCACAGGGTCCTTCCGGGTGTCGGTGAAGGGTGCCCCGCCAGCACCTGCCCACCCGCCCAGGGTCAGGGCCAGAGGCCCGGACCACAGGGTCCTTCCAGGTGGAAAGGGGGTGGCCTAAGGGTGTCCCGCCAGCATCTGCCCACCCGCCCAGGATCGGGGCCTCTACAGGGTCCTTCCGAGTGGAAAGAGGGTCGCTGAAGGGTGCCCCGTCAGCGCCTGCCCACCCGCCCAGGGTCGGGGCCAGAGGCCCAAGGTGGTATATTCTAAGCACACAGCTAATATACTCAAGGACAAAAACTGAAAGTTTTCCTTTAATATTAGGAATAAAATAAGGATGTCAATTTTCACCACTTCTGTTCAATATAGGACTGAATGTTTTAGCCAGAAGAATTATAAAGAAACTAAAATAAAAGGCATTGAAATTAGAAGGAAAGATAAAAATGTGTGTTTGTAATATGACTTTATATATAGAATACCTTAAAGACCATCAAAAAATGTTCAGCACTAATAAGTGAAGTTGCAGCACAGAAAATCACCATAGAAAAATTAGTTGTGTTTCTATACACTAATTATAAACCCTGCAAAAAAGAAATTAGAAAAACCACCCCATTTATGATAGTACTAATAAGTATTTAAGAAGAAAATTAACTATGGAGGTGAAAACCATGCATATTGAAAACTGCAACATATTGATGAAAAACATACAAACAGATAAACATCTTATGGTCATGGATACAAAGACATATTTAAACGTTCATACTGCCCACAAAGATTTACAGATTTGATGCTTTTCCTATCAAAATTCCAAATGGCATTTTTATAGAAATATCAATAGTAGTTTCTAAAATTTTATGGAATCACAAAATATCATGAATTATCAAACCAATCTTAAAAAAGAACAGCTGTATTATTTTTTCTTAATTTATTGGTGATATTGTAACCATACATCATTATGAGATAAAGGATGATAAAAGCATCCATGCACATATCACACATTTAACCCTTTCCCAATTCCAATGCCATTCAATCCCCCTTCCTTCTTATGTTTGGCTTAGCGATTGACTTTGATATGTTTGTAAATATACATTATGTACATTAGGGAATTTCCCTCTTCCCCCTCCCATTCTCCCTCAGTTAGGTTGCCTTCTTTAATTATCTAAGTCTTCTCCTTCTTTAGAATTCCTCCTATGTTCCATTTTATCCCTAACTTCCAAATGTTTTTAAAATAATTAGTTCCTTTGGTTTTCACCATGCCATACTCTCTTTTATTTTCCTTTCTACTTTCACTTATTGTTCTCCTTAAATTCCAAGCTAATTTGTGGCACTTATCTGAGTCTGCTTCTCTTTTCCCTTCAATGAGTCTCCCTGGCTGAAACTTTCTAACCCCATAGATTTAAGCTCTATCTATATTCACAAGTCACAAATATATGTATATTTAACTTTAACCTTTCAGTGAACTTCAGATTTGTATATTTAACTTCCCATTTGACATCTAAATACAGATGTCTCAGATTTTTCAAACACAATCCAAGCAAAAATAGAACTTTTTAATCCCTCTCTTAAACCTGTCCCTCATAGTTTCATCATCACAATAGATAACACAGATTTTACCGTTGTTCTAACCAAAAAATGGTAAATTCAGTCCCTGAATGCTTTCTTTTTTTCAACGCCAACATGAAGACCATTAGCAGATTCTATTAATTCTACCTCCAATTACAGAGTTCAAATCAGTCCAGTTCTCCATAGAGTCCTCCTCCTCATCTCTCATTTGGAATACTACAATGGATTGAATTCTGCTTTTAAAAGTGCCCACTCCTTCCGAAACATTCATTCTTAATAGCTGTAATGCAGATATCACTCTCTTGTGTAAAACATTTAAAAATATCTGACCACATTCAAAATAAAATCAAAGCTCCTTACTAAGGTCTATAAAGACCTCTATGATATTAACTCTGGCCCATTTCTCAAACTTCTCATCTCATCTGTTCTTCATTCACTCTGTTCCAGCCAGATTGGTCTCCTGGAATTTTATTTTTCTTTATGAAGTTTTGCCCTTAATTTTTCCTGTTTTAAATATTATTCCTTAATACCTTAGCACGGTTGGCTCCTTTTCATCACAAAGTCCTCGCTTGTATCTACTTATTGGAATACATCCTCATTGGGCAATACATTTAAACTGTCTGCCTAGCCGGCCGTGGTGGCGCACACTTGTAATCCCCGCGCTTGGGAGGTGGAGTCAGGAGGATTGCGCTGGTTAGGAGCCAGCCTCGCTGGCTTAAGAGACCCTGTTTCCAAATTAAAAAAACAAAACAAAACAAACAAACAATATATATATATATATATATATATATATATATATATATATATATATATATTAGGACTGGGAGTGTAGCCTGGAGGTAGAAGGGCTTCCAGGAACCCCAGTAACACACACACACACACACACACACACACACACACACACACACACACAAGTGTCAGCCTAACCTTCATCAATGCTGTCTCTCACATCAGTATTAGTTTTTCATAACATTAACTGTAATATGTACAAGCTATGGTTTGCATATGTCTCTGAAAAGCTGATGTGTTGGAAACTTAATACCCAAAATTGTTTACTTATTTTGGTACTTGAAATTAAACTCAGAGGCATTCTACCTCTGGGCTACCCTCTAACCCATTTTGATTTTTAATTTGAAAGAGGGACTTGCTCAATAGCTGAGGCTGGCCTTCAACTAGTGATATGATCCTCCTATCTTAGCCTCTTCCCCAAATACCCCAAATTTGTACATTCATAGCAATTGGAGATGGGGCCTTTGAAAGTAATTCAAATATATACAAGGGAATGAGGATAGATACCCCATGATAGCATTAATGGATTTATAAGCAAATTTAAGAAAACCCAGGTGCACACACATTATTTGCTCTCTTGCCTTGTGATGCCTTTGCCAATTTATGATACAGCATAAATCTTCTCACCAGATGTCAACACCATGCTTTTAGACATATCAGACTCCCGAGGCATGAGCCAAATTAATCTCTATTTTTTGGAAGGTATATGTGTTACTGGGCATTGAAATAAAGGGCATTTGACCTCCAGGCTATACTCCAGCCCTACTTTATTCTTTATTTTGAAACAGGGTCTCAGTAAGTTGTGGAGGACCTCACTAAGTTTCTGAGGCTGGTCTAGAAACTGTTCCTCCTGTCTCTGCCTCTTGAGTACTGGAATTACAAGCATGTGCCATCACACCCAGGTCTATTCTTTTTAAAGCTTTAATTGGCAAATAATAATTATACATATTTATGTAGTACATTGTACTGTTTCAATATATGCATATATTATGTAATGAGCAAATCCTATCATATTCCAGTATATAATCATGTATTATGAAATTATTAGCTACTATACCCATCACTTCATTTAATTTTTTTTGCTGTGAGAACGTTCAAAATCCTCTTATCAAGCTATTTTGAACTATAAAATACATCAATTATAGTCACATTGCTATATAATAGAGCACTCACACTTATTCCTCTTATATAATTGTAACTTTGTATGCAGGACCTGAATTTTGCCCATTCTACCTTCCTTCTGCCTTATAAAGGCCCTGGTAACCACTGTTTTAGTCTACATTTATATGATAATATTTTTTTAGATTCAAAATATGAGTGAGATCATATATTTTTGTGTGTGTGCCTGGTTTATTTCACTTAACATCTTCCAGGTTTATCATGTTGTTGCAAATGACAGAATTTAATTTTTATAGCTGAATAGTATTTCTTGTATATATAAACTATTTTATTTTATTTATCAAATGGGTGGATACTAAGATTGATTTAATATGTTAGCTATTGTGAATGGCACCAATTAGTGTGATTGCTGGATCAAATGTTAATCCTGATTTTATTATTTTTTCAACACCTTCCATACTGTTTTCCATAATGGTTATACTAATTGCAGTCCCACCAACCATGTACAAGTGTTCCCCTTTCTCCACATACTTGATAGCATCTTTTACTTTTATTGTTTTGAAAAAAGTCATTTTAACTGGAGTGAGGGGCTTTATCATTGTGATTTTTTTGGACTTGGGAAGCATTTTGGGGATATTGTCTCAAAGCACAAACAATGAAAGAAAAATATTAAAATGTGGTTACATCAAACTGAAAAGCTTCTACACAGCAAAGGGATCAATCTACAAAGTGAAGAGACAACTTACAAAATGGGAGAAAATATTTGCCAACTAGATCTATAATAAAGGTTTAATTGCAGAATACATTTGGAACTCAAATGCATATTAGAGGAACTCAGCTCAGTAGCAAAAATAATCTGATTTCAAAATAGTCAAAAGACTATAATTAGATGTTTCTGAAAATAATATATATAAATATCCAACAGGTATATGAAAAAAATGACCAATATCACCAATCATATAAAAAACAAACACCTATTTTTTGTAAATAACTCAGTCTCAGGTATTTTGATACAGCAAGATAAAATAGAATAAAATTGCATTTTTGTTCTTTGGCTTATGTACTTACTTGTTTAATATATAGTTGGACAGCAAGCTTCATATGAGCCCTTGCTTTGTCTCAATAGCTGTTGTATACCTGTCATGTAGTAAAATGCTCAACATAAGTACTCCATAATTATATTTAAAAATACTTGAGGCACCACCTTCAAAGACACCTAACTTCAACTGCTGCTATATCCCCACCAAACAATAATGCCGCACCCAGCCACAGACAAAAGTGTTTTTGGGGATCCTTGGAATTAGTAAGAGGCCTTGAAATTTTGGGAGATCCCAAGGTGTGGGAAGGCCATTTTTTAGGAATGAAGATGAGATTTATTATTCCAACACTTGATGATAAATATCTCCAATTTTACATGCACTAATGGTGACATACCAGTATTTTGAATTTAATAATTTTCCTATAAGTAATGGATCACTACAAATCTCATTATGATGTATAATTACAATGCATGAAAAATGAATTTAAATTTCTTTTTAGTTGGACATGGTGGCACATGCCTATAATCTCAGTTCTTCAAATCATATTAATATAATATTCATAGGAGATTCTGGACTTTTAAGTTGATGTTGGTATGAGTTAAGACTTATAAAGTTCATGAGATGGAATTAATGCATTTTGCATATGATTAGGACATGCATTTTGAGAAGCAAGGGAAGACTGTTATTGCCTAAGTGCTTTGAACCATCATGATCAGGATTAGTATCCTTATAAAAAAGATCCCAGAGAACTAGCTTGACCCATTTATCATGTGAGGACAGAGCAAAAAGACAACCATTTATGGACTAGTAAACAAGTCCTGCCAGGTACCAAATCTGGCATCTAAGCCTTGGACTTTGGACTTTCTGGCCTTGGGTACTATGAGAAATGGATATATGCTGTTTATAAGTCACGCAAACAAATAAAAATACTCTGGTATTTTGTTTTAGCAGCTCAAAAAGAATGAGAAAAAGCCGGGTGTGGTGGTGCACGCTTGTAATCCCAGCATTCAGGAGGCTGAGACCGGAGGATAGCGGTTGGCAGAAAGCCTCAGTTACTTAGTGAGGCCCTCTGCAACTCAGTGAGACCTGGTTTCAAAATCAAGAATAAAAAATAGGGCAGAGCCTGTAGCTCGGAGGTAGAATGCCCCTGGGTTCCATCCCCAGACCCGCAAAAAAATTAAAAAAAAAAATGAAAAAGGATACATAGACATTTGCCTACCTACTTCCAGAGAGAAACTTATTTTTTGTGCTCTTTAAGGGTACTATTATAATATTTTTTGTGTGGGGGGTTTGGGGATGAAACCCAGGGGCATTTGACTGCTGAGCTACACTCCTGCCTTAGTTTGTATTCTTTATTTTGAAACAGGGTCTCACTAAGTTGCAGAGGGCCTAAGTAGCTGAGGCTGTCCACGAACCATGATCCTCTGGTCTCAACCTCCCAAATGCTGGAATTACAAGCATGTGCCACCATGCCCGGCTTAATATTCTAATTTTTAAAATTACTTCTTGGGGAGTAGTACACCAGACCTACTTGGGCATCAAAAACCATGCCTTGGTAATGCAAGGAGATACTCTTTTCCTAGATGATAAAGATAACCTCTCATGTTACTTAAGCATCCTTATGTGGGTAAGGCAGACTTATTCAGAGGAAGAGGGTCCCTTGGAGACTATCTAATAGATGCCCTCATTGTATAAAGAACATTAGGCAAAATAGGAGAATTGGTATAAGTTTATTCTGGGAGTCAGTGGTGTCAGAGCTAGTACCCAAGTCTCCTTTCTCTTAGACCAGCACTCTTGTAGCCTTGGACTCTTTGTGAATGATAATCAGTGGGAGCAGAAAATGATATTTTGCCTTAAAACAAAGTTCAGCTCAGAATAAACCTAGAAAAAATCTTTATGGACAAGAGGGCTATATCTGTTTGGCATCCTAGCCCAATCCCTTTCTGAAGTTCATAGAAAGTGACATACTTCTTCCTTCTCTGCACTTGGATTAATGATGTAGGACACATTGGCTGTGGGCCTGAGAAAGGCACAAGCAAGGGAAATGGAACCCCGGTGTTTAGGTAGAAGCTAAAGAGATAACAGAGTAAGTAAAAGAGCACAGTAGTTATAGAGGCTAATATTTACTAAGACTTACCAGATGCCAGGTGGTATTCTAAGCAGTTTATATAGGTTACATTTATTCCATACTTATATAATTCCATGTTGTAACTACTATTGTTATTATCAATCCCATTTTACAGATGAGAAAAAAATTAGAGACATAAAAAGAGTAAGTAACTTGCCCAAGGTTGCATGAAAGCTAGTGAATCCAAGTCATTTGGTGCTGGAACCCATGCTTCTGCCTTCTGTGCTACTGGAATAAAGGTAAATGATTCATTGGTGAGAACACAGAAGTACTGTGGTAGTTTTTGGAAAGACCTATTTCTCAGAGGACCAAGGTCTGAGCTGGTAAGGGGGAATATAGTGCTATTGGGCCTGAAAAGAGCTAAAATACCAGAGCATTTAAGTGTTTATAAAAAACATTGTTACCTAGATTGACAAACCAAGTAAAAGACAGAATGTATTCATTTAATCCTTCATATATTTGGTAAGCATTCACTGATAACCTAATTATAGGCTAGTGTTATATTTTTATATGTGAAACACAAACATAAAACACACATACATTCTTGGATCTTGAAACTCATTATCTGTAAGACCATATAAAACCTAGATACAACAATGTTGTTATAGAAAAGTAAGTGATCATGCCTTAAAATGCCGTTGGAGTTCAGTTTACAAGTATGAAGTGGTCACAAATGTCTTTATAGTGGAGATGTCATTTTAATTGAGTCTTAATGGTTGTTTATATTTTCTGTGTTTACTCTCTCTCTCTCTCTCTATATATATATATATGCATTGTATATATATATAATATATATATGCATTGTAGTCAAACATCACAATGGAACACAAGACTTGTGAGGATATACAAGCACACATCCAATTAGCTTTTATCAAATCCCCATCTCATTCCCTCCACCTCCCTCGGTCTCATGCTTGATTTGGTGATTAACTTTGATACATTTGTTTACATACATCATGTGTTTCAAAGAGATTCCATCTTCCCCCATCCCATCCCCTCTGATTGGTCACCTTAATTGCTCCTCCATAGGGCCCTTTATTCAACTAGATCTCCTCCTATTACCCATTTCTTCCTAGTTTTTGCATATTAGGGAAAGTATCTGATTTTTTATTTTCTGTGATATTTCTCTGTGTATGCTGCATTGCAAGTTCCCATCCCACTCGTGAAGGCCCTAGCACTGGCCTGGCCACATGGCAGACTCTGATCCCAGCCTTGCTGGCTTCAGCACAGGCCTTGCCTCATGGCAGGCTCTGATCCTGGCCTCGGAGGCTCCGGCACTGGCATTGCCTTAAGGCAAGCTCCTATCCTGGCCTCCCTAGCTCCACCTAAAGCCTCACCGCATGGCAGGCTCCAATCCTGGCCTCTTTGGCCCCAGTACCAGCCTCACCCCTCAGCAGGCTCCAGTCCCAGCCTTGGAAGCCCCAGCCCCAGCCTTGCCTCACGGCAAGCTCCAATCCCAGCCTTGGAGGCCCCAGCACTGGCCTTGCCTCAAAGCAGGTTCCGATCCTGGCCACGCTGGCTTCGGCTCTGGCCTCACCCCTTGGAAGACTCCAATCCGAGCCTCCGAGGCCTTAACATTGGCCTTGCCTACTGTAGGTTCCGATCCCGGCCTTGCTGGCCCCAGCACCGGCCTCACCCCTTGGCATGCTCTGATCTCTGCCTACTTGGCCCTGGTACTGGCTTCACCTCTCTGACAGGCTCCAGTCCAAGCCTCAGAAGCCCCAGCTCCAGCCTTGCCTCACAGCAGGCTCCGATCCTGGCCTTGGAGGCCCCAGCATCAACCTTGCCTCACAGCAGACTCCAATCCCAGCCTTGCTGGCCCTGGCATCGACCTCACCCCTCAGCAGTCTCCAATCCCAGCTTCGGAGGCTTCAGCACTGGCCTAGCCAGCCAGCAGGCTCCTATCCTGGCCTCAGAGTCCCCAGCACTGGTCTTGCTGTGCATCAGGCTCTGGTCTCTGTCATTATGAGCAGGTCATCTATAGATGTTCCTTTTTTTCTTTCTTTTTCTTACTTTTTTTCTTTTTTGTGGTGGTACTGGGACTCCTGGAAAACCTTTCTACATCCATGCTACACTCCCGGAGACTATATATATATATATATATATATATATATATATATATATATATTTTTTTTTTTTTTTTTTAATTTGGAAACAGGGTGTTTTAAGCCAGCAAGGCTGGCCTCGCACCAGCACAATCTTCCTATCTCCAACTCCCAAGTGCAGGGATTACAAGCGTGCGCCACCATGCCTGGCGTTCTTCCATTTTTTTTTTTAAATATGAGAAAGCAGTACATGTGTTTTGCAAAATCTGGGACCCCAAATACCTAGTGGCAATAAATTTTGTCTTCCCTCCAAATGCAGAGGTCCACAGCTTCACTTCGGAAAGCAGGTTCTGCTATTCCACATGCACCCTGGCCTCCCACTCTGCACAGAGGAGCATGGTGGCCATGAGTGCTGATGACTCCCAGAACACGCAGCATGTAGGCCCATCGCATCTATGTGGGGCTCCCTCTGATACCCCCCAAACCCTTTTGTCACTTAGCATGTTGTCCAGAATTCTTGAGCATGTGTGGCAGGAGCAGTCAGTCTACTTTTGGGGAGACTTCCTCCAAGGCTCAAGGGGGACTGGACTGGATCTGTCTGCCCCTCCAAATTCTGGTCACCACCACCACCACTACTGCCATTCCATCTAGGTTCTCTCCTGAACACCTTTCCCACAGAGTTTGATTTCCAGAATTCCCAAGCATGTGCAGCAATAGCAGTATACCTTTAAGGAAATTTCTTTAAAATTATGAGGTGGATTGGATTGAATCTCTGTCTCTACCAAATACTGACCACCCCAGCCACTGCCACAGCCATCTTAGTTCTCTTCTGAGCACCTTGTTCACACAGCATGTTGCCCCAAATTCCTGAGCATATGTGGTGGTAGCATTCTTCCTTTGGGGTGATTTCTTCAAAAGATCATGGTGGACTGAATCAGATCTCTGCGTCTCCTGAATACTGGCTGCCACCATTGCCGCTGACTCCACCATCTCAATTCTCTCCCAAACACTTTTCCCACACTGCATGTTGTCCAGAATTCCTGAGCATATGCAGTGGTAGCATTCTACATTTGGGGCAATTTCTTCAGAAGATCAAGGTGGGTTGAATCAGATTTCTGCCTCTCCAAAATAATAGCCTCCACCTCTGCTGCTGGCACCCGTTGCACCGCCTGCACCACAGCTGCCTTCCTCCTGGTTCTCTGCTGAGTTCCTTCCTTACATGATATGATGTCCAGAGTTCTTAAGCATGTGTGGCAGGGGCAGTCTGCCTTCGTTGAGATTTTTTTTCCAAAAGTTCCAGGTGAATTGGATAGAATTTGGCTGCATCTCCTGAGTCCTGGCTGCTGCTGCCAGCACCTTGGCCCCTCTCCAATATTTTTTTTAGTAATAGAAGACAGTATGTGTGTTTTGAAGAGGTTGTGAGATCAAACACTCAGCAGCAATGAATTTTATCTCCACTTCAAGAGCGGAGGCCCATAGCCTCACTGTGTATAGCAGGATCTGGTGTTCTGAATGCACCATGGCCCCCAGTGTAGCTAAGAAGAGTGAGGTGGCCAGGCATGCTGAATTTCCCGGGAAGTGGTTCAGCTTCCCACCCGGCACTACTCGGCTCCCTCCACCACGCCCAGGTCATTTTTCTTACAAGGTATGTTGTTAAGAGTCCCCAGCATGCGTGGATGAAGTGGTCTTTTCTCTAATCCCTTCTGGGATGTTCTTCCAAAAATCAATTTTCTTGCATTGTGGGTGCCTCCTTGTCATCTTGCTTCTAATTCTGCCGTTTTACACTCTCTCTCCTGTATTCTAGATAGGAGGTCGCAGCTGGAAGTGTCTCCTTAAGTTCTTCCGATCTGATATTAAACCAAAATCTGGTGTCCAGGGCTTCCCCAATGAATGCTTTTCCTTTTCGATTGTCGCCATCTTTTTTTCTCCTTAATGGTTGTTTAAAGTTCTGATTTCCTATAATATAAGAAAGAAAATTCTAGGTAAACAAGATTAACAAAAGAAAGAAAAAAATATTCATATATATTTTGAAATCAAGACAATTTGGCTTAACCATGGGTTAAGAAAGCAGAAAATAATATGTATTATCTTTATATCAACTTATTTGGTAATTATAGAAAACTTTTGAGATAGATGCAGTCATTGACTCCTGTTCACAAATGAGGAAACTGAGGCTCAGAAAGCTTAAATAATTTGTTACATATCTCTCAGGTAAAAGATGGTTGAACTAGACTCTGAACCTTCGGAGATGGTTTTAGAGCTTATATTCTTAAGAGATAAGAAGTGTCTGGACTTTCTGTAAGAAGAGCCATAAAAAAGTATTAAGTAGTGAACTGTGAAAAATGAAAGATCAGAGGAATTCACTGCATTGTAGTAGCTCCCCAAGATTAAATTAGGCTTGCAGATCTATAGCAACAAATCAAGGAACCATTTTCTTTTAAAGAGGTACCAGAGGGGGTGGTAATTAATATCTTGATTATGCTGATAAGATATATTTGAGATAAGACATTCCCAGCCTGAAACCTATTATAAAGGAAGGACTACTCGCCAAAGGACCTTCACATAAAAGAGGAGAAGGAATTCATCTCAATGTATATGCAAATCTAACAACTCTAAAAATATGAACAGACTAACAAGAAACCTCAAAAAACTTAACTCCCCAATATCTGAATTTACTGATATTCAGGTAGAGAAAATTCCTGAGAAAGAGTTTAGAAAACTAATTATTAGGTGACTTCGTTCGAAGCACCCCCCTCAAGTTATCCCTGGGTAGCATAAGGCTGTAACTATTTTATTTCTATCTTTTTAATAAACTCATTTAAATCTTCAAAAACAAAGAAAGTTGATTATTAAAATAAGCAATAAACTAAAAGACAATCTAAGGAATAAATTAAGAGAGAAAATACAGGATGTGAAGGAATAGTTCAAAAATAGATAAAGATTCTGAAAAAGAAACAAAAAACCTGAAATTAAAAGTCAAAATAAGGCCAGGCATGGTGGCACACGCTTGTAATACCCGTGCTTGGGAGGCAGAGACAGGAGGATGGCACAGGTTCGAAGCCAGCCTCCTCACTGGCTTAAGAGACCCTGTTTCCAAATAAAAATATAAAATAGGTCTGGGAGTGTAGCCCAGAGGTAGAAGGGTTCCATCCCCAGTACCACCAAAAAAAAAAGTCAAAATAAATCAAATAAAAATTTAATAGAAAGTGTCACCAATAGATTAGAACACATGGAAGACATATTTCTTGGACTTGAAGATAAGGCATACACTAGTGAACACTGAGTATGTAATAAGACAGTAAGAGAACATCATTAGAATATTCAAGAAATCTGGGACAAGAGGATTGCTGCTCTTTCCAGGTGGTTTAAACACTCTTTCCTGAGTGTGCTTTCCAAACACCTATGCCCTAGGTGTAGATTTTTTATTAAAAATGTTCCAGCAATTTAACTTTACTTAAAGACAGGCATCCCCTGCCTCTCCAGAGATGTGTTGGCCCCTAAGAGATCATAACTAACAATGATTGACACTGAAGAAGGTATTCAGATATTAGCCAAGGACATAGATAACATTTTAAATAAAATAATATTAGAGCATTCTCTAAAACTAGGGAATGAGATGAGCATTCAAATCAAGGAAACTTTCAGAACTCTACACAGACAGGATAAAACAAAACAAACATACCAAGGTCAATCACTAAGCCAAACTTGAGAAGGAGGGAGGGTGAGGGAATGGGGTGGGAATTGGGTAAGGGTTAATTGGGTGATGTGTGCATAAATGCCTCCACCATCTTGTACCCCATTAAGATGTAGAACTACAATGCACCAATAAAATTGTTTTTAAAAGGCAAAAAATCCTCTCTAAAGATAAAACCTCTTCAATGAAATTATACAACACCAAAGGAAAAAATTAGAAGACATTAGAAGATGGAAGGGACCCCCATCTACTCAAATAAATAGAACAAATATCATCAAAATAGCATACTACCAGCTCTAGTGGGTGGCAGATACCTATAATTTCAGTACTTTGGAGGCTGAGACAGAAGGATTGTAGGTTTGAAGCTGGCCTCAGCAATTTAGTGAGGATCTCAGCAACATAGTGAGACCCTGTTTCCAAATAAGAAACAAAAGCTGTCTGGAGGTATGGGTTCCATCCTCAGTACCAGAAAACAAACCAAAACAACAACAACAACAGAAAAAAAAAAAACAAATAAAAGCATACTATCAAGCTAGGCTTGGTGGAACAATCCTGCAATCCCAGTATTTAGGAAGCTGATATAGGAGGACTGTGGATTCTAGGCTAGACTCAAAAATGTAGTAAGGCCATCAGCAACTTATTGAGGCAATTTTTTCAAAACTATGGTTGCGGTTTAGCTCAGAGGTAGACCTCCTCTGTATTCAGTGCCCCCCACAAGCAATCTACAGATTTAATGCAATTCCTATCAAAATACCAATGATATTATTCACAGATCTAGGAACAAAAGTCCTATAATTGATGTAGAATAACAAAAGACCCTGGGTAGTCAATGTAAATCATTGCAATAGGAACCATGCAGAATCCATCACAATATATAAGAACAAAAATAGATCTATAATAACCAAAATAGCATGGTATTAGCATAAAAACAGACAGGCAGACCATTGAAATGTATCTGATAGGAGATACTGAAACAAATCCATACAGTTAAACTTGGCTGATCCTTGAAAAAATGTCAAAAATATACACTGTAGAAAAAACACCCTTTTCAACAAACAGTGCTGGTAAACTGGATATCCGCATTTAAAAGAATGAAAGTAGTTTACTATCTCTCATATTGCACAGAAGAAAACAAAAAAATAAATAGAAGATCTAGAAATTACACCTGAATTATTTTGTTTTTAATGTTTTTTTTTTGCTTTGATTGGTGCCATAAAGTCACATCATAATGTAAGTCATGTTGACAGTGACATACATGCACATGCCCTTTGTGCCCATCCCCTTTCCATTTCCCTCCTTCCCAATACGGAGTACTCAGATTGACATTGGTATATATATCAACAGAAACTTTTTGATTACTAGCAAAAAACATAGGACCAGTTGTCCAACATATAGGCATAGGCAGAGATTTCTTCTATAAAACGTCTAAGGCTCAGGAAACAAAACTAAAATTTAATAATTGGGATTGCACAAAATTAAAAAAAGATTTTAACCCAACAAAGGAAATAATAATGAGTTTGAAAATAAAGACTAAAGAGTAGGAGAAAAACTTTGCTAGCTTTATTTCTGACAAAATACTTTTTATAATATGAAGAACTTTAAAAAATCCAAACATAAACAACCCAATTAATAAATCAGAAATTGATCTAAATTTTAAAAAATACAAATATACAATCAATACATAAAATGTTCAAAATCCTTAGTAATCTTGGAAATCCAAATCAAAATTACACTGATATTATATCTCAATACAGTTAGTATGGCAATCATGAAAAATACAATGATAAATACTGGTGAGGATGTTGGGAGAAAGGAATTCTTATACATTGTTGGTGAGATTGTAAATGAGTATGATCACCATGGAGATCAATACAGAGTTTCTTAAAAAATTAGGAATGGGACCACCATATGATCCAGTTATACAACTCCTAGGTGTCTTTCCAAAAGAATTAACATAAGAATACAATAGTCATACACTCATACCCATGTTTATGGCAGCAGAATTCACAATATTTAACTTATATACCCAATTTAGGTATACATCAAAAGAAGAATGGATAAATTAAATGTGGTATATACACATGATGTGGTATATACCACATAGCTACCTGATATTACTCAACTATAAAGAATAATATAATCATGTCATTTGAAAGACAATAGAAGGATCTGATTTCACTTAACATCATACTAAGTGAAGTCAGTCACTCTCATAAAGAAAATCAAGGGATGCATATTTTCTCTCGTATGTGGAATTTGGAAAGGTAAAATAAAAGAATCTTATGCAAATTAGGAAAGATACTAATAGAGTAGTGGAAGAAGGTAGGGGAGGGAGGAGGAGAAGAAGATGCAGAAAACAGTGTAAATAGTGTCATGTGTATATATGTATGTCTATCAAACACAAGAAAGAAGGGAAAAGGGGGGAATATGAGGAAGAATACAGACCAAGTAATGGTATGTGCATATATTAATGTATCTATGTAAATCTCATTATCATGAACAATTAAATTGTGCCAACAAAATTTTATAAAAAAGAACTCTTCTGTGACAGTTGAAACACTGATATCAAGCACAGAATTTTAAAATCCTAAAGAGAAAAATCATATCATACTCAGAGGTAAGAGAATAATAATTAATCCTGATTTCTCAATCTAAACTCTGAAATGTAGGAGGGCTTGGAATATGTATTTTAAACAATTATGTATAGCTTCCAACCAAGGTTTCTACATACTATATATATATATATATATATATATATATATATATATATATTTCAGAAATAAAGAATAAATTAAAATCTTCCAAGATATGTATAAACTAAATGAATTCATGGCTATTAAGCCAGCACTACAGAAAATACTTAAAAAATACAACACAGAGAAGAAATTAAAAACAAACCTCAGTGGCCAAAAAGAGACAAATTTTATTAGAAAACTACATAAAAGAAAACTGAAACTGAAACAGGCAGGAAATAATAAACATCTCTCTATAATAACACTGAATCTAAATAGTCTCAACACTTAAGACACAGGCAAAGTGGCTTTATAAACAATGTCCAACTATATGTTGTTTACAAGATGCTCAAATTACTATACTATAAGCATACTATAACTTAAATGAATGTAACACATATCTATAGGATATTTCATCCAACAATATGAATTTACATTGTTCTCAGCTGTTCTTGAAATCTTCTCTGAAATAGACCATATTATAGCACACAAAGCAAGTCTTAGAAAAACAAAAAAAAATTATATGAGTCCATGATTCTTTTCAGATCAGAATAGAATGAAATTAGAAACTAATAACCTTACTTATATAAGGTTTCTCCTTTATCTACAGTCCCTCCTATGATCCATTTTCTCTTTAGCTTCTGCATATTAGGGAGAGCATCTGATTTCTTACTTTTTGTGACTGACTAATCTCACTTAGCGTAAGTGAGATAATAATAATATAATGTTCTCCAGTTCCACTCATTTCCCTGCAAATGACATAATTTTGTTCTTTTTCAGAAGGTGACCTGAACGAGATAGGAGAGGGTAAAGGAAAATGCCCTAATGCACATGATGTACATTCAAAAACATCAAAATCAATTACTAAGCAGAACATGGAAGGAGGGAGGGGGAGGAAATGGGGCCGGAACTAGGGAAGGAATACATGAGTGATGTGTGCATACATGCCTTTACCATCTTGAACCTCATTAAGATGAATGATTACAATACAGCAATGAAAAATAAAAATTAAACCACAGTCTGAATGTATGCCAATTTCAATATGATCCACATAAAAGTAAAAAAAATAAAAAATGAAAAATATTTTTCAAGTTGAAAAAATAAACCAGTCTCAAAAAGAAACATGGAAATTACATCACAAGGTCCTAGAAAAACAAGAACAAATTCCAAAAGTGAGTAGAAGGCAAAAATAACTAAGATCAAAATCAAAATTAAAAATAGAGAAATAATTCAAAAGAATTAATATAACAAAGATCTGTCTTTGAAAATATAAACAAAATTGTTAAACCCTTTGCAAACTTAACAAAATAAAAGTGACCTGAATCAATAAAAGTAGGGATGAAAAAGGCACCACAGAGAACTTTGAAATCCAAAGGATCATTAGGGAGTATTTTGAAAACTTATATTCCAATACATTGAAAAATCTGGAAGAAACTGACAAATTTCTAGACACATTGGCATATGTAAATTGAACCAAGAGGATATAGAATATCCAAGCAGACCAGTAACAAGCAACAAGAGTGAAACAGTAATAATAATAAAAAAATTCCACCAAACAAAAACAAGGACCAGATGTATTCTTAGTTGCGTTCTACCATACCTTAAATTAGAACTAATACCACAGCTTCTCAAATTATTCTGAGAAATAGAATAAGGGGAGGAAATATGTTCAAATTCATTCTTTCAAGTCAATATCATTTTGATACCAAAATTGGATACGACAGATGAATAAAAAACCCAAAAATTATAGAACAAATATTTCTGATGAACATAGATGCAAAAATCCTTAAAATATTAGAAATTCACATTCAAAAAGATATCAAAGCTGGGCATGGTGGCACATGTTTGTAATGCCAGCATTTGGGAGACGAGGACCGAAGGATAGCGGGTTACTGGTCAGCCTCAGCTACTTAGTGAGGCTCTTTGCAACTCAATGAGACCCTGTTTCAAAAGTAAGAATAGAAACTAGGGCTGGGGGTGTAGCTCAGCAGTAGAATGTCCCTAGGGTCCTATCCCACCACAAAAATTATATATATATATATATATATATATATATATATATATATATAATATTATATTATATTACATACTTGTAATCCCAGTACTTGGGAGGATGAGACAGGAGAATTGCAGGTTTGTCGCCAGCCTCAGGTACATAGTGAGGCCCTCTGCAACTTAGTGAAATCTTGTTTTTAAAGAATAAAAAATAGAGCTGGGAGTGCAGCTGAGAGGTAGAATGCACTGGGTTCTATTCTCAGTACCAAAACCAAAAAACAAAAACAAAACAACAACAAAAAACCCAAATATAACAAACCTCAAAGCATATCAAGAAGACAGTACATCATGACTGAACATTTTTTCATTTCAGATATAAATGGGTGTTTTAGCATATGCAAAGTAATAAATGTAATACTCACATAAAAAGAACCAGGAAAAACTCACATGGATATCTTAATAGCTAGAGATACAGAATTTAACAAAATTCAACACCGTTTGTTTATTTATTTATTTATTATTTTTATTTTTAATTTTTATGTGGAACATATTGAAAATGGGATACATTCAGACTGTGCTTGATGCCCTCTCCTGTCCCCAATTTCACTCCCCCCCAACAATGTATCCAGGTGAACTATACTATATTCATACTTTTACACATATTCGGATGTAGTGCCTCCATTAATCAACCTCAGCCTTCCTTTCTTCAAAAGAAAACAAACTACGGAATTTTGGAATAAAATAACTTACCTCAACATAATAATGTCTATATATGACAAAATCAGACCCAATGTTTTACTGGATGGGGAAATGTTGAAAGCATTTTCTGTAAGGTAAGGAACAAAACAAGAATGCCCACTGTCACCAATCTTATTCAACATACTACTTAAAATCTTAGCGTAATTAGTCAAGTGAAGAAAATTAAAAGTATATATATCTATCTATATATACTTACATATATATGTTATATACATATATAACTTATTTATCTTTGCAGATGATATGATCCCATACTTAGAATAGCCAGAAACTTTGCCAGAAAATTTCTAGACCTGATGAACTCAGAAAATTAGCAGAATACAAAAATCAATATATGCAAATTACTAGTTATTCTATATACCAATAACGAATATATTAAAAAACAAATTAGGAAAACAATTTCATTCAAAATAGCCTCAAAAATATCTAGCCAGGCATGGTGGTTCATCCTTGTAATCCTAGTACTTGGGAGGCTGAAACAGGGGAATCACAGGTTCAAAGCCAGCCTCAGCAATTTAGTAAGGTCTTCTGCAGCTTAGTGAGGCCCTGTTTCAAAATAAAACAAATCAGGCTTGGGATGTAGCTCAGAGGTATAATACCTCTGGGCTCAACCTCTCATATCAAAAAATACCTAGGAATAGAGAGAAAATATTTCTAAAATAAAAACTATAGAACACTAAGAAAAAACTGGAAAAAATTAGAAGATGAAAAAAACCCATGTTCTTAAATAAGGTAGAACAACTATTTTGAAAATTAGCATATTAACAAAAATGATCTGAAGATTCAACACAATCCATATCAAAATATCAATGACATTCTTCACAAAACAAAAAGTTCTAAATTAAAAGTGGAAAAAACTTTCTTCTGAAAGTGGAAGAAACTAAATTCTTCTGAAACAGAATATCAAAAGCAATTCTGAGCAATAAGAGTAATGCTGGAGTAATCACAATAACTACTACCGAGGCATAATAACAAAACATAATGATACTGTAGACTAATGGAATAGAATAGAAGATACAGAGAAACATCTACACAGATGAAATCATCTGATCATTGACAAAAATATGTTGGAGAAAAACTATTTTTTAATGAAATGGTGCTTGGAAAAAGTGGGTATAGTCTTTTAGAAGAATAAAACTAGATCTTTATTTTTCTTCCTTACAAAAGTCAACTTTTAATGGATTTATTACTCTAAAATTAGAAAAGAAATGCTACAACTGCTACAGAAAAAATCCATATGGTCAACAAACCAAACTACACCGAGATTTCATTTTATTTTTTTAAAAATTTTTATTGGTGCATTGTATTCATACATCATAATGGGATATAAAACTTGTGTAGACATACATGCACACATCACCCAGTTAGCCCCTACCCAATCCTATTCCATTCTCTCCCCATCCCTCCTTTCCATGCTCGGCTTAGTGGTTGACTTTGATATGTTTAAGTACATCATGCTCTTTAGAGTTTCCTTCTTCCCCCCCTCCCATCCCTTCAGTTAGGTTGTCTTATTTGCTCCTCTATAGGATTTCCTTTTTCATCTACACTGAGATTTTAATCTAATTCCATTTAGAATAGCAATCATCAAGATTACAAACAGTAGAGATGGGCGTGGTGGCAGATGCTTGTAATCCCAATACTTGGGAGGCTGAGACAGGAGGATTGTGCAGGTTTGAAGCCAGCCTCAGCTACTTAGTGAGGTTTTCAGCAACTTAAGTGAGACCCTATTACAAATAAAATAGAAAATAGGTCTGGGAGTGTATCCTGGAGGTAGAAAGCCCCTGGGTATCATCCACATTTACACACACACACACACACACACACACACACACACACACACACATACACACACACACACACACACACACACACACTGAATACAAACAGTAATAAATGCTGGTGAGGATGTGGAGAAATAGAGACTCTTACACACTTTTGGTGGGATGGCAAATTAGTACAAACACCATGGCAATAAGTATGAAGATTCCTCAAAAGCCTAGGAATGTAATCACAATGTCATCTAGCTCTATCACTCCTTGAATCTTTTCAAAGAATGTAAGTAAAAATACTATAGTGAAGCCGGGCATGGTGGCGCATGCTTGTAATCCCCACACTTGGGAGGTGGAGATAGGAGGATAGCGCAGGTTCGAAGCCAGCCGCGCTGGCTTACAAGACCCTGTTTCCAAATAAAAATATAAAATAGGTCTCGGAGGGTAGCCCGGAGGTAGAAGGGTTTCCAGGAACCCCAGTACCACAAAAAAAGAAAAATTACTACAGTGATACATGTATACCCACATTCATTATAGCACAATCTACAATAATCAACTTATGAAACCAACTTAGGTTTATATCAAATGATGAATGGATAAAGAAAATGTGTTTTATACACACAGTAGAATTTTACTCAGTCATAAAGAACAATAAAATTATGTAAATTGCAAGAAAATAAATAAAACCTGAAAATATCCTGCTAAGTGGGATCAGCTCATGTCAGAAAATCAAGAGTCATATGTTTTCATTCATGCATTGAAGCGAGAGAAAAAATAGGAAACACAAAAGGACTTCAGATAAATGAGGAAAGATATCAGTAAAATAGTGTAAGGGAAGCTGGGCATGTTGATGCATACTTGTAATCCCTGTATTTGGGAGGCTGAGACAGAAGGATTGCACAGGTTCGACGCCAGCCTCAACTACTTAGTGAGGCTCTCAGCAACTTAGTGAGACCCTGTTTTCAAATAAAATATAAAATAGGTCTGGGTATGTAGCTCAGAGGTAGAAGGTCCCTGGGTTCTATCCCCAGGACCACATACACAAAAAATAGTGGAATAGAACTGGAGGAGAGAGGGAGTGGAAAGAGGAGGCTTGATGAAGGAATTAGTTCAAATAAATCTACATTTTTATGTAAAGTCCTCACTACCAAGCTCAATAACATGTATGGGGAAGGAGAAACAGGAAGTGTGATGGGACGAGCAGGAAAATACACCAAATATCATGTGCATGGATGTTTGTGGTACTTTGAATCTCACTATCATGTATAATTATAATGCATCACTAAAAGTATAAAAATAAAGATCCCTAATATAATATTTTATCTCATTTAGCCAGGCATGGTGGTGCACACTTGTAATCCCAGCATTCGGGAGGCTGAGACAAGAGGATCGTGGTTTGTAGCCAGCCTCACCTACTTAGTGAGGTTGTCCACAACTTAGTGAGACCCTGTTTCAAAATAAAGAATAAAAAATAGGGCAGGGGGTGTAGCTCGGAGGTCGAATGCCCCTGGATTCCATCCCCACTTATAAAGCTATTCTTATGTTCTAATTATGTACTTGGTGCTTTACATACATTGTCACATTAATCACTGAAAAAATTTCCAATATTATTATAGAAATGTGAACTGCATATTAGATAAAGTGATATGCCCCAATTCCCCCAGCTAAAGAGTGCCTATTATGGTTTGAATGTGTCTCCTAAATTTCATACACTGGAGACTTAATACCCAATGTGGCAGTGTTAAAACTTGAGACTTTTGATAGTTGACTGGGATTAATATTTTTAAGGAGATAGATTTGCTATTGCAAGAGTGGTTTTGTTATAAAAATGTATTTGGCCTTCAGTTGTGCTTTCTCTTGATCTCTTTTTCCTTCTGATATGGGATGACACAGAAATAATGCTTTTGCCAGAGGTTGTCACCTTGCCTTTAGGCTTCCAAGCCTCCAGAACTGTCAGAAATTTATGTTCTTTGCAAATCACCCAGTCTGTGATTCTGTACTCAATCAACACACAACAAACTACAAGGGGATAAAACAAGATTTAAATCTAATTTGAATTTTTCTTTATGACTGTACATTTTCTACTTCCTTGCATAGCAAACTACAGTTATTTGGGCTATAACATTTATGTGAGTTGCAATTCTGAACTCTCTCCTGGAATTGCTATGGGAATTTAAACAAATAATTTTAATACTATAAGCTTTATTTAACTCATTGCTTTGGTCAACTATCTCATTGCCATGATCCAAAAAAAAGTTGCCACACAATTTAGAAAAGGAATATTTATTTGCTCATTGTTCTGAATATTTACAGGTTTAGTTTATGTGAAGCTGGTGTCTGGTAAGCTCAGTCCATGGCTGCAACAAGTAGAGAGAATGGCAGGCTCTGCTCTCACAACACAGAGGCCAGAGGCAGAGAGAGAGAAAGGAGAGGGGAGACCTTTTAATCTCCAAGGCCACACTCCTAGAGATTCCTCCTTAACCAATTTCTGCTTCCAATGTTGCTACCTTGTTTACATAAGAAGTATGTGGAGCCAGGCGTGGTCACACACATAATCCCACTATTTGAGAAGCTGAGACAGGAGGATGGCAGTTTGCGATCAGCCTCAACTATTTAGTGAGGCCCTTTGCAACTCATTTGAGACCCTGTTTCAAAATAAAAAATAAAAAATAGGGCTGGGGTGTAGCTCTGATGTTCCATACCAAGCCACTACAGTCTGCCCCTGCCCTCTAGACCTCATGACCACTTCACAGTGCAAAATAAATGTAGTCTATCTCCAAGTGTTCCCATAGTCTTATCAGTTTCAGCATTACTCAAAATTCCAAAGTCCATAGAGTATCCTCAGAATCAAGGTAGACTCTTGCTGATAAGCCCCTATAACAACAAAAAGCAAGCTACATACATCCAATGTACAATGACACAAAGTAAACATTTCCATTCCAAAAGGGAGAAATAGGGCCATAGAAAGAAGGCATGGGGCTAATACAGTATTAAAATAGAGTAAGGCAAGCTTTTCATCCTGCAGCTCCACTTCTAGCATCCAGGACATGTGGTGGTGAGATGTGATCTCCAAGGGACTTGGTTGCCTAGCCCCTAGGCCCTGATTGATTGCAATGTGTAGCATACTGGCTCTACTGGCCTGATTCAATGGCTGAAAGCTAGTAGCCTTTCCTTGCAGGTTTTTTTCCCCCTCATTTTATCTGTATCTCTAAATCTCAGGGTTGTCCTTGCAACCTTGACTTCACCCTCACAGCTTCACGAAATTTCCCATTTGAGCCTGCTTACACGAATTGCAACCCTGCCACATACTGCCTGGCTTCCCAGAGTTTCCTTTGAAGTTTGGGAGGAAGAATCCATTACCTATTTTTATTTTCTAGTAAAGCCAGTATTACATGAGTGTTGAGATCGACCACCAGCAGGAAAGATAGTCACATTCTATTTCTTTAAATCTTTTTGATAAATCATGTTGACAATGACATACATGCACATGCTTATGCTTCCCCCCCTTCCCATTTCCCTGCCTCCCAATAGGGAGTACCCAGATTGGCACTGGTATATATTCACATGTATACAAATAGTCTATGATAGTATTTATATTAATGAACCTAAGTATTCATTCATCCCTACTATTATATCTCCTCCCTGCCTCCCCTGAGATTTTTCCTCCTCATTTGGAGTCTCTCTAGTATCCCAGGTACTCACATTCTATTTAATCATTGCCATGAGGCCCTTTTCTTATCAAGGCATGGGCCAACCTCCTTTTGGACTGCCACTGACCTCACCTCTATCCAGGCCATTGCTGATCCTGCCTCTATCATGGCTATCACTTCCTCCTTCCTTTCATCCATCTTATTTTCTTCCACAACTTCATGTCTCTAGGCCCCAATTTTGCACATTCCTTTTTAGCCAAATTGCAAATCTATAAAGTCTCTCTGCTTTACTTTCCAGTCCAAAATTTGGCATATAATTCACTGAATATGGACATCAATATCCATAAAGTAGTTTGGGTACTTTGCTGTTAATTATCTGAATGGATTTATTGGATTTTAACAGGTTGAATATGTAGATAATTGAGGGTGTGATTTTGGAGGCTATATATGTCACTTATCACCTCCCTTTCTTTATTCTCCACTGCCAGCCTCCATTATGTGAGAGTAGCATCTCTCCATGCACCCTGTCACTGCCACCACCATTTCTGCTTTCAAGTTGTTCCTATGGACTAAAACCATGAGCCTGTATAATACTTTCCTTCTCTAAATTGTTTTCTCAGTTATTTTGGTCACAGCAGTGGGAACACTGGCCAAAACACATGTATTCAAACACATCTGATCAATCTGTAAGGTAGAACGAGTAATAATGTGAGTGAAAAACATGGAAGAACTCTTTGATAAAAGTCAAATTTAAAGAGAAAGTCAGTAAGAAGACAGTTTTGGCTCATTCACAATACTTTGGAGGTAGAAGAGAGCAAAAGTCTTAAATTCATTGTGCTAATTGCTACTTTTGGGATCATCCCCCAAAATGCCTTCTTCAGGACTCTAACACAATATCAGAGTGTCTATAGACTCTAACACAATATCAGAGTGTCTATAGATTAATGAAATTCCGCATAATAGTTTTGGGTTTTAAACAACACCTAGATTGTCACAATGGCAACATTTGCAGTCATAAAGTATTCCCAGATGTTGTTACAGGTATTTAGAGGACATTACTAAAATGAGTTGGAGCAGGAGGGAAGACAAATAGCAGGCCTGACAAGTAGAGTTAAAAGAGCATTGGATTAGAATCCATATGATGCAATCTATGAAGGTAAGCCTCCCAAAACAGAACAACACAGAGAAGGGAAGAAAGTGGGTCTAGGAAATTATAGAGAATAAAACACACAATTGAAGTATAAACTCTTTCCATCCTGAAATTTTTAATGTGTTTGATCTGAGATGGAGTAATAGAGAGAAAATAAAGTTTATAGGAGGTTTGTATGAGCCAAGCCTATAAGCAATGCATATCTTTTCTACATTTTTTGCCACATCATACCTATATGACTATACCAAATCATGAGGATAGCTAGAAAATAGAGAAAATCTGTGTGACCAATAGAAAAATGAAATAATTTTGGTAAACAGCTACCCAGTCTTTGCCATAGCATCTTTACACTTCACATGTGACATTTAATTTAATACTCCAATAACCATTTTAAGGTAAATACTATTATTATTTCCAGATTCTAGATGATTAAACTGAAGAGGCTCAAGAATTTGCTTAAATAATTCAGCTACTACATCGCAAACTCAAGACTCAAGCCAAGGGCTATTCAAACACTTAAGAATAAGTTTGATTATGTGTATAAAAACTAATTATGTTATTTCAATAAGAATTACATTAAACCTATAGATCAATTTAGAAAAACTGGCACAATTATTTGTTGAGTTATTCAATACATGAATGCAATATGCCTCTCTTCATTCATTTAAGTCCTCTTTTCAGATTTATAATTCTAAACATAATTATCATGTATATTTTTTGCTAAGTATATATTTAAGCATTTTATTTTCTTTGGAATGACTTCAAATGCATTTAATTATGATTTCCTTATTGTCATTTTTATTACATTGAAGAATAATTGAGCTTTGTGTGTTAATCTTGTATATTCAGTCTTTTTTTATTGAAAGTAAATGTTATGCATTTCATCTGTATTTGATGCGCTCTCCCGCCCCTCATTTTCCCTTCCCCCCTCTCGACAATTAATACCCAGGGTAACCTTGCTATATTCATACTTTAAAACCAATTCTGAAGTAAACCCTTGTTAATCAAGTTCAGCCTCCTTCCTCCCCTAGCTTTCCTTTCAAACTTTGCTGAGATTTCCCTTCCATTTTCTGGAGTCCCTCTGGTATCCCCAATGCTTACTAGTTTGGGCATATTAGAGGAAATATATGTCCCTTCTCTTTCTGTGTTTGCCTGATCTCACTTAAGATAATGCTTTCTAGCACTTTCCATCTTCTTACAAATGACATGATTTTGTTCTTTATAGCTGAATAGAATTGTGTGTATTTCCCATAATTTTGCAAACCATTCATCTGTTGATGGGGACCTAGGTTGTTTCCATATTTTGGCTATTACAAATTGTGCTGCTATGAACATAGGTATGCATATGTTGCTGTAGTTGTCTGTTTTCAACCCCTTTGGAAAAACACTAAGGAGTGGTAAAGCTGGATCATATGGTGGATCTATTCCCAGTTTCCTAAGGAATCTCCACACAGATCTCCATAGAGGCTGAACTAGTTTGCACTCCCACCAACAATGTAAAAGAGTTCCTCTTTCCTCACATCCTCGCCAGCATTTGGTGTTGTTTGATTTCTTTATGCTTGCTAATCTGACTGGGGTTAGATGGAATCTCAGCATAGTTTTGATTTGCATCTCCCTGCTGGCTAATGATGAAGAACATCTTTTCATGAATCTATTGGCCATTTGTATCTCTTCTTTGGTAAAGTGTCTATTCAATTCGATTGCCCATTTCTCAATTGGGTTGTTTGTTTTGCTAGTGTTGAATCTTTTGAGCTCTTTGTAAATTCTGGATATTAGCCCCCTATCGGAGTGGTGACTGGTAAAGATCTTCTCCCATTCTATAGGCTTCCTCTTTAGGTTCTTGATGGTTTTCTTTGACGAGAAGAAGCTTGTTAGTTTGATGCTATCCCACTTGTTAATTCTTGCTTTAATTTCCTGAGCTTTGGAGGTTTTGTTGAGAAAGTTACTGCCTGTGCCTATATGTTGTAGTGTTGAGCCTATGTTCTCCTCTAATAACTTCACAGTCTCTGGTCTAATTTCTAAGTCTTTGATCCATCTTGAGTTGATTTTTGTGCATGGTGAGAGGTAAGGATTTAGTTCCATCTTTCTACAGATGGATAGCCAGTTTTCCCAGCACCATTTGTTGAAAAGGCTGTCTTTTCTCCAGCGTATGAGTTTGGCCCCTTTGTCAAAGATTAATTGACTGTAGGTGTGTGGGTTTGTTTCTGTATCTTCTATTCTGTTCCACTGGTCAGTGTACCTGTTATTGTGCCATTACCATACTGTTTTTACTACTATTGATCTATAGTATTGTTTGAAGTTTGGGATTGTGATGGCTCCTGCGTGATTCTTATTGCTGAGAATTGCTTTGGCTATTCTGGGTCTTTTATTTCTCCATATAAAGTTCATGATTGCTTTTAATAGGTCTGTGAAGAGTGTTGTTGGTATTTTAATGGGAATTGCATTGAATCTACAAATATTTTTGGCAGAATGGCCATTTTGATGATATTTATTCTTTCTATCCATGAGCACGGGAGGTGTTTCCACCTTCCAAGGTCTTCTTCAATTTCTTTCTTTAATGTTTTATAGTTTTTGTTGTAGAGGTCTTTTACATCTTTGGTTAGGTTTATTCCTAGGTATTTTATTGGTTTTGATGTTATAGTGGATGGAATTGATTGTTTTATTTTTTTCATTGTGGATTCATTGTTGGTGTAAAGAAAAGCCACTGATTTCTTTAGGTTGATTTGTATTCTGCAACTTTACTGGATTTGTAAATTAGCTCCAGAAGTCTTGGTTGAGTTCTTAGGGTCTTCTAGATAAAGGATCATGTCATCTGCAAATAAGGATAATTTTAATTCCTTTCTTCCTATTTGAAATCCTTTGATTTCCTTCTCTTACTGCTACAGCAAGAGTCTCAAGGACTATATTGAAGAGGAGTGGTGATAGCATCCTTGTCTTGTTCCCCGATTTTAGGGGAAATTCTTGCAGTTTTTTCTCATTCAATATGTTGGCTTTGGGTTTTTTTATATTGCCTTAATGATGTTGAGGTATGTTCCTTCTATTCCAATTTTCTGTAGTGTTTTTTAACATGAATGGGTGTTGGATTTTGTCGAATGCTTTTTCAGCATCTATTGCTATAATGTTGTGGTTTTTATTCTTGATTCTACTTATGTGGTGAATGACATGTACTGATTTGCATATGTTGAACCAACCTTCTTTTTCTGGGATGATACCAACTAGGTCATGGTGTATTATTCTCTTGATATGGTTTTGAATGTGTATGGCTAGCATTTTGCTTAGAATTTTTGCATCTATGTTCATTAAGGATATTGGTCTGTAGTTTTCCTTTCTTGAGATATCTTTATTTGGTTTGGGGATTAATGTGATACTGGCCTCATAGAAGGATTTTGGGAGAGTTCCATGTCTTTCAATTTCCTGGAATGAGTTATGCAATATTGGTATTTGTTCTTTACTGAAGGTTTTGTAGAATTCAGCTGGAAACCCATCTGGGCCTGGGCTTTTCTTTGATGGAAGAATTTTTATTGCCATTTCTATTTCATTGTTTGCCATTGGTTGGTTTAGACTTGCTATTTCCTCTTGGTTCAGTTTAGGTAGGTTAATTGTGTTTAGGAATCTATCGATTTCTTCCATGTTTTCTTCTCTATTGGAATATAAATTTTTAAAGTAGTTTCTGATAATCCTTTGAATTTCTCTACTGTGGTAATGTCTTCTTTTTAATTTCTGATTTTAGTAATTTGAGTTAATTCTCCATTTCTTTTGGTTAGGTTGGCCAGGGGTTTATCAATTCTATTAGCCTTTTCAAAGAACCAGCTTTTTGTTTTTTTGATTCTTTGAATTGATTTTTTGTTTTCTATTTCTTTTATTTCTGCTCGAATTTTAATAATTTCCTGTCTTTTGCTGGCTTTGGGATTGGCCTGTTGCAGTCTTTCTAAGTCCTTGAGTTGTGTCATTAGGTTCTATATTTGGTGGTTCTCTGTCCTTCTTATGTGGGCACTCAATGCTATAAACTTTCTTCTTAATACTGCCTTCATAGTGTCCCATAGATTTTGGTAAGTTGTGTCTCTGTTTTCATTTTCTTCCATAAATTTCTTTATTTCTTTCCTAATCTCTGTTCTTACCCATTCATCATTCAATAGTGTATCATTCAATCTCCATGTATTTGCATTAGTTTCTTTTGAGTTTCCTGTTGTTGATTTCTACTTTCATTCCATTATGATCTGAAAAGATGCAAGGAATTATATTCCATCTTTTGCATTTGCTGGTGCTTTCTTTGTGTCCCAGGATGTGATCTATTTTGGAGATGGTTCCATTGGCTTATGAAAAGAATGTGTATTCTGTAGTTTCTGGATGGCATATTCTGTATATGTCTGTTAGGTCCATTTGGTTTATAGTTTTCTTTATTTCTAAAGAGTCTTTATTCATGTTTTGCTTTGAAGATTGATCCAGTGGTGTGAGAGGCATATTAAAATCTCCCAGAATTATTGTATTTGGGTCTATTTGAGATCTAATGTCCTGAAGGGCTTGTTTTACAAATGTGGTTGCACTCACATTTCGGGCATTAACATTTACTATCATTATATTTTCTTGGTGTATTGTTTATTTTAATAAAAGGAAGTTCCCTGATTTGTCTCTTCTGATGTGTCTTAAAATCTGTTTTGTTAGATGTCAGGATTGGTACCCCTGCCCTTTTGTTTTCTCCAGTAGCATGGTATATCTTTTTACATCCTTTCACTTTCAGTCAGTGAATATCTTTGACTGATAGGTGAGTTTCTTGCAAACAGCATATATTTGGATTATGTTTTTTGATCCACATTGCCAGTCTATGTCTTTTGATTGGTGAGTTAAGTCCTTTGACGTTAAGAGTTATTATTGAAATATGATTTTTGTTTTCTGTCATTTTGTGTTGTGTCATTTTTTGGTAGCTTTTTCTTCTTTTCTTTTTGGTAGCTTTTTCTTCTATTTTACTTAGAGGCCTCTCTGATCACTTTCCTCTCTTCTCTGGTTCTGAAGTCTGCTTCTTTTTTATTCTTTATAGTTTATTTCTTTAAGTATTTTGAAATAAAAATTTTTTGAGTTTTTTTTTAATCTTGAACACTTTTGTTTCTCCATCAACTTTGAATAGTAGTTTTGCTGGATATAGTAGTTTTGGTTGGAAGTTATTTTCTTCCAAGGTCTGAATCATATCATATCAGTCTCTCCTGACATTCATGACCTGGGTTGTATAGTCTGGGGTGATTCTTATTGTTTTGCCTCTATATGTCACCCGACCTTTTGTTCTCACTGCTTTTAAGATCTTTTCCTTGGCCTCTATGTTAGTCATTTTGACTATTATGTTGTGTGGGGAGGTCCTTCTTTGATCTTGTCTTAATAGTGTTCTGTATGTCTCCTGAATATAAAGATCTATGTCTCTTTCCATGTTTGGGAAATTCTCCAAAATTATTTCTGTGAAGAGATTAATGATGCCCCTGGTCTGTACCTGTATCCCTTCTTCAATGCCTTTTATCTGTAAGTTATGGTGTTTCATGTTGTCCTAAATTTGCTGTATGTTTAGGTTTAGTTGCTGTAATGACTTCTGTATATTATTGACTGTGTTTTCAGTTTTGGATGAACTGTCTTCTAGCAGTGATATTCTACTTTCCATTTCATCTAATCTTCCAGAATTTCTTTCTATTGCTGATTTCATTTCATTTTTGACTCTTTCATTTCATTCCAGACCTCTTTCTGATTCTTTCTTAGTATTTCTAACTCATCTTTCACCTCCTCTAAACTTGTTTTAAATCCTTTCATCATATTGTAGATCAAGATTCGGAACTCCCCTTCTTGCATTTCTTGTAGGTCAGTATTCATGACTTCTGTCATTTCTCCACTATTCCTGGTTCTCATATTTTCAAAGTTCTCAGGCCTGTTTTTCTGCTGTCTTCCCATCGTTTGTGGGTATTATGTTTAGTTCAGTCTTAGTAGTAGCAATTTAGAAAAGTCACCTTTTAAGCAGTACTTTTTCGAATGGTAAGGGTTGTGTGATGGTGGAGTAGCTAGGGTGATGGGTACAGGAGTCAGGTAAGGTAGAAAATATGATTAGGTTGTGGAAGATTTACATATAATAAGGTTGTATCTGGTTTAGAATGGGAGTAGTTTAGATAGTAAGGCTGTTGTATTTATTGGAATATATAATTATGGAGATTTGAGAAACTTTGTGTATTAAACAGAGAGATACATTAGGGGACAAAGAGAAGGTTTTGAGGGAAAATAGTATATAGCCTAAACTGAAGACTTTGTAGAAGGAGTGGGGAAAGGAGCAAAGACAAATGGATAAAGAAACAAAATAAGGTACAAAGGCTAACTTTTATACATCATGTATAGACAGCAACTTCGCCAAAAAAAAATACCGCCAAGAGAGAACAAAAAGGTTAAGAGAATAAACAGAATGAAAATAAAATAAAATAAAACAAAACACTAACACCATATATAAGTAAAAAAAGAAATAAAAACTAATCCCCCAAAAAACCAAAAACCAAAACAAACCCAAGGACCCAAGAAATAAAACAAACAACACCAAACAGCAAAAATAAAGACTAAAATATAAAAGGATAGAAAAAAAATAACAGTCCTACTACGTTACAAATATAAGTGTATGTGCCACTGTCTTTTATTTGGTTGGAGCATCCCCTTGTGTCTCTGTGCAGGTATCACGCCTTAAGCGCCCTTCTGTGATACCAGAGTTGATATGGCCCCGTCTGTCACACTGGCACTCACAGTTATTGCACTCACTGTGTGCTTGCCATGTCCCGTGGCTCCTTTGAGTTCACGCTGCTACAGCCTAGTCTTGGGCTCTGAAGTTCTGGCAACTCTTCCATATCCCGCTGATTTGCTGCTCCCACAGTTAGCAGGTCCACTTCTGGGTCCCTGAAAGTCTCTGGACACCTCTGAGGGGCTGCCTTTGGTGGGTGAACAGTGACACTCAGGAGCTCCAGTTAGCTCGCAACTTCAGGTATTGGAACTCTATGGCCACTTTCAGATTTTAGGGCCTCTCTCTGATTGTTAAGGTCCCAAATGCCCTGTTTGGGCCGGCGGCCCAGTGGCCGCCTGCACCTGCACCTGCTATCTGCCGGCCACCTGCGCACTTTTGGTTTTCTTTGTGTGTTGCGGTGAATCTTGCAATTCAGTTATTGGATTTCTTCTGCTGTAGTCCCCTAGTCTGTTTTGGGTTGTATGCTGTTTTTTTCTTTATTAAGATGCTTCCTTCTCAGTAGTTGAACTTAATTTGCTTCAGCTAGTGAGATATGCTGCATCTCTCCGTCACCATCTTGATCTCCCCTTATCTTCAGGCTTTTTTGAACTCACTTATTACTTCTAGAAATCGATTTATAGGATTTTAACAGTTATTATGTAATTTATAAATAATGATAGATTTATTTTTCTTTTTAAATCTATATGCCATTTTTTTCTTTTTCTTCCTTACTAGAGTGGTTAGAATTTCCAATAACATGTTGAATGACTGGGTGAGAATAGAGTACTTGCCTTGTTTTCAATTAAAAAATAAAGCATTTTGTCTTTTATCAACAAGTGTATGGTTAGCTATAGGATTTTGGACCTGTTCTTTATTATAGCTATAGGTTAGCTATAGGATTTTGAACCTGTTCTTTATTATTTTCTCACCAGTGCTATTTTTGCTGAGAGTTTTTATCATGAGAAGCTGTTGGATTTGTTCAAATGTCTTTTCTGCATTGATATTGTTACAGAAATTTAAATTTAGCTTGCTGATATGTTGTATAACACTAATTACCTTTCAAAAGTTGAACCTGCTTTGGCCACCAGTAATAAATTTCATGTCATCACATTTTGGATGTGGTTTGCTTACATTTCATTATGCACACATTTGTCTAAATTCATAAGAAATATGGCATATTTTTGTTCCTTCCTTCATTCCTTCTTTCATTTTTCCTTCATTCCATCCTTTGTTCCTTCTTTCCATACAGTTTTTTGCCCCATTTTGGTATGAAGGTAATACTGAACTTATAAAGAAAATTGAAATGTGTTTTCCTCTATTCTATGTTTTGAAATTATTACTAGTGCCTTTCCAATGTATGGTAATAATTAGGTAGTAAAATTATCTCTGGTAGGAGATTTAGTTTTCCTAAACATTTTTAATTTAGCTTCCTAAATTAAAATTTTTCCAGGTATGGTGGCACATGCCTGTAATTCTAGTACTTGGGAGGCTGAGAGAGGATCTCAAGCTCAAGACCAATTTCAGCAACTTAGTAAAACTCTTAGCAACATAGTGAGGCCTTATTTCAGAACAAAAAATAAAAATAAAAACAACTAGGGAAGTAACTCAGAGGTAGAATGTCCCTTGGTTCAATCCTAGTACCAAAATAAATAAATATATTATTAATTTAATTTAATAGTCACATAATGATTGAGAATTCCTATTTTGTCCTTATAGAGATTTGTGGTTTGTGATTTTTCATTTTTTTTGGGGGGGGTCTAGGGTTGGAACCCAGAGGCATTTGATCTCCAAGCTACAACTACTGCCCTATTTTTTATTATTTTGCAACAGGGTCTCACTGATTTGCAAATGGCCTCATTAAGTATCTGAGGCTGTCCACGAACTGCAGTCCTCCGGTCTCAGCCTCCCGAATTCTGGGATTACAAGCATGCACCACCATGCCCCACTTGGTTTGTGATTTTTATAGGAATTGATTTGTTACTTATAACTTATCAAATTTATAATTGTTTCTTTATGCATATCATTTCTTATACTCATATGCATAACATTTTTATAGTAAGAGTATACTTTTATTAGCTGCAAGATATGTACTCATATTCCTTCATTCCTAATATTCATGATTTTTTCGTCCCTTTAGTTTGTCAGTCTCATTATATACTTAATGATTTTATTGATTCTTATTTTGATATTGATAAGACAAAAACTTAAATGATCTCAATTTTTTTAAATCTGGGAGACTTTTTTCATGACACAAAATATGATCTATATTGAAAAAAATTCAATGGGAGCTTGCAACAAAAGCATATTATGCTGTTGCATAGAGTGCTTTTAATGTATCAGTAATATCCTCTTGATTGTATTTTTTAAAATCTATGTTCTTGCTAACTTTTGTCTAGCAGTTTTATCAGTTGCTGGGGGATTTTAAAGTTTTGTATTATAAGTGTGGGTTTATTGATTTTTTTCTTTCAGCTCCATAAAATTTTAGTTCATTTATCCTGAGGCTCTGTTGTTTGATATACACATATTTATGACCATGATACCTGCCTGTTGACTTTTCATTCCATTTATTATTATTATTTATTATTATTATTATTAAATACTTCTCTTTCTTTCTAGTCATTTTCTTTCTTCTTAAAAGATATCATATATTGCCAAATTCTACTTTAGCCATTCCTGGTTTGTAATGATTAGTGTCTGTTTGGTATATATTGACTCATTCTTTTATATTTAACTTAACTATTTCTTTGTTTGCAAGTGTGTTTCCTATAAACATCATATAACTGAGTCATGTTTATAAATTACTTTGACAGTCTTTTTTCGTAGGATGTATATATATGTATATATATTTATATGTATTTATATATGTATATATGTCATTAACATTTAAGATAATTGTTATTTTTGTTTCTTCCCTTTTATTCCCTTTTCTCTCTTCTCGCTTTTCTGTGGGTTAATTGAACATTTTTAGAACTTTCTATTGATTGATTTGTAGTAGGTTATTTTAGTTTAATGCCTTGCACAATTTTAGTAGTGGTTGCTCTATGTATTAATATAAATCATGTTAATCTGATGGCATTTACAAGTATTAACATTTCTCCATTTCAAATCAAGTGTATAAATCCTAAGTAAAGGGTTTTTTTTAAAACTTTTCTTCTATTAATTATCATTGTGTTCAGTACCAGGTGGTGTTATAATTTTTGTTTCAGTCACCAGTTATGATTTTTAGTTCATGAAGAACAATCTACTGTCTAAATTAAATTTATGCTATTCCTGTGCCATTTTTTACTGATACTCTAGGATTTCAAAAAATCATTTCAAGAATCTCCTTCAGCCAGTCTTTAGTGACAGGTCTGCTAGTGTAGTGTCTAAGTTTTCCTTTGTTTAAATATATCTTTATTTTCCTTTTATTCATGAAAGATAGCTTCACCAGAAATATAATTCATGATTGAAAGTATTTTCCTTGACCACTAGAATAATGTTACATAACTTTTTTCTGGCCTTCATGATTTCAGATGAGAAATCTGTTTTTTAATTAATTAATTATTAATTTTGGCACTGGAAGTGGAACCCAGGGGCATTCTTCCTCCTGTTATATCCTCATCCCTATTTTATTTTTTATTTGGAAATAGTGTCTCACTAAGTTGCTGAAGCTGGACTTGAACCATCCTCTTCTTTAAGCTCCTCAAGTACTGGGAATACAGATGTGTGCCACCACACACAACTGAATCTACTGCTTTCAGAGGACTTATCCTAATTTCTCTCTGGATAATGTAAAAATTTTTGTCTTTCTGTATGGTTTTCATAAATTTATTTTTGTCATGAATATCTTGGGGAATAATATTTGAGTTATATTATCATCTTTTCATCAAAAGGTTTGTATCTCTAATTAAATTTGGGAAGTTTTGAGCCATTATTTTGGTTTGTTTTTATGGACACAATAATCGTACACATTTCTGGAATACAATATGATGTTATATATACTTTGTCATGGCTATTACTACCATATCCATCACTTTACACTTCTAGTCATTTCTTCATTGTGAGAGCATTCCAAATCATCTTCCAGCTATTCAAAATGTACAGTATATTATTGTTAGCTGCAGTTATTTTACCATGCAACAAAGTACTAGAACTTATTCCTATCTAAATATAACATTGTATTCATTGTTCAACTTTTCCTAAATATGTGTGTGTGTGTATATATATACAGACATATATAATGTATATATTAGTGTATAATATATAATCACATTTTATTTTCTCTTTATTTATTTATCTATTGATAGAATCTTAGGTTGTTCCCATCTCTTGTCATTGTGAAGTGCTGCATAGAGTACATATGCCTCTTTGACATACTGATCTAATTTTCTTTGAACATATACTTAGTAATGGGATTATCAGATAATATGGTGCTTCCATTTTTTGTTTTCTGAAGATTCTCCATATTGTCTTCCATAATGGACATACTTATTTATGTTCCTACCAATAGCAAATAATAGTTTACCTTAATTAATTAACCTGTATCTCCATCAGCCATTATTTTTTTTCTTTTTTGATATTATCCATTTAACTATGGTGAGGTAATCATAGCAAACTACTATAAACAATTATATGCCAACAAATTAGCCTATTAGAAACACATCCTTGGACATATATATTCTACCAAAATTCAAGCAAGAAGAAATTGAAAATCTGAACACATGAATAAAGCACAACAAGAATGAAGAAGTAAGAAAGTCTCCTATCAAAGAAAAGTTGAGCAGTGTGCTGTATGTCTATAATTCTAGTACTTAGGAAGCTGGGATAGGAGGATTGCATGTTTAATTACAGTCTAGGCAAATTATAAAGACCCTGTTTACAAATAAAAATTGAAATAGGGATGGGGGTGTGGCTTGGAGGTAATATGCTCCTGGGTTCAATCCTCGGTACCAAAATATAAAATAAAATAAAATAAAACTAAGAAAGAAAGTTTAGAAACTGATCACTTCATTGCTGAATTCTACATTATTTTTTTCTAATATCTTTTTAGTGTCACTCTCTTTTTCTTCTCTTTTAAGATTTCAACAATTAAAAATGTTGTACCTTTTATTATTGTTTCACAGGTCCTTGAGACTCTTAGTTTTTAGTCTAGTTTCTCTTTCTTATTAAGATTAGTATCATCAGCCAGGTGTGATGGTTCTTGACTGTTATCCTAGTAATTGGGAGGCAAGACAGTAGGATCAGAAGTTCAAGGAAGGCCGGCGCCGCTGCGGAGCAGAACGGAGCGGATCCTATCCAGCAGCTCCGTTACCGGACCTGCTAGGTCTATGGTCGCTCCGCGGGCTGCTCTGCCTGCTGGTGCTTTTTTTTTTTTTTTTTTTTTTTTTTTTTTTTTTTTTTTTTTTTTAATCAGGGCAAGCTGTGTTCCATGGCAGGGAACTTTTGGCAGAGCTCCCACTATTTGCACTGGATTTTGGATAAACAAGATCTGTTGAAAGCACACCAAAAGGACTTAAAGTTTCTCTCAGAAGAAGAATATTGGAAATTACAGATATTTCTTACAAATGGTATTCTCTGAAAAGTATAGATCCAGTATTAATGGCTCCTACATGTGTGTTTTTGGCATCCAAAGTAGATGAATTTGGAGTAGTCTCAAATACAAGATTGATTTCTGCTGCTACTTCCGTATTAAAAACTAGATTTTCATATGCCTTTCCAAAGGAATTTCCTTATAGGATGAATCATATATTAGAATGTGAATTCTACCTTTTAGAACTAATGGATTGTTGCTTGATAGTGTATCATCCTTATAGTCCTTTGCTCCAGTATGTGCAGGACATGGGCCAAGAAGACAGGTTGTTTCCCTTTGCATGGAGGATAGTGAATGATACCTACAGAACAGATCTTTGCCTGCTGTATCCTCCTTTCATCACAGCTTTAGCTTGCCTTCATGTAGCCTGTGTTGTACAACAGAAAGATGCCAGACAATGGTTTGCTGAGCTTTCTGTGGATATAGAGAAGATTTTGGAAATAATCAGGGTTATTTTGAAACTATATGAACAGTGGAAGAATTTTGATGAGAGAAAAGAGATGGCCACTATTCTTAGTAAAATGCCTAAACCAAAACCACCACCAAACAGTGAAGGAGAGCAGGGTCCAAATGGAAGTCAGAACTCTAGCTACAGCCAATCTTAAAAACATTCAGAAGAATTCCATAGTGGACCACTTGGAAATAAACCATTGGACAGAGTTCAGTAATGTCTTCAGTGGAACACAATTGAAAATGAATAGCTTGTTTCTGTCAAGCCTATTGGGAAGTGATTTTATTTTTGCAAAATAAGTTTTTCTTTACCAAAATTGATTCTCATACATAATTGATTAAATCTTTCCAGTATAAAGGTTTGGGAAGGTTCTATGGGGACCAACAGACAGACACACATATAAATTTCAAGTTTAATGTCATTTGATTATATTATTTCTTAATTTGGGTAATAGAAATTGTACCTTTTTATTAAGCCAGGAAATAAGAAATGTAATTTGTTTTAAATTTGTTTTGGTCATTGAGGGACCAAGAAAGGACATAACAAGTCAATATATGAGGAGCTTTTTTAAGTTAAGCATTAAAACTATATTTAAGGAATCAAATCTTACAAAATCTAGGAAGATTTTGATAATGATGTTGATGATTTCAGGGAAATTAATCAAGTACGTATTGATTTTAAAATGAATTTTATTCAGTAGTTTTGGTATCTTGTCATGGAAGATACTAGCCCAGCCTACCAGAAAAGTACAATATGTATAGCATTATTTAACATTTTTAAAAGTTATATTAATTTTGTAATCATTTTAAAATGCTGGGAAAACAAAAAATACTACATGACATTATTTGTAATTCACAATTAACCAAGTATTTTGAAAGTATAATTGGATAAAATGTCATAATGTTAAAATTTGGTAAAAATTTTAATGTTAAATTTTTAATCTGCATTGAAAAGCTTGTTTTTTTATAAGACATACACACCCTAGTTTAATTTTGTGTCTTTTAAATTTAATGCAGGTAACCTGAACAAGGAACACAATCAGGTTTCAGGCCAGTTTGATACTGGCTATTCTTAATTCTCATGTGAGTGTCAGTGGGATTGTGCTGTCTGTTAAACTTAGTAAACTAATCTAATCATTTTTTTCAGACTTGAAGGAGAGTGGTAAAACTTGGAGTCATAGGATATTAATGTAGAATTTTAGGATTAAAATTTTCTATAAATCAGTTGTGAACAATGAATTATTAAATATTGACTTCCTAGTATAAGACTGCAAGAATACAAGTAAGTTCTCCAGCAAAAAAAAAAAAAGAAGTTCAAGGAAAGCTTCAGTAAGTAGTGAGTGAAACTCTCATCAACCCAGCAAGACCCTGTTTCAAAACAAACAAAAAATAGGGACGGGTGTAGCCTAGAGAGAGAATTCCTCTGGGTTCAATCTGCAGCACCCCATTCCCCCCAAAAAAAGATTAGTATCATCAGTTGATCTTTCCTCAGGCTCACCAATTTCATTCTTTGCCATCTCACTCCTATTATTAAGCCAACTTAAGCAAGCTTTTAAATTCTGTTATTGGCTCGGGTTTTTTGTTATTTAATCTATGTTTGTTTCTTGAGCACATTCTATCATTTTATTAGTTATTTCCTATTTCCTATTTCTGTATTGAGATTTTTATATTTTCATAATTTCAAGAGAATTTGTAATTCTACATTGAACCATTCCTTTATTTTTAATTAATTTTATTGGCTAATTGTAATTGTGCATGAAAGTGAGATTCATTAATGATCCATTCATATATTCATGTAATATTATTTGGTCTGTTTCCTTCCACGTATCTCCTCTTCCCCACTTTCAAACTTTGCTCTTTTTTGCATCAGTTTGTTATATTTTCTCATTCATATTGTGTACTTTTTAAAAATACTTTTATTGATGCATTATAATTATACACCATAATGAGGTTCAAAGACTTACCAACATGCACACAGATCTCTATATTTCCCTATAGGTTCCACCCTATTGCCCACCCTCCCTGTACATAATACTGTTATTGCTAGTAATACTTTATTATATGAGCATATTATAATTTGAACTGTATCATTCGTTAGTTCTTCCTTTTCCCTGTCTTTACCATCCCCCAAGCCCTTTCCACTATTTTACTGATCATTTTCCTCAATTATGTAAAGCATATTTTGTTTCTTATTTTATCTCTAGCTTCTACATGTGATAGAAATAATTTGACTCAAATGTATGAGACTGAAAAATTGTGTTTTTCATGACTTTTTATGATGAATTATTTTCAATTGCATCTTGGACAAATTGGCTATTATTTTAGGACTCTTGGTCCTGTATAAATATTTGGTTTTAGTAGGCATTCACCCAGTTTAAGTTGTGCACATAAATCCTGCATTTGTGTGTATGATTTCAACAGGGGCTAAATTTTCAGAGCATTTGCATTTTATTTGTTCCCTCTTATGCTGAACAAGGTTGTAGAATGTGTTTTCCTATGGGATCATTTTATTTTCTCTCTTTGGAATAAAGAAGTCTCAGGAACAGAAAGCTGCAAGAACAAAAAGGCTTCCCTGGCTGCTGGGCCCTTGTTTTTTTAGAAAATCCTTATTTCTGGGTCTGAGATAGTGTTGTCCAGGCTGGATATTGTTGGAGCTGAGTTCCTTTTGCTAGTTTTGTCTGGATGCCTTTTGCCTGGATGTGCTCAAGAACCAAACATAGATTAAGTCCTTTAGATGGAAGGACTGGACTCTGATTACAGTAGGGTGGAGATTGGGAACTTACCTGTTCACACTCTTTACATCATCCTTATTAGGATTTGATATAAAATCTGAGCTAAAAATCACTACACAATGATTCCTAAGGCACTTCTGTTTGTAATTGCCTGAAAGTTTCTGAACAGACTTTTGGCCTTAATTTACACTCTTGGGTGTTAGAAAATGGCTTTAAATGGGATACCTGTCTTTCTCTGTGCTTAGGCACAAACAACAGCAGGAACACATAGGGCTACATGTGATGAAGCTGTTGCTTTGTGATCAGCATTGCAGACTGAAAGGCCTACACAAAGAATAAGTCATAATATTTATACTGCTTTGAAGGCTGTTATGAAGTTGAATTGAGATCAAAAGATATGAAAGCGCTCTGTAAATGCTCACAGCTGAAGGAGGAGCAAATTGCATAACAGGGATATTAAATTTTATATTACAGAGTAGTGATGAGGATGAAGTTGAGTCATAAAAAAGTGGAGGACAGAAATTGGAATAATGTAGGTGGCATAACTAGATTATTGGCCCATATCCCACAGTATTGAGTGATACCAGGGATCTACTATGCAGTTATTCCTCAGTTAATACTCTCCTGTAATTTGGGGATTTCTAAAGGCCTCTGGGCATAATTCTTTGGGATGTCAAATGGATGCTCTAGCAATAATTTTGTCCATTGAATATAGAATCAGAGCTATGGACATTTGATGAATTTATAAAATATTTCTGAAGCTCTTATGAACAAAATTAGAATAGATTTACAAGTAAAACCAAAATTCTTGGACCAGAGAATCCTTTCAACATTCAGTATCTGTATGTGCCTCTTTGTCTTTTCTTTGTTTCTGTAACAAACAAAACCCTTGCTTCATCCATCGCTCACTCCACCTTCTATGAACACATTCTTTAGTTATATGCAATAATTTTGTTGTTATCCTCTTGCATAGCAGAGGGTGTTGATGTTGATCGATTGATTAGAAGTCTCTTACATGAATGATGATGGAGTCATAATGATTTTTTGTGGCACTGGGGATTGAACCCTGGGGCATTCTAACTCCAAGCTATACCCTCAGCCCTATTTTTTAAATTCTTGATCCTTAAAAAGGGTCTCATGAAGTTTCAGAGGGCCTCAATAAGTAGCCAAGGCTGACTATAAAGCTGCAACCCTCCTGTTTTAGCCTCCCAAGTACTAGGATTACAAGTGTGCACCATCACATCAAGCTTGTCATAATGATTTTTAGAGAATATTATTATTATTAAAGAAAGAGGGCACCTGAGGAGACTGGGTAGGAGAGATATCTCTCCTATTTCTCCTTCCATCTTGCTTTTAATGAGAGTTTTAACTAAAATATTGTAATCACAGAAGAGAACAAAGGAGTCATGGAGAGAGTCAGGAAAAAGACATCAAAGTAGTCATGGATGAGTCAGAGAATGAAATAATAAAATTATGGGACATGAGGAAGTTGTCAAGGGTGTTTGCTTATCAGTCTCATTTGGTCCCTGAAGCTTTGTCTGTGTGCAGAAATGTCTACTTGGGTGGACAGTTTGTGCCCCTTGCAAGCCAAACTTAGATGACCTTAAATCTGATGACTAACAAGGCCTCTAATACTCTTGTCCATTAAATAAAAATGTTTAACAGTTTAAACATTTATGGCAAACCTACCTGTATGCATACATTTTTGTGAATCAACATTTTTCAAGGTGGTAGGACCATAGATTTTATCCAAATGTCAAAAGAGTCTCTGACAGTATAAGAAGATGATTCAGAAGGCTTAAGAAACACCAGTTTTATTTTTACAAATGAAAATTATTTGCCAAATATTAGCAGTGGCATGCATAGCTAATAGATATTAACTCTAAACAATATAAAAGGGTAATACTTAGATACCTAACAGGTTTGAAAACACTCTTTTCTCATATTACTCCCAATCTTTTTTAAAAATTTTTTTATTGGTGCATTGTATTAATACATCATATTGGGGTAAAAACTGGTGTGCACATACATGTACAAATCACTGATTTAACCCCTATCCAATTTCCACCCCATTCCCTCCCCGTCCCTCTTTCCCTTCCTTGACTTAGTGGTTGACTTCGATATCTTTAAGTACATTGTGTGTTTTAGAGATTTTCCTCTTCCCCCTCCTTTCTCCTCCTTTAGGTTGCCTTGTTTGCTCCCCTATAGGATTTCCTTTTTCATCTAGAGTTCCTCCTATGACCCATTTCTCCCTAACTCTCACAATTAGGGAAAGCTTCTTATTTCTTATTTTTTGTGACTGACTAATCTCACTTAGCATAATGCCCTTCAGTTCCATCTATTTCCCTGAAAATGATGTAATTGATTTTTTTTAATGGCTGAGTAAAATTCCAGTGTGTACATATCCCACAGTTTTGTAATCCATTCCTCTGTTGATGGACATCTTGGCTGGTTCCATAGTTTGGCTATGGTGAATTGTGCAGCTATAAACATAGGTATACATGCATTAGTTTGGTAGTTTGGTTTCCTATCTTTTGGGTAGATACCCAGAAGTGTTATTGCTGGATCAAATGGTAGATTTGTTCGCATTCTTCTGAGGAGTCTTCATACTGTTTTGCAAAGTGGTTGCACTAATTTGCAATCCCACCAACAATGTCTTAGAGTTCCCACTTCTCCACATCCTCGCCAGCATCTGTTGTTGTTTGTGTTTTGAATGATTACCATTCTAGTTGGAGTTAGGTGGAATCTCAGGGTAGTTTTGATTTGCATCTCTCTGATTGCCAGTGATGTTGAGGATTTTTTTATGCATTTATTGGCCATTTGAATTTCTTCTTTTGTGAAGTGACTATTTAGTTCTTTTGCCCATTTTGTTATTGGATGTTTTGTTTTCTTAGTGTTGAGTTTCCTGAGTTCTCTGTATATTCGAGAGTCCTCTATCGGTGGTGTAGGTGGCAAAAATCTTCTCCCATTCTGTTGGCTCTCGATTGCAGTTCTTCACAGTTTCCTTTGCTGAACAGAAGCTCTTCAGTTTCATGCAATCCAATGTATTGATTTGCCTTTTTATTTGGTGTGCCTTTGGGGTCTTCTTGAGAGAGTTTTTAATCTGTGCCTATGTGTTGCAGTGTTGGACCTAGGCCCTCTTCCAGGAGCTTCAAGGTCTCTGGTGTAGTTTCCAAGTCTTTGATCCATCTTGAATTGACTTTTGTATAGGGTGAGAAAGTGGGATTAATTTCCATTTTTCTGCATATGGTTAACCAGTTTTGCCAACACCATTTGTTGAACAGGCTCTCTTTTTTTCAGTGTATATTTTTGGCCCCTTTGCCAAAAATCAATTGGCTGAAAGTGTGTGGACTTGTTTCTGGGTCTTCTATTCTACTCCCTTGGTCTATGTATCTGGGTTTTTTTTTTTTTTTTGCCAGTACCATGCTGTTTATATTACAATGGCCTTGTAGTATAGTTTAAAGTCAGGTATTGTGATTCCTCCTGCATGGTTTCTGTTGCTAAGAACTACCTTGGCTATTCTGGGCTTTTTGTTATTCCACATAAATTTAAGGACTGATTTTTCTATGTCTGTGAGGAATGATATTGGTAATTTAATGGGCATTGCGTTAAATCTGTAGATCACTTTTGGAAGGATGGCCACTTTAATGATATTTATTCTGCCAGTCCATGAACATGGAAGATTCTTCCATCTTCTAAGATCTTCTTTGATTTCTTTTTTCATTGTTTTATAATTTTCTTTGTAGACATATTTTATCTCATTGGTCAAATTTATTCCTAAGTATTTTATTTTTTTGTGGGAGATTCTGAGTGGAAGTGTTTTCTGAATTTCTTTTTCAGTGGATTTATGATTGGTGTACAGGAAATCTTCTGATTTTTTATGATTGATTCTTGTATCCAAATACTTTGCTGAATTTGTTTATTAGTTCTACAAGCCTTTTGGTTGAGTTTGTTGGGTTTTCTAAATATAGTATTATATCATCTGCAAATAGTGAAAGTTTGAGTTCTTTTTTTCCTATTTGTACTCTTTTGATTTCCTTTTCTTGCCTTATTGCTCTGGCTAGAGTCTTTAGTACTATATTGAAGAGAAGTGATGATAATGGACATCTTTGTCTTCTTCCTGATTTTAGGGGGAATTCTTGAAGTTTTTTATAATGTTGGCGGTGGGCTTATTGTAGATTGCCTTAATAATGTTGAGATATGTTCTTTCTATTCCAATTTTCTGCAGTGTTTTTATCATAAATGGATGTTGAATTTTATCAAATGCTTTTTCAGTGTCTATTGAAATGATCATGTGATTTTTGTCTTTGATTCTGTTTATATGGTGAATTACATGGATTGATTTTCGTATGTTGAACCAGCCTTGCATCTCTGGGATGAACCCTACCTGGTCATGGTGTATGATTTTCTTGATGTGGTTTTGAATGCGTGTTGCTAGTATTTTGTTTAATAGTTTTGCATCCAAGTTCATCAGAGATATAGGCCTGTAGTTTTCCTTCCTTGAACTGTCTTTATTCAGTTTGGGTATTAATGTGATGTTGGCTTCATAGAATGTATTTGGGAGAGACCTGGTTTTTTCTATTTTGTAAAATAGTTTGAGTAGTATTGGGGTTAGCTCTTCTATAATGGTTTTATAGAATTCACTTGGGAAACCATCTGGTCCTGGGCTTTTCTTTGATGATAAGCTCTTTATTGCTGTTTCCATCTCTTTGATTGTTATTGGTTGGTTTAAGTGTTCTATATCTTCTTGACTCAGTTTAGGAAGGTTGTATTTATCTAGAAAGCTGTTGATTTCCTCCAGATTTTCCATTTTTTTGGAGTATAGTTTCTCAAAGTATTTTCTGATAATCCTCTGGATTTCTACACTGTAAGTAGTAATTTCTCTTTTTTCATCTCTTATCCTTATAATTTGGGTTGATTCTCTCTCTTTTTTTAGTAAGGTTGGCTAGTGGTTTATCTATCTTGTTAATTTTTTCAAGAAACCAGCTTTTGGTTTTGTTGATTTTCTGTACTATTTTTTATTCTCTATTTTGTTAATTTCTGCTCTAATTTTAATAATTTCCTGTCTTCTACCGGCTTTGGGGTTCAATTATTTCTGCTTTTCAAGGGCTTTGAGGTGTGTCATTAGGTTATTTATTTGAAGATTTTCTGTTTTTCTTATGTGAGCACTCAGTGCTATAATTTTTCCTCTTGATATTGCCTTCAAAGTGTCCCAGAGGTTTTAATATGTTATATCTTTATTTTCATTTGTTTCTAGAAATTTCTTGATCTCACCTCTTACATCTTCTATGACCCATTCTTCATTCAGAAGTGTGGTGTTCAGTCTCCACATGTTTATGTTGTTTCTCTGGGTCTTCTTATAGTTGATTTCTAGTTTCATTCCATTATGGTTTGAAATGACACGGGGAAGTATGTAGCATTTTTTAAATTTTCTATTGCTCATTTTGTGTCCCAGGATGTGATTTATTTTGGAGAATGTTCCGTGAGCAGCTGAGAAAAATGTAAACTCTGCTGTAGTTGGGTGAAATATTCTATATGTGTCCAACAGGTCCATTTGGTTAATGGTGTTCTTTAGTTCTGAGGCATCTTTACAGACCCTTTGTCTGGAAGATCAGTCTAGTGTTGTGAGAGGTGTGTTGCAATCTCCCAGTATTATTGTATTGGGATTTATGTGTGACTTCATGTCACAAAGAGTTTGATTTATGGAAGTAACTGCACCTATGTTTGGGGCATAGATGTTGATTACTGTTATTTCCTCTTGCTGGATTATTCCTTTTACAGTAAAATATGATCTTCTTTGTTTCTTCTAATAAATTTGGGTTTGAAGTCCAACTTGTCTGATATCATAGTTGCTACTCCTGCTTGTCTTCGAGTTCCATTAGCACAGATTACCTTGCTCCAGTCCTTTACCTTGAGTTTGTTCCTATCTTTACTTGTAATGTGTGTTTCTTATAAGCAGCAGATGGATGGATTCTGGTTTTTATTCCATTTTGCCACTTTGTGTCTTTTTATTGGGGAGTTGAGGCCATTTACATTCAGTGTGATTTTAGAGATAATTTTTAATTCCTAACATGTTAAGATTTTATTTCTGTTTGAGATACTGTTTATTCTTCTTTGCTTAGTTGTCTGCTGGGTGGGAAATCTTGTTTCTTTCATTCTGGCATGTATTACCTATTTCTTCTTTGTAGTTTATCTCCTTGAGTATTTTCTCTAATGTTTGTTTTGAAAACATAAATTCCTTCGGTTTCTTTTTGTCATGGATGCTTTTTATTTCCCCATCTAATTTGATAGATAGTTTTTCTGGGTAGAAAATTTTTTGCCTGGAAGTTGTTTTCTTTCAGAGTTTGGAATATGTTACTCCATGCCCTTCTGGCTTTCATGACTTGATTTGGAAAGTCTGGACTGATTCTAATTGGTTTGCCTCTGAATGTCACTTGGACTTTTGTTTTTGTTGCATTTAAGATTCTCTGCTTGGCTTCCACATTAGTCATTTTGACAATTATGTAGCATAGGGATCCTCTTCTCTGAAACTGTCTAAAGGGAGTTCTATAAGATTCCTGGACCTGTGTATTGACCTCATGCTCTATGTTTTGAACATTTTCTGCTATTACTTCTTTGAAGAGATTATTGATCCCTTTGGTTTCACCTTCTTTTCCCTCCTCTATTCCAATTATTCTTAGGTTAGCTCTCTTAAAATGGGCCCATATTTCTTCAATGACAAATTCCTGATGTCAATTTTTTTTTACATTAGACAAAAATCATTAGTGATCATCTTCTAGGAGCAAGAGTCTATTCTCCATGTGGTCTAATCGGTTGTTTATACTTTGAATTGAGGCCTTAACTTCATTAATTGCATCCTTTATCTTTTTTAAACTATCTCTGAATTCTTTTCGAAGATCCTCTATTATTTCTACTGTTATTTTCCTGATTTGATCTTCTAGAGATCTCTGAATTTCTGTGTTATCAGGTTCTGATGTTGTGGGGTTGTGGGCATTCATTGCTCAATTATTGTTCCTCTTTCCCATGATTTCGGAAGTTTGTACCTTCTCTGGGTTCTTCCCTGGGTCAGTACGACTTCACTTAAGGTGCTCTGGATTTCGAGTCTGTCATCACTCTCCTTTACTGGGTTGTATCACAAAGTCTAAGACCCAGGGAGTCAATCGAGGCTGCTTTAAATGATGGGGGTGCCAGTCTGGGCATTCTCCCATGGGAAGCTGTGGCTATGGTGTGATATTTCTGCCACTGCCACTCCCCCACTGGCTTAGACTGCAAAAATCTCCAACCTAGGGAGACTATCTGTGAAAGTCCCTGGGGGTGCAGTACTTGGATTTCTCCTCTAGGGTCCACAATTTGACTCATGGTTGTTGAGTGTGCTGATGGAGCTATAGTGGATTCGGTGAACTTGCTGCTGCCACTGCTAGCAATATGGTGCCACTGCAATGCCCTTGGCCGTGAGGCTGGCATGTTTCTTCTCTGGTTTTGAGCTCTGTTCTGAGTCCCTGCAGGGTGTGCTGAGCCCAGCCCCTGGCAGCTTTAGATGCTCCTTACTCTGAAAAAACTGCTGAACTACACCCAGCTGTTTCCGCAGCTGCTCACCTCAGCTTGTTGTCCGCCCCTCCTCTCTGGAGCCTGGTGGGTTATTGAGTGTGTTGATCTGGATCTGTCCAGTGAACTCACCACTGCTGCAGGCAGTATGGTGCTGCTGCCACGCCCTCGGCCGTGAGGCCGGTGTATCTTCTCTCTGGTTTTGAGCTCAGTTCTGAGTCCCCCTACTCTCGGGAGCCTGGTGCTACGAGGGAAGATAGGCTGTTTTTTTTTTTTGTTGTTGTTGTCTGGTTGTTCTTCCACCGTCTTTTTCTCGGTCCCTTGTATTTAAAGATTTTATTTCTTTGCTGATGGTGTTTTCTGGCTATGAGAGATGCTGATTTTGTGGTAATAGAGATCAATTGTTAGCGAGTCTCATAAATGCCGCTTTTCTCCGCCGCCATCTTCCTGGAAGTCACTCCCACTCTTTACCATCATCACTTTATACTTTTTGACCCAAAGTTTAATATTTCTTCCTCCCTGAACACTCTTTTCCAGGACACCACTTAGTCTTCCTCTTCCTTCTTGTGTAATTTACTCTCTTGCTTTAGTTGGTTTATTCTAATTGCTCAACATCTATACTGTATAGTACCCCAGGTCTCAGTCCTTACACCTTGTTTTTGTCTATATTATAATCACTGAAAAAAACATGTTTTTAAGATGGCTTGATGTTTTAAAATGGCTACTTCCTGCCATTCGGTGTTCTGAGAGAGCTCCTAACCCGTGACCTAGGTCATAGAGCTAAGACACACAGACCTGGAGGTTTAAATACAGATGCCATGGGGTTAGATGAAGTTCAGGAACCATGATTGGGCAAAAACCCAGGTCACTTTCACAAAAACATTGTTACAGAAAGATATAAGGGCATCATGCCAGCTGCTGGCTCATCCTCACCCTACCTCATATGGAACTAGGATTGGGTAGTTCCAGGTTTCCCAGAATGCTTATCAGACTTATCTTTTTCAAACTGAAATGTTCTCACAAAAGCAATTTACTTTCCAAGTTATAGATCTCAGTTTTTTCAAGAACATTTTAAGTCAATCGCCCCTGCCACCAACATCATATAAAAGATTCATGTACCTATTAGAATACTAGATATCTTCCAAAATTTCCTCTGGATGCTATAAAAAATATCAGATTTAAGTTGTTTCTCCATGAATTCAGCCCTTCCTTCTATTCTTAGAGTGTCAGAGCCCAAAATATTTTGAGGTAGAGAAATTATGTCATAGGCAGAGATGGGAAGGGATTTGTCCAGAGTCATGAACGGAGCTATTGTCAGAAAAAAAAAAGAAAAACCATGAGATTTAACTCCCAATTATATTTCACCATTAGGCTTTCTCCAAACATGTCATGGCTTTGAATATATCATGGATCCTATATAAAATATCATTTTCCAAGCCAGGTGTGGTGGCACATGCTTGTAATTCTTGCATTTGGGAGGCGGAGACAGGAGGATCGTGCAGGTTCGAAGCCAGCCGTGCTGGCTTCAGAGACCCTGCTTGCAAATAAAATAGAAAATAGAAAATAGGCCTGAGAGTGTAGCCCGGAGGTAGAAAGGCTTCCAGGAATCCCAGTACCACCAATAAAATAAAATAAAATATCATTCCCCACCTTATATAGTAAGTTCCTACTATTTCACCAGTGCCAGCTCAAATGCAAATTCATCTAAGAAATCTTTCACTGTTCTTTCTATCTGAATCAAGCACTTATATTTGACTTATACTATGCTTATTGAGAAAAGCTCTTTGAGTTCTACGAAGCTCAGTGATTTAAAAAAGAAATTAAACTCCAATCAAGACTCAGATATATGAGATGCTTTGCCCAAATTCACATAGATTCAGCATGATCCAAAATGGATTTTGAGCCTAGTTTTCGCTGTCCAGTGCTATCTCACCATATGGTCTTCAAAGTGCTAACCACCACTGCTTCAAGCCAGGGCATGCTACATTGCTGTGCCTCCATGTTTTCTTTCTGTTACAGTTGGGGTTTCACTACAAACCAAACCCTCCCCAAGTCAACTCCATATAACTCAGCTCAGACACTACCTTGATTTTTTTCAGGGCCACTTTACCTAAGGTTATTGAGATTTCAGTCAACTTTGGCCCATGATCAGGATAAGTATTATAGAGAATAAGCCATTCAAGAGGTTTGGTATACTGGGGTATAAAAACTTGTCTTGCTGAGTCTCAATTAACAGTAGGATAAACAGAGAAAACCTATTTAGTCTATAGCATCTTTTATGAGGGACAAGTGGGTTGATAAATGAAGTAACTTGTCAGCCTTGGATAGCAATTTTGTAAAAGAAAATGTGTATGTGTGTGTGTGTGAGAGAGAGATAATAGGTTTGATCAGCAAGAACAAACTTCCTTTGATTAATCTATTTCTTTATTAACGAAGCTTGATATTTTGTAACTGAACATTCATTTAGAACATTTTATAGCTTCCATAAAGAGCTGAATACAGCTGCTCAGATATTCCTGCCCATTCTCTGAGAGATCTTGGCTGGGGATCAAGAGAGGGGTCCACCTAGAGACAGTCCTACTCCAGGATACATAGGCAAATGAAAGGTCAAGGGTGAAAGCAGCCAGTATAGAGACCTTTATATAAAGCTTTCCCTCATCCCTGAGCTTATCTCATCCTCACATTTACCCACAAAATGCCTCAGTAATGAGAATCAGAAATGCGCAGGAAGATTAGGAGCAAGGCATTATAGGTATGCAACTGCCATCTGATCTTTAGTCTAAAGGAAAACCAAATTCACTGAAACCATAGCGACCATTTTTTCCAACCATGATTTTAAAAATTGAGAAATTGATGCTCAGAAAAAGGAAATAATCTAATATCAAACATAAGATTAGTTCACATACATAGAATTACTATAATCCTTAAATGCTGCATAAACTTTCATAGATTATTGTCTAAACTTTATTTTATAGATGAGAATACTGAGGTGTAATCTCCAGAATGGGAACTGTGCCTGACTAATTAATGTGTTCCCACAACTAGCACAGTATATTACATAGGACAAGCATTTAAAGAGTGTTTATCAAAATAAGGAGCTATTAAATCTTTTTTTTTTTGGTGGTACTGTGGGTGGAACCCAGAGGCTTTCTATACTCCCAGACCCATTTTATATTTTATTTGGAAACAGGGTCTCACTAAGTTGCTGAGAGCCTCACTAAGTAGCTGAGGCTGGCTTTGAACCTGCACGATCCTCCTGTCTCAGCCTTTCAAGCATGGGGATTACAAGTGTGTGCCACCATGCCCGGCAGCGATTAAATATTAAAAAGAGATTTTTATGCTAGCTTGTCTGCCTCTTTCTTATTTTGTAAGTGAGTAAAACAAGGCTCAGGAGAAAATTATGTGCCATATATCCAGTAAGAATTAGAGCTGAGACTACAACCCAGTCATCCTAAGGTTGAGTAATGTGCATGAAGTCTCACAGTTAATATATGACATTGCAAAATGAGTGTTTTTCCCCTGTAGAAACCTCACTTGTGCCTGCCTATATGCCATTCTCCTTTCTTTTTTCTTTTCTGTAGCTTCTTCTAAGTACCTGACATTTATGGGTAATACAGTAATGAATAAGGTCAAGTTTCTACAAATAAGGGGCACACATCTTCTGGAAGAGATAGAGATAGACATGCAGACAAGAATTTACAAAATGCACTTCTGTCAAGATACAAAGGTCAGAATGCTTGATTCAGATTGAAAGAACAGTGAAAAATTTCTTAGATGAATTGGTATTTGAGCTGGCACTGGTGAAATAGTAGAAACTTGCCAAGACAAAGGGTGGGAAAGGACATTTTATATAGGATATATAATATGTGCAAAGCCATGACATGTTTGGAGATGGCTAATTGTTAAAGCACATACAATAGCATGGACAAAGGTGGAGGAAACATTTAAGGGGTAGAAAAAATAGAGTTAAATTATTATAAATATTTAATAAAAGACTAAGAACAAGTGTGGCCTGGTGGTGGCATACTTCTCTAATCTCAGTATTTGGGAGGCTGGAATAGGAAAATCACAGGTACAAGGACAGTCTTAGTAAAGAAGTGATACTCTCAGCAATCTAGCAAAATCCTTTTTCCAAATAAGAAATAAAATTGGTCTGAGGGTGTAGCTTGATGGTAGATTACTTCTGAGTTCAATTCTCTGGGAGGGAGGGATGGAGAGGGGGTGGGGTGAGGACTGGGTGGGGGCAGGCTGGGTAATGTGTGCATATATGCCTAAACAAGTTTTTCTACCCCATTTTGATGTATAAATACAATGCACCAATAAAAAATTAAAAAATAAAGTAGACTAAGAACATAGCATTTAGTCTGATAGTTAATAGAAAACTAGATTTAAAATAGAGGACTAATGTATTCAGTTTCATGGCATAAACTCATAACTCAGTAGAAGCATGGGCATTTCTTCCCTCTCTTTCACAGCATTCCCTTGAGCATAATTTCCTTAGAGCCCAGCTGAGCTTAGTGAGCACTGAGTTCAAGATCCTCATTCTGTTTTTCAAGACATCACTGGGCACCCAGTTATTTGTCTCTTCTTATGTCTTCCTCCTCTCATTATTCCTCTTTTCTCAGACTCAAAAGTTTGATATGGTGGAGCAATGGTACATGGAACATGCACTAGAAGGAAATAGAAGACCAGTTTTTAATGCTGTCTCAGTCATTACAGATGTGGCCATGGAGATTCATAGGTAAAGAACAACTTCACTTAGGGTCAACTCAGAGGTGATAGAAAATACTGGACAAACACTTCTTTCACAGAATAAAATTAATCTAATTGAGGAAGGAATTCCACTGCCAGGGCAGAGAGGATGCAATTATTGAGCAGCAAGATTGATTTATCACCATAGACCAATGTCTGTTGTACCATTTCCATGCTTTCATATCCTGAAAGAAAATTTTTATTGTAGTTATTCTATTCTAATTCATCATTGTATTTACTGTATAGGCAAAGTTTAGATAACTTATAATTTAGTTAAATGCACACTAGATTATTGGGAAACATATCTGGAGTTTATGGGAATGACTACAAGTTATCAAAAGATCTTGAACTTTGAGATAAATGCAGTAACTTGAGGCACTGGGTTATCTCCTTTGAGGAAGAGATGGGTATGTTCTATGTGCATGTAGGAGTGTATATGAGTGGAGAAGGTGTGGACTGTTGCAGAGTACACTGATGTTCTAAAAATCTCTATTTCCCCTTTAAAGGAACTAACACCAAATTTTAAATGAGAACCATGGCTATAAACCTAAAGACTACATTTTCATGTTTTCCTAGGAAATGATTAGCTCTATTTTGCAGAGAGAATAGATAGGTAGTGTAACAAGTGTAATCTAGCTAGTAAGTAGTTGAACTGGGACCCAAGTGAAGATCTCTCTGATTGCTTCTCTTATCCTCATCAGTTTTTATTCACAAGGATAAGCTAATTTGGGGTCTTGAGGGGTAGGGTAGAGTTAATCAAAAACTGAAAAGATTTCTCATTTGTGATAGTGATATCCTTATCTCTTCCAAATGCAAATTGTTTATCTGCTTCATTTCTACATGGCAATTCTCAGTTACATGCTCTCTCATAAAAGAATTCAGATTGTTCCTGTATAGATGGAAACTCTTAACCCCAGAGAAAATAAGTGACTTTCCCAAGGTCAAAAAACAGTTTTTAAAGAGCTAGGATAAAAAAAAGACCAACTCCCTAGCCCAGTCTTCTTTACCCTCCAATTTAGTTGTCATTCTTAGAATTATTAAAACTGAAGCCAATCATGGCGGCTTATGCCTGTAATCCCAATATGTGAGAGGTTGAGATAGAAGGATCAAGGTTCAAGGCCAGTCTTAGCAAATTACTGAGACATTCAGCAATTTAGCAAGACTCTCTCTCAAAATAAAAAATGCCTGGAGAGTACCTCAGAGGTAAAACACTCTTAGGTTCCAACCCTAGTACCACAAAAAAAGAATTGTTAGAACTAAAAAAGCCTTCAAACCATTGAGTCCAGCTTTCTTCAAACTATATTACTTAGTTCTGGTAGATGTCATAAAAAGAAGTGTCTTTTTCAGATAAGCCTTCTAAATTATGGGTTAAGTGATCATCTAGCAAAGATTAAGTAGATTTTCTTCAAGACTGCTTTATTGCATTAGGCGAGTTACTTAACTTCTCCGTTTCCTCAATTCTACAAGGAGGCTAATTAATGTATTTTTATTGCTTAGTTGTTGGTAGGATTAAACGAGTTAACAGTTGAAAATCCCTTGGCAAATTACAAAATTTAAGAATATAATATATAAATAAATGGCTGTATTTTAACACAATAGAATATTATATGGTAATGAAGATTAACAAGTACTGATATACACAAATGATGTGGGTGAATCTCACATGCAAAATGTTGTGTGAATAAAGCCAGAAACTAAAAATACAAACCGTATAATTCTATTTGAAAAATGTGCAAAAATAGTCAAAACTAATCTAAAGTGAGAAAATGAAATAGAGGTTACTGCTGGGAAGGAGAAGAAGTTGTTACTGGAAAGGTGGTCAAAGGCAGCTTCCAGGATATTCATAATGTTCTGTTTCTTGAAATAGGTGTTGCTTTGATGGGTATGTTCACTTTGTGAATACTTTAAAAGATATACTCTTGTGATTTGTGTGCACTTTTTTGTATATCATATTTGAATAAAAAATTAACTTTAGGATAGAGGCTTGTGATATTTTGTTGCTTGTTTTGTTTTGTTTTTTGGTACTAGTAATTGCACCCAGGAGTATTTTACCTCTGAGGTATGCCTTATACATAATTTAAAAATAATCAAAACAAGGCTTTATTAAATTGCTGAGGCTGGCTTGGAATCTGTGATCCTCCTGTCTCAGCCTCCCAAGTACTAGTATTACAGGCATGCACAACCATACCTGGCTTATTCAGAAGTGTTAATATGCTTATGTGTGGTGAAATTCACTAAAAGAAAAATTATTTTGCCCAAAACTTGACCACAGAACCATGTTTATGTGGTACCCATTATATGAGTTGAGAGAAAAGTCAGTTTATCTTAAAGAATAAAAGTTTGGGTGTTTAAATAAAGGAAAATAGGTGAACCGGGGCTCAAAGCCATTATTCTTGCTACAGGAGTAGGTAGAATGGCTGTCTGGCTCTGTGTTCACAGCCAATGATGGTAAAAACAGGTTTCTACCCCTTCAGAGTTTTTAATTCAATGGAGGTCTCAGTCTAGGGAAAAGGCAAATCCATTATACCTCTCACAGTTTAGGCATACACATAACTACTCTCAGGTGAAACTCAAACCAAATAAAAAGAAGGACCATAATATCAGTACCTGGGAAGCTGAGATTGGAAGGTCACAGGTTTGAAGTGAGTCTTAGCAACTTAGTGTGACCCTCAGCATCTTAGTGAGACCCTGTTTTAAAAATGAAAATAAAAAGGACTGGATATGTAGCTCAGAAGTAGAAAGTCCCTGGGTTTAATCTCCAGTACAGAAAAATGAGAAGAAAATATTAACTTGGATTTGACAGGATTAAGGATGTCTCCAAGCAAAAGAAAGCTTTAAATATTGATTAGAAGGATGGAGAGGTAAAGGGGATAGTTCATAAATGTCATTCCTACCTGTTACACTCAGTGTCTCCACTGCCACCATATGGAAGAACACCTTCTTTGGTATATTAGGATTATCATATATTATATTGAAATTTTTGGGGGTATTGCTTTGTGCCAAATTGCAAATAATAAGAAGGCTACTGTCCCAGGCATGCAGAAAAACTGGGACAACTGTTTTCAAAGGCAAGTCTGAAGAAACTCTTATGGAAATTATCTAGGGTGAATGTTTAAAGACAATTTTTAAGATACTTTGGATTGAACCTGGGGTGTTTCTACCACTCAGCTATGCAACCAGGTATTTTAAATTTCATTTTGAGACAGGATCTCACTAAGTTTCTGTGTGATGATCTTCTTTCTCAGCCTCCCAAGTAATGGGATTACAGGCATTTGCCACTATAGCTATCTGAAGAAGATTTAATCCTATAAAAGTGTGGGTGTCTGAATAAAGGAAAATAGGTGTATCAGGCCTCAGAGCTCTTTCTGGTGGGATGACTGATTGGTTCTATGCTCACAGCCAATGATGGTGAAAACAGATTTCACCTGGATCCTACACCTTTAATACTCCAGACTCTACTGCTTATTTTGGGCACTTATTTATTAAATACATAATTAATAAATCTTCTAGCCTAGCATGGGAATGCACACTTGTAATTCCAGTACTTGGGAGACTGAGACAGGAGGATTGTGGGTTCTTGGACAGCCTCAGCTACTTAGTGAGGCCCGCTGCAACTTAGTGAGACCTTGTTTCAAAATAAAGAATTAAAAAATAGGGCTGAGGGTGTAGCTCAGAGGTAGAATGTCCCTGGGTTCCATCCCCAGTACTAAAACAAAATTAAATAAATAAATAAATTCTTTTCTGAATCACACCATATACTAATTACTAAAAAATGGTAAAAAGAAAAAAAAACAGTTCATAAAATACCAGGTGCTGAACTCAAAGATGTCTCATGATAAGGGATGGGTTTGAGAAAGATACATATAATAAAAATTTGGGGCTATGGGGTAGGGCATCTGCTCCAGCTCTGGAGAGTCAGAAGGCTTTCTGATTTCTGAAAGACAGTACTATCTAGTCTGACCACTTCTTATCACTTCCATTGTTACAGCCTATATCCTTGACTCTTGTCTGTTTTTTTTTTTTTGCTTCCACGCTTACTACCTAATAAATTGATTCCTAATACAGATAGAGGTATCTTACTAAATTGTTGGATCACACAATATCTCCACTTGAAACTCTGACATAGTTTCTCATCTTCTATAGAGTAAAATCCAAAAGTTCTTGTACTATTACACAAACATTAACTTTCTTCAATAACATCTTCTGTCACTCTTTCACATTAGTCCTAATCGTTCTTTCAACATATCAGTTCCATTTGTACCTTAAGTCTTTTGTACTTAGTTATATTCCCTATACCTGGAATGCTTTATCCTCAGATATCTCTGTAATGGCTTTGTTATGGTTTAGATATATAATGTCCCTTGGAAGAGTTTATGTATTGAAAATGTCAAATGTTTAGAGGTCAAATAATTTAATCCTGCCAGTAAATAAATCCTTTGACTAGGAAAATCTTCCTCCTGTGATTTTTGGTGTGTGTGTGTGTGTGTGTGTGTGTGTGTGTGTGTGTGTGTGTGATAGTAGAGAGCTACAAATAGAATAAACTCAAAAGTTTTGGAGCCAATCATACCTCAGCTTAAATTTCAGCACTGCCATTTCTTCATCATGTGACCTTTGTAAGTCACATTTCTTCTGTAGCCCCAGGCTCCTTGAAAGGAAAGAAAATACCTGACAACTCCTAACTGATGAGCTGAGGTCACAATAGGTTTTTGTCCTAGTGAAGGAGTTGCCAAGGGTACAGCTCTTGTGGGACACTGATGATGAAGCACAGGACAAAATGGTAAGTAGAGGTGAAAACATATGTGGCCTGCTTTTCATGGTCTCTGCCTGCTAGATCTCAACCTAACCAGCCACCAATCACTTCACCATCTCTACCCCCAAACCACAGCATCCAAAGATAGAAAGCATGAGGTTCTAAAAATGGCTTACTTGGGAGGGGGAACTCTCAGTGTGAATTCAAGATGTCAGTTATAAATAGTGATATGATATTGGATTCAATCCCACGTGTATATTTAGTAATCAGTGGGCTGTAAACCTGTAATTCTAGTACTTGGGAGGCTAAGACAGGAGGATCACAGATTGGAGACCAGCATGCTTTAAATTAGTAAGAACCTGTTTCAAAAGAAATAAAAGATAAAATAGAGCTTGGGGTATAGCTTAGAGTTAGAATATCCCTGTGTTAAATTCCCAGTACCACAAAAAATATTTGGTCACAAGTGATAAAGAATAAATGCTTCTAAGAATCATCTAAAGGCTCTAAAAAACACAGGTGTTTTGGCCTTACCCTCAAAAATGATGATTTAATTAATCTGTAGTTAGCCTGGGACACTTGCATTTCCTCTCTTCTGCCCAATCACTCATGATATAAATACTATATGAGGTGAAGAATCAACCTTCAAAGAGCATAGCTAGACCAGGCATGCCTTTAATGAATCTTTACAATAAAATTTCAATGTTATACCATATAACCCATTTTATGGATGAGGATACTGAGGCCAAAGACTTGAAATAATTTGTCCACTGTCACACAGTTAGTAGGTGGCAAAGATGAAATTCAAACTTAGGTCTATCCTAATTCAAACATCTCAAGCTGCCTTCAATGTCCACCATACATATTTAGAAGCCCAGACAGTAGATAGTTAAGGCCTCAGAGAAGGAGTTATTTGATACTGGCCTCATTGAGTAAGCAGAAGTTTTCTACACCATAAAATCTTATAACACTGTGACTGAGAAGATATCCACAGACAATAATTATCTGTGTTCAAGTCTTAGCTCTTCTGCTTGATAGTTGTATGGGCAGGCTAATTAACATATCTTAACTACTCTTACTTGGATTATAATGATACCTACTGCACGGGATTGCAATGTCTTAATATTTGTAATGAATTCAGAACAATATATCTTGTAAATTTAATGCTACATAATTTTTTGGAAAATAACTAAAATTGGAATTATATTTTCCAAGTCACATATTATGCCCTCCACTGTAACCTCTGATGACATAGTTCTGATTAGTAGAAGCAGTATAAAACTGGATGGAGTCTACTTTAATAACTACTGGCACAATAGAAGAAAAGACCTGGAAAGACAACCAAAAACGCAATGGCACGTGAGCATTCTCAAATTGCCCAAGTGGAAATAAACAGGCAGAAAATGTGAAAGGGAAGTTCTATATGGGAGAGAAGGCAATAAGCAGAACCCCCACATTTGGAAAGGTTTAAGTATGACTCTGTCACTCAGATCAAAATATGAGGTTTCTAAGATTATTTACCACAAAATGTTGGTAATCTAAAAGAAGTGGAATAAAATCATTGGAATAAAAAATGAAAACCATTGTTATTGTTTATAATAACTGAAATTTATAGCTAAAGATTATCTAGTATATAGCGAGTCTTCAGTAAATAATAATTTATTGGTACTATTGTTAATATTTTTTGTTAGCTTGATAGATGAGTAAAAGTTTTAGATATGTATGGGGATATGTTCAAGGCCATATAAATATAAGCAGTTCATTGGTTAAAAAAAAGAACTGGAAGCCAGGATCTCTGAGTAATTGCAAATCTTCATTTTTGTCACCAAATCATTTCTTTTTTTTTTTTTGCTATAACTCTTCTTTAAAATTTTTTATTGGTGCATTGTATTCATACATCATTGTGGGATACAAACTTTTGTAGACATACATGCACACATTGCCCAGTCAGCCCCCACCCAATCCCCACACCATTCTCTCCCCATCCCTCCCTCCCATGCTTGGCTTAGTGGTTGACATCTAGTATTATAGCAATTTATCCAAATTAAAAATGATAATCTCACATAACAATTTCATTTGTCTGATACCAAGCTTTTGATGACTTAAAGATAACATTTCAATATTTCTTTTTACTTTCTTTCTTACCAGAGAATATTTTTTCTATTTTTTTTGTGAAACAATCATATATTTATATATTTATTTTTCAGAAAAAAAAATCTATCCTAATATGGAATATGGACTCTAGATACGCACAACGATCTTGAAAAAGAACAAAGCTAGAAGATATATATTTTCTGATTTCAAAACATATAAAGCTACAATAATTGAAACAGTGTAGTACTGTTCTAAAGGCAGATATATAAGCCAATGGAGTTAAATACAAGCCTAGAGCTAAACTCTTCCCTATATTGTCAAGTTATTTTTGACAAGGTTTCCACGAACATTTGGTGGTGGAAATAATAATCTTTTAACTAAATATTGTTGAAAAATAATAATTACATGGAAAAGAATAAAATTGGACCCTTACCTAATCCCATATACAAATATTAACTCAAAATAGTTAAAAGACCTAAATATAAATCTTAAGACTATGAACTTTTAGGAGAAAATCTGGGTCATAAAACCTCACAACATTGAAATTGGCAGTGATTTCTTGGATATGATTTCAATGGCACAGGCAACAGAAGAGTATACAAACTCCCTAAAAATTAAAAAATATATATTGTATATCCAAAGACAATGTAAACAGAGTTAAAAGATACTAATAGAATGGGATAAAATATTTCCAAATGCTATATCTGAAGGTATATTAATATTCCAACTAGAAATCCTAAAAATTAACAATAAAGGCAAAAAATACAATTTAGAGATAGGTAAAAGACTAACATAAATAATGAATCTGCACAGATAACCAATCTAAGTTGTCTGTTGGATGAAAAATCTTATTTCTCTGGTTCTTATGTGTGTTACCCATTTCTTCTTTGTAGTTAATCTCTTTGAGTATTTTCTCTAGTGCTGGTTTTGAAGACAAATTCCTTCAGTTTCTGTTTGTCATGGAAGCTTCTTATTTCTCCATCTAATTTGATAGAAAGTTTTGCTGGGTAAGAAATTTTTGGCTGGAAGTTGTTTTCTTTCAGAGTTTGGAATATGTTACTCCAAGCCCTTCTGGCTCTCATGACTTGTTTTGGGAAGTCTGGAGTGATTCTAATTGGTTTGCCTCTGAATGTCACTTGGCCCTTTGTTTTTGTTGCCTTTAAGATTCTCTGCTTGGCTTCCACATTGGTCATTTTGACAATTATGTGGCATGGGTATCCTCTTCTCCAATCCTGTCTAAAGGGAGTTCTATAAGGTTCCTGGACCTGTGTATCAACCTCTTGCTCTATGTTTGGAAAATTTTCTGCTATTACTTCCTTGAAGAGATTATTGATCCCTTTGGTTTCACTTTCTTTTCCCTCCTCTATTCCAATTATTCTTAGGTTAGCTCTCTTAAAATGGGCCCATATTTCTTCAATATCAGATTCCTGCTGTCGGATATTTTTTCCTAGATTAGAAACTATGCGTTCATTTTTGGATTGCTCATCTTCTAAGAGCGAGATTCTGTTCTCCATGTGTTCTAATCGGTTGTTTGTGCTTTGAATTGAGGCCTTTACTTCATTAATTGCATCCTTTATCTGTTTTTGGCTCTCTCTGAGTTCTTTTCGAAGCACCTCTATTATTTCTACAGTTATTTTCCTGATTTGATCTTCTAGAAATCTCTGATTTTCTGTTTTATCGAGTTCTGATGTTGTGGGGTTGTGGGCAATTATTGCTCTAGTATTATTCCTCTTTCCCATGATTTCGGAAGTTTGTGCCTTCTCTGGGTTCTTCCCTTGGGTCACTATGACTTCTAGTCAGTAGTATCTCAGACCCCACTACTCCTTTACTGGATTGTATCACAGAGTCTCCGACCCAGAGAGTCGATAGAGGCTGCTTTAGACTGTGGGAGGTGCCAGGTTGCAAGTTCTCCTATGGTGTGATATCTCTGCAACGGCCACTCCCCCACTGGGTCAAGTCCCAGGGAGTACAGTAGTGGGATTTCTCCTCTGTGGCCTGCAATTTGACTTACTGTTCTTGAGTACGCAGATGTAGCCGTACTGGACTTGGTGAATTCTCTGCTGCTGCCGCCGGTGGCAATATGGCGCCGCTGCCACGCCCTCGGCCGTGAGGCTGGTGTATTTCTTCTTGGTTTTGATTTCCACTCTGAATCCCTGCAGCATGTGCTGAGCTCAGCCACTGGGAGCTTTAGATGTTCCTTCGCCGAGAAATCCCGCTTGGCTGTTCCGCAGCGGCTCACCTCGGCTTGCTGTAGCCGTCCGGTGAACTCGCCGCTGGCGCCGGCAGTATGGCGCTGCTGCCACGTCCTCGGGCATGAGGCTGGTGTATATCCTCTGTGGCTCTGAGCTCTGTTCTCAGTCCGCTTTCTCTCTGGAGCCTGGTGATTTTTTTGTTTCTCTGGTGATGGTGTTTTCTGGCTATGAAAGGCGCTGATTTTGTGGTAATGGAGATTGGTTGTTAGCGGGGCTCTTAAGCCCTGCTTTTCTCGGTCGCCATCTTCCCGGAAGTCCACCACATCATTTCTTATGATATGTTAGAAGGCACAAAAGGGACCCAAAAATAAAACAAGTGTTTCTAAAACCATAATGTACTACAGGATTTTCTTGGATATCCTCTGAGAAACACAATATATTCTGGGTCAAATAAGCTTTCAAGTACTGATTAAAGCATTAAACATGTTTCTTAAAAAAAAAAACAACTCCTCAGAGCCATTAAAATGTGTTAGTGTTAAATATCTCCATGGGATGATTTAGAAAATGCAGGATTTCCCAAACACATTTGACTGTAGAACCTCCTGATCATGGTACAATTTTTGACACTTTGTAGAATGCTATTGTTCACTTGAATGAAGTTTGTGAAATCCTAGTCCCAACAAATGCCTCAGATTTGCCATGAGATACACTAGCAGAGTTTCTAAGTGAACAATCTCATTCCACAACTGTTAGGAAGATGGAGGGGTAGATGGCTTGGGAGTGCCTAAATCTTCTGAGTGGATATACAAATCCAGAACATGGTTAGTCAGTTTCAAAAGCCCATGGTTATTTCAAAATCTGGGTCATCAGAGCAAAGATGGAGTGCTCAGGAAATAATCCTGAGTGAAACACATAGGGAATTCAGAATCCATAGTGGATTTGATCAGCCGAGCTTAGCAAGAGGAAAATGTCCAGGGATGGATCAGGAATTTTCCTAAAACCAACATAAAGCAACTAATATAATTGTTTTATTTCAGTTATATAATCAATCTTGGTGGGAGCACAATGAACTCAATTGAGAGAGGCATCTAATACTGAGATAACATTGGCATTTGAGGAATATAAAAAGAAAGATTCCAGAAGTATTTGGCTGATGAGTAATATAAGTCACCCACAGTTGGTAAATAAAAATTTTAAGTTTTCAGAATGCAAAATAAAAATGCAAAAGTTGATAGCTTTTCTATATTCAGAAATAAATTTTGTAAGAAAAAGATAAAGAAAACAATTTCATTCATGATAACTTTAAAATATATCTAGAAATAAAACCAAACCAAAAAAATAAATAATTTCTCAATGAAAATTGTAGAAAATTAGAGAAAGAAATTGAAGAAGATGCTACAAGATATGAAAGTCCTTTTTAATTCACAGATAGGCAGAGTTAATAATGTTAAAACAATCATACCAAAGTCAATCTACAGACTCAATGCAATCTGCACCAAAGTCTTTACAGAACTAGAAAAATAACTTTTAAAATTTCTGTAAAAAGTATATTCAGAATGCAATTCAGAATAAAAATAATAATGCTGGAGGTATCACAATATCTAATTTTACATATACTATAGACTCATAGTAACAAAACCAGAATGACACTAGCATAAAAACAGATATTTAGGTTAATAGAGCATTTTACCAGTTACAGAAACAAACCTGAATAGGTACAATCATGTGCTTTTCACAAAGGTGCCTAAAACATACATTAGAGAAAAGGCAGCCTATTTAAGAGCTGTGAAAACTGGAAATCTTAAATAGAGAAGAGTGAACCCAGATTCCTATATCTCATCCTGTATAAAAGCCAACTAAAAGTGGATCAAAGACCTAAGGTTAAAAACTTTGCAAGTGTTGAAGAAAACATAGAGGAAACACTTTAACATATAGGTACAGGTATCAATATGACCCCTGTAGTTCATATAATAAAATAAAGAATTAATACATGACTTAGCATCCAATTAAAATGCATATGTACATCAAGGGAAACAAAAACAAAGTGAAGATAAAACTAACAGAATACGATATAATCTTTGCCAGCCACTCTTTCAATAGGGTTAATATCCAGGATATATAAATAACTCAAGAATTCAACACAAATATTGAATTACCCAATAGGTTATTCAATAGGCAAATGAACAAATAGGCAAATGAAACACGACGACCTTTCTGAGAAAAAGAAATACAAATGTCCAATGAAAATAAAAACTATATTGAGGTGTCATCTTTCAAGTTACAATTTTAATTATTATAAAAAAATACCAGGTGTCATGGTACATGACTGTAATCCTGGTACTTGGGAGGTTGTGACAGGATGATTGAAGGTTTGAGGCCAGTCTCATTAACTTAGTGAGAATCTCAACAATTTAACAAGATGCAGATTTAAAAAAAATTTATTGGTGCACTGTATTTATACATCTTAATGGGATGCAAGATGGTGGCGACATACATGCACACATCACCTAATTAGCCCTTTCCCAGTTCCTACCCCATTCTCTTCCCCTCCCTCCCTCTCATGTTTGGCTTAGTGATTGACACTGATGTCTTTGTTAAAGTACATTACGTGCATTAGAGAATTTCCCTCTTCCCTTCTCCCATTCCCTCAGGTAGGTCACCTTATTTTTCTCATCTATACAATCTCCTTCTTCTAGAGTTCCTCCTATGACCCATTTTATCCCTAGACTTCTCATATTGAGGAGAACATCCAATTTCTTAATTTTTGTGACTGACTAATGTCACTTAGCATAATACTTTCCAGTTTCATCCATTTCACTGTAGATGATATAATTGTGTTTTTCTTTATGGCTGAGTAAAATTCCATTGTGTACATATTCCACAGTTTTGTAATCCATTCATCTGTTGATGGACATCTTGGCTGGTTCCATAGTTTGGCAATGGTGAATTGAATAATAGCTATAAACATAGATACACTTACATTAGTTTGATAGTTTTGTTTCCTCTTTTAGGGTAGATAACCCCAGGATTGGCATTGCTGGATCATATGGTAAAGTTGTTCTCATTCTTCTGAGGATCCTCCATACTGTTTTCCAAAGTGGTTGCCCTAATTTGCAATTCATTTGAGTTCCCATTTCTCCACATCCTCACCAGAATTTGTTGTTGTTTGTGTTTTGAATGAGTGGCATTCTAGTTGGAGTTAGGTGGAATCTCAGGGTAGTTTTGATTTGCATCTCTGATTGCTAATGTTGTTCAGAATTTTTTCATGCATTTATTGGCCATTTGAATTTCTTCCCTTGTGATGTGTCTATTTAGTTCACTTGCCAATTTTTGATTGGGTAATCTGTTTTCTTAGTGCTGAGTTTCTTGAGTTCTCTGTATCTTCTAGATATTAGTCCTTTATTGGAGAAGTAGTTGGCAAAAATCTCCCATTCTGTTGGCTCTAGGTTGAGGTTCTTGATAGTTTACTTTGCAGTACAGAAGCTCTCCAGTTTCATGTAATCCCATGTATTGATTTGACTTTTAGTTTCTTGTGCCTTTGGGTTTTGTTGAGAAAGTTTTTATCTGTGTCCGTGTGTTGCAGTGTTGGAACCTCTTCAAGGATTCTCAAGGTCTCTTGTCTCTTGATCTATCTTAAATTGACTCTTGTGCAGAGTGAGAAAGTGAGATTTGTTTCCATTTTTCTGCATATGGTTAATGTGTTTTGCCAACACCATTTCTTGAACAGGCTATTTTTATTCAAGTGTATGTTTTTGGCCCCCTTATCAAAAATTAATTTTCTGTGTGTGGATTTGTTTCTGATACTTCTATTCTGCTCCATTGGTTTATATATCTATTTTTTGTGCCAGTACCATGCTGTTTTTATTACTATGGCTTTGTAGTATAGTTTAAAGTCTGATATTGTAATTACTCCTGCATGGATTTTATTGCTGAGAACTACTTTTCATATTCTGTTTTTTTTTTGTTATAAATGAATTTCAGGACTTATTTTTCTATGTCTGTGAAGAATGATCTTGGTAATTTAATGGGTATTGTGTTGTATCTGTAGATTACTTTTGAAAGTGTGGCCTTTTTGATGATATTTATTCTGCCTATCCATGAACATGGAAGATCTTTCTATCTTCTAACATCTTCTTTGATTTATTTTTCAATGTTTTATCATTTTCTTTGTAGAGGTCTTTTAAGTTTATCCCTAAGCATTTTAATTTTGTTGGAAAATACTCAGTGGAAGTGATTTCTGGATTTAATTTTTAGTGGGTTTATGCTTGGTATACAGAAAAGCTTTTGATTTTTAAGACTGATTTTGTATCTAGTTACTTTTACAATTTTTTGATAAGTTCTGTAAGCCTTTTGCTTGAGTTTGTTGGGTATTTTAACTATAATATCATGTTTGACTTCTTCATTTCCTATTTATACTCTTTTTCTTGCCATATTGCTCTGGCTAGAGTCTCAAGTATTATATTAAAAAGAAGTGGTGATAATGGCCATTCTTGTCTTGTTCCTGTTTTTAGGGAAAATTGTCAAAGTTTTTCCCCATTTAACATGATGCTGGCTGTGGGCCTATTGTAGATTGCCTTTTGATGTTGAGATTTGTTTCTTTTATTCCTATTCTCTGAAGCGCTGTTAGCATAAATGGATGATGGATTTTGTCAAATGCTTTTTCAGCATGTCTTGAAATGATCATGTGGTATTTGTTTTTGGTTTTGTTTATGTGATGAATAACATAGATTAATTTTTGTATGATTAACCAGCCTTGCATCCCTGGGACGAACCTTACCTGGTCATGGTGTATGATTTTCTTAATGTGGTTTTGAATGCATATCTAATATTTTGTTTAGCAGTTTTGCATCCAAGTTCATCAAAGATATAGGACTATAGTTTCCCTTCATTGAGCTCTATTTATTTGGTTATGGTATTAATGTGATGTTGGCTTCATAGAATGTATTTGGGAGAGTTCTATTTTAGTCTATTTCATTAAATAGATTGAGGAGTATCAAGATTAGCTCTTCTATAAAGGTTTTATAAAATTCATTTGGGAAACCATCTGGTCTTGGACTTTTCTTTGATGATAGGCTCTTTATTTCTGTTTCAATCTCTTCTATTGCTATTGAATTTTCTACATCTTCTTGACTCAGTTCAGGCAGGTTATATTTATCTAGAAAGTTATCAATTTCTTCCATATTTTCCATTTTGTTAGAATATAGTTTTACAAAGTAGTTTCCTAATAATTCTCTGTATTTCTACATTGTCAGTTATAATATCTCCTTTTTCATCTCTTATATTCATAATTTCAGTTGATTCTCTCTTTTTTTTTGGTTTAGGTTGGCTAGTGTTTTAACTATCTTGTTGATTTTTTTTTGAGAAACCAGCATTTGGTTTTGTTTTTTTTCTGTATTTTTATTGTTTTTTTTCAGCCTTTTTTATTGGTGCATTATATTCATACAACTTATTGGGGTAAAAAACTTGTGTGTACAAACATATACTCATCGCTGATTTTTTATCGTTTACTTCATTTATTTCTGCTCTGATTTTAATAATTTCCTGTGTTATACTGGCTTTGGGTTAGATTGTTCCTGTTTTTCAAGGGCCTTGTGGTATGTCATTAGGTTATTTATTTGGTAATTTTCTGTCCTTATGTGGGCACTCAGTGCTATGAATTTTCCTCTTAATACTGACTGCAATGTGTCCCAGAGGTTTGGATATGTTGTATCACTATTTTCATTTGTTCCTAGAAATTTATTGAGTTCACCCCTTATTTCTTCTATGACCAATTCTTTATTTAGCAGTGTGGTGTTCAGTCTTCACATGTTTATGTGATTTCTCTGGATCTTCTTATAGTTGACTTCTAGTTTTATTCCATTATTGTCTGAAATGACACTGGAAAGTATATCACATTTTTTAATTTGCTAGTGCTCATTTTGTGGCCCAGCATGTGATCTATTTTGAATAAGGTTCCATGAGCAGCTGAGAAAAATGTAAATTCTGCTATAGTTGGATGGAATATTCTTTATGTGTCTAATAGGTCCATTTGGTTGGTGGTATTCTTTATGTCTGAGGAATACTTACTGACCTTTTTGTCTAGCAGATTGGGATAATGTTGTGAGAGGAGTGCTGAAGTCTCCCAGTATTATTGTACTAGGATTTATGTGTGACTTAATGTTACAAACAGTTTGTTTAATGAATGTAGATGCACCTATGTTTGGCACATATATGTTGACTATTGTTATTTCCTCTTGTATTTTTTCTTTTATCAGTAAAAAATGACCTGCTTTGCCTTTTGTACTAAGCTCGGGCTTAAAGTCTAACTTGTCTGATATCATAGTTGCCACACCTGCTTGTCTTGGAGTTCCATTGGCATGAATTACCTGGCTCCAGCCCATTCCCTTAAGTTTGTTACTATCTTTACTTGTAAGGCATATTTCTTGCAGGCAGAGATAGATGGATTATAGTTTTTAATCCATTTTGCCACTTTATGTCTTTGTTGTATAGTTGAGGCCATTTATGTTCAGTGTGCTTATTGAGAGATGATTTTAAATTCCTAACATATTGATATTTAATTTCTATTTGAGGTAGTGTTTGTTCTTCTTTCCTTAGTTGTTTGCTGGATGAATATTCCTGTTTATCTGGTACTAGCATGCATTACTCATTTCTTCTTTTCTGTTAAACTCTTTGAGTATTTTCTCTAGTGCTGTTTTGGAAAACAGAAATTCCTTCAGCTTCTATTTGTCGTGAAAGATTTTTATTTCCTTGTTTAATTTTAGTGTTAGTTTTGCTGGGTAGGAAATTTTTGGCTGCAAATTGTTTTCTTTCAGAGTTTGTTATATATTTATCCAGGCCCTTCTGGATTGCATGACTTGGTTTGAGAAATCTGGAGTGATTCTAATTGGTTTTGTCTCTGAACGTCATTTTGTCTTTTGTTTTTGTTGCCTTTAAGGTTCTTTCCTTGGCTTCTACATTGGTCATTTTGACTATTATGTGGCATGTGAAACCTTTTCTCTGATCTTGTCTAAAGGGGGTTCTATAAGTTTCCTTTACCTGTGTATCGACCTCTTGCTCTATGTTTGGACAATTTTCTGCTATTACTTCTTTGAAGAGACTATAACTTTGGTTTCACATTCTTTTCCCTCTTCTATGCCAGTTATTCTTAGGTTAGCTCTTTCTCTTTTAAAATGGGCTCATATTTCTTCAATGTCCAATTTATGCTGTCTAGTTGATTTTTCTGTTATATACTATGAGGTTTTTTTTGGGGGTCTGGGTATGAAACTCAGCGGCATTTGACCTCTGACCCACACCTCCTGCCCTCATTTTATTCTTTATTTTTTGAAACAGCATCTCACAAAGTTGCAAAGGGCCTCACTATGTAGCCAAGGCTATCGGAGAACCACAATCCTCCAGTTTCAGCCTCCCAAATGCTGGGATTACAAGCATGTGTCACCACACCTGGCTATGTGTGTGTTTTGGGAGTGATCATCTTCTAGGAGCAATATTCTATTCTCCATGTGGTCTAATCAATTGTTTTTAGCTTGAACTGATGCCTTCACTTCAATGATTGCATCCTTTATTTCTTTCAGACTTTCTCTAAATTCTTTTCAGAAGTTCAGTAAATACAGTTACATTTCTGATTTGACCAACTGGAAATCCCTGAAATTTTATCTCTTCAAGTTCTGTTATTATGGTATTATGGGAGATCATTGTTTTCTTCCTTCTCATGATTTCAGAGGTTTTTATCTGTTGCTTTTGATAGATTTCTCTCAGTCTCTAGATGTCAGCTGGTATATCCAAAGGCAAGTTGTGTTGTATTCAATAGTGAAGACTGAGTGAGGAGGGAAATGAAGTTGTAAATGTAAGAATATGTAAAGCCACAGATAGAATCAAATAGAATAAGAGTATGGATTTGGAAAGGTAGTATAAAGTAGAAGTTAGAGATAGTGGATATGTAGTTGTATTCTAGTAACAAATGTAGAGTTTTTAGTATAGTGATATGAAGTGGATTTAATATAAGACACAGAAGAGGGGGAATAAGAAAAAAAGAAGTGATAGAGAGAAGAGGATGGAGGAAGAGATACATAGAGAGGTAAGTACAAGTGGAGAACCTTGGGAGAAGGTTTGGGAAGAGGGTAAAAGAACAGGAGTTCACACACACACATACACACACACACACACACACACACACACATACAAGAACAAGAAACCAAAACAATGCCAACAACAAATTAATGCAACCCTATAAATATAGCAAAACTCAGCAGACTGGGCCTCTGCAGTTTCTCTCTGTGCAGACACCAAGTACCATTGGGACCTTTCCTGCTTACAAGCCTGGTTCTCTGAATCTTTCTCAGTCTATGCAAATGGTCAGTATCAATGGGGCTGGATAGAGTGTTAAGTGAAGGACATTCTCCACACTTTCTACAGATATGGAGTCTTGGTCTCTCCCTGTCTTTATAGGTGGTGGGTGCCTAGGAGACCAAACTCAAATTAAGAGTCTCTGTTCTCCACAGCTAGTGTGGTGAGCCGCCATTAGAAGATGGCGCCGGCTTCCTGCCTCTGAACTAGAAGATGGCGCCGGCTTCCTGCCTCTGAGCTTGATTGACACATGGCTGTGCAGGAAGCAACTCCATATTTGGAGGCTAAAGTTATGTAACGCATGACGTGGTGGTGGCCTGACGAGCATGAGCCAATGAGTGAGTGAGACGTGGCAGGAAGTGATTGGGAGAGTTAATGTTTATAATGCCCTGCGCAAGGCAGATTTCCGCCATTCCGCCATTCCGCCATTCCGCCATTCCGCCATTTCGCCATTTTCTTCGACTTGTATCCTGAATAAACGGCTTGCAAGAAGAGCTTCGTGTTGCGTCTTAATCACTAGTCGAGGGACGCGACAAGCTAGGACTGGTCTGGTCTGACTTCTACCCATTCACCACAACTGGGTGGTCTGTGGTGAATCCTGAGATCCTACTTGTTGGGTCTAGTGTTAAGCATAGGTCTCCCCCCAAAAAATTTCCACTGATGCAGAACCTGAGCCTGTCTGAGCCTCTGCTATGTCTAAGAGCAGACTCAATACCCACCTTCTTCAGGTTGAACCCCAAAGTCTCAGATCCAGGGAGTATATCATGGCCATGCGAGTCCCTGGGGGCTCCATGCTGAGTGTTCCCCCATGGGGACTGCAGCTTCACTTAAGGCATTGCTATGCACTGGTCTGGATCTATGGTATGTGTGTAAAGCTTTGCTGCCACTGCTGTAAGTTGTAGACTCCATCCCCACCTTTATCAGGTTGAACTGCAAAGTGCCAGGGCCAGGGTGTTTATCGCAGCTGCGCGAGACCCTGGGGTACCTTGCTGGGCGTTCTCCAGTGGGGACCACAGCTTCACTTATGGTGTTTTTCAGTGCTGGTCTGAATCTCTGGAGGGCATGGTGAGCTCAGCTGCCACTGCTACAAGTTGTAGCTGATGTTTGTGCAGGAGAAACAGATGACCCACAATTCTTATGACCCACAGTTGCCCACTTCAGATCCTGGTTGCCCTCCTGTTTGTACCTGAAGGCAAGTGCAGGGAGGCAAAATGGCTCCAGTATGTTGCCCCTGTATGTTGCCCCTGGCTGCAAGGTGGGTGGGTTTCCTCTCCAGTGCTCTGGTTGGCTACCACTGCTGGAGGATGCAGCCAGTGTTTGCACTGGAAGAATTGATGGCCCACAACTCTGATGATCTGCAGCTGCTCACTTCAGGCTCTTGAGTGTTTTCCTGTTTCTCTTGAGTTGGGTGCAGTGCAGTAAGGTGGTGCCAATTTGGTGCCCACTACCACAAGGCAGGTGGGTTTCTTTTCTACTTTCTGGTCAGCCTTCTAACCTTTCTTTTCCTCTAACCTTGTATCTATCTTCTTATTTCTCTACTGGTAATATTTTCTGGCTTTGTAGAATGCTGTTTCCAAGGCAATGGAGATTGGGTGTCAGCAGGACTGATATGTGCTGCTTCCCTTGGTTTTCATCTTCCTGGAATTCACAAAACCCTGTGTTCATCAGAATTCCATGGAGGTTGGGAAAGGCCTAGAAAGGCTGCTTCCAGAGAGATAAACAGAGTGTCGGTGAAAGAAAGAGGTTTCCCAAGAAGTTGTGTCTAGTGGAGAAGGTCAGACTAAAGATCTGTAAACCTGTTGGAAAAGGGCAAAAACAATGCAGCATAAATGATGAAGTGTAGATAAGAATGAATTGTAGGTAATTATTTTCACTTGTAAATTCAGACATAGATATGAAACATTTAAGACATTCTGATATAAAATGTATTTTATTTTTTGTATAGATACATATAAAATATAATATATACTTATAAAATAAAATATAGACTACTTAATATATGATTATATAAAATGTAGACATATTTAAGAAATGTTCTTCATATTTTGTGAAAACTCACCACTGATTTCACTGATCTGAAAAATGCCTGCCTATTTTTTTTCAGATTTAAGAGTTTTTTTTTTAAATTGGTGCATTGTAGTCATGTATCTTATAAGGTACAAGATGGTAGAGGCACACATCACTTATTTACCCTTTCCCATTTCCCACCCATTCCCTCCCCCTCTCTTATTCTCATATTTGGTTTAATGGTTGACTTTGATATGTTTGTGAATGTACATCAGGTACATTAGGGAATTTTTCTCTTCCCCCTTCCCATCACTCTCAGTTAGGTCCCCTTATTTGCTCATATATGGTTTCTCCTTTTTCATCTAGAGTTCCTCTCATGACCCATTTTCTACCTAGCTTCCATATATTAGGGAGTGAGTCTGATTTCTTCCTTTTGTAACTGACTAATCTCACTTAGCTTATGTTCTCTTGCTCCATCGATTTCCCTGCAAATGACACAATTTTTTTCTTCCTTATGGCTGAGTAAAATTTTATTGTGTACATGTCCATAGTTTTGTAATTCATTCATTTTATGATGGTCATCTTGGCTGGTTCCATAATTTAGCGATTGTGAATTGTGTGGCTATGAACATAGATATGCATGAATTAGTTTGGTGGTTTGGTTCCATTCTTTTGGGTAGATACCCAGAAGTGGTATTACTGGATTACATGGTAGGTTTATTCCCATTCTTCTGAAGGTACTACATATTGCTTTCCAAAGTGGTTGCACTAATTTGAAATCCTACCAACAATGTACTAGAATTTTCACTTCTCCACATCCTTACCAGCATTTGTTATTTGTGTTTTGAATGATGGCCATTGTAGTTGAAGTTAGGTGAAATCTCATTGAAGTTTTGATTTGCATCTCTTTGATTGCTAATGTTTAACATTTTTTCATAAATTTATTGGCCATTTGAATTTCTTTTGTTAAGTGTCTATTTAGTTCACTCGTCCATTTTTGATTGGGTTATTTGTTTTTTTAGCACTGAGTTTCTTGAGTTCTCTGTATATTCTAGATTTTAGTTCTCTATTGGAGGAGTAGTCGGCAAAATATTTCTTCCCATTCTATCAGCTCTCTGTTGAGATTTTTAATAGTTCCTCAGCTTAATGGAAGCCCACATAGTGATCCTTCTTTTAATTTCTTGTATGTTTGAGGTCTTGTTGAGAAATCATTTACCCATGCCTATGTGTTGAAATGTTGGACCTATTGAAATGTTGGAGCTACAAGGTCTCTGATCTTATTTCCAAGTCTTTGATCTATGTTAAATTGACTCTTGTGCAGGGTGAGAAAGTGGACTTTATTTCAATTTTTCTATATATTGTCAACCAGTTTTGTCAACACCATTTGTAGAAGAGGCTATCTTTTTTCCAGTGTAGTTTTTTGTTCCTTTGTCAAAATCAATTGGCTTTAAGTGTGTGGATTTATAGCCTTCCTCTTTTTGAAGTGTCTGTAGGAGCCATCAAAAATAGCTTCAAACACATTATATCACTGATATAATGTGATGTGTGTGTGTATGTGTGTGTTCTACCTCTCAGCTACACACCAGCCCTATTAACTTTTTATTTTGACAGGCTCTCAGTAAGATGATGAAGGTCTTGTTAAGTTTCTGAGACCTTCCAAGAACTGGGATTATAGGTATGGGCCACTATAGAGCCTATATTTTAAGGAAGACCATCATTCACTCTCAAAATTTAGTTGGACCAAGATCGTTTTGGGTACCTAGAGTCCATATTCCATATTAGGATAGATTTTTTTCTGAAAAATAAATATATAAATATATGATAGTTTCACCTAAGAAATAGAAAAAAATATTCTCTGGTAAGAAAGAAAGCAAAAAGAAATATTGAAATGTTATCTTTAAGTCATCAAAAGCTTGGTATCAGACAAATGAAACTGTTATGTGAGATTATCATTTTTAATTTTAGATAAATTGCCATAATACTAGATGTCAACTACTAAGCCAAGCATGGGAGGGAGGGATAGGGAGAGAATGGGGTGGGGATTGGGTGGGGGCTGACTGGGAAAAGTGTGCATGTATGTCTACAAAAGTATGTATCCTACTATGATGTATGAATACAGTGCACCAATAAAAAAAAATTAGTTGGACCTTTTTCTGCTTGGTATGGTTTGTGAGTGGGGTGTTCGTGGTGTTGGAGCCTTCATGACTAGTGTCCTGGACTTCATGGATATCACTGAGGAGGACCAGGCTGCTGAGCTTCCTGCTTACCTGAAATCTAAAGGAGCTGAGACCTCAGAAGAGAATTCAGAAGGTGGACTTCATGTAGATTTAGCTCAGATTATTGAAGCCTGTGATGTATGTCTGAAGGAAGATGATAAAAATGTGGAAAGTGTGATGAACAGCGTGGTATCCCTCCTGTTGATCCTGGAAGGGGACAAGCAAGAAGTATTAATCAAATACCTCTCTGAAAAGCTGGTCAAGTTTCTAGCAGGTGAACCCCCATCTCTGAGACTGTAGTTGCTATGTAACCTTTTCCATATAATGGATAAGAATACTCATGTAAGATACACAGTGTATTGCAGTCTTATTAAAGTGGCAGCATCCTGTGGGGCCATCCAGTACATTCCAACTGAGCTGTATCAAGTTCAAAAATGGATTTCCAACTGGAATCTCATTCTAAGACATCAAATTTTGGGAACACATTTATACAATAACATTTTATTTAATAACATTTTAATTAATAACAAATAATATATAGATATATATTTGTGCACTCAAATGATATAAAAATCTGTTGCATTCCAAATTCAAACTATAATACAATCTAAACACAACAAAATAGGTAAGCTGGGCATTGTGGTACATGCCTCCAATGCCAGTACTTAGGAGGCTGAGGCAGGAGGATCACATGTTTAAGACCAGTCTCCACAACTTAAAGTGACCTGTAGTCTCAAAATAAAAGTTATAAAGAGCTGGAGGTGTAGCTCAGTGGTAGAGAAATCCTGTGTTTAATCCCAAGTGCGAAAGGTTAAGATGGTGGATGCAAGAAATAGAAAAAATTAAGAAAAGCACTTTATGACAAAAGGGATATAAATAGCCTGCAAACATTAAAAAATATATCCTACTTTTTAATGACTAACAAATATATGAAAAATTGTTCAACTTCCAGTAATTAGGTAAATGCAAATAAAAATTACACCAAGATTACATCTAACCCCAGTTAGAATAAAATAATCTAGAATACAAACAATAATAAATGCTTATGAGGATATGGGGAAATAGGAACTCATACCCTGTTTTGTGTGGTTGTGCCAATGTTCACTTATTACAACCACTATTGAGATCAGTAGAGATTTTTCTGAAGAAAAGACTATGAAATGAACCACCAATATGAGCCATTTGTGTCACTCCTCAGAATCCTTCCAAAAGAATGAATTTATAGTTCTATCGTGATACATGCATACCCATATTTATAACAGCAGAATTTACAATAGCCAAATTCTAGAACCAATGAAGGTGTCCAAAGTCAAACAAATAGATAATGAAAATGTGGTATAATCATATGATAGAGTTTTACTTAGCCTTGAGGAAGGACAAATTATTTCATTTACAGGAAAATGGATGGAACTAAAGTATAATATCCTAAGTGAGATTACTGAGTCTCAGAAAGTCAAGGATTGTATCTTTTTCCTCATAAATGGAAGCTAGAGAGAAAGTGGAAAACAGAAGTGACTTGAGATAAATGGGGAGAGATCAGTAGAGCAATAGAAGGAGATTGTAATTGAAGGTAGGAATGATTAAAGAAGGGTTCAAAATGTTATGTTCAAATATAAAGGTATCACTACCAATCTCACTAACATGTTGTAGGAAGGGAAGGCAGGAGTGGGGTGGAATGCTGAGTGAAATAACACCAAGCAATTTGTGCATGTATGAATGTATTATATTTTGAATTTCACTAAGACATATAATTACAGTACACCAATAAAGTATAAAAATAAATAAAAATTATTAAGGTTTTCTTTAAAAATATGCAAAGTGAAACAAGACAATATGATCATCATCTTTTATATTGGCAAAATGAAAGTTTAAGATGGTGGATGGAACAGACACAAAGCCTGGAGCTCCTTGTGAAAAATGACCACAAGAATTTTACCTTAGTCTTTATGAGGTCACCAAACACCGTGGGAACAATTAAGAACTTTGTTAATATCTACCCCAGAGTAAAGCAGGAGCCCCATCCACATACATATTCTGCCACAGCTGCTTTATCAAAAGCCGCTTGAGGTCAGTGTCAGTGCTCTTCAAATTCCACCCCTTACAGCCTCCACCCCTTACAGCCAATAAGTCCCATAAAGCTGTGAGCATGGTTGGGTGTCACTTCTTGAGTGAACTAAGCAGAGTTCTTCTCCCCTGTTATTAGTTCCACAAAATACAAAATAGGCTGGAGGATAACTCACCAAATCCCATAAATTCACTTCTACTATACTAACAGTGAACACTGGGACAAGAGGCATATCCCTTTACAAATAAAAAGGAAGTTGGAAAAGAGTATTTTAGACAGCTTTCCCCATATCAACAAAACAGCCAAATTGAGGACAGACTACCTTCTTGATTAGCTAATAAATTTTGTCCAAGCTCACATGGAAGCCTAGAGGAAGTACCTAATTCCCTGAAAATATGGGGATAATGTCCACCAAAACTACAACTAATCTTCACAACCACATAACAATGAAACTCTTAGAAATGGAGGTGCAGAGGATGCCAAACATAGAAATCAGAATTTTGGTATTTAATATGATCAATAATCTCAAAAAGTAAATAAAAGAAAATATTCAGGATATAAAGAACTATGTCCATAAAGAAGTAACGGAAAACCTGAATGAACTGAAAGAGTCAATAAACAATTCCATTGAAGCTATCAATAATAGATTAGACCATATGAAAAACAGGGTCTCAGCTATAGAAGATAGTACACTGAAAACTGAGACTATATTGATGGATTTAGTATAAAACAATATAACAGCAGGATCAGAACTCAAGAACTATGTGATAATTATAAGTGAGATTAGTCATCACAAAAAGTAAAAAATCAGATGCTTTCTCTAATATGCAGAAGATAGGAAGAAAAAGGGTTATAAGAAGACCCCTAGACGAAGAAGAAGAAACCATAGATGAGCAAATAAGGCAACCTAACTGAAGGGCATGGGTGGTGTAAAGAGAATAATTCCCTAATGTATATGATGTACATTTACAAACATATCAAAGTCAATCACTAAGCCAAATATGAGAAGGAGGGAGGGGGTAGGGAATGGCATAGGAATTGGGGAAGAACTAAATGAGTGATATGTGCATGTATGCCTCTATCACCTTGTACCCCATTAAGATGAATGACTACAATGAACCAATAAAAAATAAAATAAAAAGAATAATTGACATTGAAAAAGGCATAGTAAGCCAGACAAAGGGAATTAAGAATCTCTTCAGAGAAATAATATCAGAAATTTTCCCAAACTTGAATCAAGGTGAGGGCATCCAGGTTCTAGAAACATTCAGAACCCCAATTAGACAAGAACAAAAAAAATCATCCCCATGCCACATTATAATAAAATTGTGCAACAATGAGGCTAAGGAAAGAATCCTAAAAGAGCTAAGAGCAAAAACAGCTGATGTTTAGTAGTAAAATTATGAGAATCACTACAGATTTATCAACCCAAGTACTGAGAACCAGGAGGGCATGGAGTGATGCACTTCAAGCCCTTTGAGAAAACAACTTCCAGCCAAGACTGCTATATTCAGAAGTTATCTTTCAGAATTAATGGAGAAATAAAAAACTTTCCAAGATAAATAGAAGTTAAAAGAATTCATGATGACTAAACCAGAACTTGAGAAAACACTCGAAGAAATGAACCACAAAGAAGAAATAAAAAATAAACATTAGAACTAAAAAAAGAATGAATACTATCAGATGAACTATACAATGGAGAATTAATATTGCCTCAAGAAAACTTAATTCAAAATGACAGGAATAAAAAATCATCTTTCCATCATAACAATGAACACAATTGTTTTTAACTTCCCAGTACAAGACATAGACTAGTACATTTAATTAAAATTAATAATCTTACTATATGCTACTTGTAAGAAACATAACATATAGGGATAAAGATTAATAAACTGAAGGTGGAAGGATGGAAACAAATTTTCATGTAAACAGAGATAGAAGGCAAGCAGTGGTGGCAACTTTCATATCTGATACAGTGGTGTTTATGCCAAAAACTTTTGAAAGAGGTAAAGATGATCACTTCTTTCTTATTGATAAAAGGAACCATCCAAAATGAATTCATAACCGTATCAAATATTTATGCCTCCAATATTGGTGCACATGCATATGTAAAGCAAAATCTTTTTGAATTGAAGACCCAGACAGACTTCATTACAATAACTCTAGGAGGCTCCAACACACCTTTCATATCATTAGATTGGTCATCCAGACAAAATATTGGTAAAAAACACTTCAGACCTAAAGAACACTATAAAATAATTGGACCTGATTTTTTGTCAGGAATATTCCATCCAACAACAGCTGAGTATACATTCTTCTTGGTTCGCATGGAAGATATTCCAAAATAGACCATATTGTAGGCAGCAAAAATAAGCACCAGTAAATTGTAAAAACAATATAACTCCCCGCATGCTTTCATATTATTAGAGACTGAAAGTAGAGATTAACAAAAATATCCAGAGGACTTACATACACAAATACATGCAGACTGAATGCTTCATTATTAAATGAAGACTGGCTCAAAGAAGAAATAAGGGGAGAAAAATTTTAAAATCCTAGAATCAAATGAAAACAAAGACATAACATATCAAAATCCTAGTACTTGGGAAGCTGAGAATGGAGAATTGCAGGTTCGAAGTCAGCCTCAGCAGTTTAGTGAGGTTCTCAGCAACTTAGTGAGACCCTATATCCAAATAAAATATAAAATATGTCTTGGAGTGTAGCTCAGAAGTATAAGGCTCCCGGGTTCCATCCTTAGTACTACAAAAAATTAATAAGCTTCTGAACAGCAAAGGAAAACATCAAAATCTACAGAGAGAGCCTACTGAATGGTAGATTTTCACCACCTATCTATGTGACAAAAGTGTAATATTCTACAAAGAACTTAAAAGGCTTAACACTAAAAAAAAAAAAGAAAGCAAATAATCCAATAAAAAGGGCAACCAAACTGAATAGGCACTTTTCAAAGAAGAAATACAGTGGCCAACAGATATTTGAAAAAATGCCCAACATCTCTAACAATCAGGCAAAGGCAAATTAAAACTGCCCTGAGATTCCATCTAACTCCAGTTGGATGGCAATCATCAAGAATGCAAATAAAAATAAATGCTGGCAAGGATATGGGAAAATAGAATCCCTATTATGCTGTTGGTGGGACTGAGAACTTGTACAGTCCCTATGGAAATATTTATGAATGTTTCACAAAATATTGTAAATGGAAGTATTATATGATCCAGAGATAGTGCTTCTGGGTGTCTTAAAGAAAATGAAATCTGAATATTATAATGATACTTGCAAATCTATGTTTATAGCAACACAATTTTTAATAACCAAATTATGGAACCAGCCTAAGTGTTCTTCAACGGATGAATGGATCACAAAACTTTGGTAAATACATACAATGGAATTTTACTCAGGCATAAAAAAGAACAAAATCATATCATTTTCAGGAAAATAGAACTTGAGAATATAAGTAAATATGGCCAGTCTCAAAAAAACAAGTAGATGTATATTATTTCTTATATGTAGAAGCTAGAGAGATATTCAGAAAAAGGACAACTTCAAACAGATGGGCAGAGACTGCAGGGTAGTGACTGCGGGATCAGGGAAGGAAGGCAGGGGATGATATTTGAAACAATGTATAAATGTACACAAAATTGCCAGTTCCAATCTAAAAGACTTGGAGGGTAAGAGTGAGGTAGTGGAGAACTGGTGGGGAGGGCACCAAGAGTTGTTTGCATGCATTTTTCTGACACTTTATACCCAATATGATGCTAAATTACAATGCACCAAAAAAAAAAACCACAACAATAAAACAAGAAAAGTTTAATGATATACAGTGCTGGCACATATATGAGGAAACTGGCAATATCCTGCCCCTGGAGGTCTTTTTGCTTGGTTAATCTGTGGCTTTGGAAAGATTTACATATAGCTTTATGATTTACATGTGTGTTTTCATTTGATAGTTATAATAATCAAATTAACATGAGAATGCCAAGATATGTAAAATTATGACATAGTTACTGAATCATAATTAGAATTCTTATCTTCTGACATACAATCCAAAGTTCTTTTTACTGATCCAGGCTAGAGGGTGCACTGAATGCATATCTTGACATTTTTCAAAGTTAAACCATATCCATTTATCAAACATTATTAACTAAATATCTTCTATATATCAGATACTATTCTAGGCACTGTTAACAGGGCAGTGACCAAAATAAATTATCTTTCCTCAGAGAGCCTACCTTCTAGGAAAAAGAGAGAAACAATAAATAAAATGATATACTGCTTTCCAAAGTGGTTGCACTAATTTGCAATCCCACCAACAATGTTTTCGAGTTCCCACTTCTCTACATCCTCGCCAGCATTTGTTGTAGTTTGTGTTTTGAATGATTGCCATTCTAGTTGGAGTTAGGTGAAATCTCAGGGTAGTTTTGATTTGCATCTCTCTGCCAATGATGTTGAACATTTTTTCATGCATTTATTGGCCATTTGAATTTCTTCTTTCATGAAGTGTCTATTTAGGTCGCTTGCCCATTTTTTGATTGGATGATTTTTTTAGTGTTGAGTTTCTTGAGTTCTCTGTATATTCTATATATTAGTCCTCCATTGGAGGTGTAGGTGGCAAAAATCTTCTCCCATTCTGTTGGCTCTTGGTTGAGGTTCTTGACAGTTTCCTTTGCCGAACAGAAGCTCTTCAGTTTCATGCAATCCAATGTATTGATTTGCCTTTTAATTTGTTGTGCCTTTCGGGTCTTGATGAAAAAGTTTTTATCTGTGCCTATGTTTTGCAGTGTTGGACCTATGCCCTCTTCAAGGAGCCTTAAGCTTTCTGGTCTAATTTCCAAGTCTTTGAGCCATCTTGAATTGACTCTTGTGCAGGGAAAGTAGGATTAATTTCTAATTTTCTGCATATGGTCAACCACTTTGGAAAACAGTATGGAGAATCCTCAGAAGAATGGGAACAAATCTATCATTCAATCCAGCAATACCACTTCTGGGTATCTACCCAAAAGAAAGGAAACCAAACTACCAAACTAATGCATGTGTATCTATGTTCATAGCTGCACAATTCACCATAGCCAAACTATGGAACCAGCCAAGATGTCCATCACCAGATGAATGGATTACAAAACTGTGGATAAGTACACAATGGAATTTTACTCAGCTATATAAAAATACAACTGCGGTATTTTTAGGGAAATGGATGGATCTTGAGGACATTATGCTAAGTGAAATCAGTCAGTCACAAAAAGTAAGGAATCAGAAGCTTTCCCTAATATGTGAAAGCTAAGGAGGAATGGGTCATAGGAGAAACTCCAGGTAAAAAAAAAGAGTTCTTATAGAGGAGAAAATAAGGCAACCTAACTGTGGGGTAGGAGGTGGGAAGAGGGAAATGCTTTGAAGTGCATGATGTACTTATTCATATCGAAGTCAACTACTAAACCAAGCATAGCAGGGAGGGATGGGGAGGGAGTGAGGTGGGGACTGGGTGGGGGCTGGCTGGGTGATGTGTGCATTTATTCCTACACAAGTTTTTCACTCCATTATGATGTGTAAATTCAATGTACCAATAAAAAATAATAAAAATAGCATTCCAAAATGATATAAAATATATCAATTCAATATATATCAAATTTTCTGATAAATTGTGATTAAGAAAAAAAAATTTTGAAAGGATAAGAAGTACTAGTGGTATGGTGCTCTTCAATTTCACATAGAGTAGACAAAAGACATAAACTACAAAGTAGATTTAAGCGAATATCTGAAGGGGGCAATAATAAGCCATGTGGATATCTGAGAGAACAGCCTGACCTGAATGATGTGGGAGCAATTCTAGTGCATCTGAGAAACCACAATAAAAGCAGTACCTGGAGACAAATGAGTAAAAGGGAAATACACAGGGATTGATGTATGATATTGAGGGAGACGGTATAGGACATTTGGCTTTTTCTCTGAATGAGATTGGAGGTCATTGGTGAACACATCCTCCTGAAAGAATATGTAACCAAGAAGGGTCACCATGTTGGTGGCTCTCAAGATGTCTGGTCAATCACCAGAACCCACCACAGACTACTTTCCCACCTTCCAGCATGCCTCATTACTTCTCTACTAGTGCTTAGGCCCTGCTTTCCGGGATCAGCAAGTTTGGCCCTTTTGCTCCTATTAAACAGAGCTCCCACCTGGTGAGACCAGTAGTCTGCTTGGCAGTCAGAATGGTACAAGCAGATGGCAGCAATCTGATAGCAGGCAGAGGATTTCAAAGAAATAAGCTGGTGAAAGGAAAGAGTGGCTGTTATGCTCACAAAGTAGGCAACATTATGAGGGGAAAGGTGCTAATCTCCATGCCAGCTGGTGTTCAGTGATTGCAGCTGAAGATATTACCCTGGCTGTATAACTGCCCACATAGAGGAAGGAAAAAACAAAGGTGTCCATTGGAGAGGCTGGGGTCTTCCGTAAGTGCCTTGCTTCAAAGGAAGAAGACCTGTGGGGTCAAGTATCATTTTGGTACTGTTTACATATTTTTTGCATCTAAAATGCATCTGTCTGCTTAGTAACCCCCAGAATTGCTAGTCTGAGATATGTAAAGAACTGATCCACTGCTTGGCACAGTGGAAGTCAGCTTGTGTCTTTGCTAGTATTGTTTTTGTTGTTAGAGCTGAAGACAATCAGTGAGAAATTAAGTAAGCCTACAGATTTTCAAGTTTCATGTTTTGGATTTTTTCTTGGTAGTGAAACATTTAAAAAGATTATTAAAAAAAGTACTCTAACAAATATATAAAATATAAAAATTATATTTATTATCAAAGACTTATATCATAATCTCAAACTATATATATTCATTATAAAGACAATCAATGAACAAAAAGCTGTTTTAAGGTAAAATAAAGTGAGCATACAACAATTTGATGTGGTATTATTATAGTTTCTAAGAGCCACACACATTTTTTGGTTCTAAGAATTGAACTCAGAACATTCTCCCTCTGAGGTATACCCTCAGTCCATCTTTTTATTTTGAAACAGGGTCTTCCTAGAGTGCTGAGGTTCTTGGTACATTGCTGAGTATAACCTCAAACTTGTGATCTTCTGTCTCAGCCTCAGAAATACTGGGATTACGTGTGTGTGCCACCACACCTGGGACATATTTTAAAAATGAAGTCCAAACCAAGTTTTTGTAAAGCTCTCCATATACTGAACTTGCATGAAAATCTGTAATGAACATAATGTGAAAACCATAGATATGGGACAATATTAAATTTGTGCTCTTCACATGTTTGAATTCTGGAAAAATTACCTCAGGTCATCCCTGGAATGAAGGGTAAGTAATATTCCACCTTCTTCACTCCACATTGCTTTAGCCAGAGCAGTTCTATATTTGTTTATTCTATATGACAGACATCTACCAAGAGTTTTATTTGATAGGTACCTTCCATCACTGTTAATGGCAGCATAGTATTGTACTGCATGGGGATTGAGAAACAGTGGTGGGACCTCTATTATAAAACCAGTTACTTGGGTGTGAGTGGGTTTGAAATGATTACTTTTGGCCAGTGTACTCATTATACAAATGAAGAAACTAAGTCTCATTTATTCAACTAGTATGGACCAAGATCACATCTTTAGCGGCAGAACCCAAATTAGAACAATTGTCTGACCCAAATTATTCAAGAACTTTCATGTTATAAAAAAAGTAAAAATCCATCTTCTTTTTTCCATCATTACTTTTAAGCCTTTTCTATTTGGGGGATGGTACCTGGGATTGTACGCAGGGGCATTCTACCTCTAAGCTAGATTTCCATACCTTTTTATATTTAGTTTTGAAATGGAATCTTGCTAAGTTGCCAAGGATGTACTTGAACCTGTGAATCTCCTGTCTCAGCTCCCAAGTATTGGAATTACAGGGTTGTACTATCACACTCAACTTCTCCTACTAATCTTTACTTCAGTCTTGCCACCCCAGACCCATTTGCCTACATGTCACTTGTCCTTTTTTAACACACAATTAATGCTTCTAACTTAGCTAGGAAAGCTTTTTCTGTTGGATATACTCTTACTTCAGATAAGCTTAAGGCTCACTTCTTTCCTTTCTTCAAATATTTGTTCAAATGGCACCTATTCAGACCTAACCACTCTATTTGATATTTTACATCTCAAATCCTATATTTCTCTTTTCCATGTAATTTATCATCTTAAAATATGTGAAATACATGCCTTGTTTATTATTTGGATTTACTTTTTCTTGTATTTTTTTCCTCACTGGAATATGAGCTCCACAACGACAGATATTTTCATCTATTCCTTCTTCTTCTCTATTCTTTTATTTATTTATTTATTTATTTATTTATTTATTTATTTATTTTTGGTGGTACTGGGGTTCCTCGAAGCCCTTCTCCCTCCAGGCTACACTCCCAGACCTTTTTTTAATTTATTTGGAAACAGGGTCTCTTAAGCCAGAGAGGCTGACTACGAACCTGCGTGATCCTCCTGTCTCCCCCTCCCAAGTGCGTGAATTACAAGCCTGCGCCACCATGCCCGGCTTCTTCTTCTTCTCTATTCTAAATAACTAGAACAGTGCTTGGCCACGGAGTGAGCCCTCAAGAAAAATTTGTAGTTGAATGAAGTTCTATTATTTTTGTTTAGTGTATCATCTAAAGTCTCTCTCCTACCCTGTGTTCCTCTCTCCCTTGCTCAATGTCTCTGTACTTCCTGGCAGTTAATGAATTTTAAACACTGTAGAACTCGTAGCCTTCACATATTCTAATAGGCCATGAAGTCTCCATCCCACTTTGGGCTTTAATCACTGTGGCTTTCACATGTGGCTTGGATTCAGGATTGTAAATAGCTAAAGTGCAATAGAAAGGAGGTCTACTATGGTCCTCCTTTCTAAATCCAACTCCCAAAGCTCCTTTCTTTTTAAGTGATTATATATATATATATATATATTTATATTTATATTTATATATGTATATATGTATATATATTTTTTCCCACTAGTATTGCAGAAGTAAGTTTGGGTTGGGGTAGCAAAAAAACATGTTAAAGTGCAAAGTGGAACATTTTGTTTTTGTCTTTCTTTTTTTTCTCTGTATGTGGTACTGGGGATTAAATTCAGGGGTGTTTTACTTTGGATCTACACTTCCAGTATTTTTTTATTTTGAAACAGGGTCTTACTAAACTGCTGAGGCTGGCCTCAAACATATGATCTTCCTATTTCAGACTCTCAAACACTGGGATTATAAGTGTGTGCCACCATGCCAAATTTGTATTTTGTCTTTCTTAATCATTGGTTGTGAGAGAAATCCTACCAAGGACTAGAAGGCAAGTGGTTAATAGTGTTCTAAGGATCTTCCAGAGCCTTGGTAATATCCACAAAGAATGAATTTAGTGCTACCATACTAATGAAATAAATGTCTAAAATAACCCTGGTAGCTTTTATACTTTTATCCTTTAATCAGAGAACCTGTATCTCCGTCATATAAATGACGAACCCCTGATACACATGAGCTACATTGGCTCCAATTTGACTTGAAAAGTAACAGGACAGAAAGAGAATTATACATTTGCTTTTCTTAAGTAGAGTGTGACTACAGCCACCTTCCACTGTTGAGTTCCCTATTATGGCTGCAGGTCCATTTATATTGAAAATCTTACTCTGCATCCCCAGCAATTCCAAGATTATATATTTTCTCTTTTCCTCTAAAACAAAGAAAGGGAGACTTCCATCAACTCCCTTTAATGTCTATTTCCAAACAGTCTCTCTAGCTGTTCTCTTCAGTCCATTTCCCAGCAGCCACTAATCCATGAATTACTATTTATATGACTCACAAAGCTCCTTGAAAGAACTTCATTTGGACATATATAGGGAGTTTATGTGTGGGTACAGGAGGTGTGCATTTGGGAAGCCAGGTTGAGGAATGGTTTTTGGAAGATCCATAGAAAAACATTTCACAATTTTACCATCCCTAGCCCACTACAGGTCAAGTCCGTCGATGTCAAAATCAGGATTTACTTGAGATTTGAGACCAATTTTTGAGTTGCAAGTTAGAACCAGTCCCTTACCATGATTTCTTTTGGATGTCTTCAGGGCAGAAACCAAGCCTGAGTTGATAACTGACTAATACGGGAATATTCCCTTAATGAAGAACAAGCATGTGTAAGTGGAGGTGGATGTGCAGGGAACAAACTCTTCTGGTTAATTAAACATTATGGTTAATAGAAAGGTTTTTAAGATCATTTTCCCACCATTCTTATTATTGAGTCATGGCACTTATGATCTTATTTACTCCTTCTGGAACGCTATAAGGGAGTATTATTATCTCAGTCACTTGCTGATGGTAACATAACAAATAATTGACTGCACTGAGATTCAACATCTGTTTTTTTTTTTTTTTACTCTAAATCCAATTGTTATTGCTGTTTCTAAATCAGTTGTACCACCGCTGTTCCTCAAGGGCATGTTTGTTGTAGAAGAAATTGAAAAATCAGAATATAAGAAAAACTCTTAAAGTAAGTTTGTCAAAACCACAAATATAATCATAAACTCATTAAAATGGCTACCATTTCCTGACTTCCTATGTCTTAGGTCTTTTACACTCATTATTTTGAATACTCCTACTTTTACAGAGGAGGAACTCATGGTTCAAAAATGTTAACATACTGTATAATTTATTTGTTATGTCTATTTTTCATTGTCTGCCTCCATGCAGTAGGTTAGTGGGCTGTAAACTCCATGAAAATAAAGATCTTAGAACACTTCCTAAAATACCATATGTCTTTCATCAAAAAGTTTCTCAAGCTGGGAGCATTGGCACACACCTCTACTCCTAGTACTTGGGAGGCTGAGGTGGGAGGATCACATGTTGAAGGCCAGCTTCAACAACTTTGCAAAATTTTCAAAATAAAAAATAAAATATGGCTGGGAGTTTAACTCAGTGGTAAAGCACCTCTGGGTTTGATCTCCAATATCACAAATAAAAAGGGTTTTATATGAATATTTTTATCAGGGTTCTCCAATGAAACAAAACCAATAAAAGGGATATATGATTTATTTATTCTTATTTCATTTTATTTTTTGAGAAACTTGGAATTGAACCCAGGGACATTCTACCTCTGAGCTATACCCCCAGCCGTATTTTCTATTCTTTATTTTGAAACAGGGTTTCACTAAGTTGCAGAGGACCTCAATAAGTAGCTGAGGCTGTCTTTGAACCACATTCTACTGTCTCAGCCTCCCAAATACTAGGATTACAAGCATATGCCACCATCCCTGGCTTATATGATTTATTTTAAAGAATTAGGTCACATGATTGCAAGGGCTGGCCAAGTTGGTAAGGTAAGCAGTCAGGAGTTGACACTGGCATTTTTTTTATTGGTTATTGTTTCTTTGTTTTTGTTTTATGGTACTGAAGATTGAACCCAGGGGCATTCTACCTCCGAACTCTAGCCACAGCCTATTTTACTTTAGGAGCAAGGTTTCACTAAGTTGCTGAGGCTGGCCTAGAACCTATGTTCCTCCTGTCTCAGCCTCCTAATTACTGGGATTAGAGATGTGTGTCATCATACTCAGCTGACACTATGGTCTTGACACAGAATTTCTTCTTCAGGACATCACAGGGTTTGCTCTAAAGAATCAAACTGATTAGATAAGACTCACAGTTTTGAGGGTAATCAAAATCAACTAATTATAGATGTTTACCACACCTAAAAAATACCCTAACCAGCAACACCTAGACTAGTGTTTGCATAAATAACCAGGTACTATACTCTAGACATTTTGGCACATAAAATGAACCATCACAGTGTTCAAGACTATACAGTTAAATAATTGGTAGTTCTGGGACTTGAATCCATGTCTCTAGGATTATAAATGCTATCATCTTTCTAGTATACCACAAGAATGACTAATCTGGAACAAATTTAATTGATTACCTAATCCAACCCTGTCACTGTATGTGTGGGAACTACTGATTTGGGGTTGGGTGGGGAAGGGATAAGTCACAGGAACCTGCCCCAATTCAAGTTCAAATTCCTAGATGAATGGACCATTTGCAATGACTTGTATTTTGCAGGACCTATTCTGAATTCTTGGAGTTATGACTCAGGACTGGGTAAACACTGAAGAGTTTGCCATAGTCTGAGGAGAATGTGTGCCAAGAGTGAATTCAGGTCATATTATGGAATAGATTTTTTAAAAGTCACTGAAGTTTTTCTTTCCTTTTTCTGCTCATTTTAAAAGTTGATCACAAATACTTGATGAAACTGAACTATGCCTTTAAAGTGGTTAAAATGGCAAATTTTATGCTTTGTACATTTTGTGCAATAATAAGAAAAAAAATTAAAATTTGATCAGAGTGGGGGATACAAACCTGAAATCATAAATCCAGTTATATCATCAAGTGGATTGTGTATTGAGTTCTTAATGCAGTCCAAAATTACTTAAAATATAAAGCAGTAAGTTCTATAAAGCAATTGAGGCCTATAAAACTTTGATAAGTTCCCAGGTGTCATTATTAAAAGAGAGGAGAGTCAGGAATTGAACCCTAGTCCATCTTATTTCTAATCCCAAGACAATTTTAGTCCCATTATGAAGATTAATAATGATGGTAGTAATAAGACATTATAAATGGATGATCCTTGTTCAATGGTCTCTTGAGGAGAAGGCTCGAGTCAACCTTTATCATTTATTTATTTATTGTTAATTATATATCATTAATTACAATAATTTTTATATTTGTCATTAATATTTTAGCATAAATCTGTTTTTCAGACCCATTAAAGTTACTTGGCAAATCCCTGAAAAGGTGAAACATTAGATACTAAAGTATATCAGAGAAAAACTCTAGGTTATAAAATGATGGAGAGCTTATGTTTGATAGTACCACGTTGAGGAAGACTCGACAGTAATAGAGCAGATAAACTCAAGATTTCAAGATTCACAGAATGAAGGATTTTGGTTACTTTCTCAGCAGAAATGAAGGAACATTTGCTCAATATTCCAAATATCTCGTTTATAGTTTCCATTCTGCATCTACTAACTGAGTGATCTGGAGTCAATTATTTCTTCCTCTAGAGTATTACTTTCCCCATCTTAAGAAAAAAGGTAGTACTGGGGTGATTCTTAACCCTTCTTTAAATAATGAATCCTTTTGAAACTGTATCAAATATTGTAAAATATCTTGCTGAAAAAGTACACTTAAATGTCAATTTTTGCCTCCCATTCCCAATAGTCCACAAGCTCCATGGTCACCCATCATCAAACACACATTGGTGAAGTGTCCCTGGACCAGCTGACATTCTGATCTATAAATTCTAGTGAGTGTGCTGGGTAAGCTTGCTGTTTCAGAGAACAGACCATGTTTCTGCTAGTGAAACACCCTGAGAATCAGGCCAGTTTCTTTACTTATTTGGAAACCTGGGCTTTTCTTCCAGACATGCCCATAGCTATGCCTGTAATTCAAGGTAGTTGCCTCCTTTAAAATAGAACAATGGCAACATGTTTCTTGCATCAGTTGGCCAAATAAAAAGATAAGCTAACAAGCTAAAGGTATTTGTGAATGTCCCTTTCCCACAGGTATTAGTTGTTGTAGTGGCTGTTTTCTATTCTTGCTGGTGGGCAAATAAACCAGTGGAGGTGGATGGATTAGAAATCAACTCAGTTCCCTGGCTAAGAGTGACTCATGTGAATTAAACAGGAGCTGTAGCAGTTATGAAAGATGAATAGGAGACTGGACTCAGCAAAACTGGTTAAAAGAAAACCAAAAATCAGGTCTCTGTGTGGCAGTCCAAGCTTCTTAGTTGCTATTAGGACTTTTCTGGGTTTTTGTATCTTTCTTCACTCAGACAATCATTCCAAACTCTCCTATTGGTTGGCCTAGGCCTCAGGAAGCTTCTCTGAATACTCAAAATTTGAGATGGGCTGATTACCAGGATATGAGAGTATAAGTTTTTAGAACACTTTAAGTACTCTGCCTTCTTCATTCTCACTTTGGCATTCTGGAAACAGTGGTCTCCAGGAGCTACGGAAACAGAGTCTGGCATACAGGGAGCATCAATTGTTTCTAGATTGAACAAAATGAGAATAATAGCTAGCAATTATTAAACATTTACTGTGTAACAGGCTGAAGCTAAAATTCTTTTGGAGAGACCCAGAGAGAAAGGCTCCTATCTAATTCTTCTTTATGCCCTTGAGGTCATCATCAAGGTCATAAATCAAGTAATTAACAGAGCTGAGACTCAAATCCAGTATGCTTGTACTCAGAATTCATACTTTTATATATCTACACCAGATTGCTCATCATTAGGACCTGCTACTCATGAGTGCACTATAAATATTTTCAGAATTAAGCAGTCTTGGCGTGGGTAAGTATGTTAAGTCATTTTGTATTCTGGTCCTGTGAAGACTTCTTTAGGTAAACCAGCACTTTCATGGCACCTGAAGTTTCAATTGGAGAATGAGCCATAAGAGTAGAATAAATGAATTCAACTCCTAGTTCTAGTACATGGCTTTGTGAGTCTTGGGTAAATAATTACACTCTCTAATTTTCTATTTCTTCATTTATCAAGTACAATGATTAACTATAATGGCAAAATGGAAAGCCTATGTTACTCTATTTAACAGATAAGGAGCCTAATCCAAAACCATGAAATTTCTTTTGCTTCCCTAAGGATTGCAAAGTCAAGGAACTTAGAATCTGGGAGTTACCCTGTATAAATAGGGAGGAGAAAGGGGTAAAAGATGAAGCATGGCAGCTAAGGATATGTGGATCATGACCTTGGAGGATGAAGAAAAAAAGGGAAAGTATTTCTTCCTGATATTGCACCCATTGTGTTTCCCAGATTCAGAAACTAGTCTCCAAGTATTTCAAGCAGTGCATATCAATTCTAGCAGTGCAAGAAGCCAAAGGTCTTCCATTTTGGGCAAGGAAGGTTCAGTACTAGTTCATTTTTTTTTCTTTCCATCACAGTGTCTGCCACATAAGTGCCCACTAATTATTTATTGAATAAATCAAATTATTGCTTGTTTTCTTTTCAGGAGGGGCAACATGCCAAAGCAAAAATTATCACCTCTTCAATTGCTTTGGCTAGTATTACTTAGTTATAGCCACCAACTTTGCCCTCTAGGAGCCACTGACAGAAGGCAAACGGATTGCCAAAGGACAAAAACACATGAACAAGCATTGAGCAAGCACAAATTAAGGACTCTCTGCAAGCCAAAGAATAAGTGCCTATTTCTTAGTCTTCACTTTATCTCTTCATGCATTTAGTACAGAGAGGTTGGCATTTCATAATCAAAATTCCTGGCAGCATTTTCCACGAGTCTGCTTTCACAGAGATGTGCAAATTAATTTAGTGAAAATGTAGTCTTTGGTTCATAAGCCGATGGAACATAAGACCTGCAAGGGCTTTTAACTTCAATCCCCTTCACTGTGCTGAGCAAAACAGAAGTGGATAATTGTTCAAGGCTATAGAGTCACAGAATAATATGGGACTTGAACCTATAGCTTAATTATCACTTCAATTTCTATATTATTGTACATTTATTTATAAACCACTTTGGAAGAATGAATATATCTATACTTACATATCAAGGAAGGACAACAGAGATCTTGATTTGTTCTGTGTGTGTGTGTGTGTGTGTGTGTGTGTGTGTGTGTGTGTTTCTAGGTATTAAACCCAGGGGAACTCTACCTCTGAGCTATACCCCAGCCCTATTTTGTTTTTTATTTAGAAACATGGTCTTGCTAAGTTGCTGAGGGCTCACTAAGTTGCTGAGGCTGCTCTTAACCCTGTGATCCTCCTGTCTCAGACTCCCAAGTACTAGGATTATAGGCATGCACCAGGACACCTGGCTTGATTTGGTATTTTTTATTATCCAGGTTTATTACATTTGGCATTTGCAATTACTATCTCCACAATATCCTATAAAACACATTTTCCTCATTTTTCTGAAATATAAATGTCTAACATCCTATGAATTCTATATCTGCACTATCCGGTATGGGAGGTAGGCATTAGCCTATGCAGCTTCTGGGTACCTGGATAGGAAACTAAATATTTATTTGTATTTAATTTTAAGTTATTTAAATTCAAATAGCACAAGGAAATAGTGCCTATCACATAAGGCAGCACGGCTATAAATTAAATAATTATTTCTGCTTTTCCTCCCTTCTATGATTACTGAGGTTGAAAGTGATAGATTTCTGTCAATCTAGAATGTCAGAAAGGACCTTAGAGTCAGACAGACTTGGGTTCTGACCTTGGTGATATTACTCATTAACTGTCTTCCCTTTAGAAATTCCCTTTATAGAGAAAGGGGAAATTTGGGAAAGGAAACACCAGATAATGACATCTGCAATGCATTGCTATGAATCTCAATATCATATATGATTACAATAAAAATTATAGACTGAACATTGTGGTGCATGCCAGTAATCTAATTATTTAGGAGGCTGAGACAGGAGGATTGCATATTTGAGGTAAGCCTCAGCAACTTGGGAATATAGTTCAAAAGTAAAACACACCGGTGTTCAATTCCTAGACACACACACACACACACACACACACACACACACACACACACACACACGCTTGGAAACAGTTTCCTCATCTGTAAAATGTGAAAAGTAGTCTCTAACCTCAAAAAAATTGAGGCTGGACAGTTTGAGGGTTGTTGTTGGCTTGGCATGGTCCTTTGTTCAGGGTAAGTGAATTCTTTTCTTTTTTCCTCTTTTATCAAAGGCTCTATCAGTAAACCACACAAGAGAGTACTGGTGGCTGCAAGCATAGCCTTGGCGATAAATGAGTTATAAGGAACAAAAGGGCACATGGTGATAGGCAGGGTAGAGATGGAGGGTTAAAAGTAGAGAATCAGCCAAAGAGGCAAGTTTCCAGGCAACTCTGCACTGAAAGAAGTGCCTGCAGCAAAAGGAAGTGAAGGGGCAAGGCAAGTGATGAATCTGGGCTTAGATGTGCAGAAAACCTTAGTTCTAGGCCCCACTCAGCAAATCCCTCCCTGACCTTCTCCCAGGCACAGCAACATCTCCCAGAAAATAGGGTGCAAGTGTAAAATGGTAGTGAGGAGAAGGAATCACTAAAGTATATCATTTCTAAAATTTGTCTGGGCCGGGCGTGGTGGCACACGCTTGTAATCCCCACACTTGGGACACAGGTTCAAAGCAGCCTCGCTGGCTTAAGAGACCCTGTTTCCAAATAAAAATATATAATAGGTCTGGGAGTGTAGCCCGGAGGTAGAAGGACTTCCAGGAACCCCAGTACCACCAAAAAATAAAAAAATAAAAATAAATAAAATTTGTCTGGCCTTCCAGCTAACCCATTCTACTCCATCCATAAGAATAGCAATTGCCTTGACTTTTATTTTTATCCTTTCATTGGTTCATTGTAATTATACATCATAGTGAGGTTGAAAATAATTCAATCATCCATGCACATGGCATTTGATGTGTTTCCCTTTGGATCATCTTCATTTCTCATCACTATTCATATTAGTAAGATTGGTAGTGCTATTTTTCTATGTGGACATAGATTTATTGGAACTGTTTCCCTCACCAGTTCTTTTTCCCCTCCCATAATCCATTTCCACTACTCTACTGGTATTTCTTGTCATTCATCCTAAGTCCCCTTTGTATCCTGCTTCCTCTCTTCCACATATGAGAGAAAAATAAAACCTTTGACCTTCTGAGACTGGTTGAACTCAGCATATTATTCTCTAATTCTATCATTTTTCTGCAAATTACATAATTTGTTCTTATTTAGGGATGAACAAAACTCCATTGTGTGTGTATATATATATATATATATATATATATATATATATATATATTCGTCTGGTGTCAGACACCGAGGCTGTTTCCATAATTTGTCTATTGTGAATTGTATTACTATAAACATGGACTGTATCACTAGATTATTCTGACTTGAATTCTTTTGGAAAGACATAAAGAAGTGGTATAGCTGGATTTTATGGTGATTCCATCCCTAGTATTTTGAGAAATCTCCATACTAATCTCCATAGCAGTAGAGACTTCCTCAGTAAGGCCCCCAAAACTCAGAAAGTAAAATGAAGAATTTATATACAGGATGGTATCAAACTAAAAATCTTCTGTGTAACAAAAGAAACAAAAAAGTCTGAAAAAAGAATCAAGAATGGAAGAAAATCTTCAGTTATTCCTTTGAGAAAGGACTAAACTACATAATGAACTCAAGCTGGGCAAGGTGGCATATGACTATAATCTCAGTACTTAAGGTGCTGAGGCAGGAGGATTGCAATTTTGAGGCCAGCTTCAGCAACTTAGTGAGACTCTCCACAAACTTAGGGAGATCCTGTTTAAAAAAATTAAAAGAAAAATTCTAGGGGTGTAGTTTATAGAGAGAACACTCCTGGGTTCAATCCCCAGTACTACATACACACAAAAAGAAAACTGAAGGTCAAAATAACTTTACCTGTAAGGATGAACCCTACCATATGGTCTCACAGTAGGTCTTACCAGTTTACCTTCCTCTCCTATCACCAGGCTTTTCTTTTCAGGCTCCACAGGATTTAGTTATTCAGTCTTCACAAAGTCCCTGTTCCTATCAGTCTTATCTTAAAAGTCACCTCATTCAGAAAGCTTTGCCTGATTCACCAGAAAACAATTGTCAGCTTTTCTTTTTTAAAGGAAGAAAATGAAGCATAACAGGTGCAAAAACCACAATTGGACAGATCAGAACTTTGAGTAAATTACTTAATTTCCTAGGGTCTCAGTATTCTCAATGTTAAAACAAGGATGTTAGCACCTATTTTTAAGGGCTGTTTTGAAGATTAAATGAGAGAATAAATGTGTCATCACTTTGTAATTTGTGAAGAGAAGTACACCTAGGAGAAATTACCAAATGAACTTTTATTACACTTTACTTAGACCTCCAGGGAGCTATTACTTGTCTGCTGTTTTAGAGTTAGATATTGACCTGTCTGTATCCATCCCCAGATTGTGACCTACTGGAGGATCCAGACAGTATCTTAGTTGTATCTTCAGCCCCAAGGGCAGTGCCTGGCACAGAGCAGACACAAATCATCCTGTAACAACCCATTTTACCCCCACAAAACTAAATTTCAAAATGATACTGTTTTCAACTCATTATTCAGTCCTTGACTAAACTTTTCTTTCTGTGCATAAACTAATACTGTACATTTTGTCCTGCCCGCCAGGAAGCTCGAGATGCAGCAATAATGACTGATGTATTAGTCCAAATAAACTTTTCCTTGACTTTTTTTCTATTCAGAACATACCATACATTCCAAGTGTTTTGAACATAAAGTGCAGCACACCTTTTGTGAAAATGAATAGTGAATATGTGCTTGGGCCCTAAAAGCAGACACATCACATTCAAATCTGATTTTACAAATTCCATACTGGATCAGTTTGGACAAGTTACTTCCCTCTTTTGAGAATTATTTGCCTCCATCACAAAATGGTGCTAAAAATGTATTACTTACAGTGATGCAAAATTAAATGAGGTAATATACAGTCTAGCACACCATTAGCAATCAGCATTCAGTTTATATGTAAACTATATACATATATGGCTTCTTTGCCTGTCTTTTCTCTAAGAGGTAGGTAAAAGCCAATCTAAATAGCTGCAATTAAATCCTCTTCTTTTGATGCTTCTCACTTCTGGAACCAAAGCCAAAGCCAATAGCCATTTGCTATAATAGAGAAATGCAGCAATTCACTCCACATGTCTCTTTCAGGGCATTAAAGTAGAGCCTGACAAATTTCAGCCCATGGAACAAAGCTTACATGCTGAGTGGTCCTTAAACTTTTCAAGAAGAATGTGGAGGAGTAAGAAAAAAAACAAGAGAAAGATTGAGAGCAGCGGCAGCAACAATCACCTGTTGCCTGCAGTCTAAAGCTTTTCCTATCTGGCATTCTGCAGAAAAAAATGGTTGCTGACCATTGACCTAGTGGCTCATTCCACTCTTGCCCAAGACACGGAAAAATATGGTGTACTGCTAATATGAAGTTCAAAGGCCTGGAAATCTTGCCCAGCAGCAGTTACTTCAATTTTACAGGCCAAAGTCATGGCAATGGAATACTGCATCTTTTCCTCAGTGCATTGATTTCCTTTCAATTTTATTTTTCTGTGTAAATGGATGTGTGTTTATAAATCTGGGGTTCATGATTTGGGGAATAACAAATTATTAATTCCCTTCCTCAGCCATATCGCTTTTAGTGGGCCATGTAGCCCCTACTACTGGAGAAACACATAGCCCATTGGGCCCTAGTGGGAACTCATTGTACCCTTTTTGCTTTGGCTTCTAGTGAACAAATTCCCAAGAGAGATCCCTCTTCTGTTCAGTTCCTCTTTTCCAAGTTTCATTAGACTGAAGATTGGCTTAATTATTCTAATTGCCATAAGCATTTGGAGTTTTTATTATGTGCATACTGCTTATCAACCGGTAAAGAGTTAGATGCTCTCCTTGATTTCTGCCTAACCCTTAGATTATGCTGTATAACACATAATTTTCTCTCCTATTCTAACAGATGAGGATACTGAGGATCTGAGAAGTTTTGTGACTGTTGGTAATTGGTTGAAGTTTAGGCACTATACCCTATTTCTGCTTTATACAATCCTTCAGTAGGTTGTTAGGAAAGGCTGTTTGGGAACCCAAAGTTGGGACAGAAGAAAAGGTATACCTAGTGTCTTTAAGTTTTATGACCAAGATGAATTTGAAATGGGAGATTTGGAGGCATCAGTCCAAAAATGAGACAAACTCCCAGAGACAGAGATAGCTGCTATAGTTTTTCTGCAGCAGGGAAAAAGAAAATGATTTACAGACCCTTGTAACCATACAGGTAAAGAATATAACTTTTCTCCCACTAATAGAGCCTTTTATAGTCTACAAATCCCTTCCCTATCTATTATCTAATTTTAGTGCTTCCCCCAGATGTTTTTTTGGTGGTACTGGGGATGGAACCCAGGGGCTTTTCTACCTCCAGGCTGTACTTCCAAACCTATTTTATACTTTATTTGGAAACAGGGTCTCACTAAGTTGCTGAGAGCCTCACTAAATAGCTGAGGTTGACTTTGAACCTGTGCGGTCCTCCTGTCTCAGCCTCCTAAGTGCTGATATTACAAGCATGTGCCGCCATGAGTGGCTTCCCCCAAATTTTTGAAGACTGCAGGACAGATGTTCACATCATAAACAGGAGATCCAGCCAAGTGTGGTGGCGCACTCTTGTAATCCTAGCATTTGGGAGGCTGAGACAGGAGGATCTTGGTTCGTGGATAGCCTCAGCCACTTAATGAGGCCCATCCCTAGTAACACACACACACACACACACACACACACACACACATACACATACGACGTACAAAGTATCATGACATGGCAGAGTTAAGCTTTGGGGCTATGGAATGTCACCCTAAAGAGTGGCAGAGGGAGTAAGTTAAAATGTCCTGAAGAAGCTGATCTTTTGGGCAATTGCTACCCTTCAGATATACACAGGAGACTAGCCCAGGCTCCCCTTTCCTCACTAAGTAGTCAAATCCCTCATCCACCCTGCTTGGCTCCAAGAAGCCCCAGTTAACATTTTTCTTACATTTAGGTCAAGGTTGAGGGGCTTTCTGCCCACATGCAGGTCAGGGAAAGCAGTCCTAGAAGCTTCCCTCTGAATTCCCCTCCTGAGGTATTTGGTACAACTTGACTATCTGGTTTGCCTTTAAAATTATTCTAAAAGATGCCTAAATAAGAAGAAAATATCTGGCATCTCACAGCAGCACCTGTCTCATTGTCTCCATGGGGAGTACCTTCAGACAGCTCTTGCCCGGAAGTTTTGTCTGCAGCCTCTTTCTATCCTTTTATTATATTCATATTTATTACAAGGGCATAAGCAGTGTCTGAGAGTCTGTCTGCTTAGCACAGCAGTGAGACTTTTTTATATTCAGGACAAAATTTGTGTTTTTTTTCTCTCTCTTTTACAAAATAACACTTAACAAGAATGCATTCTTATAATAAATGCATGGGAGTGTGGGGTAGGGAGAATTCTGTACATTATTATATGAAGAAAACTGTGTATGCTTACACATGTGTGAGTGTGTGTGTGTGTGTGTGTGTGTGTGTGTGTGTGTATGGGCTGGTTTAGATATCTAAAAGGTAAGACTTCTTGCAAATTTCCCAAAGTCTGAATTCTGTGAAACAGTCTTTCTTTTAACTGCATCAATAAAGAGTTCATGAATAATTGGCACTTGCTGAGATTATTGCATTCTTGTTAATTTCTGACAAATAGATTAGTAATAATAAGTGCAAGGGGCTGGAGATACGGCATAGTGGTGAAGCACTTGTGTACTATATGCAAAGCCTTAGGTTCAATCTTCAGCATCACAAATAGATTTTTTTAAATTTGAGGTCTAGGGGTGTAGCTCAATGATGTAGCACATGTATCATTGTAACATCTATGAAGTCTACAGTTTAATCTGCAGCAGCACCACCAAAATATTCAAAGTGTAATAAGTGAAAAATGTCATCCCTAATATAAGTGAAACAGGTGTATCAAATTATACAGATTACCTAATTCCATTTTCAGAACAGTCCTGTCAGAGAGGTACCATTTTACCTCCATTTTACCTCCATGAAGAAACTGAGGGTCAGAGGGATTATGTGTTTTGTTCAAGATTGCACAATTTAATAGTGGTAAAACCAGGATTTCAACCCAGGATTTTAGTATCAGTGATTTCTTTGTAACTATTTTATTCTTCTAGAATCAAACAAAACATGAGCACAATAGAGCATCTTACTGAAGATGTCAAAGACCCAGAATGTGGAGTTTAGAATTAACGTGAAAGGCCTTAGAATCCACTGATAATTTTGAATACCAGAGTTCATAGAAACAGATCTTTTGAAAGAATGGATTTCTAAAGAGCAGGGGCAGCATGTTTAGATCAAGTGTTTGTGGCTTTATGATACTGTTTTGTGTGATCTAACCAGGAACATGAGGAGAATATTGGGATTTGCTCAGTCCCATGACCTTTCCTGAAGTCATGGCAGCCAGCCCCAGGGAGGTGTTGACATGGGAGAAGGACACAGGAATCTGGCTTTTATGAACAGTTCTAGGTAAACCTACTATAGTTAACTGGAAACTGACTGCCAAATCACTTGACCTTTAGAAACATCCAGAGGCTCTGACTGTATTTTCCTATTTTAAGTCTCTAGATTTCATTCTACCTCTGCTTACTATGTAAGTTTGTCTACTTTTCTGAGCTTCTGAAAGCCAGTTGATCTATTAGTTCTCTACTCTTAACCTCTGGCCCCACAAAATTAAGGTCTGAAACACCTCACAGGATGTATGAAAGGGTAGAGTGGAGGCAATTTAAAAAATAAAAATAATAATTCAGCATAGTATGGTGTTGCATGCCCTTAACCCCAGTATTTGGGAGGTTGAGACAGGAGGATCACAGGTTTGAGGTCAGCCTCAGCAACTTGATAAGACTGTGTTTTAAAATAAATAACTAAATAAAAAGGGCTGGGAATGTATCTCAGAAAGAAAATTCCCCTGGGTTCAATCCTCAGGACCAAAACAAAACAAGTATTTTTAGCTCAGTACAACAAGTCATATAACACAAAGATATGTTTTAAAAAAGTTATTTGCCTCACAGTCCTCTGTTGTCCCATTTTCTGGAGGTAGTTGATGTTCTCAGTTTGGCATGATTTCTTCCACATCTTTCTCCATGCTTCTATGAACTTCTTTAAACAAATATACACATCTGTAGAGTTGGAGGGTTTTTTAGACAAAAGGGATTATGTTATGAACATGGTTTTATAACATCATCTCATTTTAGCTTAAGATGGAAAAAACAATTTGTTTTGCTCATTTAACATTAAACACACTGTGGATTTTACTCCAGGTTGACAATAATTTGGAAAAGACTAACAAATCAGTATACATAGAAATAAAAATATACTGGATAGAAAATTAGTTAAGTAATTAAGGACCCTAAACCTTTTTTCTGTTGGAAGTTACAAAATTTTTTTCCTATCTTATTTTTGTCTTTTGACTTTGATATTGCTGTCTTTTGTTAGAGAAACTATTTATACCTACTTGGAGTAAAGGAAATTTTAAACAAGGCAGAAAGCTCAGATTACATGAGGAAAAAGATAGGCATGGCTGAATGCATTGAAGACAAAAACAATTTTTTAACAGGCGGTTTCTCTAGACAAAGGAAAGTTTAATACATATAAGCTGTTGAAGAAGACCAGAAATCAAGAGAAGAAAATAGAAGTATTCAATCAGCATTTAAGTAGCTACAGAAAAGGCATTTTGACCTGAAATTGAGAATTTATAACTAGAAATTGCCAAGAAATGAAAAACAAGCTGGTGATAATGAGTTATTGTGTAAGTGAAATTGAAGAGCTAGAAAAATGACTCTTCCCAGGGAAATTCAAGTTTTCATGTAATAAGCTTAAATTCTGGGAGTACTGGGAAAAGGAGCCTGGAGAAAGGATCCATAAAGATGGTCTTAGGCCATGAACGTACCAACAAGATTGTATCCAAGGTTTATCCACGGTTTACTTAAATTGTGATCAGAAGATTCACAGCCGAATTGCCTCATGTAATCCATAAAAACCCTCACTTTTGCTCATCACCTCGGGATCCTGGACCAGATGGCCTAATTCAGGTAAATTTGTGATAACTTTTGCAATTGTATGATCAGAAGTTTCTGGATTCTTACATTGAGATTATGCAGTGAGTTACTCAAACTCATTAGTTGTATGATCTTGGGCAAGTAACTTTTCATCGCTGAGTTTCAGTTTCCTCATTAGGAAAAACAGGTTAATACTGTCGTGGAAGGTTTTTCAGAAAGAAAAAAATCAGATAACTAATGTATGTGAAAAAGCTTCCAGGATTGCAAAGGACAATAAAATATAGGTTATTACTGTGATTTCAGTTTAGGCAGATAAATAGCCTGAAGTAACATAGGATACCAAGCAGTAGCTTTCCACTACTGTTGTTGTCTCCAGAACATTTTGAATAGGAGAGGATAGACCATGTGTATGTGGCTAGATGGGCCTAGAGAAGATCCTGAAACTTCTGGAACCTATCTGCTACTAGCTCAATGGCCCTCTATCTCTGAAACTTATGGACTGGATGGCTCAGAGGCTGGTGAGACATAATGAGGTGATATCTGATATTAATTTAGTATCAATAGGTAATTTTTAATTTAAGTTCCAAGTAGGAAGTGTGTAATGTTATCATTGCCAAAACTAAGGAAGAAACAAACCCTAGAGTTCCAGAAAGTTCCAATAGACACCATGGAAACAGTGTGAACTCCAAGAGGCAGAGAGCCAGCCAAGCCCATATGTAACAGGGCCACATGAACATGCATTCTCAGAGCTAGCTGAGGATGTAAGAGGGAATATCCTGTGTGGGGGTAAAATGAAAAGATTATTAGTCCTCACTTCTCTCTTTTTGTAGTACTGAGGATGGAATCCAAGAGCCTTCTACCTCTGGGTTACAATAGCAGTAGCTGAGACTGGCTTTGAACCTGTACGATGCTCCTGTCTCAGCCTCCCAAGTATTGGGATTACAAGTGTGTGTCACCATGCCTAGCTTAGTCCTCATTTCTCAATGGATTCTGGTGTAGTATATTCAGGGGAGGAATCATGGCTTTGCTACCTACTGTCTGAGAATTTGTGAGATGTTGAGTAAATTATTTGATTTCTATGTACATCAGTACTATACTTATTTTACAGAGCTCTTTTAAGGATTAAATGAGTTAATATTTGCAAACTGCTTAAAATGGTGACTAGTGTATAGTATTATGGAAGTGTTATTTGAAAATAATAATTTAAACCCAAACAATTTCCTTAGTAAGGTACATAAGGTTTTCTTCATAATCAGTCCCCTGTCTAGCTCTTTAGCCTCCTTTGTTCTTTTTGCTGTTTTCTTTTAAAATTTTCTTTCCTAAGAACAGAATAAGTGCCAAATTGCTTAATCATACTAGGTGGATGTATGTCTCTTTGCCTTAGCTTTGGCCAGCAATGCCCTTCCTATTATGTTTATTCTGAAAATTCCTCTTCTCCTTTGAAAAGTCATCTCAAGCTTTACGTCATCCAGAGAATTTTTTCTAACTACTACCACAGCACTTTCTCACATTTTTTAAATTAGGTATTCACCTCTTTGCATAATTTCTGGACTTTGCAAACATTTCTATAATACAATTCACAATGTATACTTTAATTACTTGTTTTATGGACTGGTTTTAAGAGATATAGCAAGAAATCTTTAAGATAGAAACCATAGTGGGTGTGTGCAATCATACATGTATGTGTGTGTGGCATTGGGGATTGAGTCCAGGGGCTTTCTACTCCAAACTATACACCCAGCCTTATTTTATATTTATTTATTTTGAAACAGGGTGTTGCTAGGCTGCTGAGAGTCTTACAAAGTTGCCAAGGCTGGCTTCAAACCAGCAATCCTTCTGCCTCAGCTTCAAAGTACTGAGATGCACCACCATGCCCAGCAGAACCCATATGTTATTGTGTTTTTCTTTCCAGATCTGAGCCCATAGGTTGGCTCATAATAGGAGCGATGTGAATCTTGGCTGACCAGATTTAAATACAATGCATTTGTTTTACAGTACTGGGGATTGAACCCACGGCCTTATACATGCCAAGCAAACATACTACCACCAAACTACATTCCAAGTGCTTTATTTACTTTGAGAAGGGGTCTTGCTAAATTGTTCAGGGTGGCCTTTAAATTAGGATGTTCCTCCCTCAAACTTTGAGTAGCTGGAATTACAGTTGTGTGTCACCAAGCCTCGATGCAATGTATTTTAATAACTACTGAACTTTTACTCTTTTTGAAACAAGTTGATATAATAATAGACACTACTGTTATCCCAAGTTTATGAATGAAGAATCCGAGGATGAGAGAAATAAATGTTAATCAAGGTCTCATTGAGGTAACGAGTAACAGAGCTTGGTATTAACCCTAGAACTTCTTACTTTATTTATTTATTTATTTATTTATTTATTTATTTATTTCGTGGTCCTGGAGTTCCTGGAAGCCCTTCTACCTCCGTGCTACACTCCCAGACCTATTTTTACATTTTTATTTGGAAACAGGGTCTCCTAAGCCAGCACGCGCAGCTGGCTTCGAACCTGCGCGATCCTCCTGTCTCTGCCTCCCAAGCGCGGGGATTACAAGCCTATGCCACCACGCCCGGCTAGAACTTCTTACTTTAAACACAGTGCCCTTTTCTTGGCAACACTTTTGTTGATCACCTTCATACTTTATTAATAATGATGGTTAACATTTCTTGATCATTTGCTATGTTTTAGGCACTGAGCTATACTCATAACAAAGATTATTTTATTTAATCCCCTCAACAATCCCGACCAGCCCTATTTTGTTCTTTTATTTTGAAACTGTCTCACTAAGTTGCAGAGGGCTTCACTAAGTTGCTGAGGCTGTCCTTGAACCTGCAAACCTCCAATATAAGCCCCTCAAGTCCTGGTATTACAGACATGTGCCATCACACATAGCTAGGTTTACCCCATTCTGATATACATTTATGGCTGAGGAAATTGAGAGATGGAGAGGTGAAGACATTTCCCCAAACTCAGTATAACTTTATAGCTAGAGCTTTTAGCTATAATTCTCTACCCAATCTCCAGTAAAACTTACAGAAAAATCTCCAAGATTTCATTACAATCAAATCAGGTTTTGAACCCAGGTCCTGAAGCCTCTGAAGATCTGACTTTTCTACACAATATGTTCCTGTATACCTGATACAAAAAGAAAGACCTATGCTTTAGGTTGGGTATACCTGAGGAGTTGGGAGTTTTTCTACTCAGCTTAGAATGTAGGGCATGCATCTCTTTGTGATGTAAAATGCTGAGAGAATGTGGAAATGGAGAGGTAGGCCATGTCTTGTCTCCTATTCTCAGGTGAGCTCTTGTTACCTATCCTGATGCAAAAAGAAAGGCAGAAGAAGGGACAATGAGGCTGGGCAAAATCAGTAACTGAAACAACACTCAAGCTACACAAGCTTTCAGCAAGGCAATGATTTCATCGTGTGCTTGCCCAGCAATAATAATCCTAGGCAAATATTTATTTAACAGGAAAGAACAAGGGTGTCTATCATTTTGATTTTATTTATTTGCTGCAGTCATTGGAAGTTTCCCATATTTTGGTTGGCACTGATAAATAAAATATATCATCCAATCTCTCAGATTTATTAGCAAGTGCGCACCAATCACAGCTGCCTCTGGGTGTCTAAGAACAGTGCATAAACACAGTAATGGAGCAAGGCAAAGAATAGGAATCAGGAGTTTTCTGGTTAGGAGAGCACTTGCTAAGTAGCAAGGGGGACCCTTTTGATATAAGTTGTGTGATAGACCCATAGCTGGCCAAGCCTCGTGGTTCAAGGTGCATCTCCCAAAAATTAGAGAAATCTGAAATAATCCTAGGTCTACAGATCTCTTATTACAAGCTGATCTATCTTACTGGAAGACAGGTGAATGAGCTGAAACATTCAGGCTCTAAGGCAGCCTTGTATTTCCTTAGTGAACTAAGGATACAAATGTATGCTTTTTGGTCTGAGAGCATGGGGCATGCAGGATAGTTGTCTGGGAGTCAAATTTCCACCTTAGAAAACTGAAATTATGGCAGGAGATAGATTATAATCAAAGATCTTTGATTCTAAGTCTATTATTCCTACCAGTTTATCTTAACTAATTCTATTTACTAAGGCTATCTATATATGAAGCAAGACCTCTCATTTGTATACTTGGGAAGATTCCTAACAGTTCTGTGACCAGAAAGTTTAGAGAAAAATTGGGAGGTAGATTTTCCCACCAGTGTTTCCAAATAAGAGTACAGGTATAGAAAGAATAATGAATTTGTAATCAGAAATCCCAGTTTTAAGTCTCATCTTTCCCTTACTTAGGTAACCTTGGAAAAGACATATTACTTTTCTGAATATTATTTTCCATATCTGTAAAATGAGGTGACTAAAATCTACCTATGTGTTGAAGGATGTAAATCACCTGAAGTTTGAAGAAACACTGGAGATATGGCTAGGGACCATACACAGTCTCTCTGTAGCTTTCTCCCATCATTCATTGGCCTTAGGTTCTGCCCTTTAAATGGCTTTTATTTTGTGACCCAAATTTATATTAATATATATTACTCATATAATGCCATGTTAAGTGCTATGAGAGAAAAACAGACGTGCCTTGACTGAGGCAAGAGGCATCTGAATAAATAAGCAACAAATAAGAAATGCCAAATGAATGATAACTGGAGCTATAGCCACTGAGCTAGAGGCCAATGGCGAAGAGACTCTTTCTCTAAAGCAACCTTTGAGTGAATCTCATCTGGTTCACTCTTTACTTCCCTCTAATTAGTGCTGCTTTTCCTCCTCACCCCTGCCCCACTCTATTCATGTGGTCAGAAGATACTTCAAGCCAAGATACTTCTGCTTGACATTCCAGGGTCTCTCTATTCTAGCCCCAATGATTTTTCCCTCCTCAGTCCTCAGATTCAAACCCCCATAGTCCTCAAGGCCTTTGTTCTTTCAGAGCCCACTTTCCCATTATCGTTCCTATTCTTTTTCAGTAATTTTATCATGAGAGAATGGCAAGAGAAGGAAATTAATGGAATACAAGTAGGGAAAGAAGAATTGAAAATACCTTTGTTTGCTGATGGCATGATCTTATAATTACAAGACCCAAAAAACTCTACCAGACAACTTCTATAGCTGATAAATAGATTCAGCAGAATAGCTGGATATAATATCAACTTAAAAAACTCATTAGCATTTCTATACACCAGTCATGAAGTCACTGAAAAAGAAATTCAGAGAATAATTCCATTCACAATAGTTTTAACAAATAAAATACTTGGGAATAAATTTAAGCATGAAGGTGAAAGACCTCTATAATAAAATTATAAAACACTAAAGAAAAGAATTTAAGATCTTAGAAGATAGAAAGAGCTCCCATGCTTTTGAAAATGCAGAATAAATATAGTTGAAATAAAAATAATCAAAATATAGTAAAAAGTAGAATAAATACAATCAGTATAATCAAAATAATCATTTTACCAAAAGTAATCTATAGATACAGTTAAATCCCTATTAAAACACGAATGCCATTCTTCACAGATCTAGAGAAATTAGTCCTAAAATTTATATGGAAAAAATAGACCCAGAATAACCAGATCAATTATCATGCAGAAGATATCACAATATCTGATTCTACATTATACTATAGAGTTATAGTAATAAAAAGCAGCATGGTATTGGCACAGAACAGACACATAGACCAGTGGAACAGAATAGAAGACTCAGAAACAAATCCTCACATTTATAACCAGTTGATTTTTAGCAAATGTGCCAAAAGCATAAGGTAGAGAAAAGATAGTCTTTTAACTAGTGGTGTTGGGAAAACTGATTATCCATTTGTAGAAAAATTAAATGACATCCCAACCTCTCACCATGCATAAGCAAAAATTCAAAATGAATCAAAGACACAGAAATGAGAATAGAAGATGGCGACCGAGAAAAGCGGGGCTTAAGAGCCCCGCTAACAACAAATATTCATTACCACAAAATCAGTGCCTTTCATAGCCAGAAAACACCATCGCCAGTGAAACAAAAAATCACCAGGCTCCAGAGAGAAAGCGGACTGAGAACAGAGCCACAGAGGAGATACACCGGCCTTGCGCCCGAGGATGCGGCAGACGCGGCAGCAGCGCCATACTGCTGGCGGCAGCGGCGAATTCACCAGACGGCCACAGCAAGCCTAGGTGAGCCACTGCGGAACAGCTAGGCGAGATTTCTTCGTGCAGAGAGCATCTACAACTCCCAGTAGCCGAGCTCAGCACACGCTGCAGGGATTCAGAGTAGAAATCAAAATCAAGAAGAAAAACGCCAGCCCCACAGCCGAGGGCGTAGCAGCGGCGCCATATTGCTAACAGCGGCAGCAGCAGTAAATTCAGCGAGGCCAGTACAGCTACATCTGCGTACTCAAGAATAGTGAGTCAAATTGCGGGCCACAGAGGAGAAATCCCTGGGACTTGACCCAGTGGGGGAGGGGCGGTGGCAGAGATATCACACCATAGGAGAACGTGCAACTTGGCACCCCCCACAGTCTAAAGTAGCCTCTATGGACTCTCTGGGTCGGAGACTCTGTGATACAACCCAGTAAAGGAGTAGTGGGGTCTGAGATACTACTGACTCGAGATCCAGAACACCTTAAGTGAAGTCATAGTGACCCAAGGGAAGAACCCAGAGAAGGCACAAACTTCCAAAATCATGGGAAAGAGGAATAATACTGGAGCAATGAATGCTCACAACCCCACAACATCAGAACCCGATAAAACAGAAAATCAGAGATTTCTAGAAGATCAAATCAGGAAAATAACTGTAGAAATAATAGAGGTGCTTCGAAAAGAACTCAGAGAGAGCCAAAAAGAGATAAAGGATGCAATTAATGAAGTAAAGGCCTCAATTCAAAGCACAAACAACCGATTAGACCACATGGAGAACAGAATCTCGCTCTTAGAAGATGATCATTCCAAAAATGAACGCATAGTTTCTAATCTAGAAAAAAATATCCAACAGCAGGAATCTGACATTGAAGAAATATGGGCCCATTTTAAGAGAGCTAACCTAAGAATAATTGGAATAGAGGAGGGAAAAGAAAGTGAAACCAAAGGGATCCACAATCTCTTCAAGGAAGTAATAGCAGAAAATTTTCCAAACATAGAGCAAGAGATTGATACACAGGTCCAGGAAACTTATAGAACTCCCTTTAGACAGGATCGGAGAAGAGGATCCCCACGCCACATAATTGTCAAAATGACCAATGTGGAAGCCAAGCAGAGAATCTTAAAGGCAACAAAAACAAAGGGCCTAGTGACATTCAGAGGCAAACCAATTAGAATCACTCCAGACTTCCCAAACCAAGTCATGAGAGCCAGAAGGGCTTGGAGTAACATATTCCAAACTCTGAAAGAAAACAACTTCCAGCCAAAAATTTCCTATCCAGCAAAACTTTCTATCAAATTAGATGGAGAAATAAGAAGCTTCCATGACAAACAGAAACTGAAGGAATTTATGTCTTCAAAACCAGCACTAGAGAAAATACTCAAAGAGATTAACTACAAAGAAGAAATAGGTAACACACACCAGAACCAGAGAAACAAGTTTCCATCCAACAGTCAACTAAGATTGGTTATCTGTGGAGATTCATTACTTATGTTAGTCTTTTACCTATCACTAAATGGTATTGTTTGCCTTTATTGTTGTTAATTTTTAGGATTTCTAGTTGGAATATTAATATACCTTCAGATATAGCATTTGGAAATATTTTATCCCATTCTATTTGTAACTGTTAACTCTGTTTACATTGTCTTTGGATATACAATATTTTTTTTATTTTTTAGGGAGTTTGTATACTCTTCTGTTGCCTGTGCCATTGAAATCATATCCAAGAAATCACTGCCGATTTCAGTGTTGTGAGGTTTTATGACCCAGATTCTCTCCTAAAAGTTTATAGTCTTAAGATTTATATTTAGGTCTTTTATCTATTTTGAGTTAATATTTGTATATGGGATTAGGTAAGGGTCCAACTTTATTCTTTTCCATGTAATTATTATGTTTCAACAATATTTAGTTAAAACATTATTTTTTCCACCACCAAATGTTCGTGGAAACCTTGTCAAAAATAACTTGACAATATAGGGAAGAATTTAGCTCTAGGCTTTTATTTAACTCCAATGGTTTATATATCTGCCTTTAGAATAGTACTACACTGTTTCAATTATTGTAGCTTTATATGGTTTGAAATCAGAAAATATATATCTTCTAGCTTTGTTCTTTTTCAAGATCGTTTTGGGTATCTAGAGTCCATATTCCATATTAGGATAGATTTTTTTCTGAAAAATAAATATATAAATATATGATAGTTTCACCTAAAAAAATATTCTCTGGTAAGAAAGAAAGTAAACAGAAATATTGAAATGTTATCTTTAAGTCATCAAAAGCTTTGTATCAGACAAATGAAACTGTTATGTGAGATTATCATTTTTAATTTTGGATAAATTGCTATAATACTAGATGTCAACCACTAAGCCAAGCATGGGAGGGAGGGATGGGGAGAGAATGGGGTGGGGATCGGGTGGGGGCTGACTGGGCGATGTGTGCATGTATGTCTACAAAAGCTTGTATCCCACTATGATGTATGAATACAGTGCACCAATAAAAAAAAAATCAACAACCCCCCCCAAAAAAAAGAATACAAACAATAATTCATGCTGACAAGAATATGGGGAAATAGAAACCCTTATAGACCATTGGTAGGACTGTAAACTAGTACAGCCACTATGGAGATCAGTGTGGCAGTTTTTCAGAAAACTGGAAATGGAACCACCATATGACCCAATTCCTGAGCATCTTTTCAAGGAGACTGAGGTCTGGATATTATAGAAATGCATGTATATCTATGTTTATAGCAGAACAATTCACAATAGCCAAATTATAGAGCCAGCCTTGGCGTTCATTAACAGATGAATGGATTACAATACTGGAATAATCACACAGTGGACTTTTACTCACCCATAAACAAGAACAAAATTACAACATTTATCGGAAAATGGGTAGAACTAAAAAAATACATGTTCAGTGATTAGCCAATCTCAGAAAGGTGATAATTTCATGATTTCTTTCATCTATGAAAGCTAGAGTGTAATTGTGCCTTTATTAGCTCATTTAATTCTAATAACACGTGAAATTGGTGCTGTTTTTATCCCAATATTTACATGAGATGGACACATGTTTGTTAGGTTAAAGACTTGCTGTTTAAATTTGAATGTTTCTATAGTTAACATATCTCCAGAGTACTGAGAAAGACCCTTGAGATATATGTACAATTGCAGTTTCAAAGACATTGATCTAAATCTATCTCCAATGTTTCTCTCTTCTTTGACATTTTACAGGTTCAGAGTCATTTTTAGTGCAACAAATCAAGGGTCCAGTCTTTGTTATGGCTTAACCACATGGTGCCAAGTAAAAGAAAATAATGAGAAAATAGAAGGGCAAATGAGATGATGATATTCTCTAAACTCTGTAAGGTTCTTCACTCATTTGAAAAAAGAGGAATAAGGGCAAATTCTAGGAGTGACTTAGCAGAAAGTTGGTTCAAAATCCAATTTAAACAAGTTGTGTGACCTTTAAATTAATTATACATTTTTTCTAAGATCATTTAATCCAACCACCTCACCAAATCGATGAGAGAATTGAGGCACAGGTCCAAAAAAGTATTTGCCTGAGGTCAAAACAAGTGAGTAGTGAGGTCTGAGATAGATCTACAGTACGCTGTTAAATCTAGAGTCTTATCAGTCCCATGAAACTTCTAGATCTCAGTTCCCTTACATCTTAAATAGGAAAACAATTAACTTTGATGTCCCTGAAATTTTATGCTAATTTGCATACAGGTCATCCTCAGTGGTCTGAGGCAATGAATGTGGGATTTCTTATTGATCACTTCTTGTGATTGGAGAAATGATAAAGAGGGCATTGAGAGCACTGGGAACAAAAAGAGGGATGGGAGACCAAAGTGGAGCCAGACAAGGGAAAACTTTCAGAAAGAGAGGTAGGTTCTCTAAAAAAATGTTATATTGTTACTAGGTAGTTTGGACTAAAATTTTTTAATTTAATTTAACAAATTCTTACAGAGTGTTACAATAAGCACTGCTCCAAGTGTTTTACAAATATTAACTCTTTTAATCCTTCTGGCAAACTTATTAGGTGGGTTATGGTATCATCCCTATTTTACAGATGAACCAGGGGAGATCCATAAAAATAAAGTAACTTAAACACATGTATTAAATACAGAGAATAAAGTTGAAAACAGGTAATTTGCCTTGGGATTATCTGCTATTGACTGTTGAATATCATCTAGTCAGGTAAAATTTGTTGTGTGCAAGGTGGTTGTGTATGGCCCAGATTCTAGTTTACATTTTGTCATTAAAAATATCTTAGTGCCAGACGTGGTGTCGCACATTTGTAATCCCAGCATTTGGGAGGCTGAGACCAGAGGATCACAGTTCACAGCCAGCCTCAGCTACTTATCAAGGCACTTCACAACTCATTGAGACCCTGTTTCAAAAATAAAAAGACTAAAACTAGGGTTGGGGTGTAGCTTAGAGGTACAATGCCCCTGAGTTCCATCCACAGTACTGAAAAAAAAGATCTTAGTAAACAGAACATGGTGGTGCATGTCTGTCATCCTAGTATTTGAAAGGCTGAGATAGAAGGATCACAGGTAGAAGGCCATCCTGAACAACTTAGCAAGATCTTCAACAACTTAACAAGACCATGTTCCAAAGATTTAAAAAATAACAAAAAGGATTAGGGGTGCAGCTCAGAGGCAGCATGGCCTTGGGTTCAATCCCCAGTACCAACAAGCAAAAGGTCTTAGTAATCTTGGGTTCATCATTCTTTATAGATTTCCTGAGATTTACCTTTGTCATGCCCACTTATTGTTCTCTTAATATGATGTAATATAGACTACCCATTGAGGAGTTCAGGGTTGATATAATTAAGTTAGGATGGTTGTAATCTCATCACTAGACAAAATAATTTTGATTGGTTTACCTGGGTCTTAACTTAAGCTGCTGGGGCATGGCTGGAAAAAGTGGATCCCTGGGAGTATGGCCTCAGATTGTGCTATGTCTTTGAATCCCCATTTTTGCTTGCTCTGTTTCTGGCCTCTATGTTTCAGAGCCTTATTCTCTCCCTCCCTCTGCTTTCCATTGACATTTCCTGAGCTCCAGATTCTGCCCTCACATGGACTAAACTTATAATCTAAAAAAAAAAAAAAAGAAGAAAGAAAGAAAGAAAGAAAGAAAGAAAGAAAGAAAGAAAGAAAGAAAACTATGAGCAAATAAATCTCTCTTCCTCTAAGCTGGTGGTCATGTGCTTTGGATTATATCAGTGAGAATACTGACCAAGCCATCTCCCAAAGCTCAAAATTATTTTCTCTACTTTTTCTCAACTCCAGAAAAAACTATTCCTAAGTTACAACTTTAGTTTTCTTCTCTTGGTCTTCCCCCAGCTCAACCTGACTCATCACCTCTGGGAAATAATGCCCTTTCAGACCCAAGAGGATTCTACTGGAGTAGATGATCTTTTATTTTAGAGCCTCTAAATGCCTCACATAGAGTACAGCTCCAGGAAAGTTCACTTTGGTGTTGTCCATTTAGCTTTAATAAGATAATTACTGTCTGTTATTTAAATATTATTGGGTTATTAAAAGCATTAACAATTTCATTCCTTTTATCCTGTTTGTTTACTGTCTATTTGGGAACAGAGTGTGATTAAGCAAGCATTATCGAATATATTTTTTCTTTGTACCACAAATGTTAATTTAATTTGGGGAGGCAGCTAAGGACACTGCCTACATTTGCCTACATGACTTGGAATGCATCATTTAACCTTGGTGATTGTGGGTAACCATCCAAACAGGAGGCAGCCCCTTCAGTTCCTTGAGCAAAGACCCTTAAAAATGTGCAGTGTTGTGGAGCTGGAATGGACATTTTATTAATACTAGCTGAAACTCGTTTCAAAGATGATTAAACTGAGTGCAGAGATAAAGTGCACTATCCAAGGGCTCATACTGAGTGACTATACTGGGAGTATAACTTTTTTTTTCCTGTAAGCCTTTTGAGGATATGCACTGGATTTCAATGAATTTCCCCAGTTTTTTTCAATATTGAGCATAATGCCAGGTGTTTCAGTCAGTATTTTGTCTGATGTGACCCCAGATATCTGATGATCATAAAATAGAGGAAGTAATATTTATTTGCTTATAGTTCTGTTGGATTTAGTCCAACTTAGGCTGGGTCACATCTGTGGAGCTCAGGACATGAAAGTGGGAAGTAGAAAGATCAAGGACAGAGAATAAAGAATATATATATATATATATATATATATATATATATATATATTCTCTATATTCTCCAAGATCATGACAAGTGTCCTACCTCCTCATGTCACATCCTACCTGCCTATCTTAAAACCCAATGAACTATTAATTCATCAATGCACTTAAACACTGATGAGATTCAAATCCTCATGATTCAATTATATCACCCCTGAATGTGTTTGCAATGTCAATACATGAGATTTTCTAAGAGACATTATATATTCAAACAATTACAACAGGTCCAAATATAGCAGTTGAAAATTATTGTGGACTCAGTGTCAAAATCCAGTTCTCTTCCAAGTGAGAGATCTTTTCATTCAACCATAATTGTAAGGGGTATTGCGAATTTGAATGCTCACAGAGGCACAGTGCCTGAAAGAAATCAGGCTTTGAATAAGATACTCTATCTTTCAACTACTATAATTTGCCAGGTACAAAGGTGCAAGTCTATAATCCCAGTACTTTGGAGGAAGATACAGGAGGTTTCAATGTTCAAGGATAGCCTCTGCTACATTCAAAATAAAAAATAAAAAGGGCTAGGGGGTATCTCAGAGGTAGAATGCCTCTGTATTCCATAACAGTATTTATGTCCTTTATTTAGAAATAACTTTACCACCTAACACAATCCTCACAATAATCCTGGAACTTTTCTCAAAATTTCAGTTTCTTATAGCCCAAATAGAGTACTGCACACAAAGGGACTAAAGAAAGGGCCAGGGAGGTAAATACGGCTGCCATAGTAACCAAGTTAGTGTGGTGTTATCTGTTTAGTTTTTTTGTTGTTATTTCTTTTGTTAGTTATCTATTGATATACAACAAATCACTCAAAACTTAATATCTTAAAAAGTGAACATTTATTATTTCATAATTTCTATTCATGAGGAAACTAGGCATTACTTAGCTTAGTACCTCCAGGTCAGGGTCACTCACAAACTGCAATCAAGTGGCAGCTTGGATTATAATCATTATAAACTTGGATTATGATAGGATCAGTTCCTAAGCTTACTCAAGTATCCATTGACATGATGTGTGCCTTTTGATTAAAGATTTTAAATCCTCCCTATCTGTTGAATGAAGACGTTCGTTTCCTCCCCAAATGGCCTCTCCATAAGGCAGATCATGAAACAGCAGCTTGCTTCATTAAAGTTAGCAAGTTAAATAATAAGAAGGTGCATAAGATTCAGGAGAGGGAATTACACAAGGGTATAATTATCAGGAGGTGAAGATCAAAGCATAAACTCTTAAGAGCTGTCTACTACACTAGACGTTTTCAGCTCCAGCCTCATCCTTAGCCTTACAGAGGGTGAGCACATCATGTGCCTCTGGGTAGCAAATGGCAGTGACTAGACCCCTGGAAACTTATGGTGTTGATCCTGATCTAACACTTCTACAATGTCTTTGGTGACTTAGTTCACCTCTTTGACTTTAACTGCTCTCACAATCTATTAGAGATAATTTACCTACATCAATGGATGCTTCTGTGAATCTAAGGAGATTATGGATTCCAAAGAGCAGATAATCTAGCAAGTAGGCAGTATATGGAATTGATGACAGTAGCTGTAGCAGTGCTAACTCATTTTTGTTTGCATGAGGATTTATTATGTGTAGATATGATGTGTAGCTGCTTTCTAAGGACTTTATTTCTACTTTGTTATATAAATCGTAACTTTATCTGACTTATAGAATGGAAGGAAATGACCAGGAATACCTTTGGCAGGCCTTTGGTTAAAGGCAACATTATGAGCTGAAAGTCTAAAAACCACTTTTGGACTACAGGAATGTATTTTATTGCTTGCTGAACTTTGAAATAAATTTTAAAATTGGGAGATTCCTATAGAAATTATGGTCAGCCTCTCTGGAGAAATTGGAATATCTGTCAACCTTGAGCTTTCATTCTCTACAGTAGCATAATGGCTGAAATTGAATAGATATTAAATAAGACACATGCTCAGCTCATTATAGTCCTCACTATTGACAAAACATAAACATATGCTCTTTTATCCAGTATGTGCTCTCATTAACTATACTTGCTTATCCCCTAAGTACAGCTCAGTTTACATACCCATGTTTAATATTTCAACATAATTTTCCTTAGAAATGGCTAGCATCTCTCAGAACTGTGTATGTGTGGGGGGAAGTGAAAATGCTTTTATCAGTCATTAATCCCTCAGTTTGAATACATGTCTCAGAAATTTCCTTATAGACAACAATAAAGGGAGTATGGAGTGACAAAAGAGGGTAGATCATATGGATGGGGATAGGTAAAAAGGACTGAGAGACAGCCTTTATAATTGTGTTATTAGTGGCCTAGTAGGTCATTCACTAGAGGACTAGCCAGGAGGATTTAAATATTATGTCATGTGGTATAAGGTGGTAGGGGTAAGGCTAGAGAGAAGCCCTTGAAGAAGGTGGCTTGTAATGGCTAAATTTGGTGTGTGTAAGCTGGGCATGGTGGTGCACACTTGTAATCTCAGCATTCAGGAGTCTGAGACGGGAGGATCACAGTTTACAGACAGTCTCAGCTACTTAGGGAGGCCCTTTGCAACTCAGTGAGACTCTGTTTCAAATATCAAAGGACTAAAAAATAAATCAGGGGGGTGTAGTTTGAAGGTACAAAGCCCCTGGGTTCCATCTCCAGTACCGCACATAAAATAAATAAATAAATAAATTAATTAATTAATTTGGGGTGTGCCTCAGCCCTCACAGAAACAGGATGACAATGTTAGAAGCCAGGCTTCCTTGTAATCTCAACAGTAAATAAATCCATTTTAATTTATCTTGGTGGTGGCCCAGGCTAGTAAGGTATGATTAGAGAAAGTGACCTGGTTATTATATATGGGTCCTCCTCCCTCTGAGCCCTATCTTGCTTCTGGCCTCCATGATGTGAGAGCAAAGCCTTGTGCTCTCCCTCCTCTGCTTCCCACTACCACTATGCACTGAGATCTGCTGTTCTCAGTCTCACATGGATTGAACAAATCCCAAAATCTCCAAGCACAACTGTGAGCAAATCTTCCTCCCTCTAAGTTATGTGGTTGGTCATTGAGATTATATTAGTGAGAATGCTAGGTAATATAGAAATAATACCAGAGGAGTAGGGTATCAAGGATTGTAGATTGTGTACATGGAATGTGAGTCTTTTAACTGTTTCATGAAAGGAAATTGGAAGGGTCAGAGTGTGTCTAGAAAGGTAGATGATAGATACTGTGCTCAGAAGATTTTGGAGGGCAAATAAGACTCCTTAGGAAAATGGAGTAGAGGCTACATATATTACACTTTAACAAAAAATTTATCAGCATTTTGCCCATGTTCTGAAACTCTGAGAGTCCAAATTTAAAAATGAGTGACTGATTTAAAGAAATGGCACAGGAAAAATCAAAACAGGAAAATATTTAAACTGCATTATGGATATTGATATATGGATTGAGCAAATTGTACACTGAATATTTGGAGCAGAAAATAAAGCAGGGAGATTTCATAGACTTGCAGTTTGACCATAATGGCACATGTAAAGCTGGGGCCCAGAGAGATGATGTTGTGGAAGAAATTAAGATGACTGAAAGGAAGAAGGAAGTGGTGACCATAATGGGGGTGGGGCCACTGATGGCCACGATGGAGGCAGCAAATGGAGTTAGGGACAGAGGCCATCCATTAGGAGTTGGGGCCAGTGGTGGCCTGAATGGACATGGGCCAAACAGCTGTGAAATGGTTTCAGGAGTATGATTAAAAAGGATGTGATGACTTTTTCTGTTCTGGACCCATATGAGGAAAGTATCTATGGAGCTCAAGGCATGATGGAAGCAGGAAGCAGAGAGGAGGAGAGAACAAGGCTTTGTTTTCAAAGCATGAAATGCCGGAAGTAAGAGAGAGGCCAAGGAGAGAAGGAATCTTATATAATCCCCAAGGCCACAGCCCCAGGGATCTACCTTCCTCAGACACACCCTATCACCTGGGCCACCACCCAAATAAATTCATTCCAATGGATTTATTCACTGTTGCGATTACAAATAAGCCTGGCTTCCAACATTGCCACTCTGTTTCCCCTGTTTCCATATGGGCTAGGGCACACTCCAAATACAAACCATTACAGGAAGAATTGTAAAGCTCAAGCCAAAAAACTGGATGAATTTGGTATGATTTTAATAAAATGTGTTTGTTAAAAATAATAATAATATTTTCCTTTTATTTACATTAACAATTCATCCAGAAATAGGATTTGAAACATAAAGTCAAGCTGCAGGTGGATAAGGCATTCATCCTTCCTCAGAAAATTCTCTTCTGATGAATCACTCAGTACTGAAAGCTGAAGTTAACACATTGCTGTATGATGGGCCCTTGTTTTCGTATTTATTAAATTTAAGTCAGAGATTCTTTAGCTAAGAATTCACAAATAAAGTCCCAAGGTAAGAGAATCCCATGAAATCTTGTGCACAGCTACTCATACTTTTTTTCAGAGAGGGTCCATATCTAAAATCAGTCTCCAATGTTCCTAATTCTTTAAAATGTTATGTGTATTTTATTCATTGATTTATCTCACATTTAATAAACACCTTTGATTCTAAAATTATTAATCAAGCATTATTATGAATAGGGAATTGTCTTGGGCACTGGAGATACATTAGTGGAGAAATCAGACAATCCCTGGTGCATACATTCTAGTCATGAAAGGAAGAGGTAAAATATGCTGTAGGTTGGAGAGCAGAAATAGTAAAGAAGAGAAACATAGAGTGAAATAGTAAATATAATTTTTGATAGGAGGGTCAAGAAAGAGTAAAAATAAATAAGAGTGAGCCATGATGTTATGGAAAAAAGTAAGATGACTGAAAGGAAGGAGGAAGTGGTGACCATAATGGGGGTGGGGCCACTGATGGCCACAATGGAGGCAGCAAATGGAGTTAGGGACAGAGGCCATCCATTAGGAGTTGGGGCCAGTGGTGGCCTCAATGGAAATGGGCCAAGCAGCTGTGAAAAGGTTTCAGGAGTGATGACAAGAGAATATAACAGGGAAGAAGGAGAGACAAGTTAAAAGGTTATAGTGTATCTGGATTGTTAAAGAGTAGCCATATTGAGTGAGAGAGACAAATAGTAATGGTGGATGAGATTTGGGGGTCCTATTGAGAGAGTCCTAATCAATATGGAGATCAGTATGAGAGTTCCTCAAGAAGTCTAGGAATAGACCCACCATATGACCCAACTATACTATTCCTTTGAATCTTTCCCAAATAATTAAACTCAGAATACTATAGTGATACATGCATACCCATGTTTATAGCAGCACAATTCACAGTACCTACCTAGATCACTGAACCAGCCTAGGTTTCCATCAAAAGATGAATGGACTATGAAATTGTGGTATACACAAACAGTAGAATTCTATTCATCCCAAAAGAAGAACAAAATTATGTTATTTTCAGGAAAATGGATGGAACTAGAAAATATCATGCTAAGTGAGATCAAGACAGTCTCAGAACATCAAGGGTCAGGTGTTTCTTTCATATGTGGAAGTAAGAGAGAAAATAGAAAGTACAAGGGACTTTAACTTGTGTTAAAGAAAGGCCTATAGTGTAGCAGAAGAAAATATGGGGAGGGTTTAGGGAGGGGGAAAGGGATGAATGAAAGAGGAAACAATTCAAATAATATCAGGACAATATGTGAAGGTATTACTATCAAACTAACATGTGTGATTGTGTGGAAGAGGGTAGTGGGGTAGGATGTGGAGGGAAATACACCAAGAGCTGACCATGTATGTTTGTATCACAGTGAGCATCAGTACGATGTATAACTGCAATGTACCAATTAATAAAAGTGTATTGGGAGATAAGTCCAGAGAAGTAGTGGTGGGGATCACAAAGGGCTTTGAAGATCACTGTTCTGAGTTACCAGTGTCATTCTCTCTGCTCTTTAAACCATCCCTGGATTCTATCACCCACTTCTCATGTCTTATCAAACTGCTTTAGATCTCTTTTTCCAGAGTCCTGATTCAATCATTGCCCTCCTGTTTCTGGCTTACCTTTCTGACCTACTCTAAAACTTTTCCTCACCCTGTCCAACTTTTCCTTTGGACACTCCAATAAAGCAAATCCACATATTATGTATTATTGAAGCTCCAATATCTAGCTCAGTGTTAAAAGTACATGGCTTAGAAGAAGCATTCATCTAAAGCTTGTTGAAGAAACTGTTTTTACTACCTGGAGGCTGTTATCTGTGTCTTGAAAGATGTTGATGTTCTAAAATGGTAGGTTGTACTGGCTAGTGCAGGTCAACCTCCTTTCTTGGTAAGAAGGCACAAATTCAGAAGTTATTCTAACAGAAAGAACACTCATCATGGGTAGTACCTTAGAAGAGACAACTCTTTATGTGGGGATTGAATCTGGGGTCCTTCTACCTCTGAGCTACACCCTCAGGCTTTGTTAATATTTTTGTTTGTTTTGAAACAGGACTTCATAACGTTGCTGAGGGTCTTAGACAACTCTTCTAAGGTACTACCCATTAAACTATCATGTATAATGTTAAATTATTTCATTTAATCTTCACCACTACTATTTCTACAGGTAAGAAAACTAAGGTCTAGAGAATGAAAAAGTCTTTTTCTAAGATCACACAGTGAGTCAATGGCAAGTGCTGTAAGTGCTGTGGGCCGCAACAGTGGGGAAGGACTTCATTTTCCTGCCAGCCAAGCATCAATTTCCATGCACACCTCAGCAGAGGACTCTTATGTATGAGGGTGGAGGTCAGGGATATTGCTTAGGCCAACATGAAGATTACTGCTTCAAAAAGTATAAGGCATTCCTATTTAGAAGCTGACAATATTGGTACTGAATTCTAGCTCTCATTTCTGTGTGAACTAGAGGGTTTTATTCTCTTCTCTTCACTATCCTTTATATAAACTAGTATGGTAAACCTACCTTGGAAGGGGTGGTCAGTGGGTTCTAAGGATTGAGATAAATGTATATAAAAGCATTTAACGTTATATCTGGCATACCATCTCATCATTAAAGTAATTATAGTTTTCTTTTACTTTTATTTCGTTTTTAATTTTTGGTTCTGGGGATTGAATCTGGGGTCCTTCTACCTCTGAGCTACACCCTCAGGCTTTGTTAATATTTTTGTTTGTTTTGAAACAGGACTTCATAACGTTGCTGAGGGTCTTGCTATTGTTGCTGAAGCTGTCGATCCTGCCATCCTCCTGTCTCAGCCTCCCAATTACTAGGATTACAGGAGTGTGCCACCATGCCTGGCTAATGATAGTTTTCTTACACATAAATCTTTTTTTTTTTTCGGTACTGGGGATGGAACCCAGGGCCATTCTACCTCCGAGCTGCACCTCCAGACCTGTTATTTTATTCTTTATTTTGAAACATGGTCTGTCAGTTGCAAAGGGCTTCACTAAGTAGCTGAGGCTGTCTGTGAACCAAGATGCTCTTGTCTCAGTCTCCCAAATGCTAAAATTAGAAGCATGTGCCACCACCCTCACAAATTTTAATCAGGCCAATTCCATTCCTTCTGGGGCTGATGGACTCAAACATCTTTTATTAACATTCTAAACTTTCTTTTTTACTCAGTCTTTCCAGGAAGCTCATAAGGAGAAGGTTAGTTGTGGTGACAGCAGCCCAACCCCAGACTTCCCACCATTAGTATTTGACATCTGGTCACAGCTCACTCAGCTGCTAGCCATTTTTTTCTCAATTCCTTTTTTCTGTAACCCTGAAGATAGGGTACTTTCAAGAGGTTCTACAAGGCTTCTCAAGCTCTTTTCTTACCTGACTTTCTTCTCATTGGCAGGGTGTGGATTTGAATTAAAAATGATGGTGGAGATTATGAGACAGCTTATATTTTTTTGTAATTTTACTATGGACTGAAAACTTTTTCTTCTTTACTTATTTTAATCTTCCTGTTAGGCCTGGAATGAGGAGGCAGCATTAATCCCAATTTTCAGATAGAATAACTGAGATTCAGGTGGAGCCTATACTTTATTTTTCCTTCCATACCAGAATATATGTGTATAAGTATATACAGAGAATTCTGGACAGAAATTAATCTGAACAAAAGGAGTGGCTTAACAGTGACTAGGTGTGGGGATGCCTTTAGTCTCTCACAGCCTTCACCAGCCTTCCCAAATAACTATAAATATATAGAGATTGAATATAAATTCAATATACTTTGTTTTGGTTCTGGAGATTGCACAGGGGGCATTCTGCTTCTGGGCTACATCCCAGACATTTTTTATATATTTTTTCCCTTTGAAACAGGGACTTGCTAAGTTGTTGCGGGCCTTGCTAAGTTGCTGAGGCTGGACACAAAATTGGATTCCTCTTATCTCATCCTCCCAAGTACTGGGATGGCATGTATGTGCTACTATGTGCCACTACACCAAAACAAATCAATATATTTATTCAGAAAAATGTAACTTGAAGATAAACATCTTAGTTCCACTTCTAGCCTTTCATAAGCCCCTCTTATGTGGAGATTCTGGAAAAATCTCTGCCAGAAAAGCACGGGCAGGACTCTAAGCTTGCCTACTAATTTTTCTCTTATTTGCTATATCTGACACTCACCACATTGTCCCCTGTCAGAAAGGCAGTTTCTAAACACCAGTTGCAGAAAGATGTCAGACAGGAAAAACAACTCTTAGAGCAAAGCAGTAGTTCTGGCTGTGAGAATAATATACAGGTGCCCCAGGATAATTGGAAGTTTTGCTCTCAGAAAGACTACCATTTCTGGGGGACCAAGGCAGGGAATAAGGGAGTTGCCATGTAGGCTATTTGTGCCAATCACACATCCAAGTGCCAGTTATGCCAGAAGTCAAACACTAGTGGATACGCATTTGTGGATAAAGTAGCTGCTCTGAACTAGAGGCTGCAGATTCGACTTGGAAAGGTGACACAAGGTGCTTAATGCCCAGTTTTCCATGGTAAAGACTGAGCCATTCCTGGGCATGCTCTCTCTTCTCTCTCTTCTCTCTCTCTTCTCTCTTCTCTCTTCTCTCTTCTCTCTTCTCTCTTCTCTCTTCTCTCTTCTCTCTTCTCTCTTCTCTCTTCTCTCTTCTCTCTTCTCTTTCTCTCTCTCTCTCTCTCTCTCTCTCTCTCTCTCTCTCTCTCTCTCTCTCTTCCATTTTACTCTTTATTTCCCTTTCCACCTTGGACTGTATTTCCATTCTTGGAATTTACCAGGTAGGAGGTCAGACTTCACCTATGGGACTGTGTCAACACCTGAGCCCTGCAGCTTAATGGGACACAGTAAGTCAGAACATCATACAGAGGGAAGTGAGCAGGGTGAACAATGAGATTCCAAGACTTATAAGGAACAGTTGAAGGAAATGAAGCTGCTTGGCTGGAAGAAGAGAAGACTTGTGGGCATATGTAATCTGGAAAGTTTCTGGAGAGCTTATCAAAGGGTAATGATTACATGTGGGATGGAGAAATAGCCTGTGTATGGACTCCACAAAAGCAAATAATTTACTGCAATAGCATCTCAATGCAAGTAATTTTCTCTCCGAGCATTTAATGGTTGAGGCACAGAGCTCGCTATCACTGTAAGTGTTTGTACAGCGGATTGGAGCTTACCTGCTTAGGTATCCAGAAATTCTGAGATGCTTTTTATTGTCTATAATAATGTAGCTTCTAAGAGATGAAGCAAGTGCTTTAAATTTATGAATTTTAGGTGTGTGTGGTGCGCATGCTTGTAATCCCAGCATTTGGGAGTTTGAGACAGGAAGATCACGGTTCAAAGACAGCCTCAGCTACTACTTAGTGAGGCCCTTTGCAACTCAGTGAGACCCTGTTTCAAAATAAAGAATAAAACAATAGGTCTGGGAGTATAGCTCGAAGGTAGAATGCTCCTGGATTCCAACCCCAGTACCCCCCAAAACATTATGAATCCTGATGCCTTATGGTGATCTTAAATCCTGCCTTTTAACAAGGGTGGAAAAACAGTCCAGCTTCAAAATCTGGAAAAGTAGAGATACTGTTGGTGACAGATTTCATCCCCATTTCCTCAAGCCTAGTTTTCTTACCTCATATACATGTGCTATCATCATCTTCACTTTGCTATTGCTGCCCCAGGACTCCTAGAAATTCTCTATGGAAGAAAGAAGCCATGAGAGGATGGGATTTCAGGGTTTCCCTCTGTCTGCTTTCTCTTCAGCTTGCCTGATTTCATTTCAATGGTAGCCACTGCCAACTGTGTTTATCTGTGGTTTGTGGTATAGTGGTGGGAGGCAGTAATTTCCCTGGTGTAATCTGGCCTGCAGGCAAATCAAGCACCTACACTGCTCCTCAGAGAAGAGGACTCTCCTTCTGTGCACCCATTGCTTGAAAACCTTCAGTTTTCACACATTTCACTCACCATTTAATTTCCTTGCTTTTGACAGGAAAGAAAATTAGGAAGAGTGGTATAAAAAGAGAAAACAACCTCGAAAGGGCTGAAGGGGAGGGATGGTGGGGGCACTAAAACCACTGCTATGTAACTAGCCAACAGTGATACTGCATGTTTATGGGCTTTGGTTGCCATGGAGACAGTTACGTAACTCCAACCGGTGGTGAAATTTCATACTGCTTGTGGTGGTGAGCAATATTTCAGTCACTTAGGGCTACTTTTAAAGAGAACAAATAAAGTAGCTGAGGGGCCCTTTGTCTTGCCGGCTACAACCTGCACTAAGTTTCAGCCCCGCACGCCAGTCATTTTCCAGTTTTCTGTGTGTAGCAAAATGTTCCCAATTATTCTCTGAGTAGAGCTGGGCATTTACTCCTCTCCTTGGCCCAGAATGGCTAGGCGTAAGGCTCAAAGCAAAAAGAAAAAAATAATAAATAAAAGGCCCCCTTTTGGGGCGGAAAGCCTGTGTGGAAAATTTCAGCTTGGAAAGCTTGTTTTTGGAGAAAGTTATGAGTTGAGGGAAGGGCATCTGTTCACTAGCAGAGTCCAAAGGCTATGTATGCTGTCCATGTTTAATTTCTCACTTTCTCTTTCTCTTTTAAACACACACACACACACGCACACACACACACACACACACACAATGCAGACACACTTAAACTCACATGCATTAACTTATGTCTCAATCAATTTCATCCTTTTATTATTTTTTGTAGTATTGATCATCCTCAACTCTTTTTTATTGTATTTTTTTATTTTTATTTTCAGAGTCTTTTTAAGTTATTGCAAACTGGCCTTGAACCTGCAATCCTTCTGCCTCAAGTCTCCCAAGTACTGAAAATATAGGTGTGTATTCCACACCTGACTGTATCTTAAAGATACATGCTTCTCATGTATATTCATATTGAAACATGTTCTACCAAAATATCATTCATTCATGCATGCATACATTTTAAATGCATATTTCATTGCACATGCAATTTGTTCAGGCAGAAATACATATTTCCTTGAACTGACATGTGCATTCTGTCACATATATAGAATTAATTCAGATATTCCTAAATACACATACATTCTTACATACATAGTAGGCTGAAGTATTTAACATACCCAATGTTGAAGTTTTGTGAACCTATAAAAATGGCAATTTCATATGATCCATTTACAACCTCAGGTGTGCACATTCACTCTCTTACAAACTCAGAATCTCACAAACTCACAGTCTCACAGTTATTTACATTTCCTTTCTCCAATTCCCTTTCATGCATTTCCAAATAAACATAATTCTTTCACAAATTCCCATACACATTTATTTTTCTCCTACTTGTTTTCACACATATTCTGATTATTCTCTCTTCTACATTTTCACATTCAGTCCTGCACACTCAGATATGCCCAGTGACATGCTGAAAGTCTCTCATGGATACACATTATATTACTCACTCTCACTTACATACACTGATTGTGGAGGCACCCTGGACTCAGAATTTTACAGAGCATCAACTTCTGGATTGCCATTCATGATCTCACTGGATCCTCAGTAGCTACCCTTGGAAAGAAGACAGGAATGACACTCTTATTCCTATTAGACATATGAACTAATGGACAGAGAGCAAAGAATGTACCAATTTCACACAAGTGCTAAGCAGGATTGGAATCCAGATGTTTTGATATTGAGTTCAGTGCTATTTTCTCTATGGCACCTTCCTGTCATGGGTAGAATAGAGCTATTTCATGTAAAAAAAAAAGTCTACATAAAAGACTGAGATTATAACTTATTGCCTCTGGTGAAGCACATAAGAAGTGAAAGCTAGTCTTTAGATGATGTTTTTGACCTCTGTCATGTCTCACTTAACACAGGGTATAAATTCTGTGTAGCTAGATTTACATTTTCCACTCACTTGGTTCCTCTTCTATTTCTATAATACTCCAACTGTCTTTCACTTTCCCTTGCTGGTCTGGTTAGCAATTCCAGCCTCTGCTTATGACTCTCATCTTTCATGATTATTTACAGTGTAACAACAGCTTGCCTGCATGATGCACAGAGGAATGAAGCTTCAGTATCTGTCCTGTAGCAGAAGCAACTCATTGATGCTCTCTATACCTTAGATACCTTGGTAAAGAAAGTATGTTTCAAGGTCAGTTGGGATTTCTGGACAAAGAGTCTCAAAAGGATTCTGGACTAGTGTAGTTCTGGAGTTAAAGATGCCTGAAAATTGCTGATCTTAGAAGCTTCTGAAAGTACAAGTTTTTAGGGTAGATGCTAGAATTAGATGTATTTACAGTGGCCAGGTGTGATGGCACACACCTGCAATCCTAGTAGATGGGAGACTGAGATAGGAGGTGGATAACAGGTTTGAGGACAACCTCAGCAAGTAGTGAGACCCTGTTTTAAAATAAAAATAAAGGAAATAGGTCTGGGGATATAGCTTGGAGGTAGAATGTTCCTGGGTTTAATCCCTAGCACCGAACATACATGCAAAAGAAGTCTCTAGAGTGAGAGGACTTGTATCTGAAAGGATGGAAGAATAGAGGTAATGAAAGAGAACCAATATATGTTTTATTGTAGGGAGAAGGCAAGGAAATATATTCTATCATTCAAATTGGGATGACCAGCTACCTTTTGTTTCTCCAGATCTACTCTTCACTATCCTCCAACTTGTTCTCCATCTCAGGAGGCAAAATTATATCTCTAGAGGTTTCAGTACCCTCTGTCTTCCTGTTGGTTTTATTTATTGGATGCTCTGGTGGTATATAGGAGGAAAGTGGTAGATAGGATCATCAACCCAAGACTAGAGCTCTTCTCAACGTAGCCCTTTCTACAGGATTCTTTCTTTAATAATTTCATTAACTACTTCCTCCTACCCTGTATGGCTTAAGAGTGGTAGCAAAGCTCCACTGTGAGTAGTGTACTATGTCCTGTGGTTCCTCTGTGCCCCATCTATACCTTTGAAAATATTTTCCTTTAATATTTGCATATTATATTTATACATCATAGTAAAGTTCAAAGTGATACAAATGTACATGATCACAGTTCTTGGTGTGATTGCCTCCTGATCTCATTCTCCTCCTGGCACATGTTGGAGAGATTGGTAGTGATACTATGATGTATGGACGTAGCATTATTTGAACTGTTTCCTTAATCAAGCCTCTTTTCCCCTCCCCACCTCTCTCTCCTATCTCCTTTTACTATTTTACTGGTATATCTCTTCATTTATCTGATGTTCCTTTTCTTTCCTATTTTTCTCTAGCTTCCACCTATGAAAGAAAACATAAAACCCTTGACCTTTTGAGATTGGCTGAGCTCACTTAGCATAATGCTTTCTAATTCTATCCATTTTCCTGCAAATGACATAATTTCACTCTTCTTTATGGCTGAGTAAAATTCCATTGGGTGTATGTTACTCGTTTTCTTTATTAGTCTCTTTATTAAACCCTCCTTGAGTTCTCTTAGTTTGCATGTGGTGTGTGTTTGTGTGTGTGTGTGTGTGTGTGTGTGTGTGTGTGTGTGTGTGTTCAAAGTATAGGGGAAATCTGTAGGAAGCATATCTGTTACTGTCCTTCTGAGCTCTAAGCCCAAGATAAAGAGAAGAGGAAGCTGGCTTGGTTTTCCTCTATTGGCCAGGGAATGCTCTTAAATGCCCTGTGTTCCCCTGGGGACTTGCTCAAGAGCCACCCTTAAGCAGTACTCAGATGTTTGTCTAAGAGCCTTCTAAGTCACAGGCCAATTTTCAGGGTGCATAGCCCCACCCACTATGGAAGTGTGTCCTATCATTCAGCTTGTTGTCTACTTCATGTATTTCATGAACAAGGCCTAAGGCTAAGACTGTCAAATTGCAGGGAGACATATATTTTTACTACCAGCTCTGGTAGGAGACCCAGAAAAAAAATCACTGATGATACTTTACAGGATGGCTTGAAGGGGGCAATGTGTTTAGGGGTTCAGGCCGAGGGCAGGGAGCAATGACAAAGAAAGGCTTCCTGCTCTAACAGCCAACATTTCTATCGGTGTTGCCTGAGCCTGCCTATGAAGTTGATTGATGCTGGCCTTCTAGTGTCAGAAGGGCAGAACCAGGTCCAGAAAAGGAACTATTTACTTGCCAAAGTTTGCACAGCAAGTCTGGGCGGAATCAGATGAGGACTTGGGTATCCTGGGTTACTGCTACTGGCATACCATTCCTGGTTAGAGATCATGCTCTCTCATCCCCAACTATCCTCTCTTTCTTATCCCTAGAAGTAGGGTTGGGGGTCATTTTCTCATTCTCTCTCACCATGTAGCAATCTACCAGTGTTGTTTCTGTGGAAGACTGAGAAGAGCTGTTTCAGAAATCCTTAGCCTGGACCACTTTCTCCTTCCCTATTCCCAGACACCCCATTTTTCCTACCACTGTTGTCTATCAGAACATCCTATTTAGATGGAAACCTTAAGACAATTTAGATCACAAGTATCCAAATCATGTTTTCCCAAGGTACTCTAAGGCTATGATAATGGTGTGAAAATGAATGTAAGCAGCTAGGACTCCAGGGTAGAATTCTTTCCTCTTAATCACTACTGTCCCTACTATCCTTGATATTTTCAGTGCAGAAGAGAATCTCTGATTTTGTTTAAAATATTGGGCTTTAATTTAATATCACATTTTGAAAGCAATTTCTGGCTAAAACAATTATAAAACCCCTGATTTATTCCAAATCTTTTGTTGTACATAAAAGAAAATTGAGGCTCAGAGAGAGAAAGAGTTTTGTTAAAGTTTTGTAAGTAAATAAGTAGCAGGTTAAGTCAGGCCAAACATAATGAAGTTTCTCTTCATATGGCCCCAAACTTATTATTATTTGGTAATAACTTTGCAGCCTTCTCTACCAACAGCTTTGGGGTAGATAGGGGCAAGAACAAATAATTATGCAGTAGATTCCTAGAGGATATAGTTGTGAAAGGACAGCTACTACCTGGATGCCCGTGGTGCCTGCAGGGAGTGGCCCCTCCTAGGGAGCTGATTGGCATGTCCACGGCTGGATTATGTAAGTCTACCACTTCTCTCAGCCTCCTCCTTTGCATCCAAGGTCCTCAGTCCACCACAGAAAATTCAATACAATAAAATACATTGTCAATTTAGACTAAAATACATAGTCAATTTAGACTACAATTTTCAGTTATCCTAATCACCATGAAGTGACAGCTAGAGGGGATACTGATTATCTTCCAGGCCAGAGAATAATTTTGGCTTTTAGAATTGTAAATTGGTGGCAGTCTCTGGGTTTGGGGCAAAGTACACTTTGGGAATTCTTACCGATAATACTCCACTGCCAGAGAATTGCAAAATGCTCTCTTCTCAGGCTTAAGTCATTCGACACAAAGGTGAGGAGAAAAGGTTACAGCAGAGGGCCAGAGAACTCTGGAAAGGATGACTTTGGCCTCTGCTTCTCTGGATAAGCTCTGAAGTGAAAGAATTGGTAGTATTAAGTCAGCATTTGCCTTACTCAAGCCAAATTTGATGTAGCAGCTAAGAGCAAAGACTAAAAAAAAATGACTGCTTTGGTTGTAATTCTGGTGCTATCACTTACTATGAATCTTGCACAAATAATTGAGCATCAGTCATCTTACATGTTGAATGAAGATAATAACCTATATTGTAAGAGTGTTTCAAGGATTAAATAAAATGATACGTGAAAACATTTAGCTCAGTGTCTGGGCTCAAATGAAGTATTTTATAAGACTTAGCTGTTAACATTTTTTCTCAGCTCCTGGAGCCAACCAAGAGTCTGGGAATCAAGACTCAGATACTTCAGGACCAATTCAGGAAGCAGAAAGCCACATAAATGGTTCCTGGGAATTGAACACAAGCAAAAAGAAATTATTATTCATCATCTCCCTGCTCTAGCAAAAGTATTTTATTTTTGCATCATAATGGTATGGGTGAATTCTTAGGCCAACTCTGTAAGGTATACATAATGACCCCCTTTTTCATATAGGGAAATGGTGGCTAGAAAAATATAAACAGTTTGTAAAACTGTACCCAGAATTAATAGTCAAGCCCACACTCCATCTCTGTGTTCTATGGCCCCTAAATGTAAATTTCACATACAACCAGGTGCAGTTGATGGGAAACTCAGAGAACAGAGTTCACATTGGTAATGTGGAAGCAATGAATTAGAGGTGGTAGTTTTCCAGAGGATGTAATTCTTCGGATGTGCCTTTAAAATCAGGAACATTTTTATTTTTTTGGAAATATGAAAGTTTATTTTTTAAACTCAGCATTTATTTATTTATTTATTTATTTCATGTGGAACATATTGAAAATGGCATACATTCAGACTGTGCTTGGTGCCCTCTCCTCCCCAACTTCCCCTTCCCCCGCCCAACAATGAGTGTACAGGTTAATCATGATATATTCATATTTTCACACAAATTTGGGTGTAGCTCCTTCATTAATCAACCTCAGCATTTTTCCTGTCCTATCTTTCCATTCTAGCTTTGCTGAGGTTTCCTCTCCATTGTCTGGAGTCCCTCTGGTATCCTTAATCCTCCCTAGTTTGGGCATATTAGAGAAAACATATGTCCCTTTTCTCTCTGTGCCTGGCTAATCTCACTTAACATAATGTTCTCCACGCCTTTCCATCTTCTTGTGAATGGCATGATGCTTTTTTCCTTCTTTATAACTGAGTAGAATTCCATTGTGTACATTTCCCATAATTTTGCAATCCATTCATCTATTGTTAGAGACCTAGGTTGTTCCATATTTTGGCTATTATGAATTTTGCTGCTATGAACATGAGTATGCATATATTACTGTAGTTCTCTGATTTCAACCCCTTTGGAAAAATATCCAGGAATGGTATAGCTGGATCATATGATGGATTCATTCCAAGTTTTCTAAGGAATCTCCACACTGATCTCCATAACAGCTGAACTAGTTTGCACTCCCACCAAGAGTATAAAAGAGTTCCCCTTTCCCCACATCCTCGCCAACATTTGTTATTATTTGAGAAAGTCAGAAATATTTTTAAAACAGAAAAAGAGTGATAGGGATCCTTTGAATCTTGTTTTAGCATCTGAACTATTCTGGCCTCTTCCCAAGGTAGTCTGATGGACATGTTGAATTCCTTCATATCTGTCCCCTGGTAATTCAGTAAGTAATGAAGATTCTGGACAGTCAATCATTTATGACTCATCTCTAAAGTTGGCCTGTGTGCATGAGCTCAGGACAGTCTCAACTCAACTGCTGATTACTCTGAAATTTCAATGGATAATTGAGTACCAACATATAACTTAACAAAAGCAACCAGGGTAGAGTGAGAAGAAGTGTTATTCTATATGATATGAAGCCACCAGAGCTAAGATAGTGGATAAGTTTGCAATTGTATTTATTTCTTTTCCACACTACCCTGGGACACTACTGCTGGACATGGGACAATCCAGGCTTGGCCATAAAGTGTTGCCTGCAATCTGGAGTATGGATTATGCTTTTATGCATGAAAACTATGATGAAGACAAGCAGAGACACTATTATTTGCTTCTCAGGTTCAGATTATGAAATAAGAGAGAAAACCGTGAAATGATCTGGTGGAGGCAATGGTGAAATAGGAAGCAGTAATCTAGCCTAGAGAAGGACAGGCAGAGATATGGGTAATGAAGGAGTTGTCACAAAATTGGAAAAATTTTGAACAAATAGCCAATGAACCAAATTAAATTTACAGTAGGTACTAGCATGCATATATAACACAGTACAAAAATAGGAAAGAAGGAGAATAGTTGGGCAAGCAAGGAGAGAATTTTGGCTGGCTGATAAACAGGAATATTGTGCATGACTATAGTCCCAGTCCCTGTGAGGCTGAGACAGGAGAATTGCAGCCTCAAAATCTTGGCAAGACTTAGTTTTAAAAAAATAAAATAAATAAAAATGTTGGGTTTAGCTCAGAGATAGAGCAATCGTGGGTTCAATCCCCAGCATCACACACACTTATACACATAAAAAAGAATTGTAACAAATTTCCTATCTCAAATATGGCAATTGTACATGTTTTGTGTATGGTTAAGTGTGAGTAGAGGATATTTGTGGTCTTCAAAAGGGTGAAAGTTGAGGATAAGAAAAAATAGTATTGGACTCAAGCTACAATTCCTTTACCAGCTCCCAAGTCCCAAGTGTCTTAGAGTGCCTAGCATGCTGTTGGCATTCAGCAAAGGAGATTTATTATTATGCTCATTGGATGAGACAGGCAGGAGTCATGAGTCTTGGCAAAAAAACAAGGCCAAAAGATTTGCTTTGACTAAAAGTTGTATAACTTGAAAGGTTTATTGCTGAACTGATTATGTAATATAGCTTCGAAAGAGCAGTATTTAAGATAAAGATTTGAAGCCCTCAGGCAGGTTTGGAAAGAGAGTTGGGGAAAGGCTTGAAAGCATTAATAGTCCATTTAAGAAATGCCTGCCTCTTAAACATACTTTCAGACTGTGAAGTGGGAAGCCAGTGGGGCATGGTCAAAGGCAGTAATTTGGAGCCAGACCTCAGCTCTGACAAAAAATGTGATTTCAGGCAATTCCTTTCCCTTGTCTGTTTCATTCACACTGGGCTGGGGAACCAGAGTTAGATTCGAGAATTAGTAAGCTCTGATAAATACAATCACACCTTCTATACCCAGGTGTTTGGTTCCTTTGTTTTTCTCCAGAGTTCACAAAGAACCTAACTGGACCAATTCTATTGAAGGTAATTATTTTCTCGGTCCATTTTCTCTTGGACACTTTCAGCTTCATTCAGCCTAGTCCAGTAGTTTTCCACTCTGGCAGTCCCTTAGACTCACACAACAAACTTAGAAAATGCCAAGATTCAGGCCCCACCCCCAGAGATTCTGAATTAAAATCTCCCTGGGTGGTCCCAATGTGCAGCTGTGGTAGAGAACCACTGCATTAGACAAACTCTCTGGCAGACTCCATGCATATTGTTCTAATTTCTTCAATCTTAGTTTCTCTCCTCATTTTTTAAGGGAAGGGTCCTGGGGATTAAACTCAGGGTGTTCTACCTCTGCGCTATATACCCAGCCCTTTTTATTTTGAAAAAGGGTATTTCTATGTTGCTGAGGCTGGTCTCAAATGGGCAATCCTCCTGTCTCAACCTCCCAAGGACTAGGATTACAGGCATGCCTTACCACACCAGGCTCTTGACTTACTTTTTAATACTTTTTTGATTCATTGTAATTATACATCATAGTGAGGTTCAAAGTGATATAAGCATACATGCACACAGCATTTGGTGTGTTTCCTTCTGGAACCTACTACACTCCCTCTCCTTTCTGTTAATGAGATGGGTAGTAATACCATTGTATGTAGTAATAGTATAATTTAAACTATTTCCTTCACCAATTCTCCTTTTGTTGTCATCTTCATATTTGCTCAGTGGCTCTTTAACCATCACAAACGATACACTTCTAATACATTTTCCACTCATGGCTTACTATTTTATCATTGGTCAGCTCTTTTTAAATTTATTTTTAATTTGTATGTGGAACATATTGAAAATGGCATACATTCAGACTGTGCTTGCTGCTCTCTCCCCCGCTTTCCTTTCCCACCTACCCAACAATGAGTGTCCAGGTTAATCATGGTATATTCATACTATTAAACATATTTGAATTTAGCTCCTCCATTAATCAACCTCAGCCTTCTTCCACTCCTATCCTTCCATTTCCGCTTTGCTGTGTTTTCCCCTCCATTATCTGGAATACCCCTGGTATTCCTAATACTCCCTAGTTTGGGCATATTAGAGAAAACACATGTCCCTTCTCTTTCTGTGCCTGGCTTATCTCACTTGACAAAATGTTCTCCAGATCGTTCCATCTTCTTGTGAATGACATGATTTTGTTCTTTACATATGACTAGAATTCCATTATGTGTAATTCCCATAATTTTTCAATCCATTCATCTCTTGATGGAGGCCTAGGTTGGTTCCATATTTTGGCTATTATGAATTGTGCTGCTATGAACATAAGTACACATATGTTACTGTAGTTCTCTGATTTTAACCCTTTTGGACAAATACCCAGGAGTGATATAGCCAGAGTATATGGTGGATCTATTCCCAGTTTTCTAAGGAATCTCCAAAATGATATCCATAATGGCTGAACTAGTTTCACTCCCACCAACAGTGTAAAAGAGTTCCTCTGTTCACACATTCTCGCAGGATTTGATTTTATTTGATTTCTTTATGCTTTCCACTCTGATTGGGATTAGATGGAATCTCAGCATAGTTTTGATTTGCATTTCCCTGATGGCTAATGATGTTGAGTATCTTTTCATGTATCTATTGGCCATTTGTATCTCTTCTTTTGTGAAGCATCTATTCAGTTCAGTTGCCCATTTCTTGATTGGGTTATTTGTTTTCCTGGTGTAGCTTCTTTTGAGCTCTTTGTATATTCTGGATATTATCCCTCAGAGTGGTGGCTGGTAAAGATCTTCTCTCATTCTGTAGGTTTCCTCTTTAGGTTTATGATGGTTTCCTTTGATGAGTAGAAACTTTTTAGTTTGATTCCATCCCATTTGTTAATTCTTGCTTCAATTTCCTGTGCTTTGGAGGTCTTGTCTATATGCTAGAGTATTGAGCATATACCCTCCTCTAATAACTTCACAGTCTCTGGTCTAATTTCTACGTCTTTGTTCCATCTTGAGTTGATTCCTGTGCACAGTGCTGAAAAGGCATTTGACAAAATCCAACACCCATTTATGTTAAAAATACTTCAGGAAACTGGAATAGAAGGGATGTATTTCAACATCATTAAGGCAATATACAATAAACCCAAAGCCAACATCATATTGAATGGGGAAAAACTGCAAGAATTTCCCCTAAAATCAGCAACAAGACAAGTATGCCCACTATCACCACTTTTTTTCAATATAGTCCTTGAGACTCTTGCCACAGCAATAAGACAAGAGAAAAAAAATCAAAGGAATTCAAATAGGAAGAGAAGAATTAAAATTATACTTACTCGCAGATGACATGATTTTTTATCTAGAAGACCCAAAGAACTCAACTGAAAGACTACTGGAGCTGATTAAGCAATTCAGCAAAGTTGCAGGGTACAAAATCAATTTAAAGAAATCAGTGGCTTTTCTTTATGCCAACAATGAATCCACAATGAAAGAAATAAAGAAAACTATTCCATTTACTATATCCTTTAAACCAACAAAATAACTAGGAATAAACCTAACCAAAGATGTAAAAGACCTCTACAGAGAAAACTATAAAACATTAAAGAAAGAAATTGAAGAAGACCTTGGAAGATGGAAAGATCTCCCTTGCTCTCATAAATAGGCAGAATAAATAACATCAAAATGACCATTCTGCCAAAAGTGATTATATATATATATATATATATATATATATATATATATATATATTCAATGCAATTCCTATTAAAATACCAATGACATTCTTTATAGACCTAGACAAATCAATCATATATTTTATATGGGGAAAAGAAAGACTCAGAATAGCCAAAGCAATCATCAGCAATAAGAACCAGGCAGGAGGCATCACAATCCCAGACTTCAAATTATACTATAGAGTAATAGTAGTAAAAACAGCATGGTATTGGCACAACAAAAGGCAGACTGACCAGTGGAATGGAATAGAAGATACAACCCACACACACACACCTATAGTCAATTGATCTTTGACAAAGGGGCCAAACTCATATACTGGAGAAAAGACAGCCTTTTCAACAAATGTTGCTGAGAGCACTGGGTATCCATTTGTAGAAAGTTGGAACTAAATCCTTACCTCTCACCATGGTCAGCTCTTAAAACTTAGTTTCTTAATTATCCAAATCAGGCAAATACCATTTTTAAAAATCTTATCTCTAGACATTTTTGATAAATGATGTAAAGTTTGGTTGTACTTGTTGATTCATAGCTTTGCAATGGCAATAATGTACCTTATTCATTCATATGATATTCATTCAGATTTTGTGACATTTGGTGAGGAATTGAACTCATCTTTATTTCCAATTTTCTTTTTTATTCAATCATTAATTCATTTTCTCTCATTTTAAAGCAGCTTTATAGAAATAGTTTGCAGAAGAAGCAATACACCCATGTGAAGGGTACTAGTTAATGATTTAGGTATACTTACAGATATGCACAACTGTCATCACAGTCAATTTTAGAACATTTTTATCACATGAGTAAGAAACTTCATACCCTTTTCACTGTTACCTACCTAGCCACTACATTCCCACCTCACATTCCTATGTAAACATGTGTGGACTTTCCATCTGTATAGATTTCCCCATTCTAAAATTCCATACAATTAGTATCATATACTATAAGGTCATTGTGATTGACTTGTTTCACTTAGCATAGTGTTTTCAGAGTTCCTTAATTTCATGACATATATCCAAATGGTTGGATGTTATCTCATTGTATGATATGAATGCAGTGCATTTCCGGTCTTTTTTTTTTTTTTGGTGGTACTGGGGTTCCTGGAAACCTTTCTACCTCCAGGCTACACTCCCAGACCTATTTTATATTTTTATTTGGAAATAGTGTCTCTTAAGCCAGCAAGGCTGGCTTCGAACCTGTAATGATCCTCCTGTCTCTGCCTCCCAAGCGCAGAAATTATAAGCGTGCGCCACCACACCCAGCTTGAATGCAGTATATTTTCTTAATCAAATTTGTAGATGCTCTTTAGTTGTGGAAATTCCCTTCTGTTTAGTTTGTTGAGTGATTTCATCATGAAAAGGTGTTAAATTTTATCGAATTCATTTTCTGTGTCCATTGGAATGATCATGTGGTTTGTATTCTTATTCCATTGATATGATTATTACATTAACTTATCTTCACATATTAAAATAGCCTCGTATCAGTGATGTAAGTCTCAACTTGGTTATGGTAATTAATTCTACTTATGCATTGCTGGATTTTGTTGGTAATTTTTTGTTAAGGATTTTTGAGTTTACATTAATAATATACATTAGTTTGTCATTTTTGTTTCCTGTGATGTCCTTATCTGCTTTTGTTTTCAGAGTAAAATTGGCCTCATAGAATAAATTGGAAAGTAACCCTTCATTTTTCATATTATTCAAGAACTCTGAAGACTGTTATTAATCCTTCTTTGAATGTTCATAAGAATTCAAAAGTAAAACCATTATGTTCTTATCTATTTGTTATAGTTTTGTTTACTGACTCAATTTCTTTGCATGTATAGGTCTGTTCAAATTGTCTCTATCTTCTTCATTCATTTTATAGAAAATAGCTTTTGTCATATATATATATATATATATATATATATATACATATATATATATATATATATATATATATATATATTAGTCAACTAGTTGGTAGATATTTGTTCATATTGTTTCTTTATAATCCTTTCTATAAGGTTGATAATAATATCCCTCTTTTATTTCTGGTTTTAGTAATTTTAATTTTTAACTTTTCTTTATCAAAATAGCTAAAGATTTGTCAGTATTTCTGCTATTTTCAAATAGCCAGTGTTTGATTTCTATACAGTTTTTTATTTTATTAATTTTCACCTTATTGTTATTTTTTCTTTTTGAATTACTCTAGGGTTAGTTTGCATTTTCCCAGTGACTTAAAGTTGAAGATTAGGTTAGTGATTTGGCATTTTGCTTCTTTCTAAATATAGGCATTTGCAAACAAATTTCCTTTTAGGCACTGATTTGGCTTAGGGGATATAGTGCCTTCATTTTCATTTATTTCAAATTACTACCTGATTTTTCATTTTTTTCTTTGAAATTTAAAGAAATTTATTGAAGATCTATAAAACAATTCTAGAAGATTGACTTTTCCAGAAAACTGTAGCTACACAATGCATTGCATCTATAATGTTAAAATGTGCATAAGACACAAATACAAAACCCATGAAAAAGCCACCATTCTTCAACAATTTGAGCAAAGATAAAATGCCTAAGGAACAACATGGATGACTTGCAAAGGATGGGCTCTTTACTTTAAGCACCATTAAAAAAAGGCGGAGCACAAATGGATGAGTGTGTTCAGTTATATACACTGATTTTTATTTTGATTAATTCTTCAACCCACTAGTTTTTTTAGTGTGTTGCTTAACACACATGCATTTGTGAACTCTCTCAATTTTCCCAATTGTTGATTTTATTTCAGTTGACCAGAAAACATACTTTGTATTTTGAAACTATTAATTCATTCATGTTTGACTTATGGCATACTATATTCTGGATCATATTTCATGAACTCTTAAAAAAACACTATATATTGCATTGTTATTGGGTGGAATTACACAGATGTCCATTAGGTCTAGATGGCTTAGAGTATAGTTTTAGACTTCTATTTTCTTATCAAACTCTCTAGTTATTTTATCTATTATTGAAAATATTGTATTACATTTCTCAACTGTTATTATTAGATTGTCTTTTATTTCCTTCATTTAAGTCAATTTTTTGCTTTATTTATTTTGCTTTATTATTAAGAACATAATATGTTTATTTTTATTTTATCTTATTTTATTTATTTATTTATTTATTTGTGGACAAGAAAGAATCTTTTTTGTAAGTACTGCCATCAAAATGATAAAATGTTCTCTTTGGGAATTTGGTGTCTCTAGAAGAGCATTTAATTCCCTGACCTCAATATGCAATCTTTAACACCAAAGTCATAAAATAGGAAGTGTGATGCATATTCTTCACCCTGCGCAAGCACCTTCATGTCTCTTCAAATGAGATGAATGATCCTAATACACTTGAGTGCCGGAAAAGGGAGGATTGTGTTGTCCTCCTAAGCCTCAGAACCCGCTCTGTTTTTCTTCCCCATACTGATGTCAGTGGCAGTGGGCAGCAGACATCTCTCCCCTAGCAAATGCAAAGAGACTCCGGCTGCCCTCCTGGACCAGCCCTCAGGGAGTTACTCCTGGGTCCTCCTGCAGAATTCACAGGAGCCCCTTGCCCTCTGTGGGCTTTTCCTTAACAGGAGGTGAGCAGTTTCCACCCTGCTGCTTGGAATTCAGCTTCTCCTCTGTAGATCTGTCAATCCCCTCTTTGTTCTGTTTTTCTGAGAGAAAAACATGAATGGGGGACAGAAGGAAGGAGCTCTGTGAAAGGTGTATGGTGTCCTTTAAAGTGTCCTCTAAAGAGCTTGGGCCTCAGTTGGCTGGAGAACTCACAAATGCCACCGGGCACGTCTGCTGCCAGCTTCATGAGGTGTCTGCACAGACACTCTGCTCCTGAGCTTGCTAGAAAAGTACCCATGCACACCCTGCATCAAAAGCCCCTAGAAATCAGAAAGCACCAAGTCTTCCTTCATTTAAATGACTTGTAGTCTAGGCCCACAGAAGTTTAATTGCTGGTCTCTTAAAATAAAAAGATGCTATCCAAGTGTCTGGATGTCTGGTTTCTCTGAAAATTTTAGGGGAAAAAAAGACTTGGGAAATTTATTGGTGCATTGTAGCCATACATCTTAATGGGGTCCAAGATAGTAGAGGCATACATGCACACATTACTCATTTAGCCCTTCCTTACCCAATTACCACCCCATTCCCTCCCTCCTCCCTCCTTCTCATGTTTGGCTTAGTGATTGACTTTGATATGTTTATGAATGTACATCATACATATTAGCAAACTTTTCTCTTCTCCCTCTCATTCCCACAGTTAAGTCAACTTATTTGATCGTCTATGGTTTTTCTTTCTTTATCTAGAGTTCCTCCGATGACCCTTTTTCTCCCTAGCATCTGCATATTAGAAAGAGCATCTTATTTTTTACTTTTTGTGGCTGACTAATCTCAGTTAGCATAATGTTCTCCAGTTTTATCCATTTCCCCGCAAATGAAGTAATTTTGTTCTTCTTAATAGTTGGGTAAAATTCCATTGTGCACATATCCCATAGTTGTGTAATCCATTCATCTTTTGATAGTCATCTTGTTTGGTTCCATAGTTTGGCAATTGTGAACTGTGCGGTTATGAACATACATATACATGAATTAGTTTGGTAGGTTTCTACTCTTTTGGGTAAATACTCAGGAGTGGTATTGTTGGATCATATGGTAGCTTTGTTCCCATTCTTCTGAGGATCCTCCATACTGTTTCCCAAAGGGGTTGCACTAATCTGCAATCCCACCAAGAATGTACTAGAGTTCCCACTTCTCCACATCCTCACCAGCATTTGTTATTTGTCTTTTGAATGATTGACATTCTTTTTTATTTTTATTTTGGCAGTACTGGGGATGGAACTCAGGGGCATTCTACCTTTGAGCTACATCTCCAGCCCTATTTTTGATTCTTTATTTTGAGACAGGGTCTCATTGAGTTGCAAAGGACCTCACTAAGTAGTAGCTAAGGCTGTCTGCGAACAGCGATCCTCCTGTCTCAGGCTCCCAAGCATGTGCCACCACACCTGGTTGAATGATTGCCATTCTAACTGGAATAATGAATGATGAAATCTCAGAGTAGTTTTGATTTGCATCTTTCTGATTGCTAATGATGTTGAACAGTTTTTCATACATTTATTGGCTATTAGAATTTCTTTTGTAAAGTGTCTATTTAGGTCACTTGTCCTTTTTTTTAAATTGGGTTGTTTCTTAGCGGTGAGTTACTTGACTTCTCTGACTATTCTACTTTACACCTGGATGCAGTGATGCACACCTGTAATTCCAGTACTTGGGAGGCTGAGACAGGAGGATTTTAGGTTTGAGACCAGCCTCAGCAACTAACAAAGACTGTTTCAAAATAAAAAAATAAAAAATAAAAAGGGCCAAAGATGTGACTTGGAGGTAGAATTCCCCAGGATATAATCCACAGTGCCCCCCAAATTATTTTATTAGTGCATTGCAGTTATATATCATAGTGACTTTCAATGTATTAAAAACATAGTGCACAACAGGTCTTTATGTATTTCTCTCCACATCTCATCTTGATTATTCCTCCTCCCTCCCCACACAGATTATTGTGATTGTTAGTAATACTTTCAAATTCCATAGTACTATTTGAACTGTTTCTTTCTGCAGTCCACCCTCTTTTTCTCCAAACTCTTTCTTCTAACCACCTTCAAATACTCTATCTCTCTCTGCATTAGAATACTAATACATGCATACCTAAACTTATAGAAGGACAATTCACAATAGCCAAATTATAGAACCAACTCACCAGATGAATGGATAAAGAAAATAGGGTATATACACACAATGGAATTTCACTCAGCCAAAAATAATAAAATTATGTCATTTGCAGGAAAATGGATAGAACTGGAGAATGTTGTGCTAAATGAGATTAGTCAATCTCTTTCAGAAAGTCAAGGATGATATACCTTCTCTAAAATGTGGAAACTAGAGAAAAGATAGTAAATATAAGAGACTAATATATACATATTTATAACTATCACTCTTAATGATTGGAAGTTTTATTATAAACTGTCTTCATTTATCTCTATCAATTTTTTCACTTATTAATTTTTTTCTAGTAACTTTTTATCTCTAGTAAAATTTTTTCAGCTCAATGTTATTTACTTATTTTTTTGTTTATTTGAAACAGTCTTTTTAAATTATTGTACTCTGGCCTCCAACTGGCAATTCTCCTATTGCAGCTTCCCAAGAACTGGTATTACCAGAGTGTTTGGGTGCTGGGGATTAATCACAGGGGCATTCTCCCTTTGAGATACATATAAGCCCTTTTTATTTTTATTTTGAAACTGGGTCTCACTTTATGAGGCTGTCCTTAAACCTAGAATCTTCCTGTCTCAGCTTCTCAAATACTGGGATTAAATGTATGTGCCATGCTTGATCTTTGATTTTATGTAGACTTTTCAATACATTTACATTTATTTTTTACCTTTTTTGGTACTGAAGATTCAACTCAGGGACATTCTACTTCTGATCTACACCTCCAGCCCTTTATACTTTTTATATTTGAAACAGGGTCTTGCTAAGTTGGTGAGGCTGGCCAAAAATTTACAGTCCTCTTGTCTCAACCTTCCAAGTACTAAGATTATAGGCATTCACTACCACAACTGGCCACATTTATTTTTAATAAATTTAGAATTATATAAATTATATCTTATATTTAACTTTTTATTTTGTATGCCTTATGTTTTCTTTTTTTTTCTTTTTCTTTCTTATTTTTTGGAAACAGTCTCTTAAAGCAGAACAGCTGGCTTCAAACCTGTGTGATCCTCCTGTCTCCACCTCCCAAGCACGGGGACTACAAGTGTACACCACCACATCCAAATTATGTTTTCTTTTTTCATCTCTCTTCACGCTTACTATTTATATTTCTTTTAAAAATTTTATATGGGTCCTAGGAGGAACTCTAGACAAAGAAAGAGATTTTAAGATGAGCAAATAAGGCAACCTAGCTGAGGGGATGGGAGGGGTAAAACTGAAATTCTCTAATGCACATGATGTACTTTAACAAACATATGAATGTTAATCACTAAGCCAAACATGAGAAGAAGGGGGGATGGGGCAGGAATTAGGTAAGCGCTGATTGGGTGATGTGTGCATGTATGTCTCCACCATCTATCTTGCATCCCAATAAGATGCATGACTATAATGTGACAATAAAAAATAAAGAATAAAAAAAATATAGCTGGGGGTGTAGCTTGAAGGTATAATGTCCCTGGGTTCCATCCCCAATATGAAGAAGAAGAAGAAGAAGGAGAAGGAGAAGGAGAAGGAGAAGAAGAAGAAGAAGAAGAAGGTTATTAATGGGAAATATGCAGAAATAAGCAGCCCATTAATCATTGTCTTAGTTTTAGACCCATAAAACTCACTCAAACACTAACCTCCAGAACTATAAGTGAATAAATTTTTGTTTTTTATCTTCTAAAACTTATTACTGAGTTGTAACTATACATTACAGTGAGACTCAATACATCCATATATATAAATGTATAATTATGTATATGAATATATATACATATATGTATATATATATGAATGTATAACTTCTCTTGATGCTTTTCCCTCTATACCCCACTGTTTTCTGTCTTCCTTCCCTTACATGCTGGTGTGACTAGTAGTTGAACAACCATATACAAACATAATGCTATTTAATCTCTTTCATTCCTTAATCTTTTCCCCCATTCCCAACTCCTTCCAGGAATCCTCCATAATTCTACTGGTCTCTCTTCTCAATTTCTTGAAGTCCCTTTTCATAACTATTTTTTCTAGGTTCCTAAAATTAGAGAAAACATGTGACCCTTCACTTTCTGAGCCTGGCTGAACTCATTTTAGCAGAAGTTGTTTTATTAAGTTGATGCCATTCCATTTGTTGATTCTTTTTTGGTTTTATTTCCTGAGATATAGCAATCTTTACTGAGGAATTCTGTGTGAGTGCCTATATGTTGGAGAGTTGCTCCTATGTTTTCATCTCATAATTACCAAGTTTTTGGTTTAATTTCTAGGTATTTGATACATTTGTGGCTAATTTTTGTGATGGGTGAGAGATTGGAATGTAGTATTTCATACTTCTACATATGGATATTCAATTTTTCCAACATCATTTGTTTAAAAAGCTATCTTTTCTTTAACATATTTATCTGGCATCTTTTTCAAAAACGATCCATCCATAAATGTGTAGGTGTGTAGATTTGCCTCTGTGACTTTGATTCCTTTAGTCTATGAGTCTATTTTTATGCTAACACATATTATAAGATAGAAGGAACATACCACATCATAAAGGCAGTATATGACAAACCTGAAGCCAATACATACTAAATGGGATAAAAAATCAAAAGTATTTTTGAAAAATCAGGAACAAGCTAAGCATGTCCATTTTTGCCATTCCTATTAAATGTAGCACTTGGAAGATGGTTTTAGGGAGAAAGAGGGAAGAAGGAGAATTAATGAAGGGAATACTTCCACTGACATTATATACATATGTGAGAATATCAATGCCTATCTCAGTATCTTACATTAGGAAGAGAGAGAGTGGGAAGGGAGCTGAGGGAAAACTCACCAAGTGCTGTGTGCATGTATATCACCAGCACTATGAACTACATTATAATGTGAAACTGTAATGCACCAATAAAAGTATAAAATAAATAAATAAGGTACTTGAAATTTTAGATAGAGCAATCAAGCAAGAGAAGAAAATTAAAGGAATACAAATAGGGAAAGAAGAAAACAAAATTATTTCTGTAGTTGGCATGATTCCATGCTTAGATGATCCAAAATCCCAACTAGAAAGCTTCTATACCTGATCAAAAAATTCATCATAGTAGACTGTAAAATTAACATAAAATTATCTTTCAGTTTTCTAATACTCTCTTCTATTAGATCAAATTAATTATCTAACCCTCTAGTGAATATTCATTTCAGTTATAATTTTCATCTCCACAATTTTCATTGGTTGCAGTTTTTTGTTTCTATTGATGTGTTTTATTTTAATTCAACCTTCTTTTATTTCCTTATTTGTGGTTTCTTTTGGTTCTGTGAACATATTTTTAATGGCTACTTTTAAATCTTTTCCTGTTAAATGCAACTTCTAATGCTGTCCTACACAGTCTCTGTGGCTTGCTTTCTATTTTATGGCACATAGATTGTATTCCCCTGTTTTTTTTTTAAATTTTTTGTTATAAACTGAAAATTTCAGATAATATATTGTAGCAATTCTGGGAACTCTCTTCTATCCTGAAGATACCTATTGTCAATTGCTTGTATATTTGTTCAATGAATGACTGGATTATTTCAGTAAAATTATTTTTGGCTATGTTTAGTTGTTCATATTGCTCTTCCAGATGCTTAGGTTATACCACAGAAACCCTGAAATTAATGTGTTAGTGATGGGTTTCTTTTCCATTCTTACCCTGACAACATCCAAATGTTATATTTCATTAATCAATGGCTGTTTATTATATTATTTATGTCAATAACCTTGGGTATAATTTCTTCTACAAACTAATCTCAAATTGTGACTTTAATGAAATAGATTTTGAGGTCTTTATTTGATATTTGTTATTACACCAGTAGACTTCTATCATCTGTCCTACTCCCAGGTTCATTACCACAAGTGAGAGGGCTATGTCTTCATTAGGTCTATCAATTGTCTTGCATCAAAATATCTGCCGTTCTTGAGAGGCACTAAGATTTACAGTTATTTGACTCTTTTGCAAATGAAATCAGTTGTTTTGAAAGAATATTAGGAACTTTCTGTTGTGAAGTTAAAAAAAATCCTATTTATCCCTGTCTGAAGCAAGCACTTAAAACTGAAGGTGGGGTCAATGGTAAGTTTCTCACTACATGACTTACTTGCTCTAGAAGCTGAGTACTTATTAAAGGCACCAGGAGAGTCCAGCAGTTTGTGAAGGTCTGGGATTGCTTCTACTTATATGGAACTGTTATCTAATTATTTGGAATAATGTTTACTGGGCAGTAGGATTTTTAGTCTATTTAAACCAAGATAGAGACTCAATTCCATAAGTATGTGTTAGGTGAATGAAAATAACTCCATCTGTCAACCACACTTCTCTAAGATAACTTTGTGAATAGGACATTTGGTAGAGGATGAATAGTGTTAAAGTATGGCTCTTCCAAGGAAGGGAACTTTTTTGTTCACACATGGGGAGAAAGGGAGCCCTGTATTTTTCATTATAGCAATTTGGAGTGGAGGTAATTGATTTGGAAGGAAGAAGTAAAGGACAAGTCTTGGTTTAAAGGCCATATACTTGTATCATTCTTACCAAATTTTCATAAAGATAAGTCTTGGTTTAAAGACCATATACTTGTATCATTCTTACCAAATTTTCATAGTTATTCTTTTCATAGACTTTCCTCATTTTCTGTTTTATCTTAAGAATATTTCTAGAAACTTCAAATTGTTATTTTTTTCATTATTTTTTCATCACTTTTACTGGAATGCATATTCACAGGAATGCTTCAAGCTTTCACACCAGAAATTAATACAATTCATTTCTTCTTGCCAAAGATCATTCTTATAGGCTTTGTGTAACAGATCATATGATAGCTGATGGGTGTTATCATGAATTGAATGTGGTTTTCCCTTGGAAATGTCACAAGTCACCCTAATACTTAATGATATGATTTTTTGAGATGGGCCCTTTTGTAAGTGGTATAATTTAAATATGATTTTACCCCTCCAAAACTCATGTTAAAATTTAATCCCTCATTATGAAATATTAAGAGGTGCAAATAGATGGGAGCTTTAAGAAGTTATGAGGATTCTTTTTACTATTATTTTCTATAGTATAATTTGAAGCCAGGGATTACGATGCCTCCTGCCTGTTTCTTATTGCTGAGGATTGCTTTGGCTATTTGGGTTATTGGCACAACAACAGGCATACTGACCAGTGGAACAGAAGAGAAAATACAGAAACAAACCCACAAACTTATAGTCAATTGATCTCTGACAAAGGGGCCAAACTCATATGCTGGAGAAAATACAGACTTTACTTTTTTCTTTTATTTTTTAATTTATTTTTATGTGCAACATATTATAAATGGCATACATTAAGACTGTGTGTGGTGGCACATACTTGAAATCCCAGCATTTGGGAAGCTGAGACAGGAGGACTGGAGTTCGCAGACAGCCTCAGCTACTACTTAGTGAGTCCCTTTGCAACTCAGTGAGACCCTGTTTCAAAATAAAGAATAAAAAAATAGAGCTGAGGTTATTTCCTAGCGGTAGAATGGCCCCTGGGTTCCATCTCCACTATGACAAAACAAAACAAAACAAAACAAAAACAGCCTTTTCAACAAATGGTGCTAGGAGAAATGGCTATCCATTTGTATAAAGATGAGAAAGATGGAACTAAATCCTTACCTCTCACTGTGCACAGGAATCAACTCGAGATGGATCAAAGATTTAGAAATTAGACCAAAGACTGTGAATATTTTAGAGGAGGGCATAGGCTCAACACTCCAACATAGGCAGAGGCAATAACTTTCTCAACAAGACCTTCAAAGCACAGGAAATTAAAGCAAGAATTAACAAGTTGGATTGCATCAAACTAAAAAGTTTCTTCTTATCAAAGGAAATCATCAAGAACCTAAAGATAAAGCCTACAGAATGAAAAAAGATCTTTACCAGCAACCACTCTGATAGAGGGCTAATATCCAGAATATACAAAGAGCTCAAAAGACCCTACACTAGCAGAGCAAATTTATATACAATTTGTAATAGCCCAATGAAGAAATGGACACTTCAGAAAAGAATATACAAATGGCCAATATATACATGAAAAGATGTTCAACATCATTAGCCATCAGGAAGATGCAAATAAAAACTACAATGAGATTCCATCTAACCCCATTCAGAGTGGCAAGCATAAAGAAATCAAATAACTTTGATATGTTTAAGTACATCATGTACTTTAGGAAGTTTCCCTATTTCCCTCTCCCATTACCTCAGGTAGGTCACCTTATTTGCTTTTCTGTATGGTCTCCTTTTTCTTCTAGAGTTCCTCCTGTTACCCATTTCTCCCTACCTTTTGCATATTATGGAAAGCATCTGATTTCTTCTTTTTTGTGACCAACTAATCTCACTTAGTATAATGTCCTCCAGTTCTATTCCTTTTCCTGTAAATGATGTAATTGTGTTTTTCTTTATGGCTGAGTAAAATTCCATTGTGCACATATCCCACAGTTTTTTAATCCATTCATCTGTTGATGGACATCTTGGCTGGTTCCATGGTTTGACAATGGTGAATTTTGCAGCTCTGAACATAGACACATATAAAAGTCAATCACTAAGCCAAGCATGAGAATGAGGGATGGGGAGGGAATGGGGTGAGGACTGGGTAAGGGCTAATTGGGTGATGTGTGCATGTATGTCTACACAAGTCTTTTATCCCATTGAGATGTATGACTACATTGCATCAATAAAAATTTATAAAAAATCAAATAACAACATATGCTGTCAAGGATGTGGGGAAAAAGGTACTCTTTTATACTCTTGGTGGAAGTGAAACTAATTCAGCCATTATGGAGATCAGTGTGGAGATTCCTTAGAAAACTGGGAATAGATCCACCATATGATCTGGCTATACCACTCCTGAGTATTTTTCCAAAGGTTTAAAATCAGATAACTACAGAAACATATGCATACCCATGTTCATAGCAGCACAGTTTGTAATAGCCAAAATATGGAATCAACCTAGGTCTCCATCAACAGATGAATGGATACAAAATTATGGGAAATGCACACAATGGAATTCTATTCAGCTATAAAGAAGAACAAAATCATGTCATTCACAAGAAGATGGAAAGACCTAGAGAACTTTATGCTGAGATCAGCTAAGCACAGAAAGAGAAGGGTTATATGTTTTATATGTTTTCTTTAATATGACCAAACTAGGGAGTATTAGAAAAGACTAATACAGAAGATAATGAGATGAGTTTATGAATGTGATGGCTTTCATAATGGAAGTGGTGTCCTAATAAGAAAATACACCAAAAATTTCCTACCCTGCTCTTGCCCCCTTTCCTTTCCTCCCTGCTTTGCCCCACTTATGTACAAAAAATATTCAGGTAAACATTCAGTAAATCAAGAGGAGGTGCTGCAGAATGAAATTAACTTTGCTAGGACTTTGATCATGTACTTGCCAATGTCCAGAACTATGGGAAATATTTTTTTGTTTTATAAGTCACAGTCAGTGTTATTTTGTTATGGCAGTTCAAGTGACTTAGATCATATAGAGTGACGAGTTCGATAGCCTTCTGTCTTCAGGAATATTTTAAGAGAAAGAAATGATAAGAAACTAACACAAAAATATAGTACACGTGCAAAGAATGGCAAAAGAACACAATGCTAGCAGAACATTTAAAACTCATTTGACATAATTAAGAAATCCAGGAATAAAATACTGAATTCTAAATTAAGAATAAATGTTGTTATTGAGGTAGGTGCATTCCAGCTATCTACTTTAGGATATCATACAAATGACTGGTTGGTTTGGTTGTCCCCAAACCAACAGATTATCCATGGATTCTAGCTGGGTTGGTGGCCAACATTTCAACTAAGTACTAAAACTATCATCCTGGAGTTAACTTCAGATCTCAGATATTAAAGATTTACTCCTATAACTCTGAACTTCCTATACGTCTGACAGTTTATAAACTGGAGGCTCCCATATCCCACTCTTAGAGTTTGATGACTTTCTAGAATGACTTACAGAATTCAGAGAAACACATAACTTACATTTACTCATTTATTATAAAGAATATTATAAATTATACAATAAATCTAGATGAAAAAGCATTTAAGAGCTAGTATGGTGGTGCACTTTTTTAATTCCAGCATTTGGGAGGCTCAAATGGGAGAATTACAGGTTCAAGGCCAGCTGCAGCCACTTAGTGAGAGCCTATTTCAAACTAATGCAATAAAATAAAGAGCTGGAGTTGCAGCTCAACCAGGTAGAATGTCCCTGGGCTCAGCTCTAGTACCAAAAACAAAAACTCATAGGAAAAGATTTTCAAGGGTCCTGACATCAGGAACTACTACTCCTGTATAATTGTGAGTATCACACCCCCACATATGGATGTGTTCACCCACATAAAAGTCCATCAAATCTCATTGTTCAAGAGTTTTTATGGAACTTAAATCTCCAACCACACCCCATTTCCTGAGGTCAGTATATGAGGCTGAAAATTTAAACCCTCTCTCTATAAAATTCTCATGCTAAATCACCTTAATGGCATAAGATTAGGTTGACAAAAAAGGGGATCATTGTAAATAAAGAGACACTTCTATCACCCATGAGATTCCAAGAATTTTAGAAGCTCTTTGCATGGAAGCAGAGACAAAACCATATATATTTCTTATTATATCATAGGGACAAAACAGAAACAAGATCAAGAATGACAGTAGCTTGGACTGGGGTTCTGAAGGAGGAGGTTGAAAGCTGAGGATGCATTGGTATGGAGTAAAGAAGTGAATCTGGAATATAGAAGAGATAAACTTGAGAGAATGACCTAATTGACTAAAATTTGCAGTGTCAAGGAATGAGGGAAATAACAATGATGGTTCTGAGGTTTCAGTCTTACCATTCAGATTCCTGGTAAATATTGTATCAGATCCAAATCTGAAGGATAATGCTGTAAGTTTAGTTTGGGACACTATATAATTCAAAAGTGTATAGTCCTTCAGGTTAGGTTGTAGCAAGAATATGAAGAGAATATTGTAATTGCTTAGAGGCATTTGTTTAATAGTAACTCTATATATGGCTTGCTAATTATATTTAATTTTATGTGGAGCTATCCATACATTCCATATTTAGTAGCTGTTTACTCAATTCCTTTTTAAAACATACCAACAAAGATCATGTTATAAAATATGATTATTTCCACAATCTGATTCAGACCTCTGTGTGATACTTAGCTTGATAATAACTGTTTCAGAAAATCAGAGATAGATGATGGCTATAGGTATGTCAAACTTGAGTTCTGACTTAGGAGTCAAAAGAAGTAAATGAAGCAGTGTGTGATGGCACACACGTATAAATCCAGTAACTGGGAGGCTAAGGCAAAAGAATCACAGATTTGAGGCCAGCCTTAGTAACTTAGAAAGACCTTCAGCATCTTAGCAAGAATCTGCCTCAAAATAAGCAATTAAAAGGGATGAGGATATAGCTCAGAGATAGAATGCTCTTGAGTTCAGTCATTGGTACCAACAATAATTATCTTTGGTGGTACTGGGGGTGGGACCCAGAGGCTTTATACATTCAGGCTATATTCCCAGACCTATTTTATATTTTATTTGGAGACAGGGTATCACCAAGTTTCTGAGAGCCTCACTAAGTAGCTGAGGCTGTCTTCAAACCTGTGTGATCCTCCTGTCTCAGCCTCCTAAGCACAGAGATTACAAGCATGTGCCACCACGCCTGGATTACCAACAATAATTTTTTAAAAAAGCAATTTGTAGTGCCATTTCAGCTTTGTCTCTATCTTTATAGTGATTCACTCACCATTAGTTAATTTTTGAGGTCTGCCAATTAGTTCATAGACAGCGTGGTAATTTCAAAAGAGGAATTAATGAAAAAAATTGTTCATAGACCTTTCACAAAATTTAATATTATGATTTTTCTCATAAATCTCATTATGTCTTTAAAGTATACTAAGTTATTAAAGTATAATATTGTAAAAATGATAAAAGAGTGGTAATGGGTCAGTCACATTTCATCTCTAAAATCTTTTCACATCATCTGAATATTATTGCTTGTCCCAGTTATCTACTTCTTAAAAAATACTCCCACTTAATGGCTTAAATCAAAACCCTTTTATTACATCTTGTGACTTTGTGATTCAAGAATTTGATCAGGGCTCAGCTAGGCAATTGTTCTCTTCTACATTGTATAGACTGGGGTCACTGTATATTACTCAGCTGAAATTTGGCATAGTTTGAAAAGTTCTGAGATGACTCTGCTCATATGCTATAAGTATTAGTGCGAATATACACAAAGATAAGGGTAATGGACCACTCTTACTTTCCATGATGTCTTAGTGCCTCTCCACAATACCTCTCTTCTAGAGGAATATTTGGTTTTCTTACCTGATGTTCTGTATTGGATTTGTGTCCCTGTAGAGGTTATATTGAAGACCTAATCTCAGGAACCTAAGAATGACTTTATTTGGAAATAGGTTCATTGTAGTTAAGATTAGGCCATACTGAAGTAGGTTGGGCCCTTTCCTAAGATAACTGCTGTCCTTATAAAAAAGAGACACAGAAACACAGGCACACTGGAAGAACTCCATGTGATGAAGATGGAAGAGATTGGAATGATGAATCTGTAAGCCAAGAAATGCCAAGGATTGCTGGCAACATGAAAATGTAACAGAAAATTATTGGACAGGACAGCTTCTGCTCCAGGAGAGAGAGAGATAGAGAGATAGAGAGATAGAGATAGATAGATGAGAGAGAGAGAGAGAGAGAGAGAGAGAGAGAGAGAGAGAGAGAGATTCTTGATTTGAGATTTCTAGTCCCCAGAATTGTAAGATATTGAAAACAAATTCTGTTTTGTTAAAGCCAACCAATCTGTTGCACTTTCTTTTGGAAGAACCAGGAACTAGTACACATGGCAGGTCAGGGTTGCAATGCTAAGTGATCCAAAAGAGAGTAGGTAGACTCTGTCAGTATCTTAAGGACTCAAAGTGAAAACAAGTAAAGTAACACTTTAAATATAACACATTGGTCATAGTAGTTTCAGAAATCCCTCCCAGATTATAAGAGAGAGGACAAAGACACAATCTATTCATTGAAGAAGCATAAAAATATTGGAGATAAACTACCAGATTATTTACATCTGTTAAAAGTATGTTTTTGTTGATATTTTTCATATCTATAATTCACAAAATGTATTTTATATCAGACAAGTAGCTCATTAATGATACAATCAGAAAACAACCAATTATTTCCCCTTCCTACCCATTTTAACTTATTGTTTCAGGATAGTTGTTTCTATGATATTGAAAGAAATTTTGAGCAGGCTCCATAGTTTATCTGCTCAAACTTAGATAATAAAAATCTCATCCACTGTCAGTCACAAGAATAGACTCATTTAATAATTAATACACCCTTTCCAGTATAATAATAAAAGTCTCTGACTTCATTCAAAATTAACATTCACCCTGGACTTGTCTGCTTTATGTTGGCTGCTTACAATAGGGAAAATGAAGCATAATTATTATCTCTGAGTGTCCATCATGCCTAGAGAGCCCACATATTTCCTCATTAGATGACCTTCTGTTTCTCCAGGATTGGGATAGTGGATAAATAGGAAAGACAAATGAAGCAAAAAAGGCTGTGTTAGGATATGCAAGTTGCACATTGTACAAAAAAGGCTGTTTTAGGATATGCAAGTTGCACATTGTACAAAAAAGGCTGTTTTAGGATATGCAAGTTGCACATTGTACAACTTGTTCTACCATTTTCAATGTTATGGGGCAAGAAACATAGAATTTGACTGTTACAGATGAAAATCTGGCCTTTTATCTCTTTGGGGGCAAGTATTTAATATTGACTCTCTTAGAGTACATCCTTTATCCTTCCTTCTTTCAGAGTGTGCTTCTCCTTTACTTCTAGCCTAGTGAGAAAGGCACCAGGGAAGTTGTTGTGTAAATAGCTTGAAATTTAAGCACAGGTACTTGAAGGATGCAGTGGAAAGTTAAAAGGCAGGCTGAAACAGTCTAAAGGACTACATTAGAGGAGTGAGAATCATATACAACTGCCACTACAACAGTTCCTCAGGAAAAAAAGCAATTTAAAATTTGTGACAACAAGGGTAATTGAATACTCTTTGGAAATTTGATGATAAAAAGGAAATTTTGTTAATTTTTGTTTTGGTAATTATATTTTAAAGTATACTTGCATTTAGTGACACATGTTGGACTGGGTCATTTAAAAAAGTGATTTTCCCAAAAACTTTTTTCTAGAGAGAAAGAAAAGTTTATAAAAAGGCTGAAGATGGGCCTGGTATCACACATCTATAATCCCAGTATTTAGAAGGCTGATACAGGAGGATCTCAGAATCTAGGCAAGCCTTATCAGCTTGGTTCTATGAGGTTGGTTCAAATAAAAAATAAAGAGGTCTCAGGGTATAGCAAAAGTATAAAATGCCCCTAGGTCTTATCCTTAGTATCAAGAGGAAGGAAGGAAGGAAGGAAGGGAGGGAGGAAGGAAGGAAGGAAGAAAGTAAGCAAGCAAGCAAGCTGAAGATGTATCACTGAATTAAATATACAACTGCATGAGAGGCCCATGAAAGTGCCTGTGAAAGACAAAAGTACTAAAATAATAAGAGCAAATCAATATTGAATTAAGAGATTGATCAAATTGTCTATTAAGAACTTTCTTGTCTCTTCACTGCTCTGCCATCATAGGGAAAATGTACCAATATCTCAAAATGTTATATTCAAATGTAAAAGATGCATGGCACACAAAGAATCGATCCCTCAAAGTTATCTACACACTAATCCATGGAACGTGGAGATATATTATAATACATGGCAAGAGGGATTAAAACTGTAGGTGGAATTGAAGTTGTCAATCAACTGACATTGAGCTGGGGAGATTATCCTGGATCATTTTTGTGTGCCTGTGATAGCTTCTCATTGGAATGAAGATATACTTACCATAAATAACTTAAAAAGAGGAAATATTTATTTTGGAACATGCTTTTAGAAGTATGAGTCTCAGGTTGTATGATTCTATTGCTTTGAGGCTGAGACAATGCAGAACACCATGGTGGAATGGTCTAGCAGAGGAAAGCTGCTCAGGTTATAATAGTCAGGAAGGAGGGAGAGAAAGAGAGAGGAACAGAGATAGAGAGGAGAGAGAGAGAGAGAGAGAGAGAGAGAGAGAGAGAGAGAGAGAGAAGAAGAAGAAGAAGAAGAAGAAGAAGAAGAAGAAGAAGAAGAAGAAGAAGAAGAAGAGAAGAAGAAGAAGAAGAAGAAGAAGAAGAAGAAGAAGGAGGAGGAGGAGGAGGAGGAGGAGGAGGAGGAGGAGGAGGAGGAGGAGGAGGAGGAGGAGGAGGAGGAGGAGAAGGAGAAGGAGAAGGAGAAGGAGAAGGAGAAGGAGAAGGAGAAGGAGAAGGAGAAAAGAACAGAGACAAAAATATTTTTCCAGGTTATCCCCCTAATGACATATTTCTTCCAAGTAGACCCCAACTCTTAAATTTCCACCATTTCCTAATAAGCCATTCAGCTCTAAATTTAATCAGCTTAGTCTACTGATAAAGTCAGATACCCAAGAGCTCTACCTCTGAATACTACTGCATTGGGAACCAAGACTTATACATGAGCCTTTGGGGAACAATTCATATTCAAACTATAATAGGGTCCAATTTAAACATAGGGGTTCTTACAAGTTGAAGAGGGAGGCAGAACAAAGAGAACAAGAAATGACAACTTTAGGAGTATTTGCTCTAATATTGTTGGATGTGAAAAGCAGAAAGAGTCCCAAGAGCCAAAGACTGTGGGTGTCCTCTAGAAGATGAAATGAGAAAGGAAGCATATTATCTCCTAGAGTCTCCAGAAAAGAACTCAACCAACATCTTAATTTTATCTGGCTAAGACCAGTTTTAGATTTTTGACCACTAGAGCTAGCTATTCAATACTAAATTTATTTTGTTATAACAGCAATAGAATACAAATACAAGTACTAATACAACTTTTCTCAACTCAGTATATTGTCATTAGTGAGCTTAAATATAAATATAATATCACAAACAGCATTGGTCAAGCAAAGAAATGAATAAATATTGTGTAAATATTTATATTTACAATGATGTAATTGAAGTAATTGAAAGAGATTTCTGTGACCAGAAAATAATTTATATCATATTAAAAATTGTATTTTATTGAGCTTGTAATGCACACTTTCTTATTTTTCAGTGTGTTGCTATAAAACTTTGGCAAGTGGTGGCATTAAGCCACAACATTTTTTGAATAATTTTTTAATAAAACATGTTAATCTCTCTAGTAAGCCAATCACACTTTCACCAAAAACATGAAAAACCATATCTATCCAAAGATGAAATACATATAACAATAGATAGTACTCTTATTGAGGAATTTGTACAACTGATTGTAATTTTAATATCAAATATTAATTTCAGAGAGAAGGTAGAATGAGTAATTGGAAAGTCTCTTTTTTAAATCACAGGTCAATGGCATATAAGATGAAAGGCCAATTACTGATATTGAAGTGTTATAGCATTATTTTTATAGTATGACATATTCACTGATATGAAGAATCTGAATAAATTTTTGCCCTATATTGATAAATATATAGTTGAAAAGCACAGTATGCCTTTTGGTTCAGTTTGTCACTAAAGAATTCAAGCTATTTAGTTCACTTGTCCATTTTTATTAGTTTATTTGTTTTATTGGCAGTGAATTTTTTGAGTTCTCTGTGTATTCTAGATATTAGTCCTTTATCAGAGGAATAGCTGGCAAAGATCTCCTATTCTTTCTCTCTCTCTCTCTCTCTCTCTCTCTCTCTCTCTCTCTCTCTCTCTCTCTCCCTCTCTCCCTCTCTCTCTCCCTCCCCCCCTCCCTCTCTCTCTCTCTCTATCTCTCTCTCGGTTCTTGATAGTTTTCTTTGCTACACAGAAGTTCTTCAGTTTAATGCAATCCCATATATTAATCCTCATTTTAATTTCTTGTGCTTTTGAGGTCTTGTTGAGGAAGATTTTACCCATGCCTATTTATTGGAGTCTGGTCTTTTGCCCTCTTTGAGTAATTGCAAGGTCTCTGGTCTAATTTCCAGGTGTTTGATCCATCTTGAGTTGACTTTTATTAAGTGTGAGAAAGTAAAGTTTGTTTTCATTTTTCTGCATATAGTTAACCAGTTTTGCCAACACAATTTGATGAAGAGACTATCTCTTTTCCAGTGTATGTTTTTGGCCCCTTTGTCAATAATCAATTGGCTCTAATATATGAATTTGTTTCAGAATCTTATATTCTGTTCCACTGGTCTGTGTCTCTGCTTTTGTGCCAAAGCCATGCTGTTTTCATTACTACGGCTTTGTAGTATAGTTTGAAGTCAGGTATAGTGATGTCCGATATACTTTTGGTGTGATTACAAATTAGTGCAACCACTTTGGAATCCCCAGAAGAATGGGAACGAATCTACCATTTGATCCAACTATATCACGCAAAACAGTGGAATCAAAACTACCATAGTAATTGATGTATATTTATGTTTATAGCTGCACAATTCACAATTACCAAACTACAAAACCAACCTAGATGTTTATCAACAAATGAATGGATTACAAAACTATAGAACATATACAGAATGGAGTTCTACTCAGCCATTAAGAAAAATAAAGTTATTTCCTTTGCAGAGAAATGGATGGAAATGGTGGAAATGGAGAATACTATGCTAAGTGAGATTAGTTAGTCACAAAAATTGAAAAGCTGGATGTTCTCCCTCATAAACAGAAACTAGGAGGAAAGTATGACATAGGAGGGACTCCAGAAAGGAGATAAAACCTTAGTGATTGAAGGAGGGGACCAAACTGAGAGATATGGGAGGAAGACAGAAGATATAAAAATAAAAACATCTCAATGGACATGATGTACATCCACAAACATCAAAGCCAATTACTGTGCTGAGTGTGGGAAGGAGAGGAGGGGCAGAAAATGGGGTGGGAACTTTGAGAGGGCTCAATGACTACTGTGTGCATGTATGCTTCTATCACCCTGAACTTCAACAAAATATATGATTACAATGCACCGATAAAATAATTATGCTAAGGGAGAGTAGCTTTTTGTTCTGTTTTATTATTGTTTTTATTGAGTTGTTTATTGAATTGAATTTGATTTGATTTGAGCTTGCTCTGTTGCTTTTTTTAGTGAGCTCTGGTAGAGACTGAAAGAAAAACTTACTGGTTATAGTATTTATACGGAACCAATTTTTTGTTTCAATGAAGAACATTTCTACAAGATTGAGTGGAATTTACTTGAATGCCAGTACGTATGCTTTATTCATAGCAAATAATTGGTTAATATGCCTCTTAATTCGAATTCAGATTGAATGACATAGTGAAAGTTAACATTGTAAATATGATCGAATCATGTCCGTCACATGCATTACTTTTCAATATGCTGTGTGAAGAAATGTACAGTTAGAAGAATATAACTTCTCACATTGCAATATACTGATTGCTGGAGTAAAGGTGCTTACCTAACATTTTGAAAGAAAGGATGAGATTGAATATATGACACTAATAGAGTAGTTATCTCAAGTGAATTTCCTAAATCGCATATACCAGAGATATATTCAATATTTTTTTTCTTTTTTTTATTGGTGCACTGTATTCATACATCATAGTAGGATACATACTTTTGTAGACATACATGCACACTTTTCCCAGTCAGCCCCCACCCAATCCCCACCCCATTCTCTCCCTTTCCCTCCCTCCCATGCTTGGCTTAGTAGTTGACATCTAGCATTATGGCAATTTATCTAAAATTAAAAATGATAATCTCACATAACAGTTTCATTTGTCTGATACCAAGCTTTTGATGACTTAAAGATAACATTTCAATATTTCTTTTTGCTTTCTTTCTTACCAGAGAATATTTTTTTCTATTTTTTAGGTGAGACTATCATATATTTATATATTTATTTTTCAGAAAAAAATCTATCCTAATATGGAATATGGAGTTTAGGTACCCAAAACGATCTTGAAAAAGAACAAAGCTAGAAGATCTATATTTTCTGATTTCAAACCATATAAAGCTACAATAATTGAAACAGTGTAGTACTATTCTAAAGGCAGATATATAAACCATTGGAGTTAAATAAAAGCCTAGAGCTAAATTCTTCCCTATATTGTCAAGTTATTTTTGACAATATTTTAATAGCCCAAATTTATTAGTTCATGTCTAGAAGAGGTCAATTTTTAATGGTGAGGATAAAATATCAAATTCTTAAGGTGAAACTGGTATGCCAATAGCTCCAATATCAAGATATTTATTCTTATTATGTACTTGAAGATCTTCATCACTTATTAGAGACAGAAATGGATATGGTATAGTCACTCTCATGTGCTAAAACAGGACATGAATAAGTTGTTTTTGGAATCCAGGCCTGGCGGCCTACCCCTGTAAACCCAGGACTTGTGAAGCTGAGGTAGGAGAATCACAGATTTAAGGCCAGCCTTGGAGATTTAGTGAGATCCACAGCAACTTAGGAAGATTCAATTACAGAATTAAAAAAGGATTCGGGAATACCTGGTAGGTAGAATTCCTCCCAATTCAATCCCCTATACCACCTTGGAAATTTTGTTTTCAGGAAAGAATAAATTACTCATTTCATCTTTATTACCCATGTTAAAACATTCAGATTTCATCTACAGTGAAAATATTCATTTAAAATTCAGTTTTATCTTTAATAAAATATTCAGAAATGTTTAACAATAATTGCTACATTTTTGGTAATTGGTGATTGTGATTTTATATTTTCTAATTTGGTAGAGATAAAGAATAAACTCTGTGAGTGAAACTATACATCATTAAACCAGTTAGAGATACTTTTCTTTAGAACTATAAATAATTTACTTTCTCACTGATGGTAAATACTGACCTTTAATTCTTAAATCAAATTATATTTTAATTAAAATGTAATTAACCTTTTGAAAAAGACCTTTATTAGTTCTAACTGAATGTTTGTATACCAAACATTTTATAAATACTGGAGTACATTATTGCTAAATATCTTGTTATGGTTATAATTCTAACATTTCTTCCAATAGATATTATAACTAATATAGCCAGTCAGTTGTAGGTACTAAAGTAATGCTATAATATGTAATAATTTTTCTTGCCTTACAGAATCTGAACTTATTGGATAAGAGGCCAAATCACAACTATATATGTTTTTATGATAAAAAGAAAAAAATTACATAGGCTAAACTTGTGCCTTTTGCTAACTCATAAAATTAAGCTAAGGTATTGAACTTGGCTTCTTGTATTACAGTAGGCAATCCTACTCAATCTTTTTCTTACCATGAATTCATAGGAAATATAATATCTGGGTGGAAAATTGAAATAAAGTGAAAACATTGTTTGAAAACAGAGTAGATGTTCATCACAGGATCTTCTAGGCATCATCAAGTTTTAAATCTCCATAGCCATACATAGTTATCTCTGTAGACCTGATATTTATTTGTGAAATGGCTATTAGGAAGCTGTGGTATAGGGATTAAACACTTGATTTGTAGAATTAGAAAAATATAGGTGTGAGAGATTTTTATTCTAAGACTAATAGAGCACAGCTTTTACATTTTCAGAAAAGAAGCAATTGGATCTGAATTGTTCCTAAGAACTAGAAAATCTCATGGACACAATGTAGAAGATGAATTACTTAAATTTATGATGAGTTAATTTATCTAATCATCAGTTAATTTATCTAATCATCAGTTTATTCACCTATTGAATGGGATAATAATTACCTCACAGCATTTCAAAGAGCTAATGCATACTTTTATTCATTTATGCAACAAATAAGCACTAGGGACAAAGCACTGTGCTAGGCATTGGGAATAAAGCAGCAACAAAACCGTCATGATTCCTGGCTTAATGGAACTTACTGTTATTAGGGAAGATAGGTATTTAATAAGTAATTACAAGTGCACTGAGTACTAAAATTGTAGATTGAAATTACTCCAATTGCCAAATGTTAAGGATGGGTGAATATTAGGAGACTTCTGGATAAACAATATATTTATTCATTCTCAGAATTCATAAGCATTGAACTCTGGAAAATTGTGCTTTTCTAGTATCCCTATTTTATGAAGAATTTTGCATGTGATGTTAAAACTTTAGATATTATCCTAAAATGATAGAAAATAGCTTTGAAAGTTTAAGAAGAGTTGTAGAATGATTTGAATTGTGCTTAAGAATAAAAAATACATGGGCATAGGCTGCAAGATGAATTAGAGAATTCCCATCAAATGAAATGGAAGCAGTAATCAAGATAATGGAGAATAATATGACGGGGACTTTGGCCAGAAAGAGCAGCAGCATCCCTGAATAAATGGAAAATGAAAACACTTGAAAAAATAATGACAATGGTAGTGAACATGAGGAAGGAATTATCATTCCCAAATATACACTTTGGAAAATAAGATTCACTGCACAAAACTTTAGTTTTCCCTTTTTGATAGATAATTCTTTATTCAAAACAAGTTTACATTGACACGGTTTAACTAGAATAAATCAATCCAAATTCAAACTATATTAAGGACAAAACAGCTGACTGCTATATATAATGTAATAGTAGAGTTCCATCCAACATAGTGGGTCCTAGCTACATTGGAAGAGCTCTGCAAAGCAAAAATTTAATTAAAATAATTCAAAATTTTCTGTATAAATGAAAATTATGAGAGGTCAAAACATACAATGCATGTCACACACAAACAATGATATTAAATAACTTTTCCATATTCATATAGTTTCAAAGCACATATTTCTACCAATTAAAAACCACCAACTGACCTAGTATTTGAAATATCTTAGAAATATTATTCTTCAGCATTTAACATTTAACAATGTATCTATAATCACTTCTCTGAGTTCTGTCTTCATTTGTAGACAGTTGACTGTGTTAAACTGTGCTGCACCAGAATAATTTGCCTATGATATTTCTAGAGATATTAATAGGTTTTTGATGGAGCCAAGGGTACCTGAATTTTGAACAAAGATTTTCAATTGTTTCTAATATAGTAAATACCACATAGACATATTTTTAAAAATAGAATCAAAACAAAAACACCTTCTTAATGTTGTTCTTTGAAATATAACATTTAGAAATTCAGTTGAGCATAATTTATCTTTTCTCTGCTCATACTTTAAATAGCTAAGAATTATTTTTCAAATACAAAATCTTAAAGATTTACTGCTTCCCCTGATTTTATTATTTATTTATTTATTTATTTATTTATTTATTTATTTATTTATTTATGCTGAGGATTTAACTAAAGGGCATTCGACCTCTGAGGGAAATCCCCACACTCTTTAATTTTATTTTGAAACAGAGTTTTGCTAAATTACCTCACACTGGATTTGAACATGCAATTTTCCTGTCTCGGCTTCCCATATACCAGAGTCACAAGCATGCATCAAGACACCCAGCTTTTTCTCAGAATTTTATAGCTGTCTCTACTTAGATTCTTAATCCACCCTTTTTAAGGTAAATTTTATGTGAGATATGAAGTAAGACCCCAAATTCCTTCTGTTACATGGGCCTATACAGTTCTTCTAGAGCATTGAGAAGACTACTATTCTTTTTCTATTGGGTAGTCTTGTTCACCGACAGCCTCAGCTATTTAGTGAGGCCCTTTTCAACTCAGTGAGACCTGTTTCAAAAGTAAAAAAGTACTAGCCGGGCGTGGTGGCACAGGCTTGTAATCCCCGTGCTTGGGAGACGGAGACAGGCGCTGGTTTAAGAGACCCTCTTTCTAAAAAAAAAAAAAAAAAAAAAAAAAAAAAAAAAAAAAAAAGGATAGGTATGGGAGTATGGGAGTGTAGCCCGGAAGTAGAAGGGTTTTCCAGAAGGGTTTTCCAGGAACCCCAGTACCACCAAAAAAAAAAGTAAAAAGGACAAAAAAAGGGGGGTTGCTGGGTAACACACAAAAAACAAAATAGACTGCTGTTATTCTGATTCTACTTATGATTTACTTGTAGATCAGTTTGGGGAAGAACACCATCTTAACAATGTTGTTTTCATAGTATCAAGTTTTGCATTTATTTTATTAAATGTATTCCCCAGTAGTTTCTTATTTTGGTACCACGGAAAATGTACTTGCTCACTTCTTTTGGATAGTTCATTGCAAGTGCATAAACATGCAATTTTTTTTGTATAATAATCTTGAATATTCCAACTTTGATAAAGATAATTATTGGAAATTATCCACTGTTATTGCACTAGGGATTGGACTTAGGGACCTTCTACTTCTGAGTTACACTCAAGGCCTTTTAAAATTATTTTTTAAAATCTTAAAGCCTGGCATGTTGGCACACACTTGTAATCCCAGCATTTGGGATGCGGAGACCAGAGGATAGCAGTTCACGGGCAGCCTCAACTACTTAGTGAGGCCCTTTGCAACTCAGTGATACCCTATTTCAAAAATAAAAAGACTAAAGAATAAGACTGGGGATGGAGCTCAGAGGTAGAAGGCCCCCTGGGTTCCAGTCCCAGTACCACAAAAAAAAATGTAAGAAAGAAAATATTAAGATGATCTTGCTAAGTTACTGAGGCTGGCTTCAAACCTGTGATCCTCTTGTCTTACCTTTCAACATACTGGGATTGCAGAATGTACTTGAGTCTAGCAATAATATATATTTTAAATTCTGGATCTAATACATATAATATGTAGTATAATCTCATTACATATACATGTATATTTACAATTTTATTGATAGATTGTAGTCTCACATCATAATGTAATTCAGAGTGATGGCAACATACCTGCACACAGAGCACTTGATGAGCTCCCCCCACCTTGTTCCCTGTACATGCCCTTCCCTTACCCATACATGATATTGAGACTGACATTGGAATACATTTCTTAGTATTTTATAATTAAGCCATCTATGATTAAAATTACTTTATTTTTCAATCCAGATTCTTTAATATATTTTATGTATGTCTATTATTATTAAGACATTATTTTTACTAATTAATGGGATATAATGTGATAATTCCATTCATCCATTCATAAAGCATTGATCATATTCATCAATCCTTATTTTGTCCTTGCACCCCAATCTGGGACCTTTTCCAAACCCCAATAACTACTTCTACATTCAAGATGACTTTTTCTAAAATTTTCTTATCATAAGAAACAACCTTTCTCTATCTGGCTTATCTTGCTAACATTATGTCCTCCAGTCCATCCATATTCTTTGTGTGTGTGTGTGTGTGTGTGTGTGTGTGTGTGTGTGTGTGTTAGTGGGGATGGAACCCAGAGGCATTCTACCTTTGTGCTACACCCCTAGCCCTATTTTTTATTCTTTATTTTTGAAACAGGGTCTCACTGATTTGCAAAGGGCCTCACTAAGTAGCTGAGACTGTCTGTGAACCATGATCCTCCTGTGTAAGCCTCCAGAATGTTGGGATTACGCACTTGCACCACCATGCCCGGTTTCATCCATATTCTTAAAATCTTCAGTTTTATTCTATTAAATAATTTCCACTGTGTGTATGTATATATATGTATATATATATAATATTTTCCTTATTCATTTATCTATTATGAACCTAGGATAATTCTATATTTTAGCTATTATGAACAGTGCCATAATAATGCAGGTTTTTCTTTTGTTTTCTATGCTTACTTCATTTCCTTTGAATGCATACTCAGGTTTGGTATAGCTGGATCATAAAGTCATTCTATTTTTGATTTTTTGAGATGCCTCTATACTGTTTTCCATACATTATATACTAATTTACATTCTTATTAAGAGTGGATAAATGTTCTTTTTCTCCACATTCTTACTAGCACTTATTAATTTTAATTTTTGATACCAGACATTCTAACATGGGTAAGACAGTATTGATTTGCATTTCTTTCATGACTAATGGTATCAAGAAATTTTCATATATTTATTGGCCATTTACATTTTTCATTTTGAGAAGTGTCAGATAATTCATATACTTTCAGTTGGATTATTAGTGTTTTAGTGTGTGTGTGTGTGTGTGTGTGTGTGTGTGTGTGTGTGTTACTGGAGCTTGAACAAAGGAGTATTATATCTCTGTGCCACACTCATAGACCTATTTTTTGTTCTCGTGTTTGGGGGCTTTATATTGGCAAGCACTGCTTGCATTAATACCTTGAAATGTTTCCCCTATGTTTTCTTCTAGTAGTTTAGGAGTTCTGGGTCTTACAATAATGCATTTTGTACATTCTGACTGATTTTTGTACAGGGAAAGAAATAGAGCTTTAATCTCTTGCCTTTGTGTATCCAGTTTTACTAGCACCATAAAGAGTTCACCCTTTCTGCAATATATATTTTTTGTACTTTTGTCATGAATCAGTTGACTTTTGATGTGTGGATTTATTTCGGATTGGTTATAATGTTCCAATGATCTTTTTGTCTGTTTTTATGCCATGCCATGCTTGTTTTGTGATTATGTCTCTATTATATGTCTTAAAATCGGGTATTGTGATGCCTCCAGCATTCTTCATTTTGCTCAGGGTAGTTGTTTTAGGATTTGGGGGTCTTTTGAGTTTCTATGTAATTGTTAAAATTGCTTTTCCCATTTTGTAAAAAACTTGTTTTTATTTTCATGGTGATTACATTGAATCTGTAGATTGCTTTTATCAATATGGGCATTTTAACAATATTAATTTTCCAAATTCATGAACATGGGTGTTCTTCACATGTTTCATTGCCATCTTTATTTCTTCAGTGTTTTGTAAATTTTATAGTAGAAATATTTTTCTTAGTTAAATTTATTATGAGGCACTTTATTTTTATGCCAACTTGGATAGGATTGCTTTCCTGAGTTTTTTTCTCAGTGAAATTATTATTAGTTGTAATGGTTTGGATCTGAAATGTCCAACAAAGTCTCATATGTCCAGAGGTAGGCCTTTAGGGAAGGAATTGCATTATGACAGTTCTGACCTTATCTGAGGATTAACCTTATCTAATGGCTGAATGAACTGCTGGGAATTGGGGCCTAGTTTCAGGAAGTCATTGTGTCATATTCTGGAATGTTTTTTCTTCTCTATGGCCCCTTTTTCTCCTGCTAACTGGCTGCCATGAGTTGATCAGCTTTATTTGCCATCCCCTCCCACCATTATGTTTCTGCCTTGGAGACAGCTGATCATAACATGAATCTTCCAAAATGTTAACCCTAATACATTTTTCCTTCTCTATTATTCTTCTCAGGTATTTTGTTCACAGAATTGAAAAGCTGAAAAACGAATTGAAATATAGAAAATAGTAATTTTTGTGTGTTTATTTTTATCTTGTTTTTTGCTGAAATTGTTTATCTGTTATAACCATCATCTGGTAGGATCTTTAGGGATATATATATATATATATTTTTTTTTTTTCTGCAAACAGGGATAATTTGAATTTCCTCCTTCCTTATTTTTATCTTTTATTTTTTATGCAAATTGCTCTGGCTAAAATTACTTATGCTATTTTAAATAAGGATGGTGAAAATGCTTAATTTTTCTCTATCCTGTATGATGCTGAATATGGTTTTATTGAACATAGCCTCTATTACATTTTGGTATGATCTTAATATATCTAAATTATTCTGAAATTTTATCATGAAGGTTGTTGTATTTTATCAATAGCTTTTCCTGTATCTGTTGAGTTGATCATATGACTCTTATCTTTGATTATTTTATGTGATATATTATGTTTATTGATTCATCTCTGGAATGAAACTGAACTGATTGTGGTATATAATCTTTTTGATGTACTGTTGAATTCAATTTCATAGTATTTTTTAAGTATTTTGTACCTATATTCATCAGGGACATTGGTCTATAATTTTTTTGCTATTGTTGTTGTGTCCTTGCCAGATTTTGTAACAGGGTAATAATAATGTCATAGGATGAGATTGGGAGTGTTTACTTTTTTTCATTTTATGGGACAGCCTGAGGAGCATTAGTGTTAATTATTCTTTTTAACTTTTTGATGCATTGTAAATTTAACATCATCTTGGGGTATAGAGTGTCAGACAAATACATGTACATAGTTTTGGGTGCCTTCCCTACTTAGTCCCTTAACTCACCTCCCCTTCCCCATGCATGTCTTTCATAATGGCATTGGTAGTTTTGTATACATTCATGACATTGTTTCTACTATTACACTCTTTATGGCTTCATCTCCCATCTCTAAGAATCCTAAGTCATTCCCCAGAAGTCTCTGCTCATCTATCTGATGTTGCCCTTATTTCTAAATATCTCTCTAGCTTCCACATATAATAAAAAACATACATCTACTCATTTTGTAAGACTGGATGTACTCAGTATGATATTTTCAAGTTCTATCCATTTTTCTGCAAAAGGTGTGCTTTTTTTCTTCTTTATGCCTGAAAAATTTCAATTGTGTGTAAGGTACAATTGTGTGTAAGGTACCCATCAACAGATGAATGGATCATAAAATTTTGCCATATACACACATATAATGTTAATTATTCTTTAAAAGTTTGGTAAAATAAAGGACTGAAACTATGTGGGTTTTGGCATTTTTTGTTGACATAATTTCATTCCTTATCCAACCTATTTACTTGCTATGGGTATATTTAAGTTTTTTGTATAATATTCATTTAATTTTTATTATGTCATATGTGTCTGGAGATGTTTCCATTTCTTCTAGACTTCCCAATTGTTTGAATATAGATTTTTTTTGGTGTGGTACTGGGGTTCCTGGAAACCCTTCTACCTCAGGGCTATACTCCCAGACCTCTTTTATATATTTTTTAAATTTGGAAACAGGGTCTCTTAAGCCATCCTGGCTTTGAACCTGCGCAATCTTCCTGTCTCTGCCTCCCAAGTGCCGGGATTACAAGCATGCGCCACCAAAAACCTATATTGGCTGAATATAGGTTTTTTTTTTTTTTAAATGTCTTAATGATCCTTTGAATTTCTGTGGCATAAGTTCTAAATGTGACTTCTACTTATCCTTATTTTATATAAGATTGGTAATTTTTAAAAAATATTTTCAAATAATCATCTCTGTTTTATTAACTTCTTATATTATTCTTTAAGGTTCTATTTTATTTATTTCTTCTCTAATCTGTATTTCTTTCCTTCACTAATTTTGGGTTTAGTTTATTCTTACTTTTCAAGACTTTGAGACACACTACTAGGTTGCTTATTTGAAATCATTACATTTTTTTATATAGACATTCATTGCTCTAAAACAACCTTTTGTACTATTCTCTATTTTACAGGTTTTGGCATGTTGTGTTTTCATTTTCTTTTGTTCCAAATATTTTTAAAATTTTCCTTCAGACTTTTTCAATGACCCATCATTCAAAGTGTTGATCAATCTCTCTATATTCATATAAAAGTTGCTGTTGCTTTTCAACCTTAGTTTCATCTAAATGTAACCAGAAAAGAAATATAGCATAATTCAAAAATTTTCCATTATTTTTTAAAATTTTTTGTTGGTGTATTGTTATCATACATCTTGTTGAAATTCAGGGTGATAGCATACCGTCATAAAGTACTTATTGAGCCCTCCCCCAGTTCTCACCCTAGTCCCTCCCTCTCCCTTACTTTCTTTGCTAAGCACCCTGATTGGCGTTGATAAAATTGTGTATGTTCATCATGTCCATGAGATGTTTCACTCTTTCCCCTTCTCATCTCTCTTAGTTAGGTTCCCTTCACTCAACTAAGGTTTCTCTTTCTTTGTCTTGAGTCTCTCCTATGTCAAATTTTTTCCCTAGCTCCAACATATGAGGAAGAACATCCAACTTTTCACTTTTTGTGAATGACTAATCGCACTTAGCATAGTGTTCTTCAGTTCCATATATTTCTCTGATAATGACATAATTTTGTTCATGTTTGAATAGAATTCTATTGTGTATATATTCTATAGTTTTGAATCCATTCATTTGTTGATAGCTCAACTGTAATACATTCATCTGTAATCTATTTGTAATCTATTCAACTGTTGATGAACATTCCATAGTTTGACAAATGAGAATTGTTCAGCTATAAACATAGTTATGCACGCATTATTCTGGTAGTTTTGTTTCCAGTCTTTTGGGTAGATACCCAGGATTGGTATAGCTGGATAATATGGTATGGTTATTCTCATTCTTCTGAGGATCCTCCACACTGTTTTTCAAATGGTTGACCCCACTTTCTCACCCTGCACAAGTGTCAATTCAACATGCATCAAAGACCTGGAAATTAGACCAGAGACCTTGCAGTGACTTGAAAAAGGCATAGTACCAACACTCCAACATATAGGCATTGGTAAAAACTTCCTCAAAAAGACCCCAAAGGCACAAGAAATGAAAATTAGGATCAATACATGGGATTGCATTAAACTGAAGAGCTTCTGTGCAGCAAAGGAAGCCATCAAGAACCTTAAGAAAAAGCCAACAGAATGAGAAAATTTTGCCAGCCACTCCTCTGATTAGAGGAATAGTATATAAAATAGAGAAATCAAGAAACTCACTACCAAAAAAACAAGTGATCCAATGAAAAAATTAGCAAGTGAACTAAATACACACTTCACAAAATAAGAAATACAAATGGATAATAAATGTATGAAAAAATGTTAAACACCATTAGTAATCAGAGAGATGCAAATTAGAACTACCCTGTTTTACGTAACCCCAATTAAAATATCAATCATTATTAACACAAACAATAACAGATGCTGGAAAATAGGTGGAAAAGTAAAAATTGTTATACTGTTGTTCATACTTTCTTAAAATTGTGTTATGGCCTAATGTATAGTTTATAATAGAGAAAGTACCAGGTACTCTTTAAAGAAAATATGTATTCTGCAGCTTTTGGGTGAAATGCTATGTAATATATGTTTATTTGATCTATACAAGAGATTAATTTGGTGTTTTTTTGTTGTTGCTTAATCTTTTTGTCTGGATAATCTATTTATTAGTGACTATGGGGCACAGAAATCTCCCACATTAGTATATTGGGGCCCTTTTTTATAATTAGGTATAATGGTATTTGCTTTATATAATTGGGTGCTCCAACATAGAACACTTATTGTTACATAATTGGTGATATCTTCTTGATATAATTTTTATGATTTTTATATAATGACCTTAATTGTTTCTTGTAATTTTGTCTTAAAGTTTATTTTGTCAGATATGAGTATATCTTTCTCTAAATGATTTTGGATTCCATTTGTTTTAATCATCATTTTCATCTTTCTACCTTCAGTCTGTGCTATCTTTACCAGTGAGGTGAGTTTCATAGGGACAACATATTCCTGGGTCTTATATTTTAATCCTTTCAGTTATTCTGTGTCTTAATAAAGAATTAAGACAATTTACATTTAGACATGTGCCTTTTATTTTGTTGATTTTTTCAAGTTACTATGAACATTTTTATTGAATCATCATTAATTTGTGTTTTGATAGTTTACCATATTAATAATGTTTGATTCTTTCCTATTTTTCATTTGTATATTCACTTTTTTGCAAGATATTTATTTTCACATACTATCATACTAGTAGGTATATATTTTTTTACATTTCTGGAAGCAGAACTACCTTAAATATTTTTTGTAATTCTGATATGGTTGCTCTGACTTTCCTTAGTTGTTTTGTTGTTGCTAATTTTTTGTTTGTTTGGGGGTGGATTGGGGGAATTTTTAGTTTGTTTTTATTTTTGCTTTTATTGGTAGGTCTTTATCTTTCACTTCTGAAGGATATCCTTGTTTGGAAGAATCATCTTGGTTGTCAGTTATTTTCTTTCAATACTTCAACTATACTATTCCATGCTTTCTTGGCATTTAGGACTTCTGCTTTGATATTTGCTGTTTGTCTAATGGGGTTGATCTTAAATGGGCATTCGTGCACACCTACATTTTATTATACAGTTTTAAAGTTATTTATTTGCTCTGTGCTTTAAATTATTTAATTATAATATGTCAAGATAGGGACCTTTTCTAATCATACCTATTCAGAGTTCTACATGCCTCATATACCTAGATATCCATATAGTTCCAAGAATTATGAAATGTTTCTAATATTATTTTACTTAATAATTTTCTATTCCTTAGCTTTTATTTTTCCTTTCAAGTATGCCATTGATGCATAAATTTATCTTTTAATGATGTCTTAAAGATCTTAAATGCTTTTTATTTTTTCTTCTTTCTGAATGTGACTTTAAAACACCTGTAATCAAGGTCTAATACTTTTTTAAATTTTTATTATTATTTATTTTATATTTTTATTGTTTTGGTGCATTGTAGTCACACATCTTAATTGGGTACAAGATGGTAGAGGCATACATGCACACATCACTCATTTAGCCCTTCCCCATTTCCCATTCAATCCCTCCCTCCTTCCTCCTTATTATCATCAGCTTAGTGATTGCTTAATTTAATCTGTTGTTGAGGCTTTCAACTGAATTTTTATCTGACTTATTAAGCTTTTCCATTCAAAGATTTCTGATAGGTTCCTTTCCAAAATCTCTATGTATTTGTCAGATTTTTCATGTTTGTGACAAAAATACCTGACATGCATAACTTAAAAAAAGAAATCTTTATGTAGGGGTCATAATTTTAGAGGTTTAGAATGATTCAAAGTTCTGTCCATGGTCAGCCAGCTCATAGTAGCAGAATGGTTTGGTGGGATACATTAGGGGATGTTGAGGGAAGTGGCTCAAGGTAGCCAGGAACAGTTGCATTTCCTGGCCATGCTCCCAGAGATCTACCCCTGTTTTCATGTCCCAGCTCTGAATGTAGCTACACAACACAACATATAAATTTCTCTTGGTGCAATTTATATCCAAACTAAAACACTCTAACTCAATGATGTATTTTTTGTTCATGTTCTACACTGTCTTCCTAATTATATTTACCTATTAATCTTTATTATCCTGTATATCACTGAGCATTTAAAAGTTATTTTGAACCATTTTTTGGGTATTGGAGATTGAGCCTAGAGGCGTTCTACCTTCAAGCTATGCCCCAGCTCAATTTTTTACTTCTTCTTTTGGAGACAGGGTCTCACTAGGTTTCTGAGAGCCTTGATATGTTGCTGAGGCTGGCTTTGAACCTGTGATCCTCCTGTCTCAGCCTCCCAAGTACTGGGATTACAATAATGAACCACCATGCCCAGCTTTTTTGAACTCTTTATCAAGTATTTTATCTACTTTCACATTTTTAGAGTACATTACTGGAGAGTTATGACCTTTAATAGGTGTCATGTTACCTTGTTTAGTCATATTTCTTGTATTTCTATTATGAGATTAGTGCTACTAGTGAAATGAATATCTTTACTACTTTTTTGGGGTGGTTTTTCAGTAAGTCATTTTCTCTTTAGGATGTGTCTCAGTTTGTTAGAGATGTGGAGTTTATTTCTAGTTGGGCACCATACTGTTATTTCTTAGCTTCTTTGTTTGTGATCAATAAATTCTAAAGCCAGGTATAATCCCAACGTTCTGGAGGCTGAGACCAGAGGATTGCAGTTCTCAAACAGCCTCAGCTACTTAGGGAGGCCCTCTGCAACTTAGTGAGACCCTGTTTCAAAATGAAAAAAAAATAGGGCAGAGAGTGTAGCTCAGAGGTCAAATGCCCCTGGGTTCCATCCCCAGACCCACAAAAAAAAATCTAGCACACTGCATACTATATGGTTTTCAGGGAAACCTACTATCTCTGTGGGCCATGCTTGGGTGAGGACACTCTTAGCAGTAGAGGCAGGTGTGGGATAGATAGCAGAACACATGGGGGAGGTCCACCTGTCTAGTGACTCCTAAAACAGAAGTGATGACCACTATTATTCAAACTGAAGTGATGGGGACTTTCTCAGTCACTGTAATAATTTATTTTGTTTATTTTTGTTGGTGTATTGTAGCCATACATCTTAATGGAGAAAAAGATGGTAGAGGCATACACGCACATATCACTCACTTAGCCCCTCCCCACTTCCCATCCCTTTCCTTCCCTCCTATCTACTTTTCATGTTTGGCATAGTCATTGACTTTGATATGTTTGTGAAAGTACATCAGTCACTGTTGATATTGGCTCTGTTACTTGAAAGAGTTTATAGTGTAGGTTGTTCCAACAGTGGTAAAGAGTCTGAAACTCTTGTCCTCTGATTAGACACTGGTGCAAGTCAGGTGTTTCATAAATAGAATTAAGGGCAGGATTCACAGTACTCCTTTGGTGGCCCTCATACTCTCTCTTATCAGGAATGCAGGATGATTAGAAGTTCAAATGTGACCTACTCAGGCTATTCACATAGATGTGAATTTATAACACAAATTCAATGAACTTGTGTTATTCCTCTTTGCTGCTGCAGTGGGCATGCCAAAACTGGAGCAGGACCTTAGACAACACCTAGGTGTGCACTGATAGGAATGGGGCAATGGCTAAGGCTGTTCCTTCTCTTCACCAATTTTTTTCAGTTGTAATGGCCACTAAAGATTGAGGAGGGGTGTTTTGTGTCAGGAGCTTGGCAATATTACTATCAGCTGAGGCATTTGTAGGAGCTAGAAAGAGCAGGAAACAGCTAGCACTGGGCAAAATTTCCCTCCTGCTCTACGTATACTGTGTATCCTTGGGGCAGGCCAATAGCCAGAGTCATGGGGCATTTCTTAACACAACCCAGCATAACTTGTAAGTAGGAGAGCAGTGAAACCACAGCACTCTTTCTCTACCATTTTAGTGTCAGGTGCCTTTGTGCAGTGCTAGGAGAGAGGTGACAGAAACCGTGTGGGCAAAAACTTTAGTATAAGCACCCAAGCAAAACTAGACAACTGGCAATGATCCTGGTTTCAGAGGGCAGATTCCTGAATCTCCAAGTTTTTGAGGACTGTACTTTTCTTTCCTCTCTATGACGAATCATCTTTTCCCCACAGTTCAGCATGCTCAGCCAGGTTTAAGTCAGTTACTCTACTGATCCCATTTGGGTTTCTAAGGCAACTACCTACTGAGCCAGTGTAGTAAAATGTTTGTGGGTTCCCAGAGATGAGAAATGCAGGTATTCTGATCTCTGGAGATGTACTAAATAAAATAATAGGTACTTTCTCAAGATGAAACCTGACTATAGTACCCCAGAGATTTGTTAGGTAATGGAGTGAATTCCTTTTCCAAAGACAGGCTACTATGCAGATTTTAGTTTTCTTATCTACATGATTTGTTACTCTGTAAGAGTTGGGAAACTTGTTAATAATCAAGATTGTCAGTGTATATGTTAGTAATTTGCCTGTACTTTCACTTGGAATGTATCAAGATAGTTTGCTTTTCTTGCTATTCTGCTATCCACAGTATTTCTATTCAACATGGTTACCACTTTTCTTTATATATTTTATTGGTGCATCATAATTTCACATAATAATGTACTTCACACACAAATAGATGCACACTTGGTGAGATTTCCTCCAGCTCCCTCTGAACTGCTTCTTTTTTCCCTTCATAAAGATATTGAAATTGCCAGGCGTGGTGGTGCACGCTTGTAATCCCTGTGTGGGAGGTGGAGACAAGAGGATCGTGCAGGTTCAAAGCCAGTCTCGCTGGCTTAAGAGACCCTGTTTCCAAATAAAAATATAAAAAATAGATATGGGCGTGTAGCCTGGAGGTAGATGGGTTTCCAGGAACTCCAGTACCACCAAAAAATGATTGAAATTGGCATTTGTATTTTTACATACGTACATAATGTTAATGGAAGTGTTTCCTTAATTAATTTTGCATCCATTACCACCACCCTCCTTCCTTAGACCACCTCCCTCACTCTACTGCAGTTTCTCTTCCAATATATAAAGTCCCTCCATATCCCAATTACTCTCTAGCTTCTGCATATGAGGGAAAACATATGATCCTTGTGTGATTGGCTAATCTCATTTAACACGATGTTCTACAAGTCCACTCATTTTTCTAAAATGATGTATTCTTGTTCTTCTTTATTACTAAGTAGAATTTGATTGTGTGTATATCGCATAATTCAGTAATTTATTCACCTAGGTTAGTTCCATAATTTGGCTACTGTTAATTATGCTGTTATAAACATGGATATACATATGTTACTATAAAATTATGATTTTAATTCCTTTGAAAAGACATGCAGGAATTGTCTAACCAAATGGTTTCCATTTGTATACTGTTTAGTTCCAGTCTTAGTACCTCTTACCTAAATATTCACATCTGTTTCTTTGTTTCTTCTTTGTGGAAGACAAGGTTGAGTGTTGAGTGCCTATATTTTTAAATTGGTATTTTATTCTTTATCACTGAGTAAAATTCCATTGTGTACACATCCCATAATTTTGTAGTCCATTTATCTGTTGATGGTCATCTTTGTTGGTCCCATAGTTTGGCAATTGTGAATTGTGCAGCTATGAACATAGATATGCATGTATTATTTTTATTTTCATTCTTTTGGGTAGATACCCAGAAGTGCTATTGCTGGATCAAATGGTAGATTTGTTCCCATTCTTCTGAGGATCCTCCATACTGTTTTCCAAAGTGGTTGCACTAATTTGCAATCCCAACAAAAATGTATTAGAGTTTCCAATAAATTTATTTTAGCTTCTTTGAATTTGTTCTCTGGTAAATCTATCATCTATTGCCCTTCAAAGTCAATTTCTAATTGTGGTGGTTTCGTTATGTTTATGGAAGAGTCTAATGTTTCTTCATGTGTGATTTTTATTTTTTTATTTTATTTTTATTTTTTTATTTTTTTATTTTTTCATATTTATTTTTAATTGGTGCACTGTATTCATACATCATAGTGGGATACATACTTTTGTAGACATACATGCACACATTGCCCAGTCAATCCCCACCCGATCCCCACCCGATCCCCACCCCGTTCTATCCCTATCCCCCCCTCCTATGCTTGGCTTAGTAGTTGACATCTAGTATTATAGCAATTAATCCAAAATTAAAAATGATAATCTCACATAACAGTTTCATTTGTCTGATACCAAGCTTTTGATGACTTAAAGATAACATTTCAATATTTCTTTTTGCTTTCTTTCTTACCAGAGAATCTATTTTTTTCTATTTTTTAGGTGAAACTATCATATATTTATATATTTATTTTTCAGAAAAAAAAATCTATCCTAATATGGAATATGGACTCTAGGTACCCACATCGATCTTGAAAAAGAACAAAGCTAGAAGATATATATTTTCTGATTTCAAAACATATAAAGCTACAATAATTGAAACAGTGTAGTACTATTCTAAAGGCAGATATATAAACCATTGGAGTTAAATAAAAGCCTAGACCTAAATTCTTCCCTATATTGTCGTTATTTTTGACAAGGTTTCCACGAACATTTGGTGGTAGAAATAATAATCTTTTAACTAAATATTGTTGAAACATAATAATTACATGGAAAAGAATAAAATTGGACCCTTACCTAATCCCATATACAAATATTAACTCAAAATAGATAATAGACCTAAATATAAATCTTAAGACTATAAACTTTTAGGAGAAAATCTGGGTCATAAAACCTCACAACATTGATATTGGCAGTGATTTTTTGGTTATGATTTCAATGGCACAGGCAACAGAAGAGTATACAAACTCCCTAAAAAATAAAAAACATATTGTATATCCAAAGACAATGTAAACAGAGTTAACAATTACTAATAGAATGGGATAAAATATTTCCAAATGCTATATCTGAAGGTATATTAATATTCCAACTAGAAATCCTAAAAATTAACAACAATAAAGGCAAACAATACCCTTTAGAGATAGGTAACAGACTAACATAAATAATGAATCTCCACAGATAACCAATCTTAGTTGTCTGTTGGATGGAAAATCTTGTTTCTCTAGTTCTGATGTGTGTTAACTATTTCTTCTTTGTAGTTAATCTCTTTGAGTATTTTCTCTAGTGCTGGTTTTGAAGACATAAATTCCTTCAGTTTCTGTTTGTCATGGAAACTTCTTATTTCTCCATCTAATTTGATAGAAAGTTTTGCTGGGTAGGAAATTTTTGGCTGGAAGTTGTTTTCTTTCAAAATTGGGAATATGTTACTCCAAGCCCTTCTGGCTCTCATAACTTGGTTTGGGAAGTCTGGAGTGATTCTAATTGGTTTGCCTCTGAATGTCACTTGGCCCTTTGCTTTTGTTGCCTTTAAGATTCTCTGCTTGGCTTCCACATTGGTCATTTTGACAATTATGTGGCGTGGGGATCCTCTTCTCTGATCCTGTCTTAAGGGAGTTCTATAAGTTTCCTGGACCTGCGTATCGACCTCTTGCTCTATGTCTGGAAAATTTTCTGCTATTACTTCCTTGAAGAGATTGTTGATCCCTTTAGTTTCACTTTCTTTTCCCTCCTCTATTCCAATTATTCTTAGGTTAGCTCTCTTAAAATGGGCCCATATTTCTTCAATATCAGATTCCTGCTGTCGGATATTTTTTCCTAGATTAGAAACTATGCGTTCATTTTTGGAATGATCATCTTCTAAGAGCGAGATTCTGTTCTCCATGTGTTCTAATCGGTTGTTTGTACTTTGAATTGAGGCCTTTACTTCATTAATTGCATCCTTTATCTCTTTTTGGCTCTCTCTGAGTTCTTTTCGAAGCACCTCTATTATTTCTACAGTTATTTTCCTGATTTGATCTTCTAGAAATCTCTGATTTTCTGTTTTATCAGGTTCTGATGTTGTGGGGTTGTGAGCATTCATTGCTCCAGTATTATTCCTCTTTCCCATGATTTTGGAAGTTTGTGCCTTCTCTGGGTTCTTCCCTTGGGTCACTATGACTTCACTTAAGGTGCTCTGGATCTCGAGTCAGTAGTATCTCAGACCCCACTACTCCTTTACTGGGTTGTATCACAGAGTCTCTGACCCAGAGAGTCGATAGAGGCTGCTTTAGACCGTGGGGGGTGCCAGGTTGCACGTTCTCCTATGGTGTGATATCACTGCCACCGCCCCTCTCCCACTGGGTCAAGTCCCAGTGAGTACAGTACTGGGATTTCTCCGCTGTGGCCCGCAATTTGACTCACTGTTCTTGAGTACGCAGATGTAGCTGTAGTGAATTCGGTGCTGCTGCCGCCGGTGGCAATATGGCGCCGCTGCTACGCCCTCGGCTGTTGGGCTGGCGTTTTTTTTTTTTTCTTGGTTTTGATTTCCACTCTGAATCCCTGCAGCGTGTGCTGAGCTCAGACACTGGGAGCTTTAGATGTCCTCTGCACCGAGAAATCCCGCCTGGCTGTTCCGCAGCGGCTCCCCTCGGCTTGCTGTGGCCGTCCCGTGAATTCGCCGGCAATATGGCGCTGCTGCTGCATCTGCCGTGTCCTCAGGCGTGAGGATCTCCTCTGTGGCTCTGTTCTCAGTCCGCTTTCTCTCTGGAGCCTGGTGATTTTTTTTGTTTCTCTGGTGATGTTGTTTTCTGGCTTTGAAAGGCGCTGATTTTGTGGTAATGGATATTTGTTGTTAGCGGGGCTCTTAAGCCCCGCTTTTCTCGGTCGCCATCTTCCTGGAAGTTCCTCTATTTTTTTAAATTAGATATATCAGATATCATATTAATCAACTCTGGATACTACCCTCATTCTATATACCCCCCAGTTGTTATTGTTTGCTTATCTTTAGTGGCTTAGCTACTTAGCTAACTACATTTCTGTCTTTTAGCATTGGATATTTGTGAGTTGGAGGCTTCTTTAATAATTTAAAGAGTTTATGTGTTTAATTTATTTGTTTGTTTTTTTTTTGCCCACATTCAGCCAATTAAATATGACTTGGAAGTTCCCTCTCTAATGGCTACAGAGGGTGTGCAGCCTTGGTTTTGTGCACTGTCTTCCACACACTCAGGAATTAATATATTACTATCTTAAAGTGTAGATTCTCAGAAATCTCTGCTCGGAAGTAGATTCTTATTCAATAAACATTTTATCAGAGGTGGAATTTAATCTCCTTGATCCAATGAAGCTTTTGACCTGTGTGGCTTGGGGAATGCTACCATGCTTTCACGTTGGACAGGACTTACACCTGTTCAACTCTAATTGTAATTTGTGTAGCTGAGGCATAACTTCGGGGTGCTCTACTGTTTTATTTTATGCGGAAGTTTCCAGGCAGTCTCATTTTTTTTGAAGATTTAAAGAAATTTATTAGAAAGATAGAAATACAGAAAATAGAAATACAGCCCCCCATGCCAAAAATGGCATGGGGGGTGAATCGAAAAGAATACACCCAGGAAGTCTCATTTTAAATGCAATCTTTTACTTGTGTGTGTGTGTGTGTGTGTGTGTGTGTGTGTGTGTGTGACTAAGTATTGAAATCAAGACCTTACACATAATAGGCAGGTGTTCTACTACTGAGCTATACCCTAGACTTTTTAATTGTTCTTAAATAAAATCATCACTGTTTTAGACAAGATCCATAAATATGGAGTTCTAATTTTTTTTTGTTTTAAATTGTATCCTCAGACAGGATGAGTGGTCTAATTTTTCTTCTGAAAAGTCTTTAACCCTGGAAAGAACTTCTGTACTATTGCATTAAGACTGAGGCTGGAGGCCCATTTTCCACAGAATTACATCTCAATCTACATATAGGCATTTAGTGGGCTAGCAGCCCATAGTCTTCTAAGTTTGCCTTACACCACTCTAGAAGTTCTGCCATGTGAGCAAGGTAGGATTGATTAGATATGTTTGGGGCCCCAATATTCTCAGCCTACTGAATCTGGGGTAGACTTTCCAATTTATGAGTAGAAATTTGGAGGACTACCAGAGGTCTGATCCTCACAAATGTACATGTCTGGAACAGCTCTTCAGTGCCAAGAGATTATAATCTGCTCTTCTTAGAGTGAAACAAGAAGCTCAGACTACGAAACTGGAGGAGAGGAAACCTCGACTTGCTTGGAAATACATGCTTAGAATCCTAAGGATACATATTCTGTAAAAGAACAGTAGGAGAGAGAGAGAGAGAGAGAGAGAGCGAGAGCGAGAGAGAGAGAGAGAGAGAGAGAGAGAGAGAGAGAGAGAGAGAGAGTGCTCAGAGCTTAAGAAAGAGACTGTGACTCAAATGCCAGAGTCTGTCTTGTTTTTAGTAAAGTTTAGTAATTTTTTTCAAATAAACATTTCTCTATTTGAGGTACACCCTTAGGGCTATTTCCAAAGATTGCACATGACATACCCATTTTTTTAAAGAAAAAAGTATTTTTGCCATTAAAATTATTGTTTATCCAAAAAGAAAGTGTGCCTATTCTTCACTTTATCATTATGGAAGCCCCCTTAAAGAATATTTTTAATTATACAAATTTATAGGAACTATGTTTATATAGGTATCATATTGTATATTGCTTTATCATGTTCACTTTAACCTAAACATTATTTCTGTGATTTATTCATGTTGTTGCAATAACTAACATATTTATTTGTTACTTGTTTGTGTAAAATAAAATAATCTTGTTCTCTATTATTGTTAAAATTTTAATCTTTATTACTTTTTACTAATCTCAGTGCATTGCACACTTTAACGATATTCATACTGATATATTTATGTATGCACATAATGTTTTTTGTTCTGTTTTCTTACCTAAACCCCTTCTTTTTTCTCTGTTCCCTCACATGTTTTGACTCTACTATTTCATTGGTGCCTCTAATATTCTTTGTGAAGATCCTTTTATTTTTCTCCTTTTTTCTTGCTTCCACATATGAAAGAAAACATGAACCCTTGATTTTCTGAGTCTGGAATCTTATGATATCCTTCACTTTTATCCATTTTCCAGCAAATGCATAATTTGGTTTGTCTTTATGGTTAAGTAAAGCTTCATTGTGTATATACAGCACATTTTATTTATCCATTCACCTGTTAACAGACACATAGTCTGGTTCCATTACTTGACTATTATTATGAATTGTGCTACTATATACATGAACATGCATATACCACTGTAGTAGGCTCAATTTAGTGGGGTTTTTTGTAAAGATACTGAGATAGTGGTATAACTGGTCTTATGGTGGTTTGAATCTTAGTCTTTTGAGGAATCTCCAGAGTGACCTCCAAAGTGGTTGTAATAATTTGTGATCTGAACAATAGTGTATAAGTACTCCTTTTCCTCACATCCTCACCATCATTTATTATTTTTTAATTGATGATTATCATTCTAACTGGAGTGAGATAAATATGTATAGTTTCTATTTGCATCTCCCTAATTGCTAAGGTTGTTGAACATATTTTTCGTACATTTGTTGGCCATTTTTATTTCCTATTTTGAGAAATTTCTATTTAGTTCCCTTTCCCATTTATTGATTTCAGCTTAGTTTAATTTTTGTTGTTTTATGGTGCTACACATTAAACTCAAGGACTTATGCATGCTAGGCAAACACTCTGCCTCTGAGCTACATTGCCAGGCCCCAGAAGTATTATTTTAATATGATTTTATTGATTCATTATAGTTTCACATCATAATGTAAATCATGTTGATAATGACATACCTGCACATAGCACTTGATGGTCCCCACCTGCCGCCCCATTTCCCCTCTTCCCAGAACAGAGTAATGAGATTGACATTGGTATATTCACGTACATATATATAGAACATGACTGGTAGTATATCCATTAATAAATCTCAGTCTCCCCCATTCTCTTCCCTTAGACTACCTCCCTGGCTCCAATGAGTTTTCTCATTGGAGGGACTCATTAGCTAGAGTCCCTTTTGTATATCAGTTTCTCCCTAGCCTGCATATATTAGAGAAAATATATGACCCTTTCCTTTCTGTGTGTGGTTGGCTAATCTTACTTAATATAATGTTTTCCATGTTGTTCTATTTCCTTGCAAATGACAAAATTTTGTTCTTTATTGCAGAGTAGAATTTCATTTTGCATATTTCCAATAATTTTGCAATCCATTCATCTTTTGATGGACACCCAGGTTAATTTCATAATTTGGGTATTATGAGTTGTGCTGCCATGAACATGGGTATTCATATATTACTGTAGCTCTCTATCAACTGAATTGAGTAGATATTTCACAAAAAAATAGATACAAATGGTCAACAGATGCATGAAAAATGTTCAACATCATGAGCAATTAGGGAGATGCAAATAAAATCTATGCTGAGATTCCATCTAACCCCAATCAGCATAGCAATCGTCAAGAAATAAAATAAATGTTGGTGAGGATGTGGGGAAGTAGAAACTCTTCTACACTGTTGATGAGATTGCAAACTAGTTCAGCTGCTATGGAGATTAGTGTGGAGATTCCTTAGAAAATTGGAAAGTATTCACCATATGGTCGGGGTATACTACTCCTGGATGTCTTTCCAAAGAAGTTGAAACCTGAAGTAATATTTTAGGACACTCACTCAAGCCCAACTTCATCCCTAACAAATGCTGTGCGAAACCCATCTTCTTGCCCCATGTGATGATGTGCTCACTCTCTTCTTCTGAGACAGTCAACTGTATCTAATGATAACTCTGATTGTTGTAATGCTCTTCCTTGGGTAGAGCTGATAAAATCTACCCTGTCTATAGATTTCTAAAGTCTTTGCTAAGAAAACAATGAAACATTTCTCCCTCTGTTCTTTGATAACATTTTTGAAGTCTTATATTAGACCACATTTTTTTTTGCATGCGGAATGAATATTTTATTACTAGATTATAAAAATAAAATACAAAATAATTTTAAAACAGAACTTAAAACACTGTACAAAGCTTTCATATGATACAAATGGGAAAATTAAATAAATACTTACACTTTTATGTACAGATGGCCTATACAAAAGCATTCCATGCTTCTGCCAATACTCCATGTCCTTAGCTGCCTGAGCTAGACCACATTTTTAAGTTTTATTTTCTTCTCCAGGCCAAACAGCCCCATCAATTTCAAGTGTTTCTTACTGAACACTTTGCTCTATACCCTTCCTGTTCTGCATCAATTGTTTGTGCCTCCCCAAAATGACTATGTGGAAACCCAGCCTCTATTATGGTTATATTTTTAGTAAGGTAGTAAAAAGTTTAAAAAGTGTAATAAGAATAGGACTCTGTTTCAGTCAGCATTGTCCCTGCTATCACCCCAAATACATGATGACCACAACTTAGAGTAAGGAAGATTTATTTGATCACAGCTTTGGAGGTTGCAGTTCATGTTAGACTGGATAAAATTTGTGGAACTCAGGGCATGGTGGCAGGAAACAGAATAAAATAAGGGAGACTCTTCTATTACATTATGGAGGCTGAAATCAGAGAGTGAGAGCAAAGGAAGGAGGGAAATTTATATAGTTCCCAGGGTCACATATCCAGAGACTTCTTCCTTAAGCAACAAAGCCCCATTTTCAATATAGCTACCTTGTCTACAGCATGAGGTCTGGGGGACATTCCAAACCATAACAAATTTGTTTTAATAGGATTATTTTCCTTATTAAAATAAACCAGAGAGCTTACTCCTCCACAAACACCGCATTGGTTGTTTTCTGTCTGATATTATATACCACAGTCTGGGTAATTTATAAACAACAGAAATTTATTTCCTGTAGGAAGAATTTTAAGAGAATGGTACTGTCCTCTGGTGAGAGCCTTCTTGAGTTGTAATCTCATTGCATAAAAGGAATGGCAAAAACACATTCTGAGGAGACTGAGGAAGGGGAAATGAGAGAACTCTTCCTTTTATTGTAATTCACTTTTGTGATAATTAACATGCTTCTGCAATAATGACGTAAACACTTTCATCAGGACAGTGCCTTCATGACTTATTTCTCTTTAAATGCCTCACTTCTTATACAGTTATAATGTCAATTAAATTTCAACATTAGTTTTGGTCGGGCTGTTCAGATCATAAAACCCTATTTTACCCCCTATGCATACATATACTGAAGAAAGGCCATGAAATACACCACAAGAACACAACAACCTACAAGCAAAGAAAAAAAAAAAGGAGCCCTTGTCAAATACCAAAACCCTTGACATAGACTTAAAGCCTCTAAATCTAAAATTAAATAAATTTCCATGTTTTAAGTCACTAATTCTATAGAATTTTGTTCATGGCATCCTGAGTAGACTAATACTTCAGGCTATTAATTTTTCTTTGCACAGGCCTTTGTGTCTCTCCTAGTGTGGGGTCTAGAGCTTTTCTTGTAATATGGGCCTGCCCAGGAAAAAAGAGAGCCATGTTTTCAATTTGATAGTTAAATCCATTTGGGATTTTATTGGGGTCCTGAATAAGGTAGATATTTACCCGCTCTCTTGGGCTTACTTTCTAGTTAAAAAAAAAGTAGATGATGTAAAAATTGTTTTCTTGCTTTCTGGCAAGGAAAAAGATAATATTTGGCTGGACACAGTCTCAAACAGAGGGTTATAATACTTCTGTCTTACAACCTACCCTTAACAGAGGACTTCCAACACTTCAGAGAGGCAGGATTTCCCCATACCCTCAAAGAGTCCAAATTTCAGATGGGTTTTAAGCTGAGGGATAGTAGTCAGAAACCTGAAATACTTACATAAACCTTCTGGAGCTGAAGTGTTAAGGGAACCAATGCTAATAAAAGTAGCATGAGGCTCAATAGAGATTTCAAGTTTCCATGCATGTCTTCTGGGCTAGAAAACTCCAAAAGTTCTAGAATGGAAGTGCCAAAGCAAAATGTTGTTATTGGTAATATAAAAATGAAAAATAAGCCATGTGTGGTGGCGCACACTTGTAATCCCTGCGCTTGGGAGGTGGAGACAGGAGGATTGCGCAGGTAAAAAGCCAATCGCGTTAAAAGACCCTGTTTCCAAAAATAAAAACATATAAAATAGTGTAGCTTGGAGGTAGAAGGGCTTCCAGGAACCATAGTACCACCAAAAAAATTTAAAAAATTAAAATAAATTAATTAGGGAGAGACCTACTAGGAGAGATTGGGTGTTTATGGCATGTCTTGACCCATTTTTTCAAATGTTTGTGGTTCAGCATAAGCCAATTTCTTTTACCCTTAGTCCATTTTTTGGACTGGGGTGAAGAAAGCCAGGGAAGTGCATTTTAAAGGACATGCAATACATGTGTTGATAAACTAACCTGCATTTAAATAATTGAAACTTTTATAAGAATGTTTAGGGTTCAGGCAGCCACTGAGATTTTTAAATAATCTTTCTTTATAAATATGAACTTATCTTTAATTGATGCCCAGTTTTTGGGTTGGGAATGTGAGAGTGAAAAAAATTTACCATGCACAGAGGCTTCATACTGATGTAAAACAGGATCTTTTCTTCCTATTAACTTTCAAGTGGCCTAGTTGTTTTTTTTAACCGTGGTTTATTTTATTTTTAATGCAGTTGAATCTGGAATAAGCTCAGTATGAGCCCATTAGAGCAAGGATGTGATACTAAAATGGTAGGGGATAAAAATCACCTTGTAACCAGTATGGAAAATAGTCCAGCCTTCTCCAGACAGTGGCAAGAATACAATAGGAAGTGGCTGCCAACTCAGTCTCCAGGACAACGTTCAGTTTCCACATTAACCTTTACTATTTGGCTGCAGTAAAATTGATATGATCTTCCTTCAGTCTTCCTCAGTTTGCTGTTGTGGTTCTTGAAGAGCAGGATCTGCTAATCTGAGAATCCTTAATCATGCCACGAGCTCTTTTCCAAATGACTTCTAGCTTTGAGATTTCTCATAATGTTTTCCTCAGACTTTGGTCTTAAAAATTCCTCCATGCCACTGCACCTTCCCTGAGCCATCGAGTTTAGTTTACCATTGATTTCTGCAAACAAAAAGAAAAAAACTATCTTATTATAGGTCATTTTATTTGTCATCAAGAAGAACAAAAGGAGTACATTCACTTTACCTTTGAATTTATATTCAATGTAACAGACATATTTGACTTTACTACATCTCATACCCATAATGTTCTTTAATATATCCATGATCTCCTTTGAATATTCTTCCACTTCACCCTCTTTTATCATGACCAACAAAACTTCATATAATCCCAACCCTACCCACATCTACAATCCATTCAATCATCTCAATCCACTCTCATCTGCTCTATGCCATATCTAGATTTATTTAAAATTCCATTCTTGTTTCTATAAAGCTCATTTGTTTTAGGAACCTTTGCATTAGCTATTTTCTGTACTTTGCTTTTATATTACTATCTAGATATTTTACATATATTTTCTATCATCAGTTTCCCTGACTAGTAAGATTGATCATTTTATCTAGTGTAGTTGCTGGAATAGAGTAAATATTAATGAATATACTTGAAGAAAACATGATTATGGCTATATTTATCAAGAAAAGTGAATGCAGAGTCCATACCTGTACCATGCCTGCATTCTAACTTACTACTAAGAGACAGTGATGGAGATGTAGAGGTGGCAACCCTATTCCTAGAATTATGCTAAAATTTCAAGTATTGTATCCATGACCTTTGCCTTAGTCCATTTTTTCACACAGGAAACAAAGTGATCTTTTCTAATTTTAATAGTGCTTTATTTAGAGATTTCACACCAGGGACCAGGAATTTAGGAAATAAATTTAATATTTTACCTATCATAAATGTCCATTCTGTATTTGATACTTCAATACTGGGCAACAGTATTGAAACAAACATCTAAACCTTATCTCCATGAGGGTTTGATATTCTTGTACAAAGATGTAGAGAAGAAACAAGAAAATAAATGAAATATAAAGTACAACAGATGATGATAAATGGGGTAGAAGAATAGAGAATTGAGAGTGTTAGAGTAAAAATGGTATTGAAATTAATAAGATAATCAAGAAAGTTCTCAATAAGAAGATTAAATTTGAGCAATGATCTTAAAGATGTGAAGAGTCAAGTGCAGTTTGCAGTTATCTGGAGTAAGGGCATTCCAGGCAGAGAAAATAGCAAGTAAAAAGTTTTCAAAGCTTACAGAAAATAAAACCTGATTTTTGCCACAAATTTTGGCTCCTATATTCATATCCAAAATAATTTCACTCCTTTTGCTCTTCACATACCAATATTATTTTATATTATTCTCTTTCCTATAGTGCTTTTCCAAAGATCTTGAATAACTATCATGTATTTATTCATTTACTTATTTATTTATTATTTATAAAGAGGATTGAATATAGGACTATTCTGCCTCCAAGCTGTACCCCCATAATTTTTATTTTTATTTTAAAGCAGGATATTTCTAAATTTCTGAGGTTCTTAGTAAATTGTTGAGGCTCACCTCAATCCTACAATCCTTTTTCTGCCTTCCAGGTACTGGGATTACAGGTATGCTCCACAACACCAATTTAATGTCTCCACTTGTTAAATATTGGCTCAAGAAAACTGTTGAGTTTTGTTGATCTTCTAAGTATAGGATTATATCATCCACAAATAAAGATTAACAAATTTAGCAAAGTATCAGGATATAAAATCAATCTAAAATATCAATAATATTTCTATATGTCAACCATGAATCCACTTGAAAAGAAATCCAGGAAACAATTTTATTCACAATAACCTCAAAAACAATAAAATACATTGAAATGAATCTAACCAAACAGGCAAAATGCCTCTACAGTAAAAATTATAAAACACTAAAGAAAGAAATTGAAGATCTTAGAAGATGGAAAGATGCCTTTTAATCTTGGATAGGCAGAATAAATATTATCAAAATGAACATTCTACCCAAAGTGATCTACAGAGTCAATGCAATCCTTATCAGAGTACAAATACCATTCATTACTGACCTACAAAAATCAGTCATAAATTTTATATGAAGATACAAAAGATCCAAAATAGAATATTGCTCAGCAATAAGAACCATGCAAGAGGCATCAAAATTCTTTACTTAAAATTATACTACAGAGCTATAGTAATAAAACAGCATGGTACTGGCATAAAAATGGACACATGGAGCAATGTATCAGAATAGATGATTCAGAAAAAATATAGACATGCATATCCAATTGATTTTCTACAAATGTGCCAAACACATACTTTAAAGAATGATGTTAGGAAAACTGATTATCTATTTGTAGAAAAAAATAGAAGTAAATCTCTAACTCTCATCCTGCACAAGAGTCAACTCAAGATAAAGCCCTGAAAAATAGACCAGAGACTTTGAAATTACTGGAGGAGAGCAAATTCTTTTCTGTGGCTTAACATAGAGGCACAAGGAGGAACATCCTCAAGAAGACATTTAAAACTTAGAAAATTAACACAAAAATTAATAAATGGGATAGCATTAAACTGAAAAATTTCTGCTCATACAAAGCCACTATCAAGAGTCTAAAGAGAGAGCCTACAGAATGGGAGGACAGCTATCCCTCTGATAGAGGTCTATTATCTAGAATATACAAAGTGCTTAAAAGACTTAACAATAAAAATTTAATTCAATAAATAGATAATTGAACTAAATATACTTTACAAAAGAAGAAATACATATGGCCAATAAATACATAAAAAATCAACATCATGAGCAATCATGGAGACGAAAATAAAAACTACACTGAGATTCCACCTAACCTAAATCAGAATGACAATTATTAAGAAGTCCAAAAACAATAAATGATGATGAGAATGTGGGGAATTAGGAACTCTTCTATAGTGTTGTTGGGATTGAAATCATATCCAAGAAATCACTGCCAATTTCAATGTTGTGAGGTTTTATGACCCAGATTTTCTCCTAAAAGTTTATAGTCTTAAGATTTATATTTAGGTCTATTATCTATTTTGAGTTAATATTTGTATATGGGATTAGGTAAGGGTCCAATTTTATTCTTTTCCATGTAATTATTATTTTTTAACAATATTTAGTTAAAAGATTATCATTTCCACCACCAAATGTTCGTGGAAACCTTGTCAAAAATAACTTGACAATATAGGGAAGAATTTAGCTCTAGGCTTTTATTTAACTCCAATGGTTTATATATCTGCCTTTAGAATAGTACTACACTGTTTCAATTATTGTAGCTTTATATGGTTTGAAATCAGAAAATATATATCTTCTAGCTTTGTTCTTTTTCAAGATCGTTTTGGGTACCTAGAATCCATATTCCATATTAGGATAGATTTTTTTCTGAAAAATAAATATATAAATATATGATAGTTTCACCTAAAAAATAAAAAAAAAATATTCTCTGGTAAGAAAGAAAGCAAAAAGAAATATTGAAATGTTATCTTTAAGTCATCAAAAGCTTGGTATCAGACAAATGAAACTGTTATGTGAGATTATCATTTTTAATTTTAGATAAATTGCCATAATACTAGATGTCAACTACTAAGCCAAGCATGGGAGGGAGGGATAGGGAGAGAATGGGGTGGGGATTGGGTGGGGGCTGACTGGGAAAAGTGTGCATGTATGTCTACAAATGTATGTATCCTACTATGATGTATGAATACAGTGCACCAATAAAAAAAGAAAAAAAATAAATAAAAAGAATCAAAAATTGGGCTGGGGGTGTCACTCGGAGGTAGAATACCCCCAGGGTTCCATCCCCAGTACCATACCAAAAAAAAAAAGTAAAAGAATTCCAGCATCTGGGCCATCTCTAAAAAAAAAAAAAAAAAGAAAATTAGGGCAGTGGCTATAGTGATAAGTTTAGAGATTCCCCCAAAAATTGGAAACAGTTCAGCTATACCATTCCTGGGTCTTTTTCCAAAAGTTCTGAAATAAAAATATTATAGTGATCTACGCATATCCAAAGTTCTAGCAACACATTTCAAAATAACCAAATTATGGAACAAAACCTAGGTGTCCATCAACAGAAAAACATATTACAAAATTATGTGATAAACACACAATGAAATTTTACTCGGCAATAAAGAAAAACAAAACTTCATCATTTTCAGAAAATTGAATGGGCCTGAAGAACATTATGTTAAGTGAGATTATCCAGTCACAGAAAGTAAAGGGTCATGTGTTTTCTCTCATATACAGAAGCTAGGGAATGAAGGAAAAACCTCAGTGGAGCAAGGGAAGTGGTCTAGGCGAGGGTGGTGGTGAGAGATCAAGAATTAATTAAGGAAATACTTCCACTGATGTTATATACATATGCAAGAATATCACTGCTAATCTCAGTATCCAATGTGTGGAGGGGAGAGTGGGGATGGAGACAGAGGAAAGCTCATCAAGTGCTGTGTGCATGTATTTCACTGTCACCATGAACTACATTATGATGTATAATTACAATACACCAAAAATGTTTAAAAATAATAAATAAAAATACCAACGTCATCCCTTACAGATCTAGAAACAGTCTTAAGGTTTGTAGGGTAAGCAAAAGACCAAGCAAGTCAAATTTTTAATCCAAAGTCCTATATTACTTTAGTCTGATGACAGGAAATCTCTGACTTCTCTTATGAATTTAAAAAATTATGCCATGAAAAGTTCTTTCCAATTTTTTGTCAGATTTTTGTCAGTAGGATCAAAGTACATGATAAGAACAACTCAGAAGGTAAAAGAGTTGCTTTGGCTCATGGTTTCAGAGGTTTTAGCCGATGATTACCTGGCTCCATTGTGTTGGGCCTCAGGTGAGGCAGAACACTGTGGCAAAAGAGCATGGCAGAGGAAAGCTACTCAACTCATGGCAGCCAGGAAGCAAAACCCAAAAGCAAAGAACCAGGGACAATATATAGCCCACAGGATCATACCCTTAGTGACTTATTTTCTCCAACCATGCCCCACCTGCCTACAGAGTCTCTACCACCTCCCACTATTCTTGTTTTGTCCTGGTATTTTTTCATTCTTCCTGGATTTTAACAAGTGATTATTGATCCTTAATTTTGGAGTTAAACTTTTATCTCTAAAAGTTTGGTATTTATTAGTTTCTTGTTCATTTAGGCTTAACATTCCAGATGTTTGACCCTACTTAAAATCTTAATTCATTTATGATATTAGCTTTGGATCATCTGTAAAACTGATTTAAATTCCTTCTTTAACTTTCTTCATCTCTAGTTTAAAAATTATTAAACAGAACATAGCTTAGTTAATCTTTCCACATTGAACAGAACTAGCACTGAGTACAGCATTTGCATAGCCCAATTCTACTTCAAAATTCACCAAATAATATTCATTTTGTTAACATTTCAAAATATTATGAATTGAAAGTTTTACAGAAGATTTTGAAAGGTGATCAGATGAAATCAAGATAATACTACTTGGATTTATTATGCTAGAAATCCTGTTATAAAATAAAATAAAAATATTTTTGAAAGAGTTAATCATAATTAACTCAACATAGCTATTGATGATCACTTTTTTTCTTTTTAGGTCTTTATAAATCAAACTGATATTTTCTTCTAGAATTTTGATTTTCATCAAGTTTCTTGGTTCCCTATTTCCAGAATCTAACCTTTACCCATTTATTAATTTTTAAGAAAATCATGTCAATTGCCAATCACTAGTCTTCAAAGCTTAACAGGAATGTTCTTGGACTGAGCTACTCCATAGATAAGTGGCCAAATTCTAATTGTAGGCCCATTGAAGCCTTGAGGCATCTGATCTGAGCCACAATGCTCTCTGGACATGCCCTTTACTTACTTAAACTCCTTCTAAGATGAATAAACAATTGAAGGATAGGGACTTGAAAAGAGAAACAAGCCTAAGGTGACCATGGTTTGGTATTACAATTAAGGAGTTCCAAAATGAGTTCAGAAAATACCTTAGATTCTGTAAAAATATATTTGGAAAGTAAATAAGAATATTTTTTTATTTTAATATTCATTCATTTAACAAAAATGTTATCACTATTGGCAATTCAGAAATGAGCCAGATGCAAAGCCTCCTCTTATGCAGTACAGAGAGATGGGAATGGTATATAACTGAAAAGGATGCTTGAAATTATGTAATAGGCCCAAGAACAACTTATTCTTTCATACAAATCCTACCTGGCTTTATAACTGTATCCTTCTATAACTTACTTTTTGAGGTACCTAGAAAATTAGTGTCAGTGAGGTAGCATAATAAATACTTCTTAGCATTGTGAGGAGACACAAGCACTAATATCAAGTCTATTATTTGCCTGTCAGTGTGGACTTACAACAGTCCCCAATTCCAGTGCCCTGTACTTCCCAACTATAATATGAGGAAATAGAAGAATAATGTAATAATCACAAATAATTATTTCTAGCATTGCATATATCAACCTTGGATGTATCATGTATATTTTAGTGGGTTTTGCACATGTTGAATGACATTTTAAGATATGAAATAGATAATGGTCAAAGCTTGAGCATAAACAAGAAATGGAGCATCACCCATTAGATGTGCATGAACTTCAGGTCTATACATAGCATAAACAGGTTTTCCTCTCTTGCCTGAATTGCTACAAATTCCAATATACATTAGAGGCAGTGAGACAATCTATGAGGCCTCAGAGCAGGTCACTGAAAGATAGTCTCTGATTGGAAACACAGATAGCTCTTTTAAAGGCTGAGTTTCAGAATATCTGCACAAGGGGAAAGCTCTGTACAGGTGGGCCTCCTCCAACTGTGAGAGATGACTCAATCAACAATGAAAATAAAAATAAGATTGAGTATTAAAATAAAAAGGTAGGCAAAGCATAGAAAATGAATTTACAAGGAGAGAATGAGGGTACATGCATGTAACTGTAGTACTTGGGAGACTGAGACAGAAGGATCACAGGTTCAAGACTAGCCTCAGAAACTTAGGGAGAGTCTTAGAAACCTAGTAAGACCCTGTTTCAAAACAATGAATAAAATAGGCTGCAAATGTAGTTCTGAGGTAGATTGCACCTAGTTTCAACCACAAGTACCAAACAAAAGTAAAAAGATGAATTAACATATCTTAAACTGTAATGGTTTGGAAATAGAATGTCCTCCAATCCTCACAGAAACAAGATAGCAATGTTGAAAACAGGGACTTGTTGTTATATCATCAGTGGATAAAACCTCTGTGGATTTATCTGGGTGGTAGCCTAGGCTGGTGGGGTGTAGCTGGAGAAGGTGGGTCCCTGAGTGTGTAGTTTTGGGGATTATGTATATGTATGGTTTCTCCTCATCTTGTTCTCACTTGTGATATGAGAACATAGCCTACCCCCCCTTTGTACTTCCTACCCCCATGCTCCAAGATCTGTGGCCTCTTATTTCACATGGAAATAATCTCAAAATTTCCAAGAAAAATTGTGAACAAATAAATCTTTCTTCTAAGTTACATGGCCAGTCTATTAGATTATAGCAGCAAGAATGCTTACTAAGGCACAAGCCCTAGTAAGTCCCAGCCTCTGTAGCAAGCTTTTAGAGAAGAGTAACCAATTAGAGGCTCCTTGTGCATTTAAAAAGATAAATTAATTTATAAAGAATATATTCTACCCCTATTATTTGTCAGTAGCTATTTTAGGCACTCAGTGCACTAATGAAGACAAAGAGAGATAAGCTCTTTTATCTAGAGAGAGCTTCTCACATGGACAACTCCAGGGTAAAGAGCTTTCGGATTTTTCAGTAAAATGATGAAGGTATCCTAGAAAGAACTTTGCTTTAAAGTTAAAAATTGTCCCAATTCCATATTAATCATTACAAATAAAATTAATGATATGAATCCAATAATAATTATTTTATTGGTTCTATTAAAATATATGTAAGAAGACTCCTGAGATATTTGAGCAACACCAATTTAAATAGCAAGAAATAAATATAGAAACTATATACAATGCACCTAAAACTTAGAACAAGCACTTAAACCACAGGTACTTAAACTATGCAGAAAGTAGTAAGATCACAGTGCCAAATTCTGCATATTCTTCTTATATTATGCATCTGACTATCATGTACAAAGAAGTGCACGTACCATACCAATAGGCTTATACCTTAGTTGTTCAATTAAGTGAACGTACACAAACTGAATTAAAAAAAAGTCTAGGACAAATCTAATGCCTTTCTGAACAATGAACAATGATACATTTAGAATAAAGTTAAATATAATATGAAGAAATGCCAGGAGCTTTATTTCAATATCTGTGTGAAAAATATTAATCTTGCAGTCCAAGTTAATGCATTACTAGTTCCTAAAGGAAGGAAAATTTAGTGTATCACACATTTAGACATGAATTTTGTTTTTTTATTACAAATGTTCAAATCACTCATATATACATATATACATATATTTAAATGAAGCTAAAATCAATTGTTTGTGGTTTTTACGAAGCATTTTTAATAGACCAGATCATAGTTGCTTATCAGCTCAAAAACTAAATTTTGAGGGAAGAACTCTCATTTCCTTTAAACTATCATTTCTCAAACTGTTGTTAATAACCCATTAAAAAGGTACAAAGTTAATTTAGTGGGTAGAGTGGGACCAGTTGGATACACACACACACAAACACACACATATACTCACACATACACATATTTATGTATATATATGCACACCAGTTGTTTATATGTGCACATACAGTTATATATTTTATTCATAAATATATTCTATTTTATGTATGTATATATATATATATATTCCATTTATATTCATCTATGTCTTTGTTTTGTGTGGTACTGGGGTTCCTGGAAACCCTTCTACATCCAGGCTACACTCCCAGACCTTTTTTATTTGGAAACAGTGTCTCTTAAGCTAGCACAACTGGCTTCGAACCTGCATGATCCTCCTGTCTTAGACTCCAAGTGCAGGGATTACAAATGTGCACCACCATGCCCAGTTTATCTATGTCTTATATATCAGATTGCATCACGTTGGTCTTTAATAACTTTGAGGGGTACTTGAGAGTATAGTTTGGCTAAATATTTACCTAGCCTGTATGGAGCCCTGGGTTTGATCCTTAACATGGCCTACAAATTGTTTTAAAGAAAATTTGGTTTCAGATATAAACCATCCCCACATGAATATACCAATCAGAGACAGATATGTCTTTTCTTTCTGTGGATTTCAGCCAAAACTAATTTCTTTTTGCTTTAGATACCCCTTCCTTCCATTCACCAGAACTTACAAAGTAACTGCTATGATTTGATTCTGCCATATCCCCAAAGGCTCATGTGTTGATGCAGGCTTAGTCTCCAATGCAGCAGTGTTCAGAAGTGGGCTTTAGGGATGTAAATGAGTCATGAATGCTTTAACCTCATCAGTGCATTGATCCATTGATGGATTAATAATTTGTTAGTATTTGGGGAGGTGAGGAAAGCTTTTGGAGGTGGTACCTCCCTGTAAGAGTATATTATGTCAGTGGCCTCTCTTTCTCTCTCTCTCTCTCTCTCTCTCTCTCTCTCTCTCTCTCTCTCTCTCTCTCTGTAAAACACACACACACACACACACACACACACACACACTATTCTCCTTGCTGGTCATCTTGGAGTAAGAAGCTTTACTCCTCCCTCATGCACTTCACACCACGATGTTCTGCCTCAAACCTAGCCCACAGCAATGGAGTACCCATGAAACCATTTTTTACCATTTATTTGTACTGGCACTGACATTTCTCTCCTCTTTTTTGATTTGACCATGATACTTATATCTTATGCCATATAACTCTATACTTAAAGAACAGTATAATTGTCAAGGCTAGGAGAGACCTAAAAGGCTATTTGGTCTAACTCTCCACTGAGAGCAATACAGGACCCTCAAATCTGTATCCAAATAATTTTAGTAATCTACTCCACATGCAGATTTGTGGGTCCTTTGGCCGGAAATCCTGGATTCAAATCTTGTGGGTAGGACCTAGGTATTTGCATATGAATTATTCTCTGGAGACTTTATTACCCTCAAGCTTGAGAACTGAGTGCCTAATTTGTCCTGGCTTCTAGTCCATTGACTGTTGATTTTTCTCTTTTTTTTGAGGCAGTTGCTTCCATTTGCACCCATTATTTTTTTCTCCTGGCACTATCCAATTCAGCATTAGAAGTTACCATCTTACAGATTTGTAGAGATGAAAAACATAACGTTTCCATCAGGCAGATGTAATACTGAGTGATAACACATTCATAGCACCACAAGGAGATAACTATTAGATACATCTCAGAATCAATACTTTGCTCTCTAGAATGACAGAGTAGCCTCCATTGCTATGTGTCTTAAAGTCTGAAAATACTGCCTCCCTAATCACTAGAGCATAGGACCATAATCCTAAGCTTTGTGTTTATAGTTCACTAGGTTAACTGCTCTTAGCCTGAGTTTCCTCATCTGGAAAACAAAGGTGTGAATAGTGTAATTTGAAAATTAAATAAAGCAAATGACAGGAAATTGGCTGTCATACAAGAGAGGATCAATAAATGAAGGCTGTTATTATTTCCATGTTGTTTCTGGTTCCAAATGGCCTTCAACTGTTATTTTATCGCCTGGGCTCAGAAGACACAAGGACTAAGGCACAAAGCACTCTTTTCTGAATTCTATAAAGGTTGAATGGATTCAATCCCTGTACAGCTAGTCCTCAGATAGCAACAAAATTAGGTCCCAGAAGAATCTGGAGATAATACTAAAGAAATAAGCAGGGATAATCACTAAGGACTCTTGGTCTTCCTGGCATGATAAGTCATCTGAATCAGAGGGTGATAGGACAGAAGGGAAAAATAAGCCTATATCAGGAGAATTGGCAGAAGATTCACTTTTTTTTTCAAGTCCCCATCTTGCCTTAGTTCCAGATAGACTGACTGGGGCAGAATTGAGATAAGGGTTGGAAACTTGAATTGAAACAGGCAGGGGGCTCAAAAACCATCAAAAAAGAATGAGAGACAGATAGCCTAACAAAGGCAAGAAGAGAGAGTCTATTCAGATACCTTACCTCCTGGAGCAGGGTACTCACATGCTGGTGTTAGAGGCAGATGGAGGGAGAGGACAGGAAAGAACACAGGTACCAGGTTAGAAGCAGGCATGCTTATTTAAGCATGAGGATCACAAGAACCAAGTTATCTCTATCATCAGAACTCAGATAATCTGGAGGTCCCAGAACACCAACTTTCAAATATCAAAATGGAACTTTTAAGGCCTTGAGTAGAGCATGGTAAGTGGACATTGATGCCCCCTACGCCCCCACATACAAACTCAAACATGAAAGTTCAGTGTTTAGTTCAAATATTTCTTTTTGACATAAGATTTTGTTTAGAAAAATGTAGACAACCACTAATTTAAAATGAAATTAGAGCAGGGGATGGTGGTGCACATGCCTCTAATCCCAGTATTTGGGAGACTGAGACAGAATGATTGCATGTTTGAGGCCCTTAGTAACTTAGGGACTTTGCTTCCAGATCAAAAAGAAAGCTGAGTATCAGTAGGGCATACCTATAATCTCAGTACTTCAGAAGCTGAGGCAGGACAATCCCTGATTCAAAACCAGCCTAGGCAAATTAGCAAGACCCAGTTTCAAAATAAAAGTTCAACAAGGCTCAAAGGTAGAATTCCCCTGGGTTCAACTTACAGCAGCACAAAAATAAAAATAAAAATTTAAGGTTGAAAGCCAGCCTCAGCTACTTAGTGAGGTTCTCAGCAACTTAGTGAGATCTTGTTTCCAAATAAAATATAAAATAGGTCTGGGAGTATAGCCCAGAGGTAGAAAGCCCCTGTTTTCCACCCCCAGTACCACCATAAAATAATAATAAAAAATTTAAATGGGCTGGGAAGAGTGTAGCTCAGAGGTAGAACACTCCTGGGTTCAATATCAATTTTTAAAAATAAAAGAAAATGAATTTGAAATTTGTACAGACTGGGAACAGAGGAGAAAGCTGGAGTACAACAGGGGAAGGTACATGAAAAAATTTGTAAGGAGCCAGGACCAGAACCAGGACAGTAGCCCAGCCTATGCAATTACCAGTCCAGTGCTTTTTGTCCTTCTCTCTGATAGCCTTAGTAAATATTAATTATCAAACCATCAACATATTGCTGCCCAAGGTAAGAGATAGAAATGCTAAAACACTTGAGGGCACTTGTTAGAGTGCACATTCTGAGATTACACGTCTCCTGAATTGGAATATGGGGCTAGAGGATCAGGAATCTGAACTCACTCCCTATATGATACTGATGCACTACACACTCAAGTCTGTTTGAAGTATAAATCTCATTTCACACCAACATTAAGGCAGCTTCTCTCTACACCACTCTGCTGGCAAGCAATTTAGTATGGCTTGAGGCGGCCCACTCTATCTAGGGATGTCTTTGACTGAGTATAAGTTCTTTCTTATAAAAACTGAAATTTCTTCTTGTTCTGAGATAGCCACTCAGGACTCTCAGAATAGTTCTGTACCTTCTACTTGGTAAGAATCCTTAAAATGTGTGAAGAAGGAAGTGTTGTCCTTATGTATCTTCTCCAGGATAACCAGCTTTATTTTTTCAGCTCTCTCTCACAGGATCTCATGTGCTTTGTCTCTCCGCAGCCTGCTCACTACCCTCTGAATGCATCCCACGGTGTCTTTGACAAATTTGAGGCCCCAAGCTCACCATATATGGTAGATAGGGGTCTATTCAATAGAGACAGATTCTGAATACTATCAGATACTGAGATGCCCCTCACAAAATTGCCTTAATCTGCAGTTGCATATTCTCTCTCATGTACTTATATAGTCAACTTTGTACTTTTGAGGCTCAATATTTTTCCACTAAATATCACTTTGTTCCAATCTGTACAAGTAAATGTGCAGATATTTAAAATCTTAATTAAGTATCCCATCTAGCTTGATATCATACATAAATTTGAACAGCCAATATCTTCTGATTACAGATGTCATTTTCTAAGTCACTGATAAATAAAAAGCTATATGGAGCTCAGAATAGAACCCATGGCATGCCAATACAGACTTCTACAAATTAATTATACTCCACTGAAACAAATCATTAAGTCATAAAATCACCCAATAATTCAAATGGATGTTCTAACTTTAAGTAACTAGTATAGTAGGTTAGACAATGTCTGCCTGCATATTGGCAGTTTTGCAACTCTGACAAAAGAAAAAATAAAATTAATGTCATTTTATTATAACTCATGTATTTTGTATTTGCATAGACTTCTGAAAATAAAAAAATCTTGCTAAAAATTTAACTAGTTTTCTATAGCATAATACTATATTTAACCTTTTCTAAAAGCACACTTTTTGGTATATAGTTCCCTAAGTTCCTATACTTGCACATTATATTTTATACTGCTCCTTTGCAGTTATGCACACCCACACCCAAATCCTCTGCCAATTTCTTATCTGTTCTATTACAATGGTTTTGCCTTTAATACCATGTAAATGTAATCACACAGTATCTGGATTTTTGCTACTGGCTTCTTTTACTTAGCCTAATATATTTGCAAACTTACCTATGCTGTCACATGGATGAATTTACAAATAAATCATGCTAAGTTATGGATAGTTGATAACTTTCTGAGTATTATACCACAGATATATCACAATTTGTTTTTCCACTTAACTATTAGTAGACATTTGGAATATTTACAATCTTTGGTAATTTTGAATGGAGCTATTATAAACATTCACATAGACTTTTTGTGTGAATATCTGTTTCAATGATCTAGGATAAATACTTGAAGAAAGAATTTTGTATCATATGATAAGCACAGTTTTTGTGTTTTATGAAACAACCAATGTCTTCCTAAGTATTTTTATCTACTGGTTAGAATCTGGGGTTTTATCACTGTGTAACACAGTGCCTAGCCTAGTATAAAGCATACAGCAGGTAATTGGGGGTGTCATTTATAACTATGTGCTTTCCTTCTACTTTACAGACATGTAAAGACATTGTGACACATGCTTGTAATCCCAGTACTTGGGAGGCTGAGACAGGAGGATCCAGGTTTGTGGCCAGCCTCAACTACTTAGTGAAGCCCTCTGCAATTTAATGAGACCCTGCTTCAAAATAAGGCATAAAAAATCAGGCTAGGGGTGTAGGTCAGATGTAGAATGTCCCTGGATTTAATCCCTAGCACCACAAACAATTATTCTACTTAATGTCTCCCTCATAATTTGTAGGATAAAAGAAAAATGCTTCTGGATTAATTTAAAGTTTTTTAAAGCTGTTTTTAATATTTCTTAGTCGATATCTTAACAATATTTTAAAAAGTTCACTTTATTCCTTTCACATTGAATTTCCCCTCCATCTCATACTAATTCTATGCTGTGAATAATAGCAGATACATTTAATATTTAGAGCTAATCCACCTACTAGTTTCATTGTATCATCACAGTAGTTTATTTTATTATCTCTATTTTATAAACTCAGAATCAAGAATTCAGATAAATTAATTACCTTGACCAAGGCCGTTCAGCTACTGAGTTCTAGACACAGAAATAATACAAAAGACTATAGCATAGAGCCCTAATCTCTTACCCTAGTATTTAAAGTCCTTCCTGATATTCTGCCAGTCTTTGTTGAAAGGTAATATACTGAAGAAGTTGAGAGTGTGGATTCTGTCTGCATCCACTTTTTGGGTTTGAATCTTGACTCTGCACTTTGCTACCTGTGGGACCTTGAGCAAGTTATTTAACTTCCTTAGGCTTCATTTTCTAAACTATCAAATAAAAAATGACAATTTTATTCCATCTTCTAGGGTTGCTGTAAGAATTAGAAACGTAAATATATGTTAAAGTCAACATGATTCTCATCATATAAGTGATCCACAAGTATTAGATACTAATATTACCTTCTATCCTTATTTTCTCTCACTCCTATCACTACACATACTTTACTCTTCATTGTCCTATCTCCATTCATAGATTATGCTGTTCCCTGTACCTCATCTGTATATGTGCAAACCCATTTCTTTATTTCTGACCCAGGCGAAATGCCACCACTTGGCATAACCTTCTTGGATTACTCCAATTAGAAGTTAGCCCTCTCTCATCAGTACTGTCAGAATAATTTGCTTATCCCTATCTCACTAGAATACTTATCAATTGCTTCCTTCCGTTAAAATTGGTAACTTTTTGTCTCTTAGGTGACTGACTTCTTATGTTCAAAGATGTTAATTTATTCCTTTTACTGATACTTATAATGTGCAGTGTGATACATGTATGGCACAACAGCTTCAAACGGCAAATTGCTATTGAATTGTACTCATCTTTTTCTTGTTACTCCTAGCAGTGCCAGCTGCAGCATGGAACAAGCAGATGGAAGCTTCACTCTGAAGTTAAGCCAGCCAAGGCTTTCATCTCCTCTTTGCAGACACTTTTATTTTGTGTTAATATTTCCCATGTGGGTATCTTTAAATCAATGCCCTGCAGGTGGGGTTGGACTAGTCTAGGCAAGCCACTATCTAGTTAGTAGTTGTTGTCCACTTTGTGATTTGCTTTCCCAGTGGAGATGAATGAGGTCAATGTGCCTCTCTAATCTCTTGATCCTGATAGAGACCTTGACCCTTATGACATCAGATGCCTGCGAGCAATTACATAGAACTGGGATCTCAATGTTTTGGGGATCCGGAGTAGTTTCCAAGTTGGCCATATATGGTTTCATCCAGACTCAGACACAGAAATTCCCAAACTTAATTATAATTTATACTTAGCCTTCTATCCCTGCGATGGATCACCAAATATGAGTGGTCTTCTAATATGTGTTGAGAAAATGATAAATTGTCAGTGGGGAGCATGAATAGGTGGGGGCTGGGCACAGAAAGAAACCCCCCCTTTTTTTTGCGGGTCTGGGGAAGGAACCCAGAGGCATTTGACCTCTGAGCTATACCCCCTGCCCAATTCTTTTATTTATTTTGAAACAGGGTCTCACTGAGTTGCAAAGGGCCTAAGTAGCTGAGGCTGTCCCCAAACCATGATCCTCCTGTCTCAGCCTCCCAAATGATGGGATAACAAGCGTGTGCCACCATGCCCAGCAGAAATCCAAAATTTTAGGGATGGTATTTTTTTTTTCTTTGGTGGTACTGGGGGTGGAACTCAGAGGCTTTTTACCTCCAGGCTGTACTCCCAGACCTATTTTATATTTTATTGGAAACAGGGTCTCACTAAGTTGCTGAGAGCCTCACTAAGTAGCTGAGGCTGGCTTCGAACCTGTGTGATCCTCCTGTCTCAGCCTCCCAAGCACGAGGATTACAAGCATGCGCCACCATGCCCGGCAAGGATGGTATTTCTAATGCTTCTATCCTAAAAACATTGAGAGTGACCTCGACAAAGAACCATTATTTATTGGAACAATTGCGTTCATTTTTTTTCTCTATCATCTTGGAGGGGGGAAAAATCTTAGCTTTAGAATTTTGTCATCTGAGTATTCATAATTTTCCCCTTTATTATCACATTCTGACTTAACAGTCAATATCCATTCATCATTTGGTGTAGACATTGGCATCTGGCTCACTGTATTCTTCCCGTCATCATTCTATATTACTTCGGCACTCTGAGAGATGACCCACCTGACACCTGGACTTTTGGTCCTTTGACTTTCTCACCAACATATATTTTGTCCATTTCTTCTCATCTCAGCCACCCTACTTGTTGTTATCACCCAGAACTGCTCCACTCTTTGTGTGTCATGTGTGTGTGTGTGTGTGCATGTATGTGTGTTGCACTTGGGATGAAACCCAGTGGCATTTTAGTTCCGAAAGACATACACACCTGCCCTGTTTTGTAACAGGGTCTCAAGTTGCTGAGGCTGACTGAGAATCTGCACTCCTCCCTTCTCAGCCTCCCAAGTACTGAGATTACAGGCATGTGCCACTGTGCCCAGCTCTACTCCACTCTTGAAATACTAAATTAAAACATCCAGTTACTACCAAACAATCTTCCAGCTCTTCCTTCTGTTACTCCCAGACAACCCCTGTGTACTCTCTTTATTTTAAGCATGTCCTTAATATCATTCAGATTAGTTAATTATGTCTTCAAAAGGCTGGAATCAGGTCACCCATTGCTTTCTTTAGGGTTGTTTAGGATAAAATTACCAATCATTAGTTCCAACAGCCTCAGCCTTTTAGCACTAGAATCATAATATGTGGATATGACTGTGGTCTTCTTAGATAACTGTATAGAGGTATTATAATGGTTTGATGAGAGTTCTATCTGGGGCCATTAAAAACCCAAGAAAAAAAATTTGATTTTTATAAAAGACATTTTTCCATTTGGCCACCAGAGTGTTCCTTTAATGATTCGAAGCCTATATATCTTAAATAAAAAGCAGACTAAAATGATTTAATTATAATGTAGCAGTTTGGGGCTCAATTGCTATATTTCAAATATAAGATTGGCTTTTAGCAATATAATTGAAACGAGCTGATGGATTACTACTGTCTGGGCAAGATAACTTCCTGAATATCTGGCTGTTCTTGATAAGAACTGTGACAATGTCCAGGGCCTTCTGTCCAGGGAAGCCTGAAGTAAGAAGATGCATTTTCAGCATCACAAACTGTTCCTTTACCTTCTAGAATCTCCCATTGGAGATCTTTTCTATAAATCAAGCTAGACAGACCCAGCTCTTTAGTGATCTTCAGAAGGCTAGAGATGATTTTCACCACCCTTTTCTATTGTCTGCCTAAATGGTAAAAGTTTTAATTATTTTCTTCCCTCTGATCTAGAGAATGAGTCACTCTAAAACCTGACTATATTTTATTATCACCTTCTGACTTAATGGTCAATATCCATCATTTGGTGTACACATTGGCATCTGGCTCACTGTATTCTTCCCATCATCGTTCTAGATGACTTCTGACTGATCTCTGCTTTCTGAATAAAAGCCTGTTCTTAGAAGGGGGTAACGATATTCTTAGTTATATCTTTGGAATAAGAATAGATGTGAGAGGGGCAGAGTTGAGAAGACAAATGAAGCTAGGTCACACCATGAAGTACATGGACCACCACTGCAGTATATGAGATGGAGTCTGCCAATTCAATTAATTGTTATGATGGAAAAATTTTCTCCAAAATGTCATAAGACATTAGAAGAGAAATTGCTCTAGCATCTTAATATCTAGGTTTCAGATCTTAATTATGTTACTTCTGTGTTGTATGAACTTGACCAGACACTACTTCTCTGAGCCTCAGATTCTTCATCTATAAAATGGTATGCTACATTCTCTGTAAGGTTGTAATGAATTGTGAATTAAATTATGCATATGAAAGCATTTAAGTTTTCATTCATCTATACCATCTATAAGGAATAGTCAGAGAATTTTCTCTGAGTATCAATGTATCCATAAGCCAAAGGGTAACAGAGGAACATAAATGGATGTTCAGTCCTGTGAGGACTATAGTCCAATCCCCTTAAACCAAATGAGATCATATTAAACTAAAACACCATACTTATATGTTAGGTATTCCTAAAATGAAATAAGATTTTGCTTCTGAAGACCTAATAGTAAACTATTAAAGACCATGGATTTAGGTATTATATGAACTGGGTTCAAATTCTATTTCATAGCCAGGCGTGGTGGCACACACTTGTAATCCCAGCATTCGGGAGGCTGAGACCTGGAGGATCGTGGTTCGTGGACAGCTTCAGCTACTTAGTGAGACCCTCTGCAACTCAGTGAGACCCGATTTCAAAATAAAGAATAAAAAATAGGGCAGGGCGTATAGCTCGGAGGTAGAATGCCCCTGGGTTCCATCCCCAGACCCGCAAAAAGAAAAATTCTATTTCATCAATTTCTATCTATGTGACCTGTGCAAATGACTTCACACTCAGGCCTTGGTTTGTAAAATAGGAATAAGTATGGAATAAGTATGTTTAATGTATGTAAAAAAGTGCCTCATGCACTGTTCTATAAATATAAATGCTATATAATTTATTCACTCTTATAACTATTAGCTCAGTACTAGCCACAGTAAATCACCCTCATCTTTATTTGTTTGTGACACATGTACCCAACTCCTCTGGGAACTCCTCCAATATAAATAATATACACTAAGTGTAGAAATTTTAAATAATAATACATGAGTAAAATAAAAATATGAACACCCTCTTTTTCTTGCCCCAGAGATAACCACAGTTCTGTGTTAGCTTATATCTTTGCAAAAATAGATATAGCCTCATACTATATATAGTTCTATCATTACCTATTCATTTAATATAAATGATAATGTTTCTTATAAAGTCTCATTTCATAGTTTCATAAAGTTCTGAGGTTACTCATAAGATCACTGTTAATATTTTTAACATGAGGTAATTGATTGAGAAAATACCTAAATATAAAATTTCACTCAAACTCTATCATAGTCTTATCTATAATATTTTGAAAAATTATACTTTCTCCATGACAAGGCAAATTTTTAATTTTGCCTAGGATGTGCCTTAGGACTAGAAGAAGCCTACTAAAGTTCTAGAGTGCCACAAAGAGGAATCCATGACTTTTAGGAGAGAAGCTCATGATACTATGAAAAGAGTCTTAATAGATTTGACAGTCAGCCGGGCATGGTGGCGCATGCTTGTAATCCCTGTGCTCGGGAGGCTGAGACAGGAGGATTGCACAGGTTCGAAACCAGCTTCTGTTGGCGTAAGATACTCTGTTTTTAAATAAAATAAAGTAGGTCTGGGAGTATAGTCCAGAGGTAGAAGGCCCCTGGGTTCCATCCCTAGTACCACCAAAAATAAATAAATAAATAAATAAATAAATAAATAAATAAATAATTTTGACAGTCAATGACTTTATGTAGAATGGTAGGTCCTTGAACTTCCCCTTTTCCTAATCAAACTCTTAACCTGGCCTTAGATGTCAGGTGACACTGTCCTGTTATTCAGGAACAAACTTTCCACTAAGGTCAGAGAATCAGGAGGGAAAACAAGAATTAGGAGCAAAAGGAGAAATCAGAAGATGCAAGCACCCAACCTATCAAAGCAAACTCATTGTCAGGGAAGCAAAGGGGGATTTAGTCATATAGTGGAGATATTCCAGCCCTAAAAATTTTGCAATTCCTGCTGAGGCTTGGAAAGAATATTGATAAAAGGCTGTGAAACACTCTCCTATTCTTTTCATATTACAAGTCAAAAAGTTATAAAACAAAAATAAAAGTCTCCCACTGCGCCTATAGACTGGAAATCAAGATACACTTAGGAGTCACAGACACTTGTTAACAATACAGAAGAAGCTGTGATTCATACTTCTTGTGATTTCAGTCCCAAATGACTCTGAGAATGAAGTCAAAGAATCCTAGATATTAAAGTATCCTGTCCAGTTTTCTGCCTCAGAAAAACTCAACATTAAAATCCTTGGGGAAAAAAAATGGTACTTTTCCCCAGTGCTTCTGGGACTTACAGAAATCACAGACGAATGTATTTTCTTCAAGAGGTATTGATAAAGTTGCCAGCCCTTTGTTTTGCCATGTAAGGACATTAAAGCAACAACAAAACTACTCCTACTAATTACACCATTTCTTTTTTTTTTGGTGCACTGTATTCATACATCATAGTAGGATACATACTTTTGTAGACATACATGCACACTTTTCCCAGTCAGCCCTTACCCAATCCCCACCCCATTCTCTCCCTATCCCTCCCTCCCATGCTTGGCTTAGTAGTTGACATCTAGTATTATGGCAATTTATCTAAAATTAAAAATGATAATCTCACATAACAGTTTCATTTGTCTGATACCAAGCTTTTGATGACTTAAAGATAACATTTCAATATTTCTTTTTGCTTTCTTTCTTACCAGAGAATATTTTTTTTATTTTTTAGGTGAAACTATCATATATTTATATATTTATTTTTCAGAAAAAAATCTATCCTAATATGGAATATGGACTCTAGATACCCAAAATGATCTTAAAAAAGAACAAAGCTAGAAGATATATATTTTCTGATTTCAAACCATATAAAGCTATAAGTATTGAAACAGTGTAGTACTATTCTAAAGGCAGATATATAAACCATTGGAGTTAAATAAAAGCCTAGAGCTAAATTCTTCCCTATATTGTCAAGTTATTTTTGACAAGGTTTCCACGAACATTTGGTGGTGGGAATAATAATCTTTTAACTAAATATTGTTGAAAAATAATAATTACATGGAAAAGAATAAAGTTGGACCCTTACCTAATCCCATATACAAATATTAACTCAAAATAGATAAAAGACCTAAATATAAATCTTAAGACTATAAACTTTTAGGAGAGAATCTGGGTCATAAAACCTCACAACATTGAAATTGGCAGTGATTTCTTGGATATGATTTCAATGGCACAGGCAACAGAAGAGTATACAAACTCCCTAAAAAAATATTGTATATCCAAAGACAATGTAAACAGAGTTAACAGTTACTAATAGAATGGGATAAAATATTTCCAAATGCTATATCTGAAGGTATATTAATATTCCAACTAGATATCCTAGAAATTAACAACAATAAAGGCAAACAATACCATTTAGAGATAGGTAAAAGACTAACATAAATAATGAATCTCCACAGATAACCAATCTTAGTTGTCTGTTGGATGGAAAATCTTGTTTCTCTAGTTCTGGAGTGTGTTACCTATTTCTTCTTTGTAGTTAATCTCTTTGAGTATTTTCTCTAGTGCTGGTTTTGAAGACATGCATTCCTTCAGTTTCTGTTTGTCATGGAAGCTTCTTATTTCTCCATCTAATTTGATAGAAAGTTTTGCTGGGTAGGAAATTTTTGGCTGGAAGTTGTTTTCTTTCAGAGTTTGGAATATGTTACTCCAAGCCCTTCTGGCTCTCATAACTTGTTTTAGGAAGTCTGGAGTGATTCTAATTGGTTTGCTTCTGATTGTCACTTGGCCCTTTGCTTTTGTTGCCTTTAAGAATCAGGATAGATTTTTTCTGAAAAATAAATAAATAAATGTATGATAGTTTCACCTAAAAAAAAAAAAAAAAAAGAAAAAATATTCTCTGGTAAGAAAGAAAGCAAAAAGAAATATTGAAATGTTATCTTTAAGTCATCAAAAGTTTGGTACCAGACAAATGAAACTGTTATGTGAGATTATCAATGTTAATATTGTATAAATTGTTATAATACTAGATGTCAACCAGTAAGCCAAGCGTGGGAAGGAGGGATGGGGAGGGAATGGGGTGGGGATCGTGGTAGGGGCTAACTGGGCGAGATGTGCATGTATGTCTACAAAAGTATTTTCTTTATACCACTATGATGTATGAATACATTGCACCAATAAAAAATAAATTAAAAAAAAAATAAAAAAAAAAAAAAGAAAAGCAAAAAAAAAAAAAAAGATTATATGATTATAGTGAACCAATAAAAATAAATTGTAAGGTAAAAAAAAAAAAAAAAAAAAAAAAAAAAAAAGATTCTCTGCTTGGCTTCCACATTGGTCATTTTGACAATTATGTGGCGTGGGGATCCTCTTCTCCGATCCTGTCTAAAGGGAGTTCTATAAGTTTCCTGGACCTGTGTATCGACCTCTTGCTCTATGTCTGGAAAATTTTCTGCTATTACTTCCTTGAAGAGATTGTTGATCCCTTTGGTTTCACTTTCTTTTCCCTCCTCTATTCCAATTATTCTTAGGTTAGCTCTCTTAAAATGGGCCCATATTTCTTCAATATCAGATTCCTGCTGTCGGATATTTTTTTCTAGATTAGAAACTATGCGTTCATTTTTGGATTGCTCATCTTCTAAGAGCGAGATTCTGTTCTCCATGTGTTCTAATCGGTTGTTTGTGCTTTGAATTGAGGCCTTTACTTCATTAATTGCATCCTTTATCTCTTTTTGGCTCTCTCTGAGTTCTTTTTGAAGCACCTCTATTATTTCTACAGTTATTTTCCTGATTTGATCTTCTAGAAATCTCTGATTTTCAGTTTTATCGGGTTCTGATGTTGTGGGGTTGTGGGCATTCATTGCTCCAGTATTATTCCTCTTTCCCATGATTTTGGAAGTTTGTGCCTTCTCTGGGTTCTTCCCTTGGGTCATTATGACTTCACTTAAGGTGTTCTGGATCTCGAGTCAGTAGTATCTCAGACCCCACTACTCCTTTACTGGGTTTTATCACAGAGTCTCTGACCCAGAGAGTCCATAGAGGCTACTTTAGACTGTGGGGGGTGCCAAGTTGCACGTTCTCCTATGGTGTGATATCTCTGCCACCGCCCCTCCCCCACTGGCTCAAGTCCCAGGGAATACAGTACTGGGATTTCTCCTCTGTGGCCCGCAATTTGACTCACTGTTCTTGAGTACGCAGATGTAGCTGTACTGGCCTCGCTGAATTCAGTGCTGCTGACGCCGGTGGCAATATGGCGCCGCTGCTATGCCCTTGGCTGTGGGGCTGGTGTTTTTCTTCTTGGTTTTGATTTCCACTCTGAATCCCTGCAGCGTGTGCTGAGCTCGGCCACTGGGAGCTTTAGATGCTCTCTGCGCAGAGAAATCCCGCCTGGCTGTTCCGCAGTGGCTCACCTCGGCTTGCTGTAGCCGTCCCGTGAATTCGCGGGTGCCGCCGGCAATATGGCGCAGCTGCCGCGTCTGCCGCATCCTCGGGTGTGAGGCCGGTTATCTCTTCTGTGGCTCTGTTCTCAGTCCGCTTTCTCTCTGGAGCCTGGTGATTTTTTGTTTCACTGGTGATGGTGTTTTCTGGCTATGAAAGGCGCTGATTTTGTGGTAATGGAGATTTGTTGTTAGCGGGGCTCCTATGCCCCGCTTTTCACACCATTTCTTAAAGGATATTTAAACACCAAAATTTAAGTATGATTAATCTCAGTACAGCCAAATTTGTAACTCAACAAATTAGCTTTATGAAAACTTACTGAATAGTACTATTTTCTTATTTCACTATGGATCAATACAAATATAACCACATATACTTTGGGATCCAGTGTTTGGAAATATCAATCTATATTATGTTATCAATAATCTTACTAATCAAGACTCAAATAATTAGCCAAGCAGGTCATTTTTCTATTTCATGCATTTCTCTTCTACTATAGCCTCTGACTTGTTTTTCACTCTTCTATCCTCAATGAAGACAAAACACTTGGCTAGCAGCATTCTTAGAGTAAATAATCAGATTCAATGGATCTTCATTTTCAGAGTATCAAGGCACTCTTATCATTTAGGATCCTGGCAGGAGACAGCAGACTCAAACTGAGAATTTGAGGTGAATTTAATAGAAAAATAGTATTTAAAGAAGATAGAAATATGGCAGTGTACCTTGGGACTATAGTAATAGGATATATATATATATGTATATATATATATATATATATATATATATATATATATATATATATATATATATACAACCTCAGCCTTGAAGAAGTAAAAGAGGGACATAATGAAGATGGCAAAATCTTTTGGCAACAAAATCTTTTCCCCCAAAAGAGTAAACAGGGAGACAAATATCCTAACTTTAGTATGCCATTACTAACTTACTTGCTTACCTATTTATTTATTTTCTGGACAGCCCATTGACCAAACCCAAATAGGAAATTCAGTCTAATAAATATGCTCAATGCCTAGATAAGAGTGGGGCATAGATATGAAAGGGGAAACTGAAGATATCCATTCTACACCCACACTAGATTTTGTTTTAATTTCTAGAAAAATCAAAGTTAGAGAAGACTTTAGTCCAGGGTTTTATCTATGGAAAAACTAATATCTATAAAAGGAAAGTCACCTTCCCAGTGTTATAAACAAACCAAGGGTAAATCCAGGGAACTCTTTTGTCTCATTTTATATATTCTATTTCACCACTTGGATCACTTTATTATTGACACACTTCTTAGCAACTACATGTCCTTTTCAAAGAAATGCACCAAAATAATACAGACACAAAAACAGATGTTAAAGGTATACTTCACTTTATGATATGGATGCTTTCCTGAAAGAGAAAATATGCACAAATCAAATATTTCTCTACTATTGAATTCTACTGAATAATTGCAGATATTACAGATATGTTTATATTAGCAATTAGCTCTTAGATACCAACTTGATAACAAAATAACAAGTGAGCATGTAATTAGTAATGTGCCAGTGTGCCATTTTAAAAGACTTCCTAATAAAAAAATAACACAATTAAAATACAAAATTCATTAATAGAAGGTTTAGACAATAATGACCTTAAACATGTTTAAAAGAGTTTAATAATTTGATAGTTTTCAATACAGAACAATTTCTAAATCACATATTTAGGATCTAAATATATGATTTCTAACATATATGAAGACCCTGGCTTCTAAGCACAACACAGACACACACACACACACACACACACACACACACACTTTCTCTCTCAGATTACATTTAAAGAATAATTAAATTCCACTTACATATTAATATTCAAAATACTACAAAAAACAATTGTCCAAGTGAAACCTAAAATGTGCTGTTAACTAAAATTTTATAAAAATGGAGCCATGTATTAGAAGATGTTTTGTATGTGCCAACCAAATCTTAAAGGTTGTCAATGACTCCCTTTCTATCCCTAGGTAAATATACCCTCTTAAAACCTTAGACATTTGCTTGTCCTTTTTAAAGGGGTTATATTCTAGGAAATATATTAATCCCTGCTATTTATCTTTTAGATAAGAATGGTTAATTATTCTTCATGTGTTTAGACAGTATTCATTGCAAAACTCCATGGTGATGCTGTCTTAGCTCACTGTATTTATGATTAAATGGATAATTCCCAGGTTAATTTGTTTTTCTCTAGGTCACACTGTACTAGAATTTTAAATAATAAGTGATTTCTCTAGTCTTCCTTCTTGCCTACTATATAAGGACATCAAGCTCCTTTATGTTTTTTTTATTATTTAATTTTTAATTATTTTATACAGCATAGTGTTGACAGATGGAGCCTGTGCCATTGATAGGGAAATGAGTTAAATCCTGGTTTAATACTTGATAGCATTTGATCTTGACATACTACTTTTAACATTTTTCTGGGCCTCAGTTTCCTAATAGCTAACAAAGGAACTAACTTATAGCATTGTTCAGTGGATTAAATGAATTAATACACATATAAGCTTTGAATACATTGCTTAGCACATAATAAATGTGTTTAGTAAACAATTGTGTGTGTGTGTGTGTGTGTGTGTGTGTGTGTGTTTGTGTGTTGTGAAACTGGGGTACTGTACCACTGAGCCAAATCTCCAGCTCCTTCCTTTCTTTTCTTTTTTTGTTTTGAGACAGTCTCACAAAAGCCACTGCTGGATAAAGAAATTTCTAATGAAGATTGCTTCATCTCATTTTATAGATTGTATTTTAAATCTTGGATCAATTTAGTTTTGATATACGACAGTAATCAAGAGATATACAGAAGCCAAGCCATATATAAGCAGACAAGATAAGAATATATCTTCACCCTTTCATGTTGTATCTTATCATTCTTAGTATCTTAATTTCTTCTGAGGTAATTATGTTTTGAATTTAAATTTTCCCCCAAAGGCTTATGTGTTCAGGGTTTGATCTCTGATGGAGCAATATTCAGTGATAGAACTTTAAGAAAATGATTGTAGCATGTGAGCTTTGACCTCATCAGTGGATTAATTCATTGATATATAAATGGTCTACTGGAGGTGGTGGAAACTGTAGGAAGTTAGGGCACAGTTGGAGGAAGTTAATCACTGGAGTTTTGCCCTTTGTGACTATATCTTGTCCCTAAACACTCACAATCCCTATTCTCTCTCTGTTTCTCTGTTTCTCTCTCTCTCTGTGTTTCTCTCTCTCTCTCTCTCTCTCTCTCTCTCTCTCTCTCTCTCTCTCTCTCTCTCCTTTCTGGCTGCCATGAGATGAACATTGCTCCTCTGCCTCATTCTCTTGCTATGCAATTCTGCCTCATCCCATCGCTTGAAGTAATGGAAGAGCCAAGTACTCATAGACTGAAACATAATAAATGATGATGAGCCAAAATAAATTATTCCTCCTTTAAGTTGTTTTTCTCAGATATTTTGGTAACAGCAACAAAATCTAACACTAGAGATTTCTGTGAAAACATGTATTTCACTGTTTTTTACAATTTAATTTTGCAAGGACTAAGAAATGACTCTATAATGACCTCGAGCACGGGACAAATACAAGTGATATTTGTCATGCTTTTTAAAATTTTTATTTATATAAAATTTTTATTGGTTCATTGTAGTCATACATTTTAATGGGATAAAAGATGGTGGAGACATACATGCACACATTACTCAATTAGCCCTTACTCAATCCCCACCCCATTTCCTCCCACTCCCTCCTTCCCATGCTTGGCTTAGTGATTGACTTTGATATGTTTGTTTAAGTACATCATATGCTTTAGAGGGTTTCCCTCTTCCCCTCCCATGACCTCAGTTAGGTCACCTTATTTGCTCATCTATATCACTTTTCTCCAGTTTGAAACATTGTTATTGTTAATCTCTTCTTGCCCACTCTTTCTTCTCTAAGTGTGAGCTATTTCTTAGAAGACTACTTTGTCCTTTACAGGCAAAACAAAATGTCTCTGGTGGGCTTATCATATCTTCCTTCAGTAATGGCTGAACCTCAGTGATGAACCAAAGTTCAAGTGAAATAGGGATCTGTGCTGTTAGAAAACTAATTACCCCTCAGTATTCATTCTCTACTTCCTCCTCTTCCTCTGCCTCCTCCTTTTCCTTTCCTGTTTTTGTACTAGGGATTGTTTTGTACCAGATAAATTCAGGCTCACAGGACATTTTTATCCTGGTCTGCTGGCCACTTAAGCAAATTTCTCCCTAGTAAACCTTTGGATATACTCTACTTCACAAGCCTGGACTACTCACCTCTGCTCAAGTTACAGAAGATAAAAATTTCTAATTTAGTTAAACCCATACTCTTTGTGGTTTAATTTTTATAATAGAAAGTTATCTACCTGACCCTAACTAATCAAATTGTTTTTATATACATGTAAATATGCTACAATAAAGCCCACCATTCAGTTTAACTGAGATGCACCAATAAAAACATTTATAGTTTTTTTCAAGCATAGAATGTCACACAGTGGTTCTTCAAAAAAAATTTTATATACATATAAATATGCTGCAATAAAACCCACCATTCAGTTTAACTGAGATGCACCAATAAAAACTTTTATAGTTTTTTTCAAGCATAGAATGTCACACAGTTGTTCTTCCTTAGTTGAAGGCATATTTCTGTTTTTCTGCTCTTCGTGCTTGTATAAATCCTATATTTCCAGGACAAAGGCAACAGTTAGTGAGGGCCAGTGACAAGGGAGGAGGGATCCTTCTTTTAAGTTCAAAATAGTGCATGTACTAATCTTACCCTGCACCATTTTTTGGAAATGGGTCAAGTGGGGATTGCACTTAAGATATTTTCTTTGCATTATAGACCTTTAAAAGATAGTCAGAGTTACATGAAAAAATGTTCAAACAAAGAAATGAGACAGGATAAAGGACATTTTACTGATGAAAAGAAGGTATCATTCCATGAGGAGAGGAATTCTTTCCTACCAGTCTTGATTTGTTTTGGTCAATTTTGGTCAATTTAGTAAGAAAAATTCAATATCATGATGATGTCCTTAAGGCCAGTTTTATAAGCAATGCAAAATTATTTAGATCTATTTCCTCAGGAAATCTTGGATTAAAAATGATCAGTGGCATAGTTACATTACAGTTCAAGAAGATTCTATGGGAGTACAAATCATACAGATTTCTAGATATTTTATTTCATATAAAAAGAAGTTGCTGTGTATTGAGTAACTACAATTTGCCAATCAGAGGTCTAGAAATCACTATTTCAATATACTGTTTTAAATAAGTATTAACCACTTGCTCAAGTGTACCCCGTTTACTTACTTGTTCATTAAAAGTATTTATTAAGTAGTCATTATATACCAAACACGTTTTAAAATGCAGCAATGAAAAAATTATAATCCCTGGTCTCATGTAACTCACATACTAAAACTGGCAGTCCAGAGTAGCAGGAAATGAGCTTATAAAGGTAGAATGGGGTCACAGATAAACAATTATTGTTACTATGTCAAAGAGACTGAATTTAATAGGTTTCACCTCATAAATAGTAACTCTTCCTCTTGACATTTTAACTAAGAAAATAGCATATTTTCTTATTCATATTTTCTCTGGAGAAAAAAGAAGTTCCCTAAACAACTGTGTACAAATAATTATTATCATATGTTTTATTTTCTAAATGACATATTTTGAACAATATTTAAAGAAACAAGGGCATTTAGCTACAGGTCAAACACTTCCTGTGTTAAGAACTGAAGCTTAATTCTCTTTAAAATGATATTTTTTATTATTATAAAGACAATATTTCTTCATTGCAGAAAAAAACATATATGTATAAAATACAAAGTAAAAATCTTTTAGAAATCTCATATTCACCCCGAAAATAATAGTATAGACTGTTATGTATAATGAAAAAAACTGTTTACTGAAATAAAATGGACATACAAAAATAAATGGACTCAAGCAGGCTATAGAGGAGCACACTTGTAATCCTAGCATTCAGGAGTCTGAGACAGGAGGATCATGGTTAGTGGACAGCCTCAGCTACTTAGTGAGGCCCTCCACAACTTAGTGAGACCCTGTTTCAAAATAATTTTAAAAATAGGGCTGAGCGGAAGGCCGGTCTCGATTAATAAGGGTCTACACTTGAACATGTGTAAAATTATGAATAAGACATGGTTAACCTGGACAACCATTGGTGTGTGTGTGTGGGGAAATGTGGGCGGGGGGGAGGGCACCAAATATAGTGTAAATGTATACTATTTATGTTCAATAAAAAAAGTGTTATATAAAAAAAAAATAGGGCTGAGCGGGATCGGAGCCGGCCATGAGGTAAGGCCGGTACTGGGGCCTCTGAGGCCAGGAGAGGAGCCTGCCAAGGGGTTAAGCTGGTGCCAGGGTTAGTGAGGCCGGGATCAGAGCCTGCCATGAGGCAAGGCTGGTGCTGGAGCCTCCAAGGCCAGGATCAGAGCCTGCAGAGGGGTTAGGCCGGTGCCGGGGCCAGAGAGGCCAGGATTTGAGCCTGGTGTGAGGCAAGGCTGGTCCTGGGGCCTCCCAGACCAGGATCCGAGCCTGCCAAGGGGTTAGGCTGGTGCCAGGGCCAGCAAGGCCAGGATTGGTGCTTGCCATGAGGTAAGGCTGGTGCTGGGGCCTCCAAGGCCGGGAACGGAGCCTGCTGTGAGGCAAGGCCAGTGCTGGGACCTCTGAGGATGGGATCAGAGCCTGCCGAAGGGTTAGGCTTGTGCCCGGGCCAGCAAGGCTGGGATCGGAGCCTGCCATGAGGCAAGGCCGGTGCTGGGGCCTCAGAGGCCAGGATTGGAGCCAGCTGAGGGGTTAGGCCAGTGTGGGGGCCAGTGAGGCCAGGATCGGGGCCTTTCATGAGGCAAGGCTGGTGCTGGAGCCAGCAAGGTTGGGATCAGAGTCCTCCGGGTGGCCAGGCCACTACTAGGGCTGTCAAGAGTGGGATCAGAACTTGAAATGCGGCATGCGAGAAATATCACAGAAAATAAAAACCAGATGCTTGCCCTAATTAGCAAAAACTAGGAGGAAAGGGGTAACAGGAGGAGGTCAAGTTGTAGAAAGGGCCCTATAGAGAAGCAATTAAGGTGACCAATCAGAGGGGATGGGATGGAGGAGGATGGAACCTCTTTAAAACTCATGAGGTACGTAAACAAAGGTATCAAAGATAATCACCAATAAAGCATGGCATTGAGGGATGGGGAGGAAATGGGATGGGGATTGGATGAGGGCTAATTGGATGATATGTCCTTGTATATCCTCTCAAGTCTTGTATTCCAATGTGATGTATGATTATAATGCACCAATAAAAGTATATTAAAAAAATAGGGTTGAGGATGTAGCTCAGAGGTTGAATGCCCCTGGGTTCCATCCCCAGACCTGCAATAAATTAATAAAAAAAGACTAATTTTTCAAAAAAAAGTCTATTCATTTTACATAGTCTCTATTTCTATATATACATATATGAAATATACATATTTTAAATCATTGATATATATATATATATGGAAAATTTTACTGAATCATTTAAAATAAACTGTAGACATCAGAACTTGTTATCCCTAAATAACTCAACATATATCTGTTAAAAAATAAGATCACTCCTTGAATAACAACAGGATAACTATCACAACTATGTACATTATTAATTTATTAAGCCAATAGGTTTTAACTATGTTTTTCATCTACTTTTAGGGAGGGTAATGAAAATGGATGTTAATGAGATGAGGGTGAAATAAAATATGTAAGCGACATGACTTAGAGTCAAATGTTCAAATGTTCTACTATGAATTAAATAAATTATCCAAAGCCAAATTGCAACCTCCACATGTATTGTGCATTTCTTTGCCTCCGTGCAGTGAACTGGGAAGAGGATGCATAGCAATATTACATGAGAAAGAAAAGACCAGGTTCTAGAATTAAGATTAACTCAAAACACCACATTCCACATCTATACTTTTCCACATTAAACCTTCATTCTACAGAAAACCAGATGAAATAAAGAATATCCAATTCTTAAAATGCTGAGAAAAAATATACCCAGATAAATTGGGACAGAAATTAAGGATTTAATCACACTGTATTTTAGCAAATATATTTTGACTGGGCTTCCCACTTTGAATATATGAACAAGTTAAATAAATATTTCAGTAGGTGTGCAAACATTCTACAGCATATTATTAATTATATTTCTATATTAATTATATATTAATTAATAGTGTATATTTAATTATGTATTACTATTATCCTACAGATAATAGTTATTGAATAATGGAAGACATCAAACACTAGGTGTTAAAAATTTACATGCAATGAGAATTAAGATTTCAGACCTAATTAAAGGACCAAAGCAACATTATAGCAAAAGAAAAACTAGGACTAGCCCCCTTCTCCCAAAGACTTCAGAAAACAGTAGTTTTAAATAATTAGAGTAATTATAAAATAAAAGGCACAATAATTAACAAAATTAGAGAAAGGATAATAATGCAAAAGGCTTAAAAATAAACCACTGTACAGAAAATCGCTGTTCTTATGTAAAACACACAACAAATGGAAATGAGAAAAAAACCAAAGACATAAGAAGGGTGGAAATGAGAAAAAAGCAAAGACATAATAGAAGGGTTTCCTAAAGTGAAGAAATTATCACATAGCCCCCAAATGATGCTATATTCCAGAAAAAGTGAGATAGTCTTAAATTCAATTCATACTCTGATAATTTTTTCCAATTTCAGGACAAAATATAGTTTCTGAAGAAAATCATCACGTATATTAATATTTTGAAGTAGTCCTGCTTTTTTCTTCTAATAGTTTCATAATTGCAAGTCTCAATATAGATCATTGATTCATTTTGAGGTAACTGGTGAGATGTAGAGGTATAGTTTATTTCATCCTCATGAAGATATATGGTTTTCAATAAACTTTTGTTAAAGAGATTGTCTTTTTTTCAGTTCACGGTTTTAGCACTTTGGTTGAGGACCATTTGGATATAATTTCATAGATTTTTTTCTGGATTCTGGATTCTGTTCCCTTGCTCTCGTTGTCTGTCTGTGGTGTGTGTGTATGTGTGTGTGTGAGTGGTACTGGGGATTGAATTCAAGGACCTTCTACCTCTGAGCTACATCTCCAGGTCTATTTTTACCTCTTTATTTTGAAACAGGTTCTCATTTTTTTAATGCTAGAACCATATTGTTTCTGTTCTTATAGCTTCATAGTTTATTTGAAGTAAGGAATTGTGATACCTACACTTTGTCCTTTCTTTTTTCTGTTTTACATTAAGCCTTTGTTTTTAAAATAGTACACTTTCTTCCATCTCCCACATAGTAATCAAATCCATACTCAAGTTATCTTTTTGTGGCTTTATGAAATGTAATCATGAATGGAAGTGGAACAAGTTCATAATGAGATTACAAATCATCACATTTTATCTGAATCATATTATTGTAATCCTTTTACCTATACACTTTTATGGTTTCATTTGACAGATATTCTCACAATAAAGTAGCCATTGAAGCTGAAAAAATAACATAATGAAAAAATCTACTGTGGTAAAAGCATAATCCGGTGACATAGTTTTTTATCATCATTTTTAAGTATCATGTTTTGTACCAAATTTTACTTTTATAATTTAATATGATAGTCAGTACAATAGGCTGTCTTCACCAGTATCACCAAAAACATGAGTAGTTAATTGTACTATGATGCTATGACTTTATATTGCACTATGATTTTATGATAGCTGCAACATCACACAGTGATCAGAATTTTAAAACTTAATAAATATTTTAGTTTGTTGTGAACTGAATGTATCCTCATCAAATTTTTATTTTTAAGTCCTATTGATGATATGATGGTATTTGAAAGTAGGGCCATGAAAAATCATGCAGGTGATGCTCTCAGGAATGGGATTAATGCTATTTTTTTAATAATTTCATTAGTGTAGTGAAACTATGCATTATAGTCAGGTTGAACATGATTCAAAAGTACTTGCACATAGTTCTTGGTTTGTTTTGCTCTATATTCAACCCCACTGCCCCTTCCTCCATCCTGTACATATTAGCAAAATTGATAGCAATAACTTCACATATTGCTAAGTAATTATTTGAACTATTTCTTTCCTCAACCCTACTATTTGCCATCCCATCTCCCTCTCTCAACACCCTTCCACTATTCTACTGGTCTATCTTCACATATATTTAATCTCTTATATTTTCTATTTTCTTTCTTATAAAAAGGGGCATGAGATAAATGATATATTTTTTCATCATAGAAAGTTGCAGCAAGAAGACACCTTCAACTTGGACTTCCCATTCTCTGGGACTATAAGAAATATTGTCATGTGCCACATTACCAAAAGGCTTATAGAACTGATCTACAAATTCGACAAAGTGTCTGGATACAAAATCAATCTTAAAACATCAGAAGCTTTCCTGTATGCTAATCATAAATGCATTAAAAAGAAATCCAGAAAACACTTTTCCACTCAGGATATCTCATACAAATATAAAATACTTAGGAATAAATCTAACCAAAGAGTTAAAAGACATCTACAAGGAAAATTATAAAACACTGAATAAAGAAATTGAAGAAGACCTTAGAAGATGGAAAAATGTTCCATGCTTTTGGATATGCAGAATAAATTTCAAAATGGCCATTCTTCCAAAAATTATCTAAAGATATAATGCAATATCCATTAAATCACTAAGGTTATTCTCACAGACATAGAGAAATTAGTATGAAAATTAAATATTCAATAAAACCAGAATAGACAAAGTAGTTCTCAGCAACAAGAACCATGCAGGAGACAATACAATACCTAACTTCAAACTATACTTCAAATCCAAGTAATAAAAAACATGGTATTGGCACAAAAACAGACATATAGAACAATGAAGCAGGATAGAAGAGTCAGAAACAAATCCACACACTTCCAACTAATTGATTTTTGACAAAGGGACTAAAAACATACACTGTAAAAAAGAAAAAATATAGCCTTTTCAACAAATATTGTTGGCAAAACTGGTAAGCCATATGCAGAAATTGAAAATAAACTCCACTTTCACACCCTGCACAAGAGTCAATTCAATGGATCAAAGACTTGGAAATCAGACCAAAGACCTTGCAGCTTCTTTAAGAGAGCATTGGTCCAACACATTTACACATAGGCACAGGTAAAAACTTTTCCAACAAGACTGAAGTCAAATAATTAAAAGAAGGATCAATTTGTGGGACTGCATTAAAATGAAGAGCTTCTGTGCAGCAAAGAAGCAATCACGAGCTTCAACAGAAAGCTGACAGAATGGGATAAAATTTTTGCCAACTACTCCAGTAGAGAGAGGACCATATAGGATATACAGAGGATTGAAGAAACTCACTGCTAAGACAATACTCCAATCAAAAAATGGACAAATGAACTAAAAGGCACTTCACAAAAGAAAAAAAAATATAATTGCTGATAAATGTATGAAAATGTTCATCACCATTAGCAATTAGAGAGTACAAATCAAAACTATCCTGAGATTTCACCTAACTCTAATTAGAATGACAATCATTAAAAATGCAAACAACAACAAATGCTGGCAAGGGTGTGAAGAAGTGGGAACTCTAATGTTGCTGGTGAAATTACAAATTAGTGCAACCACATTGGAAAACACTATAGAAGGTTCTGTGAAGAATGGGAATGAATGTACCATATAATCCAGAAATACCACTTCTGGGTATCTACTCAAAAGAATGGAAACCACACTATGAAACTAATGCATCATATCTATGTTCATAACCAAACAATTTACAATTTCCAAACTATGGAACCAGCCAAGATGTTCATCAAGCATTGGATAGATTACAAAATGATGGAAAATGTACATAATGGAATTTTACTCAGCAATAAAGAATAACAAAATTATGTCATGTGCAGGGAAATGGATGGAACTGAAGAACATTATGCTAAATGAGATTGGTCAGTCACAAAAAGTAAAAACAATCTAGGGAGAAAAAAAGCAAGATAGAAAATACATCACAGGAGGAACTCTAGACACAGAAGGAGAAACATTGTATGAGCAAATAAGGTAATGTGAGACTTATGAAAGGGAGGAAGAGGGAAATTACCTAATGAAAATGATACACATTCACAAACATATGAAAGTCAATTACTAAGCCAAACATGAGAAGGGGGGGATTGAGGTGAGAAATGTGTATGGTCTAAATGAGTGATGTGTGCATATGCCTCTACCTTCTTGTAACCCATTAAGATGTATGATTACAATGCACCAATGAAAAAAATAAAAAAAATGCCAATTTCAATGTTGTGAGGTTTTATGACCCAGATTTTCTTCTAAAAGTTTATAGTCTTAAGATTTATATTTAGGTCTTTTATCTATTTTGAGTTAATATTTGTATATGGGATTAGGTAAGGGTCCAATTTTATTCTTTTTCATGTAAATATTATTTTTCAACAATATTTAGTTAAAAGATTATTATTTCCTCCACCAAATGTTCGTGGAAACCTTGTCAATAATAACTTGACAATATATGGAAGAATTTAGCTCTAGGCTTTTATTTAACTCCAATGGTTTATATATCTGCCTTTAGAACAGTACTACACTGTTTCAATTATTGTAGCTTTATATGGTTTGAAATCAGAAAATATATATCTTCTTGCTTTGTTCTTTTACGAGATTATTTTGGGTATCTAGAGTCCATATTCCATATTAGGAGAGATTTTTTTCTGAAAAATAAATATATAAATATATGATAGTTTCACCTAAAAAAAAGAAAAAAATATTCTCTGGTAAGAAAGAAAGCAAAAAGAAATATTGAAATGTTATCTTTAAGTTATCAAAAGCTTGGTATCAGACAAATGAAACTGTTATGTGAGATTATCATTTTTAATTTTGGATAAATTGCTATAATACTAGATGTCAACCACTAAGCCAAGCATGGGAAGGAGGGATGGGGAGGAAATGGGGTGGGGATCGGGTGGGGGCTAACTGGGCAATGTGTGCATGTATGTCTACAAAGTGTTTTTTTTTTTTGTATCCCACTATGATGTATGAATACAGTGCACCAATAAAATAAAAAAAATTGAAAAATTTTAAAAAAAGAAAAAAGAAAAATTATCTTTTGCCAAGTGTGGTGACTCACTTCTGTAATTCCAGTAACTAGGAGGTTGATACAGAAGAATCACAGGTTTGAAGACAGCCCCAGCAGACTCTCAACAACTTAAGGAGGCTGTTTTACAGAACACACAAAAAAAATAAATAAAACATGGTCTGGGGTTTCAGTGAAGGGTAGAATGTCCCTGGGTCCAATGCCCAGTACCACAAAACAAAAAAATTAAAAATATGTGAATTACTTTAATAACAATAATGAAATAACTTTTTCCTAGAAAAATATAAATTAAAATAATTATCTCCAGACAATGTGGTATATTTATGTACAACAAATATGGAAACAATGAGAATGTTAAAAGTTGCTTTCTTCTCAAAAAGCATTAATTCCAGATGTTTATGTAGAATACTTACAAATGATGAAAATACTTAACTAAAATTTTAGCTAATAAAAAGCAGTAGCATTAGTGATAATGCCAAAAAAGTTTCTATAGAGGTATACCTATTAAAATAATAACTTATCAGAGAGAAAATATGCCCATTTTAATTAATACAATAAAAGCATTTTATAAAATCTAACACTCATTACTGAATTGTGGTTATTTGTCTTTTTCTTATCAAATACTGAGACACATGGGTATTTTTCTAAGATGATAAAGGTCTTCTTCAACCAAAGGCAGGATTCTACCTAAGGCTGACAGATATGATTATTTTTAATTAAAGTCAATAAAACTAATAAGAACCCATAGTAATATATTTCTTATTATTTTGTAAATTTTGGCCAATTATATTTGATAAAGGGAAAAATTAGGGGTAATTATAAAAGAGGATGAATCAAAATTATACTTAATTGTAAATTACATGGCTAAATATTTACAGAATCTATTAAGCTACTGAAGAAAGAATGCAAAAGAGAAATGTTATTCAGTTACAAAGATAATATATAAACTTACTTTTTAAACTTTTATTTCTAATCAAAACATAGTAATTACACATAATTATGATATATAATGTGATATTTCAATTTATATGTATATTACATAATGATCAAATCAGAGTTAATAGACTATCCATCATTTTAAACACATAAATATTTCTTGTGAGAATATTCAGAATCCTTTTTCATTCATATTGAAATATATGATGAATTATTTTTAACTATATTTAACCTACTATGCAATAAAACACCAAAACCAGAAGCACTTGCTTTGTGGCCAAAATATGGTCTTTTTTAAAATCTTGCCTGGTACATTTAATAATATTCTTTTTTTAAAAAGTTTTTATTGGTTCATTGTAGTCATACATCTTAATGGGATAAAAGACTTGTGGAGACATACATACACATATCATTCAATTAGCCCTTACCCGATCCTCACCCCATTCCCTCCCCATTCCTTCTTCCCATGCTTGGCTTAGTGATTGACTTTGATATGTTTGTTTAAGTACATCACGTACTTTAGAGAGTTTTCCTTTTCCCCCTACCATCCCCTCAAATAGGTCACCTTGCTTGCTCCTCTAAAGGATCTTCTTCTTCATCTAGAGTTCATCCTGTTACCCATTTCTCCCTAGCTTTTGCATATTAGATAAAGCATTCAATTTCTTCTTTTTTGTGACTGACTAATCTCACGTAGCATAATGTCCTCCAGTTCCAACCATTTCCCTGTAAACCACATGTGTTTTTCATTATGGCTGAGTAAAATTTCATTGTGTATGTATCCCATAGTTTTGTAATCCATTCATCTGTTGATGGACATCTTGGCTAGTTCCATATTTTGGCTATGGTGAATTGTACAGCTATGAACAAAGATATGCATTCATTAGTTTGGTTTCCTTTCTTTTGGGTAGATACCCAGAAGTGGTGTTGGTGGATCAAATGATAGATTTGTTCCCATTCTTCTGAGGATCCTCCATACTGTTTTCCAAAGTGGTTGCACTAATTTGCAATCCCACCAACAGTGTTGTAGAGTTTTTACTTCTCCACATTCTCTCCAGCATTTACTGTTGTTTGTGTTTTGAATAAAACATTCTAGTTGGAGTTAGGTGAAATCTCAGGATAGTTTTGATTTTCATCTCTCAGATTGTCAGTGATGTTGAGCATTTTTTATGCATTTATTGGACATCTGGAATTTTTCCTTCATGAAGTGTCTGTTTAATTCACTTGCCCATTTTTTGATTGGGTTATTTGTTTTCTTAGTGATGAGTTTCTTGAGTTCTCTATATATTCTATATTTTAGTCCTCTACTGGAGTAGTTGGCAAAAATCGTCCATTCTGCTGGATCTCAGTTGAGGTTCTTGACAGTTTCCTTTGCTGTACAAAAGTTCTTCAGTTTCATGCAATCCCTTGAATTGATTTGCCTTTTAGTTTGTTGTGCCTTTGGGGTCTTGTTGAGAAAGTTTTTATCTGTGCCTATGTGTTGCAGTGTTGTACCTACTCCCTCTTCAATGAGCCTCAAGGTCTCTGGTATAATTTCCAAGTTTTTGATCCAACTTGAATTAACTCTTGTGCAAGGTGAGAAAGTGGGATTTGTCTTCATTTTTCTGCCTCTGGTTAACCAGTTTTGCCAACGCCATTTGTTGAACAGGCTATCTTTTTTTCCAGTGTATATTTTTGGCCTCTTGGTAAAAAATCAATTGACTGTAAGTGTGTGGATTTATTTCTGGGTCTTCTATTCTGCTTCATTGGTCTATGTATCTGTTTTTGTACCGGTACCATGCTGTTTTTATTACTATGGCTTTGTAGTATTGTTTAAAGTCAGGAATTGTGATTCCTCCTCCATTGTTTTTGTTGCTGAGAACTACATTGGCTATTCTGGTTTTTGCTTTGTTCCAAATGAACCTAACGACTAATTTTCTATGTCTGTGAGGAAGGATCTTGGTAATTTAATGGGCACTGCATTGAATTTGTAGATCACTTTTGGAAGTATGGCCTTTTTGATATTTATTCAGCCTATCCATGAACACAGAAGATCTTTCCATCTTCTAAGATATTCTGCGATTTATTTTTTCAATGTTTTATAATTTTGTTTGCAGAGGTCTTTTACCTCCTTGGTTGAATTTATTCCTAAGTATTTTTGTGAGAAATATTGAGTGGAAGTGTTTTCTGAATTTCTTTTTCAATGGATTACAGTTGGTGTACAGAAAAGCTTCTGATTTTTTTAAGGTTGAGGTCTATTTTGAAAATACTTCCTTGAGCAGATGAGAAGAAAGTGTATTCACCTGTTGGGCAGACTATTCTGAATATGTCTATTAGGTTCATTTTGTTTATAGTGTTCTTTAGATTTGAAACATTGTTACTGATCTTTTGTCTGGAAGATCAATGCAGTATTGTGAGAAGAGTGTATAAATATTCCAATATTACTGTGTTGGGGTCTATATGTGTCTGAATATCCTGAAGAGTTTGTTTTGTAAAAGGGGATGCACTCATGCTCGTGGAATATATGTTTAGTATCATTATAGATTATTGTTAGATTGTTCCTTTTATCAGTAATAAATGACTTTCTTTGTCTCCTCTCGTATATTGGTTCTCTATATTGTTGAATATATCTATTATTTTCTGGTCAGTTTTGGATGAACTGTCTTCTAATAATGAGACTACATTTTCCATGTATTCTAGTCGGCCAGTGATAATTTCTGTTGAGATCTTTAATTCAATTACTAGTACCTTCATTTTGCTCAGGGCATCTTCTTATATTTTAGTGCCTCAATTCTTCAGTTCTTTTTTATTCTGTATACTCCCTCTAAAGTCTTTTTATCCTGTACAATCTTTCTAAAGATCATATTGAAAATCAAAATTCTAAATTATTCTTGCATTTTCTACAAATCTGTATTAGTGGAGTTAGTGAAGTTTATTGTTTCCTAATTGATATTTATTATCATATTTTCAGGATTGTTTGCTTTGTATCTCTATTTTGTTGGCATTCTTTTTCTCTTTTGTTAAGGATGTCAAACTCTATTAATTATCCTATTAAGATAAGTCATGTACTTGGGGTATATATTTGTCTCAACAAATCTGTTTCATAATCAGAGTTTTAAGTTTATTCTCTACAACCTTATTTATAGGATATAATACTTAGGCAGTGCAGGCAAGCAGCAGCTTCTGATTATCTTATGGCCTCTATGCTCTCTGAGTGGTTCCTACCTCATCAGTGCCAGAGAAGAAACCATTTCAAACTTGCAACCTAGTTTGATGAGCTTTAATACTCCAGAGACACCAATGCTGGTCTACTAGTTGTGCTCACTTGAATCTCTATGGACTACTATCTTCTGGAAAATCTCAGTTTTAAGAGTGAAAGAAAGTGCAATGTTCAGGATACACTAAACAGAAAAAATATAGTATCTATATAAAATCTGCTGTTTCAGTCAATGTTTATGTCACTATGACTAAAACACTTCACAAGCAAAACTTAGAGAAAAAAAACATTTTATTAGATCATGGTTTTAAAGGTTTCAAGTGTTTCAGTCCATGTCTGGCTGTTTCTAAGGACAAAACTGCTGAGTGTCAGAGGTTGAGGGCATGGGGAAGGAAAAGTCACTCTCACTCAGAGTCCATCTAATGAATTGTACTGGTGTAAATGACTAGCAATTTAAAAGAAAGTAACCAGGAATTTTTTTCATTCTTGTATCTCCCTCAAAAAATTCACTGATAAATCACAAATAAAATATCATAAAATTTTGAAGAATAAACATGCAATAATGTATAAGAATATATTTAAAAACTGAATGACTCATTGCTAAATAATCAATGACCTAAAGCAAAAATTATTAGGAAAAACAGAAAGTAGTTTAAGATGAATACAAACAAAGTGAAGGTCACCAAAATTCAAGGGATGCAAATAGAAGAGTGCTTACAAAGAAATTTACAGTTGTTAATACTTATGCCAAAAAGCAGAATGGAATCAAAACAATAACTAAAACATTCAAATAAATAAATTGGTAAAAGTTGAGTTAAGTATACCTAAAGCAAAAATAGATGGAGTTATAAAGATAGGGATGGAAATAAATGAAAAAGAGAGCAAAAAAAAAAAAACTTAGAGAAAATTAATAAAACCAAACACTACTTCTTTGACAATATCAATAAAATTGGCATTCAGCTTAAATAAACAAAAAAAGGTAAGAAAAGTCAAAGGCTGAAATATACAATGAAAAAAGTTAAATCACTACTGACCTTACAGAAATGAAAGGCTTATGGGAAACCACAATGAATGACTATATACCAGCAAATCATATAATTTTAATAAAATGGATAGATTTCTAAAAATATATAATCAAAATTTATAAAAATAGAATATTTGAATATAATTTATAATAAGAAAATGAATGGGAAAATTTTCATTTCCTACAAAGAAAACTCAGACCCAATATCTTGATCATTGAATTCTAAGAAACATTTAAATTTTAAAAATCTAATATCCCAAAATTCTTTTCCAAAACAGGATGAGGAATCAATACCACATTGATTCTATGAGCCTACAAAATAATATGAGAAGGAAAGAATGCTATAGATCAATATCACTTATGAACATGGCTGCAAAATGCTGAACTAAATATTAAAAACTGAAATCAAGCAATATTTGAAAATTAATAAAAAGGCTATGATCAAGTGAAATTTATCTCAGGAACTCAAGGTTAGTTTAACAGATGAAAATCAATTAATTTAATGCATCATATTAACAGAATAATGTAAAGAACTATGTGATTTCAACAGTTATAAAAAGCAGTTGTTAAAATCTTACACATTTTTCTGAAAATAATACGACAAACCAGGAATTAAAAAAATTGCCATCCCGATAAAGTACATTTATGAAACAACCACAACTAACAATATAGTTAACAGTGAAAAGCTGAATATAATCTCCTCAAGATCAAAAACAAGAAAAGGATGTATACTCTCATCATTATTACTCAACATTGTACTGAATGTTTTACCCAACACTATAAATGTCTTTGGCTCAGGAAGCTTCATTTTGTTAAAACATCAATATTTCTAAAGTTGATCTATTGATCCAACACAATTTCAATTAAAACATTACAATGGAGAGAGGCTTCTCATTTTCTTCAGCAAGAAATATGGTATAGAAAAGATAAGCCTCCACAGAAGACATGAATTGATTGACCAAAATGTGGTTTATAGGGAAAACTAGAGAGAGATGCTGACTGTGAATCTTTAGGAATAATATTCTAATTGAATCCTCAAGAATTTGAGAAAGGCAAAAGAAATCCAGGGCTCAAATTGCTCTGAGAAACTATGAAAAGAAGCAGTAAATATGATGGTAGAGAATGTAAGAAGTCATTTCTTTATCAGAGGTAGCCTGAACCCAATATTGCACCTTGTTCCTCACCCTTATTCATATCTTAGGGTCTCAAAGATAAAGGAATTGGGGCTTATTAATGGAATCCTCTTTGGGTTCTATATCACCAATATTCAAGTTTCTCCAGAAATCAGTACTTTCAGACATGATATCAGAAATAATTCAGATTTATTTCAATGAACACTTCAACAAACACTAACAAAACATAAACACTTGAATGCCTACTAAGTTTCAGAGTATGTGCCTTTCCAAGAAATCCACAGCCTAATGATAGGAAGAATAATCACCAAATTTCACCACATAGCAGTAAATTGAATGATCATGTTGGAACAGCATGTCACAGAAGCATAAAGGAGAAGCAAACATTCAACTGTAAGAAACAGAGTTTCATAGGATATCAAGTTGGACAGAAAGAGAAAACATGAAGTCCATTTCTTTTTCTGTATAGATCTGAAAAGGGATGCTGAGAATAGTGAAAGGACTTCTAGAAGGTCATAGATGAAGCAAATGGCAGAACTGGACTTCTGGTTGGTTAATTAGCCCTCTGCCATTCTGTACAGATAATGATTTTTGCTTACTTCAAGATGATTTCTTCTGCTTATAAATTATCTCAGGGCTCAGTCCTAAAAAAAATCCTGTAGGAGAAGTTGGTGATGAATTTGTGCAGGGTAGAAGGCCTGTCTGTTAATCCAGATAAATGGAATAGATCTTCATGTGTGCACTCTCTTATGATACATTTGACATGAACGGGTCCCACACAGAAATATTCCATTAATATTTGCAGCAGCAGTACCAGGTGTTCCAGTTTTATAATCCCAGTTGGTAGAATTCTGTTTCATCCTAAGAGGTTCTCCTTTCTCTCTTCAACTTCAACAGTTTTAATTTGTAATACTCTCAAGGCAGATCAAGAGCTGGCAAATTTCTCTAATCTATTTCCACTTAAATGTTTCATATTCCTGTTAGGTGGCCATTCAACTCCTTCTTGCCACCTCCAGTAACAGGAAACCCACTCTCTTCAGAATAAATCTGTTAGAAAACATTATCTTGTGCCAAGTAAACAGATGTGTGCTTCCCTAAAGTTTCTGCCCTTGGACATTCTAATTTGTTTCTTTTCCTTTTGAGAGATTAGAAAAAGTTATGTCATCTTGAGTTTTCACTTCTCCAGGTTAAACAGGTTCACAATTCAATTGCTTAATTGTACTACTTGGAACCTAGATTCTAGCCATCTCCTTGGTTATGATAATCTGGATTCATTTTGCTTGGGTTAAAGAATAGATTTTGGGAAAATATACTCAGTTATATATTGCTAGTGAGAATGTTAATTGGCAGATATTTCAGATAGGGTAATTTGGGAATATCCACAAATATTTTAAGTATGTTTATAGTATGACTCAGAAATTCAACTTTTCAAATTTTATTCTATAAAACTCTAGCATTCATGAATAGAAATGTAGATAGGTTGATGAAGATGTTTTTGCTTATCAGAGGAAATAAGTATGAAAGTTTAAGTGCCTACAAAAAGAGCATTGATCTAAAAATTTGCCATAATCATACTATGAAATAAAATATTATCACTGATATGATGGAAGTAGATCTATGTAATAATATGGAAGGATGCCCAACATACATTAAGTGAAAATCATGTGTATGGTATGATTTCACTTTGTAAAAAAATGTGGGTATATTTATGTGAAAACAAGTTTTATAGACACAAGGAACATCTGGAATAATATAAACTAAATTACCTCTAAGAAGTGAACGTGGAGGTAATTTCATTTTTTAATTTTTTCCAAATTTCCACATTGGTTGGAGGAGGGCCAAGATGGTGGCGGCAGCAACAGCCAGCATCGGGGAGTGGCAGGTAAATTCATATTAATCTGCCCTGAACTTTTGAGGAAATCTCCCTGAAATTAGACTGTACCTGCCCCACATACTCAGGCACTCTGGACAACATACTATGTGGTGTATATACACACAATGGAATTTTACTCAGTCATAAAAATATTTGCAGGAAAATGGATGGAAGTAAAATATAATATTCTAAGTGAGATACGCCAGTCTCAAGAACTGAATAGTTGTATGTTTTCTCTTGTATATGGAAACTACATAGAACTTGGGAAACAGGTAACAATGAATAGAAGATCAGCGACTCCAGTGAAGTGATGGAGAAGATTTAGGAGAGGGAGGTGAAAGGATAGAAACATAAAGAATGTAACAGTTGAAATAATGCTCCATATGTATATAAAATTACCAGTTTCAATCTCAAATATATCTATGGGGAGGGAGAAAGAAGAGTGAGACCCAGAAGGAAGTACTCCAAGAGTTCTATGCTTGCATATGTTCCTATCACTTACAGTATGATGTATAATGACAGTGCACTAAGTAAAAGTAAAAAAGTAATAAAAATTAAAAGGATTCTGAAGAAACCAAGTTGACTCATCCTCTCTACTTTGGAAAAATGCATAAGAATCACCACTGGAGCCTCTATACAGAGACAAGAGAGAGTTTTCCCAGAGCCAGACTACCTGGGTTTAAATTCAAGCTTTGAAATTTAGGATCAGCGTTTAAATGCAAGATTATATATATGCATTGTAGTCATACATCACAATGGAATACAAAACTTGTAAGGATATACAAGCACACATCATCCAATTAGCCTTTATCCAATCTCCATCCCATTCCCTCCTCCTCCCTCGATCCCATGCTTGATTGGTGATTAACTTTGATACATTTGTTTACATACATCATGAGTTTTACAGAGAATCCATCCTCTCCCATCCCATCCCCTCTGATTGGTTACCTTAATTGCTCCTTTATAGGGAACTTTCTTCAACTAGATCTCCTCCTATTACCTATTTCTTCCTAGTTTTTGCATATTAGAAAAAGCATCTGGTTTTTTATTTTCTGTGACATTTCTCTGTGTATGCTGCATAGCAAGTTCCGTTCCCACTCTTGATGGCCCCAGCACTGCCCTGGACATCCGGCAGACCCTGAAGCCGGCCTTGCTGGCTCCAGCACTGGCCTTGCAACATGGCAGGCCCCGATCCCAGCCTTGCTGACCCCAGCAACAGCCTCACCCCTCAGCAGGCTCCGATTTGGGCCTCAGAGGACCCAGCACCGGCCTTGCCTCAGGGCAGGCTCCGATCCCAGCCTTGCTGGCCTCGGCACAGGCCTAACCCCTCAGCAGGCTCGGATTCTGGCCTCGGAAGCCCAAGCATTGGCCTTGCCTCATGGATGGCTCCGATCCCGGCCTAGCTGGCCCCAGCACCAGCCTAACCCCTCTTCAGGATCTGATCCCAGCCTCACTGGCCCTGGCACCAGCCTCACCCCTTGGCAGATTGTGATCCCAGCTTTGAAGGCCCCAGCACCAGCTTTGCCTCATGGCAGGCTCTGATCCCATCCTAGCTGGCCCCGGCACAAACCTACCCCCTCGGCAGGCTCCAATCCAGGCCTCGGAGGCACCAGCATCGGCCTAGCTTCACAGCAGGTTCCAATCCTTGCCTCACTGTTCCCGACCCAGGCCTAACCCCTCGGCAGGCTCTGATCCAGGCCTCAGAGGCCCCAGCACCGGCCTTGCCTCACACCAGGCTCTGATCCCAGCCTCACCCCTCAGCAGTTTGTGATCCTGCCCTCGGAGGCCCCAGCACTGGCCTAGCCTCATGGTAGGCTCCAATCCTGGCCTAGCTGGCCCCAGCACTGGCCTGACCCCTTGCCAGTCTCCAATCCCGGCCTCGGCAGCCCCAGCACCTGCCTTGCCTCATGGCAGGCTCTGATACTGGCCTATGTGGCCCTGGTATTAGCCTTACCCCTCATTAGTCCCGACCTCGGAGGCCCCAGAAACAGACTTGCCTCATGGCACAGCATGTTGTCCCAAGTTGCCAAGCATGCATGGTGGTAGCATTCTGTCTCTGGGGTTATTTCTTCAAAAGATCCAGGTGTGTTGCATCAGATCTCTGCCTCTCCTACATACTGGCTGCTGCCATTGCTGCTGCCTCCACCGTCTCAATTATTTCCCAAATTCTTTTCCCACACTGCATGTTGTGCAGTATTCCTGAACATGGGCTACAGTAGCATTCCACCTTTGGGTCATTTCTTCAGAAGATCAGGGTGGGTTGGATCAGGTCTCTGCCTCTCCCAAATACAAGCCTTTACTGCCACCACAGCCGTAGCTGCCAACACCAACTTTCTCCTAGGTCTCCACTGAAGCTCCCTCCTTACAGATGATGTCCAGGATTCTTAAACATGTAAGGAAAAAGCAGTCCCCTTTTGCGGGGAATTTTTCCATAAGTTGCAAGTTAGTTGGATATGTTTTGTCTGCTTCTGCAGAATCCTGGCTGCCGCCACAGCCATCTTAACCCCTCTCCAATGATTTTTTTTCTTTTTGTTTTTTGAATAAGAGAAGGCAGTACATTGGTTTGAAGAGGTTGTGGAATCAGGCACTCAGTAGCAATGAATTTTTCTCCCTTACAAGAGCGGAGTCCCACAGCCTCACCACGCAGAGCAGGATCTGCTGTTCTGAGTACATCATGGCCTGGCGCAGCACAGCAGCACTAAGTTCCTCTATACCTGTGGTTGGGCCTCCTGCCCAGCTCCAGGCATCCCAGGGAGCGGGCCGGGCCACCCGTCCCCAGCCCAGGACCAGGCCTTCCTAGGAGCAGCCCGGGCCACCTGCCTAAATGCAAGGTTTGAAATTTAGTATCACATGACCTTGCTGAAGATACTTAATGTCTTTATACCTTAGTTTCTTCCTTTGTGAAATGAGGATAAATAGAGTCTTTGCCTCACAGAGTTGTTCTAAAAATTGAATAGCTTAATACATAAAGCACTTAAATGGTGACTGGCACATAATAAAAAATAATAAATATTATTATAATCATAACTATTATTGTCTTATAATAAGTTATGTCTTCTCAATTGCCAAAAATTTGCAATACCCATCACCTTTAACTTCTTTTCCCTCACTCTTCACGATAGCTCTAAATTGTGATTAAATCAAGCTTTATGTTATTTTCATTTCTATATACAGAAAGGGTTGGATAATATTTCATTTGGTTCAACTTAATACATTAACAATATTTTACAAATCTCTTCATTGTCTTCCTATATTAAATGATTAAATTTGGGCTTTTATAGCACTTAATCTGTCACCCTAACCCCAGATTCTCTTCTTACACTAATCTGTCTTATAGACTTAATTTTGCTGCAGTCATCACTCTAAACCTACTAATCATTCATCTTGTTCACAGACAATCGATGGCCTCCTGTTGATCATAAGAGCAGTCGTCATCTTAGATGTAAAATGATACACATAATGGCTAATGATCACATGTATAGTACCCCTCAGGGATATATTCAGATTTTGGAATACCTCATTTTACATTCTACAGGAAAATGAAGCACATCCACTACAAAGTTTTTGATGTATTATTCATAGAAGCATTTTAGAAGGCTGTGACTGATGAAATAAAACATTTAAATTAACTTGACTATTTTACCTGATGCCAAAAGATTTTACCTGATAAAATTAAATCTTTTAAAATAATTTCTAGAAATCATATTATTTTTAATAAGAAATAAAATTTATGGAAATAATCTGCCATCTCTGAATAACTTTTTTAGGATTGGAACTGAAATGTCCCTTTAACTGGTTTGAAACCATTGATCAAGTCAACCATGACTGGACACTAGCCCCAACAAGGTATTGTGGTTTTGAATTATTTTTCTCCAGTTAAACTGACCCTGAAATTTATAAAATCACTTTTGTGTTAATAATAAGGTGCAATACATATATTCATTGAGCACTTGCTATGTAATAGGAACTATGCTCTTTTTTTAATATTGTTCTTTTTGTTTTTTGATACTGGGGATTGGATTCATGTTTACTTTATAGTTGAGATACACCCATAAGCCCTATTTTATTTTTTATTTATTTATTTTTTTTGCAGGTCTGGGGATGGATTCCAGGGGCATTCAACCTCCAAGCTACACCACCTGCCCTTTTTATTCTTTATTTTGAAACAGGGTCTCACTAAGTTGTAGAGGGCCTCACTAAGTAGTGTCTGAGTCTGTCCGCAAACCACAATCTCTGGTCTTAGCCTCCCAAATGCTGGGATTACAAACACGCACCACCATGCCCAGCTCTTTTTTATTTTGAAAAACATTTTTATAAGTTACTAAAGACCTTACTAAATTGTTGAGGCTGGATTTGAACCTGTGAGCTTCCGGTCTCACCCTTCCAAGTACTGGGATAACATATATGCACCAATATACCCATTTTATCCTCACCTACTTTTTAATATGAAATGTACACAGTATAAGATGATGAAGAATACATGTATAAATAACTTCAAAGTTACAGTTTATTAAACCCATGACTTCCAAGTTCTTAGAATCATGGTCACCCATTCTAGAATGAATCAGATATGAGACTAAGAAATTTTTTAAAGTGAGGATTTTATATAACTCTCACTAAAGTACCTTTCAATTCCATATAACCTCTCCTACTCAAGAATGCACATAAATATCAAGATAGTAAATATGGTATTATTATAAGATTACCATGAGTGCACTTGATTTTCTTTTTAGGTAAATCATTTGCAAACATTGGTACTTTAATTCTTATGGGTAACAGATTACTTTTGACACATTCATGGGTTGTAACATTGGATCTGGTCTTCTGAATAAAGCCCAGTGTTTTTGGCTGGCTTTCAGGAAAGGCTGTGATCTGGCGCTGATCTTTTATAATTACCTTCCCATATGCAATGTTTGAAGCAAGTGGATCTCTTCAGTTCCTCTTAGTTATACCACACTGCAGTACCTTCTCTTCATATCTAGGACTAGTATCACAGCCAGAATTCAATATTAGAGAAGCAGTCTAGCTCCATAGTCCAAGCATTTAACCACTTCACTCTACTGCTTTTCTTATACAGTTCCTTCATTAGAACCCTTGCCGTCTGTGTGGGAATTAGGCAGAAGGACTCTTTTCTGTGCATTTGTTTTCTTTATAGAAACTTGCATGTAGTAGGTCTATCCCATTAATGTATTAATTCTAACCCTAGGTTGTTGGTATGGTAAAAGGTAAGCGGCATTTTAAAATAAGTATATTAAAAGTTTATAGAAGCTACATTAAAATTGTACCAATGTGTTTTTATATCAGACTGTGTGGCAAACAAAACACCTACTGGAGATAAGAATGCAAAATATATTCTGTGATTCTTGTAATCTAAATCACTATCAGCTATGCAAAATCAATTCAGTTTATTGCTTTACAAAGATTACAGATGTCTTCTAGTAATGCTAAAGGTAAAAGCTCTAAAAGTGCAAGACAAATTACAAAGACACTACAGTAGAATTTTACATTTTCACATATAGTATGTTTTATCTCTTCAATTTACTAGTTATTTGACTTTGAGTGAGTAGAGTGTATAAGTGTGCTCTCCTCATTGGTAACATAGGGATATACTTTCCAAATGGTGGTTTAAAAAACAAAGTTTCACAAGATATATAATGTATTTAAGATAGTGCTTGTGATCTCTTAAGTTCCACAAACAAATTTGTTCTCACCCATTTCTATTTTTTTCACTAAAATAATAAATTCCTTGGATAAATTAGAGAGCATTATAGTACATACTGTGATTTTAAGGTTCTGGCCAGTGGCTTTGGAAATCAACATATATAGAATATATGTTGATGATGACAAAATCAACATACATAGAATATTAAGCAGGAATATAGTGCATTAATTTTTCCTGAAATCTAGAAGTTATCACTGTCTATATCCTGTCAGTAACTTCTCACACCAAAAAGAGCACTAAGTCATGTCTATCTTATAAGTATCTCAAATACACTCCCTCATTTGTAACCCTCACCCTTTGTTTTTAACTACATTTCAAGCTACTCTCTTCACCATTGCCAGAGTGAGCCTTCTAAAGTGCAGATTTCAACATGGCATGTTCTGGTTTAAAGCCTTCAGTGTTCCAGTGTTCCTCATCATGTATATGGCACAGTAAAGTAAAAAATAATTAACATGATTTTCTGGTCAGTTACTGTTAACTATGTGATACCTACCTTCCTATCAGGCAATATGTTCATAGTCTTATCTCTTGCTATTAGCCACATACAAACTCTATGCTTCAGTAAAATTGAACTACTTGAAATTCTAATCCCAATCTTCTCTCTTCTCTTCTCTTCTCTTCTCTTCTCTTCTCTTCTCTTCTCTTCTCTTCTCTTCCTTCTCTCTCTCTCTCTCTCTCTCTCTCTCTCTCTCTCTCTCTCTCTTTCTCCATGCTCCAAATTCACTATAGTGGCCATAAAGACTCTACATTTTACTTCTCCAAACACTAGTTTCCTTGCTATTTCTTTGACATGCCAAATACACTCTGACTTCAATGTCTTTTTCCTTGCTGTCATGTCCGCCTGAATTGATTTTCCTCCACATATGTACAAAAATTCTTCTATTTCCTTCGCAACTCTGTTGAAATGTCACCATAATTTTATCTGTAATAAACCCCACTGAATCACTCTTTGTTCTTTACTCTTTATCATCTTGCTCACTTACTTTTTTTATACTACCTGAGATACATTTGTATATATGTTTATGTATGCTTTGCCTAGAATATTTGTTTTATGAGAAAAGATATTTCATCTGTTTTGATTTTTATGACAAAATTAATGCCAACATGGTGCTTGTCATAGTGTATATAACTCAATAAATATGGGTTAAATTAATAAATTAATACTCTTCCTTCTGTTCAAAAAGTTTTCTCTCTTAAAATGGACCTCATAAAAATGAGAATATAAACCAGTAGAGAGTAGTGGAAGGGAATTGCACTATGGAGGAGGACATACATATACAGTAAAGGAAAAAAAACAAATAATATTATGTGAATATATACATGTACCATTATAAATCTCACTATCATGGGAAATTTCAATGAACTAATAAAATTGTTAAAAAGGCAAAGATGGCGATGGAGAAAAGTGGGGCTTATGAGCCCCGCTAACAACCAATCTCTTTTACCACAAAATCAGCAGCACCTTTCATAGCCAGAAAACACCATCAGCAGAGAAACAAAAAATGTAATTAAAAGGTACAGAGAAAAAGAGGGCTGGAAAAATGAGACACCAGAAAGAAAGCATACCACAGTCCTGCGGCCAGAGCCGTGGCGCGGGCGCCATCTTCCCTTGCAGCACCAGGCCCCAGAGAGGAGGGGGACTCAGAACGGAGCTCAGAGCCACAGAGGAGATATGCCAGCCTCACAGCCGAGGATGCGGCAGCAGCGAGCTCGCCAGATGGCACCAGGCGAAAGGCACTCAACAGTCCACCAGGCTCCAGAGAGGAGTGGCAGACAGCGAGGGGAGGCGAGGCGCTGCAGAACAGCCGGGAGGAATTCGGCAGATTTTTCGGCGCAGGGAGCATCTAAAACACACCCTGCAGGGACTCAGCGCGGAAATCAAAACCAGAGAAGAAATACGCCAGCCACACAGCCGAGGGCATGGCAGCGGTGCCATATTGCCACCGGTGGCAGCAGCAGCGAATTCACCGAGTCCACTATAGCTCCATCTGCACACTCAACAACAGTGAGTCAAATTGTGGCCCCTAGAGGAGAAATCCCAGTACTGACTCCCAGGGTCTTGACCTAGTGGGGGAGTGGCGGTGGCAGAGATATCACACCATAGGAGAATGTCCAACTTGGCACCCCCCATGGTCTAAAGCAGCCTTGTTTGACTCCCTGGGTCTGACACTCTGCGATACAACCCGGTAAAGGAGTAGTGGTGAGTGAGATACCACAGACTCGAGATCCAGAGCACCTTAAGTGAAGTCGTAGTGAAGAACCCAGTCGTAGTGGGAAGAACCCAGAGAAGGCAAAAACTTCCAAAATCATGGGAAAGAGAAATAACAATGGAGCAGTTAATGCCCACAACCCCACAACATCAGAACCTGATAAAAGAGAAATTTAGAGATTTCTAGAAAATCAAATCTGGAAAATAACTGCAGAAATAATAGAGGTGTTTCGAATAGAATTCAGAGAGGGCCAAAAAGAGATAAAGGATGCAATTAATGAAGTAAAGGCCTCAATTCAAAGTATAAACAACTGATTAGACCACATGGAGAATAGAATCCTGCTCATAGAAGATGATCACTCCAAAAATGAACACATAGTTTCTAATTTAGAAAAAAAAATCCGACAGCAGGAATCTACATTGAAGAAATATGGGCCCATTTTAAGAGAGCTAACCTAAGAATAATTGGAATAGAGGAGGGAAAAGAAGGTGAAACCAAAGGGATCAACAATCTCTTTAAGGAAGCAATAGCAGAAAAGTTTCCAAACATAGAGCAAGAGGTCGATACACAGGTCCAGGAAACTTATAAAACTCCCTTTAGACAGGATTAAAGAAGAGAATCCCCACGCCACATAATTGTCAAAATGACCAATGTGGAAGCCAAGCAGAGAATCTTAAAGGCAACAAAAACAAAGGGCCAAGTGACATTCACAAGCAAACCAATTAGAATCATTCCAGACTTCCCAAACCAAGTCATGAGAGCCAGAAGGGCTTGGAGTAACATATTCCAAACTCTGAAAGAAAACAACTTCCAGCCAAAAATTTCCTACCCAACAAAACTTTCTATCAAATTAGTGGGGAAATAAGGGGAATATATCTAAACATGTCTTTCAATTGTAAAAATATCAAAACCATAATCTGTATTTTTATTGGTGTATTTTTGTCATGCATCTTTTTTTTTTTTTTTTTTTTTTGGTGATACTGGGGATGGAACCCTTCTGCCTCCAGGCTACACTCCCAGACCTATTTTTATATATTTATTTGGAAACAGGGTCTCTTAAGTCAGCGAGGCTGGCTTTGAACCAATGCGATCCTCCTGTCTCCACCTCCCAAGCTAGGGGATTACAAGCATATACCACCACGCCCGGTATTGTCATACATCTTAATGGAGTACAAGATGGTTGAAGCATACATGCATATGTCACTCAATATGTCTTCCCCAATTCCCTCAGGTAAAGCTGAGAGGCACATAGCCCATAAACATAAGAGCACTGGAAAAAAAAAAAGACCTAAATATAGGATAATGAAACACCTCTCTCTTTCTCCTTTACAAATAAAAAATAACACAATAATCTTAACACAGAATGAACTGAAAATGAAATAAACTTGATTTGTTTATACATAAAGCTTTAGAAATAGCTTCTATTTGGGAACTAGTGGGTGGGTTTGGGGTACTAGTTTTTGTTGAGGAGTGAATGGGTCAGAGAGAAATACCATCCGATAACCTGAAGATGGCCTAAGAAAATGGAGCATGGTAGATGAACTCTAGGAACAGTATCCTCTAGGGTACAATTTAAACATCTTCCTTCTCCATACTATAATTCCCTTCCAGAATGTTTGTAAATCAGTACAGTCTGGTGCTGCCTGCACATTGTGGGAAAATGGAGGAGCCTGTATCTACTCTGAGGGAAAGGGATGCAGAAAGAACAATAGTCAACCAGTTAAGTGGAGATGAGAAGAAACCTTGAAAAGAAAGGCGGAGAGAAAGCTAGGGTTATAGGTGAAAACAAACATTGAGGAAAGATATATGGCAAAAGCAAGCACTGATTATGGAATCTCAAAAGTGACAGGAAGAATAGTCAGTAACCATGGGGTTTCTTCTACCATACTAAAGTCACCTATTGTTTGAGCAACCAGGGCCATTCTGTGATCAAGCCATTCTTGGCTATAGTCTGGATTCCACCTCTTTCCTGATGCCATCTCTTCATTGGGCCTGCCAATTTCCTTTTTTTGTTTCATCTAGCCTTGCTGGTGGCAGAGACGGGGAGTTTCTGGAGTTATCAGCCCTCATCGTCATTCCTGTCTTCCCTTCCTCCAAGGAAGCTGAGGTAGGGAAGGAGGGGAGTTGCAGGTTGGAACAGCACGCTACCCGTAGGCCATGGTGAGGGACAGGGGGCCTTTGATCAGCTCCCCGTTACTGAGCTGTTTTTCCTCTTGTTTCTTTTCACTTTAGTTTTCTTTTTTTGGTATTTAAAATTTATTTATTTATTTACCCACTTGGTCTCCACTGAGCAGACATGGTTAGCTATCTAAAGGTCACTAGGATGGAACCATTTGGCCAGAGCCCAAAGTTTCAGCTTTGCCAGGGACATGCTGTTCTACTGTACCTCAGCACTGTCAAAAACACCCAATCCAAGTACATTTTACTTCACTTTCCTTCTCCCATTTTTTTCTTCTTTCCCAAATCTTTTTATCTACTCTAATTGTATGTTTCCTCACTTTCCTTCTTCGGTTCTGTGCAGCCTCAGGATTCTTTCCTGTGCTTTTCCCCCCATGCTTCACCATCTGTTTAAGCGACCTGCAATACTCCCCATGGTCAGTGGTACAACTCAGTGCCAAGTGGTCTGGACACACAACAGGTACAAAAGAGAGTGAAGGGTTATTTTCATCTCCAAATTGGAAGTAAGTTTAGACTACTGGTGAGATCACAGTAAAATGCTGAGCTGTGAGAGGATCTGGAAGGAAGGTATTGGGGGGACACTTTTCAGAAGGTGTCTTACTGGGAAAAGACTGTAGAATGTAGAATGTCAAAATGTCACATGTAGAATGTCAAAGAGCAAAATAAAAACCTGTATTTCTTGTGGCAAGAAAGACTGAGCTTGGAATTCAGAGAGGCTTGGGCACAGCCTGATTTAACATAATTTTCAACAGGACCCTGTTAACCTTCCTATCCTCAATCCCTTTTCTTAGTTTGGTCCAATATCTACCATCGCTTTGACCATCTCTACTACTGCCACCAAGTTAATGGTTTTATTTCCTCTTTACTTTCTCATAACTCTCCCATCAGGCCTCTTATTGAACCACTCCCAGCTCCCTTGGGGCTACCTCTGAATCATTCTCTTGGCATTCTAGTTTATTGCTATTCTTCTTTAGGAAATTTATTAGGTGGCATAAAACTGAAGGTAAGATAGGCCATGCTAAATTCAAACACATAAGTCCACATTCCAACTTCCAGAAGTAGAAAATCTTCTGTCCATATCCTCCCATTGGCATCAAAGCTTATTTCTAGGATCTTGTCTCTATCTTAATCCAGAATGTCTCCATTCTGTGGTGCTGACTATATCCTAAACCAAGGCTCCACTGAGAAACAAGGAAGGCTAATCAGACAGATTAAGAACTGTTTCTGACAGATGCAATGGCAAACACCTGTAATCTTAGTACTTGGGAGGCTAAGACAGAAATATTACAGGTTTGAGACCAACCTCAGAAATTTAGTGAGGCCCTCAACAATTTATTTAGACTCTGTTTCAAAATTTAAAAAATGAAATAAGGCTGGAAATGTAGCTCAAAGGTAGAACGCCCCTCGGTTCAATACTCAGCTCATAAAAATAAAACTGTTTCTTTTGAACCATCAAGGTGTTGTACTCCCCAAATCCCAGCTACTCAGGAGGCTGAGTCAAGAGTACTCCAAGTTTGAGGCCAGACTGGGAAACTTAGCATGACCCCACTGAAAATTAAAAATAAAAACCCTACATGTGTAGATTAGTAGTAGAGGACCTCTATGTTCAATCACCATTACCAAAAGTAAAAACAAAACAAAACAAACAAACAAAGAAAGAGAATTGTGTCTTCTAGAGACAATTAAACTGTAGGTGATAGAAGAAGAAAAATCTCTGAAGAAAAAAGATAAGGATTTTATGTTCATTTTAATGAAAATATGGAGGTATCAAAAAGGCAAGATGATGGCTATAAACCAGATAACACCAAAAGCTTTCTAATAAGATGAACTTTTAAATAGCAACACGGGTAACTGAAAATGTATGGTATTCTTTTCAAGCAACTAATAAAAACAGGATATTCTGTCTATTATCAATAAATAAATAATACTGTATTTTGTGGAGTTCTACAATTATTTCCGCTCTCTAAATTTAGAAGACTTTGGTATATAGTCCAGAGTAATTTGCACCACAACTTAAGCCATGGTTTATGGAGAAGAGCTGAATAAACAAAAAAGGTTTACTATGGAAAAGATAAGACTTATATATGTCTGCCTTTTAATATATGATAAAATGACTGAATATTCTTTATGGCCATTAAGTACATATCTGGGAGCAGTAAGGTGGACTCTGAGAGAGAGAGAGAGAGAGAGAGAGAGAGAGAGAGAGAGAGAGAGAGAGAGAGAGAAAGGATAGTGAGTGAAGGTATTTTTGCGACTGGGCAAAATCTTTATGTGTCCCCACCTTCCTTAAACATTTTTGGAAGATGAAGGAATATATAACATGGAGACTGAGATGCTGTGTAGTGTGAAGGGTTTAGAAGACTAAAGAAAGGATTTCTATAGTGACAACATAGGAGATTTGAGATCAGGATCAAGTGTATCACTGCCCATGTCAAACATAACATAGTCTTTGAAATCACACCCACTGGATCCTCCCTACTCCAGAATCTTGTTGACCTTTTCACCTCCTCCCTAAGCCCTTCATAATCATTGGAATGGCATCAAATTAATTCCACCAACTAATGCATGTTCAGTTTTCTGAAGTCCTATATTCCACTTTAGATAGTATAAGAGGGACCTTAAATGAAACTTCCAACCCTGAAATTCTGAAAAATCTCCTTAATGTTTACATTCACATATTGAAGCACTCCTACTAGCTCTCCTCTCTTCTTTACATCTTAGTTGTCTATGCCAAACCCTGCCCCTCCCCTGGGAGGCAGTGTTGTGTAATCAAATAGTAGAAGCTTTGGATCTGATCAAAAAGAGATTGAAATTACAACTCAACTCCTCACTGCTCATGAAAACTTAATAAACGATTTCACTTCTGGGAATCTTAGTTTTTGGATTTGTAAAATGGAATAATACCATTCATGATAGGTCTGTTGTGAAGTCTAAATGACAGTGCTTGAGAACTAAGTATTACCCAGTAATTATTTTACAAGTTTAATTGCCTCCAATTCTTCCTCTAGGATTCTGCTCTAGTCCCTTACCTCAAGTTGGGAATTTCCTTAGTATTTGTGTCTATATAAACATATCACAATTTGGATCTCTGTATGATTGTGTGATTATCTATTCTGAAGAAACTTCATGTCATTCTAGATACAACATGACTTTGTATTTTTTTTTTTTTTTGCACGACTGGGGATAGAACCCAGGGGCATTCTACCTTTGAGCTACACCCCCAGCCCTGTTTTGTATTCTTTATTTTGAAACAGGGTCTCACTGAATGGCAAAAGGCCTCACTAAGTAGCTGAGGCTGTCTACGAACTGTGATCCTCCTGTTTCAGCTTCCCAAATGCTGGGATTACAAGCATGCACCACCACGCCTCACTCATGACTTCATATTTGACAGTATCAAGGACAATTGTAAGCATGAATGCAGGTGAGGTGTACAGGAGGAACTATTTAAAGATTTGCTGGTGATCAACATTAAATAAATAGGGCCCTGCAACAAACAACAGCATACTGATCTCAACAGCTAGAAATCTTAGGAGGAAGCAGGTAGAAGAGGCAAGAAAAAAGAGTCTCTTTAGGAATGAGACATCTAACAGAACTTGGAGACAGACACCATTCAGAATTATTCTGATCCTGAGCCTGCCAAGGAGGGAGGCTGGTGCCGGGGTTAGCAAGGCAGGGATCAGAGCCTGCTGTGAGGCAAGGCTGGTGCTTTGGCCTCCGAGGCCGGGATCGGAGCCTGCCAAGCGGTGAGGCCAGTGTTGGGGTCAGCGAGGCTGGGATCAGAGCCGCTGTGAGGCAGGACTGTTGCTGTGGCCTTGGAGGCAGAGATTGGAGCCTGCAGAGGGGTGAGGCAAGTGTTGGGGCCAGCAAGGCCAGGATCAGAGCCTGTCATGAGGCAGGACTGTTGCCGGGGCCTTGGAGGCAGAGATCGAGCCTACCGAGGGGTGTGGTTGGTGCTGGGGCCAGGAAGGCTGGGATCGGAGTCTGCTATGAGGCAAGGCCACTGCCAGGGCCTCGGAGTCTGGGGTCAGAGCCTGCCGTGGGGGAGGCAGGTGCTGAGGCCTTGTGGGCTGAGATTGGAGTCTGCCATGTGGCGAGGCTGGTACTGGGGTCAGCAAGGCTTGGATTGGTGCCTGCCATTTGGTAGGCCATAGCTGGAGCCACCGAGGCTAAAAAAGGAGCCAGACAAGGCCAGTCCTGGGGCCCCCATTTCTGGGATTGGAGCCTGCCACGAGACAAGGCTGGTACTGGAGCCAGCAAGGCCAGGAGCAGAGTCTACCGGGTGACCAGGCTGGTGTAGGGGCCTTCAAGAGTGGGATTGGAACTTGCATAGCGGCATACACAAAGAAATATCATAGAAAATGAAAAAAATTGGATGCTCTCCTTAATATGCAAAACTAGGAAGAAATGGGTAATAGGAGGAAATATAATGGGAGAAGGGGCCCTATGGAAGAGCAATTAAGGTGACCAATCAGAGGGGATGGAATGGGGGAAGATGGAATCTCTTTAAAGCACAAGATGTACGTAAATAATATATCAATATTAAACACTAAATCAAGCATGGTATTGAGGGAGGGGGAGGGAGTGGATAAAGGTGGATTGGATGATGTGTATTTGGATATCCTAACAAGTCTTGTATTCCTTTGTGACATTTGACTACAATGTACTAATAAAATATATTTTAAAAAAAGAATTATTCTGATCCATATATGGTCTTAAGACCATACAGAGAAAATTAATCAGATGAAAGGCAGGACCTTCACCTCAAAATACATAACAAATTCAAATGATAGAACAACACTCACAACAGAGATTGACAGAGAAAAACTGCAATAACTCCTACACTTGGGTACAGAATAAAACAACTACTAAATTATAGGACAGACATGAATGACCAATAATTAAACATATAAATATCAGCAAAACATAGCAGTTTTCATTCAGGATGAAAGAACAGGAATGATCTAGCTGCCCATAAAGATAGTTTTGTCACTCAGGAATGCATTTATATAAGCATAATGCTCAAAGTAAGGAAGGTAATAATTTTACATTGAAAGAAATTCTAAATATCACAATTTAAGATGATCAATGATAATTTGAAGGGTGTTGAAAGGGAACAAATAGAGCGATAAAGGTACTAGAAATCATAACGTTCTAGAAATCAAAATATGAGGAATATATTTAAGAAGGAGAATTACTTAGGCTGGAAAAGAAGAGTTACTAGCAAAAACACACTCTTAAAATATATTGAAGACAGTCACATGAAAGAGGTATTATCCTGCCACAGGCAGGTTCAGAGGATAAAATAGATCATAATGGACAAGAAGGACACTCAATGTCAATCTAAATAACAAATTGTCCCAGAAGATGATATGTTCTGCTACCAAATTTAAAAAAGATGTTAAAGATCTCTCATCATTAAGAAAATGCTATGGAGCTTCTCCCTTAGACAGGAGGATGGGTATGGTCAACTTCATTTAAAACTTCTGAGATCAGACAATAATCAATCCATTGTGACTTCTAGATCTCCTAAACAAAGTAGAATTTCTCCATGAGGATGAATGAACAGTATTAGCACCTTGTATAATTAACTGAATATAGACAATATTTGGATATAGGGCCATCTTGAAACCTGAATGAAATAAATATAGAAAAATCTACTCAATTATAATGTACAAAGTTTGCCTTCATATAATGTATACTCATAATGCAGATTGGCAATGTGAAAATAAAGGTAATGTAAATCATATGTACAATTTTTAGTATTCTAGTATCAACAGTTTAAGTAATAAAAAGAAATAAAATAAACTTATTTAATAATGTATTTTAACTTAATACATCAAAATATTCTATTTTAGTATGTAATCAATATTTTAGAAGAATAAGTTATTTTATGATTTTTATCATACTCTGTTCTCAAACACATTTTATTTCAAAACAATCATATTTTATGTTATCAGTAGCAATATATGGCTAGTGGCTACTTTATTAAATACCAGAGAACTTCAAAACGTCTCAGAGCAACAATAAAAATTATATGAATTCATCTAGAAAGAAGTGTTAGAGTCTCAAAGGAAATTTACAAACATTATATTCTTATGTGTAAAACAAAATTTCTTGCTTGACAATCTTGTTCATCTGGTTTCTCCTGGTGACCTTTTATTAAATCAATGCTTTCCAATCTTTGCAGAATATATATATATATATATATATATATATATATATATATATATATATATATTATCCTCCAATGTTTAATGTTTTCTTTTCTACCTTTTCTTTTTACCTTAATCAACTTCTTTATAAATTTTTCATCATGATCCAATTAATTGTTTTCATGAATCACTAATGCCTTCAATAGCAACTGGTAATACATTAAACGTTGAGAAAAAAAGCAGATATTTACAGGCCACAACATTAAAAGATTAATCAGGAATATTTCTGTCTCAAGGTTCGAGATGTGCTTAGAAATTTGGTTCACAGCAGCTATTCAATAAATGATAGCTTTATTGACTCCTCACTAAGCTAGAAGCTCCTTTGTAAGTGTCTATAAGCTTGGCTGAATCCTTTGAGTCAAACAGCTATGTCCTGGGACAGAAATGGGGACTTAATGTCCCTGGATTCTTTATGGCATAGCCGGTGGCTACATAGGTAGAGTAGGCTATTAATGTGGGAATCATCTCAGCATCCTCATTGCCCTAAATTCCTTAGCTTTCTTTCTGTTACTAATAGCACAATATCACAGACTGAGTAAGTTATAAATAAAAGAGGTTTATTTTGGCTCACTATTGTGTTCCATGATCAAAAGGTCGCATCTAGTGATGTTTTTCTCACTGGCAGAATCCTGAGATAACACCAGGAGAGACAGGGAGCTCATGTGTGCTTGTCCTTCATTCTCTCTCTCTCTCTCTCTCTCTCTCTCTCTCTCTCTCTCTCTCTCTCTCCCACTCTTTATCTCTCTCTTATAAAACTACCCTATTCAATCATGGGGGCTCCACCCTAAAGACCTTATTTAATCCTCATCACCATCCAAGGTCCACATATAAATAGCATAGTTGGATTTAATTTTTACATTCTTTATACTTCACAATGGGGATTAATTTAGGGCATGAGTTAAAGAGGGAACAAATCAAATTCAAAGCATAGCAGAGGTGAGTTAATATTTACATAATAATCATATCCTCATTTCAAGGATTCTACAATAACAGAGGTAAACAGGCTCAGCTACTTGTCCCTCCACAACTTGGTGAGACCCGGTTTCAAAATAAGGAATAAAAAATAGGAAAGTGGGTGTAGCTCAGATGTAGAATGACCCTGGGTTCCATCTCCAGACCCACAGAAAGAAAGAAAGAAAGGAAGAAAGAGAGAAAGAAAGAAAGAAAGAAAAGAAAAGAAAAGAGAGAAAGTTAAATCTGAAAACAAAGTAAGCAAGTGGTATGGCTTGAAGTATTACACTGGAAACATCAGCCTCTAAAAATCTTCCTCAACATGTGCTGCTGGGCTAAAAATTTCAGTATTAGAGATTCAATCAATTGGATTTTAGTCTTCCATTATTACCTACTAAAAGTCATACCGTTTCAACTGAGACAAAATGATGGATCAGAGGAACACACAGCACTTTAGTAGCTCTCCAAGTGAACTAAAGAAGTATTCTACATCTGCATACTGAGGGAGGAAGACACTGGGAAAAGCTGGTGGCAAACTTGAAACCAGCAACCATTTGGAAACAAAAATTATGATTTCTAGAAAGAAAGGGTCTTAATAAAACAAAAAGCTGGCAGCATAATTAGTTAGCTGGCAGCATCAGGCTCCAGGCATCTGTCTCCCTGTGACACTGTGGGGAAGGGGAAGCATGCCCCCCAAAAGCAAAAAAAAAAAAAACAATTACTTGGACTTTAAGGAAATTAGAGAACTAACCTGCCTGTGGTCTAAGCACAGAATAGGCTACAGTGGACTGAACTGGGCTGGGCTGTTTCCAAAATATCTACAGGGTAAAGGAAGTGTAGCTTTCCACCGGCAGAGGTATTTGGAACACAGAACAAGCTAGATCTTGGAGAGACTCTATATAAAATTTGAAATCAGCAGCAAATGTGGGACCCCTATAAAGTTCACTTTTCTCTTTTCCCTCTCCTTGGAACAAACTGAGCATATATTCAAAACTGAGAGCATAATGCCTAGAACTAAAACTTTGAATGATGGAGAAGGAAATCTGAAAAATGAAATTTAACTGTCATTAATCATAGGAAATGAGAGGAATAGAGGATAATTTGAAGAATCCCACACATTTCTTAGCACACTGTTGGGGACAGCTGGGATGAGGAACACAACTTTTCTCAGAATAATCTGAATTCTGAACAGGCTGGAAGCCTCATCAGCACTCTCAGCAACAATATTTTCAACTTAAGGATAAAAATTTTTCTTAAATAGATTACAACACTTGCCCATTTCCCAAAACCAATGAAAATGGCCAGGTAAAGAATGTTTTGACTTGTTAAACAATGACTTATGCATCATAGTGACTCCCCACAGTAGAGGGTGTCTCAGTATCTCCAGAAAGAATAATATTGTACAGTTGTTTTATAAGAATTGTGTGAACTGTTTTAATATTATTGAATTTGTGCTGCTTTCTCACCCCATCCGCAACAAGCTATGTTGGACTACATTTATTTCAAATACTTAGTATTGTCTCAATTAATTAGATACTCCCAACTCCACTTCTTTCTTACTCATTTCAATCCCCAGGCTTTCTAAATTACTTCCCACATTTTAACATCTGTCTCTTGTCTATCCTTCATTGCTTTTATTCATTATTTCCAATAAGAACCTGGAGAAATCAAAATAATTAATTTAAAATTATACTATAAGCCAGGTGCAGTGGTGTATGCTTGGAATCCCAGCATTTGGGAGGCTGAGACAGGAGGATTGCAGTTCGAAGACAGCCTCAGCTCCTATTTAGTAAGGACCTTTGCAACTCAGTGAAACCCTGTTTCAAAAAGCAAAGAATAAAAAATAGGGCTGGGGGCATAGCTCAGAAGTAGAATGCCCCTGGGTTCTATCCCCAGTACCACAAAAAAATACTGTAGATCTGTAGTAACAAACTATATGGCACTGGCATAAAAAGACATTTAGATCAGTAGAATAGAAGAGAGAATACAGAGATAAATCTTTATGCCTATTCCAAGCTGATTTTTGACAAAGTTGCCAAATATACTTTGGAGAACATACAAATTTTTCAACAAATTGTGTTGGGAAAACTTGTTATTCATATGTAGAAGCATGAAAATAGACTTCTATCTCTCATCCTAATGAAAATTCAACTCAGGGACCTAGAAATTAGACTAAAAACTTTGCAATTACTATCAGGAAACATAGGACCAACTCTTCAACATATGGGCACTGGCATAGACATCTCCAATATGCCACCTAATGCTCAGGACATAAAAGTGAGAATCAATAAATGGGATGGCATCATATTAAACAGCTCATGCACAACAAAGGAAACCATCAAAAGTCTAAAGAGAGAGCCTGAAGAATGGGAGCAATCTTTGCCAGCTATTCTTCTGATAGCGGATTAATATGTAGAATATATATAAAGCTCAAAAAATTAATAATAAGGAGCCCCCACAAACAAAATAAAAAATGGGCAATGGAATTGAATAGACACTTCTGAAAGGGAGAAATAAAAAGCTGAAAAGTATATGAAAAATGTTCCATATTATTAGCAATAATATAAATGCAAAATGTAGCTACAATGATATTCTATCTACTCTAATTAGAATGTCAAATACCAAGAATACAAACAACAGTAAATACTGGCAAGGATGTGGGGAAATAGGAACTCTTTTTTTATACTGTTAGTGGTATTGTCAATTAGTAAAACTACTAAATATATCAGTATAAAGTTTCCTAAAAAAGGAATCAAATCACCGTATAACACATATATACTTTTCTTCAGCATTTGTTCAAAAGTTTTAACGTTATACTACTATAGTGACACATGCTTAACCATGTTTATAGCAGCATGATTTACAATAGACAAGTTATAAAATCAACCTAGGTTTCTGTCAACAGATAAATGGACAAAGAAAATTGGACATATACATAAAACTGAGTTATACTCAACTATGAAGTATAATAAAATTATATAATTTTCAGGAAAATGAATAGAACTAGGGAACCTTATGACATATAAAATTAGCCAGTCTGATGAAGTCAAGAGTCATAGATTTTCTCTCATATATTTTTTACATTTTTAAAATTTTTATTGGTGCATTGTAGTTATACATCTTAATGAGATACAAGATGGTGGAGGCATACATGCACATATTACCCAATTAGCCTTTACCCAATTCCACCCTATTCCCTCCCCCTCCCTCTTTCTCATGCTTGGCTTAATGATTGACTTTGATGTGTTTGTTAAAGTACATCATGTGCATTAGAGAATTTTACTCTTCCTCCCTCCCATCCCCTCAGGTCACTTTATTTGCTCATCTATAGATAACTCTCCTCCTTCATATAGAGTTCCTGAGGAACTCTCATATGTTGAAGCTAGAGAGGCCATAGAAAAGAAAAGAGACTTCAGAGAATTCAGGAGAGAAGCCAGTAGAATAGTGAAAGGGGATTAGGGGAGGGCAGAGAGGAGTGAGAAAAGGAGGGATGAGGAAAGAAACATAAAGAAACATTATATTCATATATGAAGTTATCACTACCAATCTCATTAATTTCTTCAGGCTGAGAGGAAGAGGGAGTGGGTTGGGATGTGGATGGGTACATAGCAAGTAATGTGTATATCTATATGAATGTGTATCACTTTGAATTTCAATACAATATATAGTTACAATTAACCTGTAAAATATTTTTAAAAAGATAAAATTTGAAAGGCAGAAATAAATTTCATATATGAAGAATGTAAAAATATTTTCCACTGATAAACCCCTGGTTTATAGCATATGAAACAAATATCAAGGTGGGCCACCAGTAAGAGGAATAGAATAAGACCTTGGATTTGAAACCTGATATATATGGGGCTACTTTCAACAAGTCTCATGTTACTCTCATCTTTGTCCTTCTTAAATATATTCATATTAAATCTGAATAGTGTATTGTTCTTACACTGCAGCACACGTAAGCTTGCATACAACTTCATATGCATGGATACATGTATGCTCCCAATCATGGGCACATACTCACTTATCCTACTGTTCTTATCTTGCTACTTAAGCTTATTTAGATAACTTGTTTGGTATCTCCCTTTAATCTTTTCTTTTCTACTTCTGAAATTCTAACCATTCTTAAAAACAAAACATTCCATCAATTACATTTCTGAATGTAAACTGCCCACCTCATTGACCTTCCCCTCTTGCAACATTTTTATGCTCTTAGAATTTGTGTCACACAATCTCAAACTCAGTGCTGGCCTGCTTGCTTCACTAGCAGCAGTGTCTTTGTGTCCAACTTAGCTGAATGTTGTCTTATCTCCACTAGCAGACAAGCAGCAAGTTTAAGGCAAAAGTGATAACTGATTCTCTGTGCCTCACATAGCCAGAGGCAATCTAATTCCTACAAATGAAACTTCAAAATATTGATGCTGATCTTCACTTCTCCACAGTAGTATATTCTATTTTAGTCCTCAGGATAATATACTATAAGGCCAAATATTCAAGGGCCAAAAACTTCTTCCTTCGTGGCATAAAGACCCAGGTTTCTCTTCTATTAAGAGTACATGAAAGAGAAAAAGGCCTGGTTAAGAAATGCCTCTTTTATACTCCTTAGTGTGGGCAGATATTTATAGCATGGTGTTTAAAAACATAGGCCATAGAGCCATATCATTTGGATTAGAAGACTGGGTCAACCATCTTCCTGTTCAGAGATATTACCTAAGTAACTCATTCTAACAAAATTCCAGATTTCTCACCTAAAATAAGAGAATAATTGCTGCACTTAAATTGAGTACTTCCTGATATGATCCTAGACTCTACATGCACAGTAATTGTAGTCATCAACACTGCACTATTTTCTTTTTTAATTTATTGGTGCATTGTAATCATACATCTTGTTGAACTTCAGGGCGATAGAAGTATACATGCACACATTGAGCCTTCCCCCAGTTCCTACCCCATTCTATTCCCCTGCCCTCCTTCCTGTGCTCAGCATAGTGATTGGCTTTGATGTTTGTGTATGTACATCATATCCATTGAGATGTTTCCCTCTTCATGTCTTCTTCCCCCTTTCATCTCCCTCAGTTAGGTCTGCTCTTTTAATCCACTAAGGTTTCTTGTTTTTTGTCTGGAGTCCCTTCAGTGTCTCAATTTCTCCCTAAGTTCCAAATATGAGGGAGAATATCTGATCCTTAACTTTTTGTGACTGACTGACAAATCTCACTTAGCATAAAATTCTCCAGTTCTTTTCATTTCCCTGAAAGTGACATAATTTTGTTCTTTATGGCTGTGCAGAATTTCACGGTGCATATATCCCATAGTCTTGTGATCAATTCATCTTTTGACAGACATTTTGGCTGGTTCAACCTTTCGGCAATTCTGAGTTGTGAAGCTATAAACATATATATGCATGAATTACTATGGTAGTATGGTTTTATTTCTTTTAGGTAGATACCCAGGAAGATATAGCTGGGAAATAGGGTAAGTTCATTTCCTTTCTTCTGATAACCTTCATACTGTTTTCCAAAGTGGTTGCACAAATATGGAATTCTACCAATAGTGTACTAGAGTTCCTACTTTTCCACAACCTCATCAGCAATTATTATTGTTTGTGTTTTTAATGATTGCCATTATAATTGGTACTAAGTGAAATCTTAGGGTACTTTTGATTTGCATCTCTGTGATTGCTAATGATGTTGAACATTTTTTCATAAATTTATTGGCCATGTGTATTTCCTTTATGAAGTGACTAGTTCATTTGCTAATTTTCAATGGCATTTGAAGATTCAAATGCCTGAGCCTTCAGAGCTCACATCAGCATTCCTGACCTGAGTACCCTTTAAAAAATCTTTTCTTTTCTATACCTTAACCTTACTGTAAACTAAGATCCCTCCTGCATTGCTGATCTTCCTTTGGTCTAGAAACATGTCCCTTTTTAATGAACCTCATTTTATTCCAAACCTATGCAGACTTCTTTTTTAAAAATTTATTGGTGCATTGTAATCAGGCATGTTGATGAGGTACAGGATGGTAGAAGCATAGATGCATATATCAATCATTTAGCCCTTCTCCAATTCCCACCCCATTTCCTTCCCCTCCCTTCTTCTCATGTTTAGCTTAATGACAAATTTTGATAAGTTTGTGAATGTGCATCATGTGCATTCGGGTATTTCCCTCTTTCCTCCTCACATTTTCCTCAGGTCACCTCCTTTACTCATCTATAGTTTCTCCTTTTTTTTTGTTGAGTTCTTCCTGCATTCCATTTTCTCCCCAGCATCCACATATTAGGGAGAATACCCTACTTTTTAGTTTTGTGACTGACTAATCTCATTTAGCATAATGTTCTCCAGTTCCATCCTTTTCCCAGAAAATGACATAATCTTGTTTTTTATGGCTGAGTAAAATTTCATTGTGTACATATTCCATAGTTTTGTGATCTATTCATTTGTTGATGGAAATCTTCGCTGGTTCTGTAGTTTGCAGACTTCTAAGGAGTATATATAAGCAGTCTTCTTCATTTGTTTCCCCAAATCACTAACACACATCATTAGCCCACAACACAGAGAGGGTGTAATCTGCATCAGTTCAAATGGGATCCATCCTAGTTAACAAGAAGCAAGGAGCTTCTAAATCAATGAAGATCTATGACTTATATTTCCAAAAGATAGGACCAGAGTAGATGGATCTTCAGAAAGAATTTGGAAGAAACATTAGAAAAAGGTTCTTTATTCAGGGTTACTGTGCTTCTAGCTCATTCTGCTAAATTGAATTTCCAAGAGGCAATATGGTTTGTGCTCAGGATAAATGACATTCTTTTCTAAGGAAGGAAATAAGAGTCCTTTATTTGAAGTTTGGATTCTAGGATCCTAGTCGCCTCTGAAGAAGATGGTCAGCTCTGTTTATATTTGCAGGAATACATTTTCTCAGAACAAAATTAATAATTATTATTTAAAACTTTGCTTTCATTATAAAATAAGAGGGCTAAGACTTTCCATATAGCTCCAGAGATTTTTCAATGATTTATGTGACTTTTTAATTCATTTTCTTTATAAAAAGCTTACTTTTCAGAGCTCCCAAATGTAGATTAAGCATATTAGTTCCGAATTAATTACAGCTGTGTCATAAATGGCTTTAATATCAAACTTATATTGTTCAGAAAACAATTTATCTGAGTCTGAGAAGACTGTGTGACCTAAGGAGAGAAGAATCGGTGGAGTCAATATAGTGGAATGAGTGCTATGAGGTAATTGAGTTTTGTGAAAACTCACTTTGGCATATTACATGTAATTTGGAGATAGGGTTGCCTTATCCTTACATGGAAGGGTAATTGTCCATGGTACTAAGTTACTGGGTAAAGATTTGAAGCAAAGGTGACATTCTGTACATTTTTAGTGAGGAAATGAGGACGATTAGACATTTCTTTTTTCTTAGTCTGTGGCCCAGAGATTGGAGCTGGGAAGTTCCCCACAGTAAGTCAGAAAGCAAGACAAAACTGCCAACATTAATAATATAGATTTGTCCCCAAAAGGCAGGTCAACATATGAGGAATTCAGGAAAATATCCTCAGCTGGTTAGTGCTCTGGAAGAAATCATAGAACATTATAGAATGAAGGATTATGAAACAAAGTTTCTCATGGTAATTTAAACTAAAAGTTGTTTGCATTCACAACTGCTTAAATCCAATTTTCATAAGAAAAATTAAATGTTTCTTATTGTTCTGTCTAGGGTCTTGAGTCCTATATTGAAAGAGAAGTGATGATAATGGGCATCCTTGTCTTGTTCCTTTTTTTAGGGGGAATTATTGAAGATTTTCCCCATTTAATATGATGTTGGCTGTGGGTTTATTGTAGATTGCCTTTATTATGTTGAGGTATGTTCCTTCTATTCCAATTCCCTGCAGTGCTTTTTATTATGAATTGATGTTGGATTTTATCAAAGGCCTTTTCAGGATCTATTAAAATGATCATGTGATTTTTATCTTTTTTCTGTTTATATGATGAATTACATGGATTGATTTTCATATGTTGAGCCAGCCTTGCATCCCTGGGATGAACCCTACCCGGTCATGGTGTATGATTTTCTTGATGTGGTTTCTTGATGTGGTTTTGAATGCATGGTGCTAGTGTTTTGTTTAGCAGTTTTGTATCCAAGTTCATCAGAGATATAGGCCTATAGTTTTCTTTCCTTGAACTTTCTTTATTTGGTTTTGGTATTAGTGAGATTTTGGCTTTGTAGAATGTATTTGGGAGTGATCTGTTTCCCTCTATTTCATGAAATAGATTGAGGAGTATAGGGATTAGCTCTTCTATAAACGTTTTATAAAACTCACTTGGGAAGCCATGCAGTCCTGGGCTTTTCTTTGATGGTAAGTTCCTTATTGCTGTTTCAATTTCTTTGATTGCTATTGGTTGGTTTTTAATGTCTTCTTGACTTAGTTTAGGAAGGTTGTATTTATCTAAGAAGTTGTCAATTTCCTCCAGATTTTCCATTTTATTGGAGTATAGGTTTTCAAAGTTATTTCTGACAATCCTCTGGATTTCTGCACTGTCCATTGTAATATCTCCCTTTTCATCCCTTATCTTCAAAATTTGAGTTGATTCTCTCTCTTTTTTAGTTAGATTGGCTAGTGTTTTATCTATCTTATTAATTTTTTTAAGGAACCAGATTTTGGTTTTGTTGCTTTTCTGTATTTTTTATTCTCTATTTCATTTATTTCTGCTCTGATTTTAACAATTTCCTGTCTTCTACTGGCTTTGGGGTTAGATTGTTCCTGTTTTTCAAGGGCTTTGAGGTGTGTCATTAAGTTTTTTGTTTGGTGATTTTCTGTCTTTCTTATGTGAGCACTCAGTGCTATAAATTTCCCTCTTAATACTGCCTTCAGTGTGTCCCAGAGGTTTTGATATGTTGTATCTCTATTTTTGTTCATTTAGAATTTTCTTAATTTCACCCTTTACTTCTTCTGTGACCCATTCTTCATTAAATAGTGTAGTGTTCAGTCTCCACATGTTTATGTGGTTTCTCTGAGTTTTCTTATAGTTGATTTCTATTTTCATTTTATTGTGGTCTGAAAAGACACAGGGAAGTATGTCACATTTTTGAACTTGCTGTTGCTTACTTTGTGGCCCAGGATGTGATCTATTTTGGAGAAGGTTCCTTGAGCTGCTGAGAAAAATATGAATTCTGCTGTAGTTGGGTGAAATATTCTTTATGTGTCCAATAGGTCCATTTAATTAATGGTGTTCTTTAGGTCTGAGGCATCTTTATTGACCTTTTGTCTAGAAGACCGATCTAATGGTGTGAGAGGTGTGTTGAAATCTCCCAATATTATTGTATTAGGTTTTATATGTGGCTTGATGTCACAAAGAGTTTGTTTTATGAAAGTAGCTGCACCTATATTTGGGGCATAAATGTTGATTATCATTATTTCCTCATGCTGTAATGATCCTTTTACCAGTAAAAAGTGACCATCTTTGTCTCTTCTGATGAGCTTGGGTTTGAAGTCTATCTTATCTGATATCATAGTTACAACTCCTGCTTGTCTTCAAGTTTCATTAGCATGAATTACCCTGCTCCAGCCCTTTACCTTGAATTTGTTGCTGTCTTTACTTGTAAGCTGTTTCTTGCAAGCAGTATATAGAATGATTCTGGTTTTTAATCCATTTTGCAACTCTATATCTTTTTATTGGGGAGTTGAGGCCATTTACATTCAGTGTGATTATTGAGAGATGATTTTTAATTCCTGACATGTTGAGATTTTATTTCTGTTTTAAATACTGTTTTTTTCTTCTCTTCTTACTTGTCTGTTGGATAGAAATTCTTGTTTCTCTGGTTTTGTCATGTATTTCTTGTTTCTTCTCTGTAGTTAATCTCTATGAGTATTTTCTCTGATGCTGATTTTAAAGACAAATTCCTTGAGCTTCTGTTTGTTATGAAAAAAATTACTTCCCCATCTAGTTTGAGAGATAGTTTTGCTGAGTAAGAAATTTTTGGCTGCAAGTTGTTTTCTTGCAGTTTGGAATATGCTACTCCAGGCCCCTCTGGCTTTCATGACTTGGTTTGGGAAATCTGGGGTGATTCTGATTGGCTTCCCTCTGAATGCCACTCTGTCTTTTGCTTTTGTTGCCTTTAAGATTCTCTCTTTGGCTCCTACATTAGTCATTTTGACTATTATATGGCATGGAGAATCTTTTTTTCTGATCCTGTTTAAAGGGGGTTCTATAAGTTTCCTGTACCTATGTATCAATCTCTTGCTCAATGTTCGGAAAATTTACTGCTATTTCTTCTTTGAAGAGATTATTGAGCCCCTTGGTTTTACCTTCCTTTCCCTCCTCTATGCCAATAATTCTTAAGTTGGATCTTTTTAAATGGGCCCATATTTCTTTAATGTCTAATTCCTGCTGTCAAATTGTTTTTCCTATGTTATGAACTATTTGTTCATTTTTGGAGTGATCATCTTCTAGTAGTGAGATTCTACTCTCCATGTACTCTAAGTGCTTGTTTATTGTTTGAATAGATAACTTACTTCAATGATTGCATCTTTTATTTCTTTCAGACTCTCTCTAAATTCTTTTTGGAATTCCTGTATGAATTCTACAGTTACATTTGTGATTTGACCTTCTGGAGATCTCTGCAGTTCTGTGTTTTCAGGTTCTGTAAATGTGGAGCTGTGGGAGCTCATTGATCATTTGTTGTTCCTCCTTTTCATGATTTCAGATGTTTGACTTTGTTGCTTTGGATAGACTTCTCTCAGTTTCTAGATGTCTGCTGGTATATCTGAGGGGAACTTGTATTGTATCCAATAGTGAAGATTGAGGAAGGAGGGAAGTGCAGGAGTGAAAGTAAGAATAGGGTAAAATCTCAGATACAGTCGAATAGATTGAAATTATGTGTTTCATAGAGCAGAATATACTAGTTGACTAGAGGTAGTAAAGGATGAAGTAGTATTTTTGTAATCAATGTAGAATTTGTGGTATAATGATATAAAGTGGGTTTTATACAAGACGGGAGGGATAGAAAGCAGGAGGAAGATAGGAAATGGGCAGTGAGAGAAGGGTTGGTATAAAAAAAGGAAGAAGACTGTAGGAGCTGCTGGGTTGGGACTCTGGGGGTGCATGGAAGGCTGGGCTATAGCGCTTGGTTAATAACGTTGATGATGTCACGTCTGCGCCACCAGAATGACGGGTGCTGAACTCTTCACATGTTCCCTCTGTGGTGTGTTTAGCTCCTTGGAAGTTGTAGGTGGTCTACGTGCAAGCTGGCTAGCAACCGGTGAGTCCGCCATCTCTCTATTTAAATCCTTGTCTCTGGCATGCGGCACTGTGCCAGAAAGCTGAGTCCCGGGGCACCCGCTGCCTTTGTGGTGGGCGGGGCTGTTTTTCGCTGTTCTTTGATTTTTTCAGTCTGTGTGTTTATTATTATTTTTCCTCTGCTGAACATATTATCTGATTTTGTAGCACCGTGTTTTGGGGACAATGGTGACCAAATGTTAGCAACATTTGTAAATGCTGATGCTCTCGGTCGCCATCTTCTCCGCCTCCTACATCAATTTTTTTAAATGAAAATTTATCCATATGCCTTATGTCATTCAATTTAGTGGGTAAAGTGAGAAAACATCAAAATGCTTATCACAGTGTCTGAGACATGGAATGAATATCTTTGATATTTTGTTCTGCTTATTTCTTTTTCAGTTCTTTACAATAAGAAGCAATTAGGGGCTATCTTCATATTTACCTTTATTAACTATGATCAACTCTGTTGCCTGAGACAGTTTTTGGGATTGTTAGAAACTTTCTGGCTGAACTCTACTCTCAGTCTTGCCACTTAGTCCTTATTAGCTTTCTGCCCTTATTCTCCTGCACTTGGTCTCTTTACCTCTCAACAATCTGGCCTAAAAAAAGACCGCCCATGTCAATTTCCACAATGAATTATCTTCTAGACCTCTATCCCTAACTAGACTGTACATGCCCAGTAATTGCAGCTATCATTACTACTATTTTGTTTTATTTATTGATGCACTGAAATCATACATCTTGTTGAAGTTCAGAGTAAGAAAGGCTTATGTTTGTTTCGATCCATTGCTGTACTCAGAGGTTGCTAAAATTAAACATTTTTCTAACCATACCTTCTTCCTTTACCAAAGCCTTTACTATATTTTTCTTATTATTAAAAAATTCACAAATTTCTGCTATTTTTCCAGAACTCAATGCATCTTCTGGAGCTCTGCTGTTTATCAACTGCCTTGTAATTCATTGAAAAACAAATTGTTAACAATTTTTCTTCAACAACTTGTTCTGGGAAAAAATGGACACCCACATGCCAGGAATGAAACTTGACCCTTATTGCTCACCAATTACAAATGTGATCTTAAAAATAATGGAAAAATTAAATCTCATCTGTAATCTATGAATCTATTAGAAGAAAGCACAGGGGAAACAAGTATACCTGGGGAAAATATTTGAATATGATTCCAAAAGCAAAAGTAACACTTGCAAAAACTGACAAATGGCATTATATCAAACTGGAAAGCTTGTGAAAAGCAAAGGAAGTAATCAATAGAGCTAAGAGACAACCTGAAAAGTAGTAGAAAATACTTACAAATTATATATTCAACAAAAGGGTTTATATCCAAAATATATAAGGAACTCAACAATTTGATAATAAAAAAGATAATCAACCTTTAAAATAGTCTAGAGACCTAAATAGATCTTTCTCAAAAAAGACATACTTTGAACACTTATGCATAATTATTATGCACCAACAAAAATATAAAATAATAAATAAATAAATAAAAAGACATAATCATGAACAATAACTATATAAAAATGCTTAGCATCATCAATCAAGGAAATGCAAATCAAAAAGCATAGTGAGATACACTAATTCAAATGATGATTAAAATTGAATTAAAATGATGATTAAAAAAGATAAAAAATAAATGATGGCAAGGAGGTGAAGAAAAGAAGAACTCTTATTCAGTGTTGTTGAGGAGGTAAATTAGTGTAGCCATTATTGAAAATAGTATGGGGATTTTTAAAAAAAAAACTAAAACATACCTTCCATGACTAAGCAATCCTAAAGGAAATGAAATGAGCATGTTGAAGAGACACCTGTACACCCCTGTTTGTTGTATATTAATTATTCCTAATTGCATATGGAATTAGCCTAGCTGTGCATCAATGGACAAATGGAAAAATGTGGCATATGTATATAATGAAATATTATTCAGCCATAAAAGTATTAAATTCTTTCACCTGGGAAAACAGATATATTTAGATGACACTATGTTAAATGAAATGAGTAATGCATATAAAAACCCCGACATGCTCTCACTTTACTTTGGAATCTAAAAAAATGTTGATATCATTAAAGATGAATAATGGTTACCAGAAATTAGGGTGTGTAGATGAAAAGGAGGAGGGGGATAGGTTAGCAAATTAACACAGTATTACAGTTAGACAGGGGGATTAAATTCTGATATTTTATGCCACAGTAAGGACATTACAGTTGACAATGATGCATTATATATCTCAAAACAGAAGGGAAGATTTTGAATTTTTCCCCATAAGGAAATGAACATTTAAGGTGATGGATATCCAAATTACCATGAATTGATTTATTATTGAATGTATGAATAAATCAAAATGTCACAATATGCCTCCTAAATATGTATAAATATAATGTGTCAATCAAAATAGTTCTAATTTTTGAAAAAAAGTGTAATGAGTAGAACTTGGTTTCAGTCTTGGCTCTGAAGATTTGTTTATTTATTTATTTATTTTGATTGCTACATTGTAGTCATACATCTTAATGAAGTACAAGATGGTAGAAGCATACATGCACACATCACTCATTTAGCCCTTCCTCAATTTGCACCCCATTTCCTCCTCCCTCCCTCCTTCTCATGTTTGGCTTAGTGATTGATATGTTTGTGAATATACATCATGTACATTAGGGCTTTGAAGATTTAAAATGGACTTAAAATTTCCTAATCTCTGTCTTTCTTCACTAAAGTAGTACTAAAAAAAAATAATGCCTAATGTGCTTCACCTGCAAGAATACGATGATGAATAAATAGAAAGTGCTTAGCAAAATATAAAATAGTCTAGAAGGGTAAGATTATTTTTATAGATAATTTTAGCTTGTTCTATTCTAAAAAGTGTTAGAAATGAGTTATTAGTAATATATTGACCCTTACTCTAATAGTATACATTCCTCACTTTTCCCCAGACAGAAATGGTTATCCATACTGGGCAAGTGGTTATTTGCAAGGCTGACTCATGTCAAACAGGGCAGAAACTCTGCCTTCTTATGGACAATTTGACACAATTATTGGTGTGTCTATGACTCAGAAAGAGTAAGAATAAACAATAAAGTGAAAGTGTGAGTGCTTGAAACAGTTTAATGGACACCTTTAACTCAGTTTACCCAACACCCATCTGATAGTCCTCCAAAATTGACTTCTACTCATGAGTTACCAATATCAAGAAAGAGCACAATCACACTCAGTAATGCACTCTAGAAACCTGTAAGCTATATTTTTTATTTCTTTTTCAGATTTCCCCATCAAATTAACTTTCAAATCTCACCATTTCTGTCTCAAATTCCCATCACTTTTTATTGGTGCATTGTAGTCATACATCTTAATGGGGTACAAGATGGTAGAGTCATACATGTACTCATGACTCATTTAGCCATTCCCCAGGTCCCACACCATTCCCTCCCCACTCCATTCTTCTCATATTTGCCTTAGTGTTTGTTTTTTTATGTTTTCTGAATGTACATCATGTAAATTAGGGAATTTCCCTGTTCCCCTCTCCCATACCATTCAGTTAAGTCATCTTATGAAATTCACATTATTTTCACCTGGACTATTTTTATCATGTTTTAACTCCTCTCCTGTTCTACACTTCAATCTGGAGTTATTACCACTTTCATAATTATCTTGAGAAACTCAGCTTTGACCATGTTTCTATATGCCTCTTTTCTATTCAGAAACCTTCAATCTCCTTGGTATACCCTTCACAATTTGGACCTTGAAACTTTCTTGTTTAATCTCCATCACTTGTCCTTTAAAAATCCTCATCAGATATCAAGACATAAGTAAGGTTCAATCCTTTTTATAATGCTTCCTTTAAGCCCATTACATCTATATGGGTATTAGTAACTTATATGGAAAAATAACCTATTAGTTAAAATCATGTATGATCAAAGTTACTTCCTACAATAGAGAATAAACTGAGAGGCTCTCTGGTAAAAAAAAATGTCTTTTCTAGTTACTATGTTTTAATCACAAAACTATGTGAATATGTTGTGTTATATGGCACAAAGAGCTTTTAAGGTGTGATGATGTTAAGGATCTTGAGTAAGGAGTTCATTCTATATCATTTAGATGGCTCAATGTATTCACTTTAAAAGCAGAGAACATTTCCCGGACACAAAGAACCAATGAGATGGTAGTGTAACACTATTACTTCCTTTTAAGATAGAGAGAATGGACCATTAATCAAGGTATGAGGTAGCTTCTAGAAGATGAGAAAGGCATGATAATGGATTCCTCCCAAGAGATCTTGAAAAGAGAAAATTCCTACCAACACTTTGACTTTAAGCTTTGACCTATAGAACTGTAGGAAAGTATATTAGCACCTAGACTAGTGTGCCGGCCTTAAAAATTCAGTCCTTGATGAATTAACTGAGAAGAATATGATTCAAAACATTTTACCACATACAATAGTAACATGAGGTTCTCTATACTTCTCAAGCATTGTTGATTTTCTCTACTCACCATGCAATAATATTCAGCATTATTTCACAGCAAAAGTCCTGAGTAACAAGAAAGTACTGTAGTTGTGTCTGATGATTTTAGCTTCTGATTTGCAAAGTTTCATTAGGATAACTAAGCGAGTTTGCAGGGATGCAGAAGTCCATGACAAACAAAATAAACCAAACTTTGTGATTAAAAATGTTTAAAATTCATTAAATTTCCCATACTTTAGAATTAATACCTCCCAGCAATATAAAAAATTATCAAGTAAGACAAAAACAATTCCAAACTTAGACATGACACAGTCAGAAATGCTTAGGCAAACTCCTTCAACTTCTCTGTGCACATTTCCTCATCTAAAACAAGAGTAAGTAATTATACTTACGCTCTCCATCCCCATGGTTTTGTAAGTGAGATTTATAAAGATTAAATAGTGAGTATGCATGAAGTAGGCCCTAAAAGCCAAGATAACACACATGTCAGATGCAGGGGTTCTTAACTCAGTGTCTTGGGTAGGTTAGAAGAGATTTGTGAATTTAATCAAGAATACACTTTATGTGCGTGAAACTCTAGCTAAAATTTACATTTTATTTATATTATGAATGTAGTTAACAAATTGGAATAGTACTAGTAATACAAATTTAAGACATCCAAGATGGCAGAATAGAGGAAGGCAGAGTGTTTCAATTTCTCAAAGACTCAGAACTCAACCAGCAGAAAGACTGCATTTTGTCAAAAGAAGAAAAGCCATTAGAACTCAGCACAAGGAAGACAATACAAACTTGCTTGAATTGGAGGCAGCAGAGAGAGCAAAGTCCTAAAAAGAGCTCCGAAGGTCTAATCTGGTGAGCAGAATGCTAAGGCAAAAGCCATCTTGGTGAGTCCCCCTGGGAGATTGTGGCATCTGGAATCTGGTGGCTCTCAGTAAAGAAGCTAAATCCTGTTGGGCCAGTGATTGCAGAGAACCAGCACAAAAAAGCTAGTATTCTTTTGTCCATGCTCCAATAACTCAAGACTGTAAACCTGCAGACCTCCTAATCAAAGCTTTCAGCAAACTCCTGTGGCTGCAGCTACACTAGTCTATACCAAGAAACTACAAATGCTTCCTGCCAAGACTCTAATGGCTAAAATACCTTGTTAAGACCATGAGTTTACAAAGCATCCCAGTAGGATCTGATGTGGCTTCTAAGACTTCTATGACAGTGACCAAACTCATGGGGAGTGTGAGTTTTCAAACAATTCCTGCAGAGATGGGAGCAGGGTCTAAAATCGTACAAAGCAGAGATATAAATTATCAGACAGTCCCTAAAGACGCTTAGGTGGAACCTAGAATCAGAAGTGCATCTCATGCAGAGTCTCCAGTGATCACCACAGGATTGTCAGCAATAGTGTCTGTGGAGTAAAATAATGCCAGAGGCTTGAAAGATTATAAGCTCCTGGAGGAGTTTGGGTGCCCCAAGTACCATGGCCAGCTAGTTTCATTTGATTCCAGCTGTCAAGTGCGGCAGCATTGTCCCTGGGGTTAAATAACTCATCCATTCACACCTCAGGCTGAGAACAGTACAATATCTCCTCTGGTTAAGTTTGGGCCCTGCCAACAGGGAGGCCAGGAGCCAGAAGAACTCCATTGATTGCAGATGGCAGAACAGTAATGGTGTTCCTGGGGCAATTTAACTCAGAAATACACCCTTCAAGCTGGGAATGCTACAATCTCTTGATCAGCAGATTTTTTGCCTTGTGATCACAGAGACCAGTGGCTGACAGTATTTCACATGATTATAACCATCTAAAAAGTGCTGGATACCCGGGGGCATCAAAACCCAGTCAGCCAGGCCATAGGATCAGAACATCTTAGTGTATGGAGCTGCTGATCTTGGGCCCAGAGAGCCTGGAGGCCTCCAACCAATCAGATATTGCTTCTTGCCTTCACTAAATGAGTACTGTGCTCTATTAAAGTGATTCTGGGGGCCTAAGTTAAAATTATGACTATATGAGACAAATTTATTGAGACAAATTATATATATATATATATATATATATATATATATATATATATATTATCAGCATAGAACTTATATTAAGGGACAACAAACAACAAATAGGCATAGGATTTCTGTACAAAGAGGAATAGGATGCCACAAAACCAGTGACACAAACCTATAATCCTGAATACATGAGAATGAAGGAGAAAGAGTAAAAGAATATGCTTTTACAGCTCTACAACAAGGAAGATCCCCAATATAGAGGTACTGAATATGCGTGGAGAATTCAGAATCTTGATTTTTTACATGTTCAAAGTTGTTAGAAATGAAATCTGAGAAATTGTGCAGGGTATTAAGGAATATATTAATAAATAAATTGAGGCCCCAAATAAAAACAAAAGAAGCATTTGAGCAAAATAAGGGAGACAATAAGTAAAATGAAGACCTCAATAGAAACCACTTTTGGATGACTAGATGAGAGAAAATAGAGTCTTGTTCTTAGAAGATAGCTCAGTCAAAACTCACCACATAATCAACAATATAGGGAAGACCATAAGACGACACACCCAGAGTATTCAAAATTATGGTATAATATAAAATGAACAAACTTATGGATAATAGGCATTAAAGAAGAAATAGAAACAAAAACAAATGTTTTTGAAAACTTTTTAGAAAATTATGTCAGAAAACTACATAAATATTAAAAATGTGATGGACACCCATATACAGGAGACATACAAAACCTCAAATAAGACAAGAACTAAGAAATTCTCCATGCCACAACATCATCAAAATGACAAAATAGAAGTCAATGATAGCATTATAAATGCATTGTGAGAGCAAAAAGGACAGATGTCACTCTGGAAAAACAATAAAACTTACTCTGAATTTCTCAACAAACATCATGAAAGCCAAGCAGTCCTGGTTATGATGTACTTCAAATTTTGAAAGAAAACAATTTTCATCCAAGGCTGCTATATCAAGCAAAGTATCCTTAAAAACTGACAGAGAAATAACAAACCTTCCAAAATGAGCAGAAACTAAGCTGGGCGTGGTGGTGCATGCTTATAATCACAGGATTTGGGAGGTTGAGACTGGAGGATCAGGATCACAGTTTGTGGACAGCATCAGCTACTTAGTGAGGCCCTCTACAACTCAGTGAGACCAGGTTTCAAAATAAAGAATAATTAAAAAAAAAAAAAAAACAGGGCAGGGGGTGTAGCTTCGAGGTCAAATGAACCTAGGTTCCATTCCCAGACCCACAAGAATAAATGAGCAGAAACTAAAAGATACATGACTATCAAACCAGGAGTAGAGAAAATACTTAATATAATAAACCACAAAAATGAAAAAAATAAAGAAATACCAAAATAAAAAACAGTATAAAATCTACCAAAAGATCAATACAGCAAAGAGATATAGCATTATATGAAACAGAAAATTAAACTCAAAATGACAAAAGACAAAAATCTTCTTAATAATAGCATTAAATATCAAATGTCTAAATTCCCAAATTAAAAGGTAAAGACTGGCAATGTGGATCAAATGCCATAATCTTACTACATGCTGCTTTTTGTGGGGGGGTTCTGGGGGAAGAAACCAGGGGCATTCTACCTCCAAGCTACAAATCAGCCCTATTTTTTATTTATTTTAAAACAGCATCTCACTGAGTTGCAAAGGATCTCAATAAGTAGCTAAGGCTGTCTGTGAACCGCAATCCTCCTATCTCAACCTGGAAATGATGGGACTACAAGCATGTGTCACCACACCTGACTTATGTGCTGATTAAAATAAACTCATCTTACAGGCAAAGATACTCATGGGCTACAGGTTAAAAGATAAAAAGAGATAGTCCATGTAAATGGAGGATGAAAACAGCAGGAGTATTAACTCTGATATGTAAAAAAGCAGACTTTAACCCAAAACTTATTAGAAAATACAGAGTAGGTCATCTCTTAGTGACATAAGAAACAATCCAGAAAGATGATATAATTATAGTAAACATTTATTCCCCAAATGTGGGTGTAATCACTTTTATAATACAAACTCCTTAGAACATTAAGACTTAGATAAACTCCAACAGAGTAATATGAGGAGACTTCAGTATGCCTCTCATAATACTATATTGATCTTCCAGATAAATATTATTAAAAATTTTTCAGACCTAAAGAAAACTACAAATCAAGTAGATCTAATAGACACATCAACAGCTGAATACATATTCTTCTCATCTGCTCATGAAAACTTTTTCAAAATACACCATATTTTTGGCCACAGAGCAAATACCATCATATTTCAAAGATGTAATATATTTCTGTGCATCTTTTCCTATCATAATTGAATGAAAGTAGAAATAAACAACAGGAAGACCCAAATAATTTACTTAAAACATAGATATTAAATAACATACTTTTGAATAAGGACTGGATCGTACTAGAAATAACAAAATAAGTAAAAATATTTCTAGAGCTTAATGAAAATAGAGACATAAAATACCAAAACCTATGGAACACTTTGAAGGTATTTAAGAGGAAAATGTTCAGCACCTCGTGCCCACACACACACACGCACACACACACACAAAAAACCCAGAAAGTCAACAAATAAACAATATCACACCTTTAGGCCCTTGAAAAATAGGAACAGATTAATTCCACAGGCAATAGAATACAGGAAATATTTGAAATCAGAGCATAAATAAATGAAATAGAGAACAAAAATATATAGAAAAGAACAGTAAAACATAAAGTTGGTTCTTTGAAAAGAAAAACAAGATTGATAAATCTATAGTCAACCTAACCAAAAGAAAGAAAGAATAAACCCAAATTACCTAATAAATGAAAAAAGAAACATCACCAAGGTTAGTGGGTAAATCTAGAGAATTATCAGAAACTATTTTAAAAATTTATACTGCAATAAACAAGAAAACATAAGTCAACAGATTTCTATACACACAACCTACTTAACTTAAACCAAGAGAATGTAGAGAGACTAAGCTGACCAATAGAAAACAAAGAGATGGAAATATCAATTAAAAGCCTTCCAGTAAAGAAAATCCTAGGTCTAGATGGATTCTAGACAGAAATCTCCAAGATATTTTACAGAAAAAAACTAAACCTAATCCTTCATAAATTATTCCCCTAAATAGAAAGAGATGGAGTTCTTTCAAACTTCTTTTATGAGGCAAGTATCACCTTAAAAACAAAATTGAATAAAGATACCTCAAGGAAAGAAAATTATAGACCAATACCCTTGAATATCATAGATTCAAAAAGTCTTTTGTTATTTTTTGGTAATGCTGGGATTGAACCCAGAGGCATTCTCCTTATAGTTACACCATCCGGCCCTAATTATCTGTTTAATTCATTTATTTAATTTTGTATACATTTATTTATTTTCAAAACAGTGACTTGCTAAGTTTCAGAAGGCCTTACTAAGTTGTTGAGGCTGGCTGTGAACCAGTGATTCTTCTGTCTCAGGGACCCAAGTACTGAGATTATAGGAGTGTATCACCACATCCAGTTTAGATGCAAAACTTCTAAACAAAATACAAGTGGTAGACATTCAAAACCATATCAGAAAAAATATACACCATGATCAAGTTAGTTTCATTCCAGGGATGCAAGGCTGGTTCAATAAATACAAATCAATACATGCTATTTATCACATAAATAGAACTAAGGACAAAAATTGCATGATCATCTCAAAAGATGTTGAAAAGCATATAAGCAAATCCAATACACATTCTCAAAAGATTTTGAAAAAGCATATGACCAAATCCAATACACATTCATATTAAAAACACTAAAAATTGGAATAAAAGCAACTTACCTCCACATCATACAATAAGCCCAAAGCCAAAGTCATATTGGAGGGTAAAAACTATAAGAATCCCTTAAATGTCAGGAACAGCACAAGGATACCCACTGTCACCACTCCTTTTCAATATAATACACAAGTTTCTAGCTAGAGTGATAAGGCAAGAGAAGGAATTAAAAAAATACACATAGGAAAAGAACTAAAAGTATCTCTATTTGTAGATGACATAATGCTGTGTTTAGAAGATCCAAAATTACAACCACAAGTTTTCTAGAACTGATTACAAAATTCATTAACTTAGCAGGACACAAAATCAATCTACAAAAATCAACCCTTTGGTAGATCAATCACGAATCCACTGAAAAACAAATCTGCAAAACATCTCCCTTCACATCAAAAAAATAAAAACATCAAAAACAATAAAATACCTAGAATTAAATTTAATCAAGATGGTGAAGGACCTCTATAATGAGGATTATAAAGCATTAAAGGAATATATCAAAGATCTTAAAAGACAGAAAGGTCTCCCATGTTTATGTATAGGCAGAATAAATATATTCAAAATGACCATTCTACCAAAAGTGATCTATATATTCAATGCAACAAAAGACTCAGAATAGCAAAAACAATTTTCAGCAATAAGAACCATGTAGAAGGTATCACAATTTCTGACTTTAAATTATACTTCAGAGCTACAGTAATAAAATAGCATGTACTGGCAAAAGCCAGATATATAAATAAAATGAAATAATTGAAGATACAGAAGCAAATCCACATACTCATAGCCAATTGGTTTTGAAAAATGGTGCTGAAAGCATGTGCTGGAGAAAAGACAGCCCTTCAAGAAATTGTGTTGGGAAAACTGGTTATCCATTTTTAGAAAACTGGAATTAAATACCAACCTTTCACCCTGCACAAAAGTCAACTCAAGATGAATTAACACTTAGAAATTAGATTAGAAACTGAAATTACTAGAGGAAGTCATAGGTCCAAAAGTGAAATATATAGACATAGACATTTCCTCAATAAGACCCCCAAGGCACAAGAAACTAAAATAAAAATGAATACGTGTAATTGCATTAAATTAGATATCTGTACAGCAAAGGGAACAATCAAGAACTTTAATAACCAACAGAATGGGAGATCTTTGCCAGATACTCTTCTGATAGAGAACTAATATGTAGAATAGACAAAGAATTTAAAAAACTCCCCACTGAAGAAACAAACAACCCAAGTAATTGGTCTAAGTAATGGAAAATGGAAATAAATTAACACGTCATAAAAATAGATACAAAGGGCATAAATATATGAAAATGTTCAAACAACCAGGGAGATGTAAATAAAAACTACACTGAGATTATATTTAATTGTAATCAAATTGGCAATCATTAAGAAACCAAACAATGATAAATACTGGTGAGGGTGTGAAGAAATAGGAAATCTTCTACACTGGAATGAATCCACCATATGATTCAGCTATACCACTCCTGGATATCTTTCCAAAGCAACTGAAATAACGATATTATAATACATGCATATCCATGTTTATAACAGCACAATTCACAATAACCAAATTATGGAACCAACCTAGGTGTTTATCAACAGATGAATAGCTTACAAAATTATGGAATAGACACACAATGGAACTCTAGTCAACAATAACATATAAAGAACAAAATTATACCATTTGCAGGAAAATCAATGGACCTGAAGAACATTATGATAAGTAAGATTAACCAGTCATAGAAAGTGAAGGTCCAGCCAGGCATGGTGGCACACGCTTGTAATCCCAGCATTCGGGAGGCTAAGACTGGAGGATCACAGTTCGCGGACAGCCTCAGCTACTTAGTGAGGCCTTCCCTGTCTCAAAATAAAGAATAAAAAATAGGGCAGAGGATGTAGCTTGGAGGGAGAATGCCCCTAGGTTCCATTCCCAGACCCACACACAAAAAAGTGAAGGTCCATATATTTTCTCTAATATTCAGAAGCTTGGAAGTAATCAGGATATAAGAGGGACTTTAGATAATGCAGAAAATGTCCTAGAGGAGTAAGGGAGGTGGTTTAGGGGAAGGGAGGAAGAAAGATTAATGATGAAATCACTTCCACTGACATTATTTTTATATGTGAGAATACCAATGTCACTTTATATTATATAAATTTAATACAAATTTTTGGCACATTGTATATGTTCATTTCTAATTTGAATTTGCAATATTTATGAAACCTGACACCACACACAGTTACATTTGTTAACAAGGCAACTCATATTACTATATATGTTAATGTACTTTTATTGCTGCATTGTAATTATATACCATAATGAAGTTCTGATTGATAGAATCACACTTGGTGTGTTTCCCTTAATATCCAGCACCACTCTCTTTCCTGCAGAAAGTGAAAACTGTTTCAGTAAATGGTTTTAGGAAAACAGATTATCCATGTGTAGAAAAATAGAATTAATTCCCAGATGCTGGTCCTGTACAAGAGTCACTTCAAGATGTATCAAAGATATAAAAATTAGACCAGAAACTTTACAATAACTAGGACAATAATAAGGACATAGGAACAAAGCCCCAACATATAGGCAGTGGTAGAAAAGGCCTTAGTACAATTTCCAAAGCTCAGGAAATGAAAACAATAAGTGGGGTATCATTACATTAAAAAGCTTCTATGCACCAAAAGAAACATCAAGAGTCTAAAGAGAGAACATATAGAGTGGGAGAAAAATTTTGTCAGCTGCTTCTGACAGGTATAAAGAAAAACAAAATAATGTCATTCATAAGAAGATGGAAAGACAGCAAGCCGAGGGGAGCCGCTGCGGAACAGCCAGGCGGGATTTCTCGGCGCAGAGGACATCTAAAGCTCCCAGTGTCTGAGCTCAACACACGCTGCAGGGATTCAGAGTTGAAATCAAAACCAAGAAAAAAAAAAATGCCAGCCCAACAGCCAAGGGCGTAGCAACGGCGCCATATTGCCACCGGCGAAAGCAGCACCGAATTCACTACAGCTACATCTGCGTACTCAAGAACAGTGAGTCAAATTGCGGGCCACAGCGGAGAAATCCCAGTACTGTACTCAATGGGACTTGACCCAGTGGGAGAGGGGTGGTGGCAGTGATATCACACCATAGGAGAACGTGCAACCTGGCACCCCCCACGGTCTAAAGCAGCCTCTATCGACTCTCTGGGTCAGAGACTCTGTGATACAACCCAGTAAAGGAGTAGTGGGGTCTGAGATACTACTGACTCGAGATCCAGAGCACCTTAAGTGAAGTCATAGTGACCCAAGGGAAGAACCCAGAGAAGGCACAAACTTCCGAAATCATGGGAAAGAGGAATAATACTGGAGCAATTAATGCCCACAACCCCACAACATCAGAACCCGATAAAACAGAAAATCAGAGATTTCTAGAAGATCAAATCAGGAAAATAACTGTAGAAATAATAGAGGTGCTTCGAAAAGAACTCAGAGAGAGCCAAAAAGAGATAAAGGATGCAATTAATGAAGTAAAGGCCTCAATTCAAAGCACAAACAACCGATTAGAACACATGGAGAACAGAATCTCGCTCTTAGAAGATGATCATTCCAAAAATGAACGCATAGTTTCTAATCTAGGAAAAAATATCCGACAGCAGGAATCTGATATTGAAGAAATATGGGCCCATTTTAAGAGAGCTAACCTAAGAATAATTGGAATAGAGGAGGGAAAAGAAAGTGAAACTAAAGGGATCAACAATCTCTTCAAGGAAGTAATAGCAGAAAATTTTCCAGACATAGAGCAAGAGGTCGATACGCAGGTCCAGGAAACTTATAGAACTCCCTTTAGACAGAATCGGAGAAGAGGATCCCCACGCCACATAATTGTCAAAATGACCAATGTGGAAGCCAAGCAGAGAATCTTAAAGGCAACAAAAGCAAAGGGCCAAGTGACATTCAGAGGCAAACCAATTAGAATCACTCCAGACTTCCCAAACCAAGTTATGAGAGCCAGAAGGGCTTGGAGTAACATATTCCCAATTTTGAAAGAAAACAACTTCCAGCCAAAAATTTCCTACCCAGCAAAACTTTCTATCAAATTAGATGGAGAAATAAGAAGCTTCCATGACAAACAGAAACTGAAGGAATTTATGTCTTCAAAACCAGCACTAGAGAAAATACTCAAAGAGATTAACTACAAAGAAGAAATAGGTAACACACATCAGAACTAGAGAAACAAGATTTTCCATCCAACAGACAACTAAGATTGGTTATCTGTGGAGATTCATTATTTATGTTAGTCTGTTACCTAACTCTAAAGGGTATTGTTTGCCTTTATTGTTGTTAATTTTTAGGATTTCTAGTTGGAATATTAATATACCTTCAGATATAGCATTTGGAAATATTTTATCCCATTCTATTAGTAACTGTTAACTCTGTTTACATTATCTTTGGATATACAATATGTTTTTTATTTTTTAGGGAGTATGTATACTCTTCTGTTGCCTGTGCCATTGAAATCATAACCAAGAAATCACTGCCAATTTCAATGTTGTGAGGTTTTATGACCCAGATTTTCTCCTAAAAGTTTACAGTCTTAAGATTTATATTTAGGTCTTTTATCTATTTTGAGTTAATATTTGTATATGGGATTAGGTAAGGGTCCAACTTTATTCTTTTCCATGTAATTATTATGTTTCAACAATATTTAGTTAAAAGATTATTATTTCTACCACCAAATGTTCGTGGAAACCTTGTCAAAAATAATGACAATATAGGGAAGAATTTAGGTCTAGGCTTTTATTTAACTCCAATGGTTTATATATCTGCCTTTAGAATAGTACTACACTGTTTCAACTATTGTAGCTTTATATGGTTTGAAATCAGAAAATATATATCTTCTAGCTTTGTTCTTTTTCAAGATCGATGTGGGTACCTAGAGTCCATATTCCATATTAGGATAGATTTTTTTTTCTGAAAAATAAATATATAAATATATGATAGTTTCACCTAAAAAATAGAAAAAAATAGATTCTCTGGTAAGAAAGAAAGCAAAAAGAAATATTGAAATGTTATCTTTAAGTCATCAAAAGCTTGGTATCAGACAAATGAAACTGTTATGTGAGATTATCATTTTTAATTTTGGATAAATTGCTATAATACTAGATGTCAACTACTAAGCCAAGCATAGGAGGGGGGGATAGGGAGAGAACGGGGTGGGGATCGGGTGGGGGCTGACTGGGCGATGTGTGCATGTATGTCTACAAAAGTTTGTATCCCACTATGATGTATGAATACAGTGCACCAATTAAAAATAAATATGAAAAAAAAAAAAAGAAGATGGAAAGTCCTGGAGAACATTAAGTGAGATCAGCCAAGCACTGACAGAAAAGAACACATGTCTTCTCTAATATGCCCAAACTAGGGAGTATTGGGGATACCAGAGAGACTCCAGATAATGAAGGGAAAACCTCAGCAAAGCTAGAATGGAAGGATAGGAGAGGAAGAAGGCTGAGGTTGATTAATGAAGGAGCTACATTCAAATATATGTAAAAGTATGAACGTAGCATGGTTAACCTGGACACTCATTGTGGGGGGAGGGGAAGTGGGGACAGAGAGGGCACCAAGCACAGTATAAATCATCTTCAATATGATCCACATAAAAATAAAAAATAAAAAATAAAAAATGTACCCTGAATCTGACCATTTCTCACTACCTCCACTACCCTAGGTCAATCTGCCAATTCTTTTCTTGACACCTGCAATAGATTTATGATCTCTCTGCTTTCCTTGTTTACTTCTTATATTCCATTTTCATTGCAGAAGCCAGAATCCAGAGAGACTTTTTTGTGCAATACAAATCAGATCATATTTATCCCCCATTCAAATATACTAGTGCCACTATACATATAATCGGTGCTCATTTATTACTAGAGCTGGCAATGTCATTCGTGATTTCATCAATGGTTATCCCTTGGGTCCTCTCTTCTATCATACTTTATCACATGGCACTAACACAAGTCTTTATAATAATTCTCTCTCTCTCTCTCTCTCTTTTTTTTTTGGCAGGTTTGGGGATGATGGAACCCAGGGCATTTGATCTCCAAGCTACACCACCTCACTAAGTTTCAGAGGGCCTCACTAAGTAGTTGAGGCTGTCCGCAAACCGTGATTCTTTGGTCTCAGCCTCCTGAATGCTGGGATTACAAGCATGCCCCACCATGCCTGGCTAATAATTCTAGATTCCTCTCTGTTCATTCCTGGATCTGAAGCTTCATTTTTGCTCTTCAGAATATAGACTACCTTGCTGGGTCCCTAATTTAACTCTGTTACCTACTAAAATCTTACATCCTCAAGGAGACCGTCCCCTACCACATTATTAGATATATAAAATGCTTCTTGTCACTCTTTTCTCCTTTACCTTGCTTTATTTTCATTTGCCTTAAATACTGCTACAAATGGTGTTTCTGAATTATTCAAACATTTTCTGTCTCCACAAGCTATATGTAAGCTCTATGAAGACCATATGGTACAGTAAAAATATTCTAGATTCTTGGTTTTACTCTCAGCTTCATCACTGATAAAATTGTGATTTCCAAAAAGTTAATCTCTCTGTTTCTTTGTTTTCTCATCTCTAAAATGGGAATGAGTATTCATAAAATCATGAAAACATATAAATAAGATAGTGCTTTGCAAAAGCACCAAAATAGTACCTGTATAAATTAAGTACCATATCATTTTTAGCAATTACCATTATTCTCCATCTCAACACTTGACAGAACAGGTATTTAATATTTGTATATTTGTAGAATGATAATATGTGTAAGGTATGGACTTGATATTCAGAAGAACTAAGAAAATAAATTGCAATGGTAAGTTTGAATAGAACAGAGAGTTTGGTGCTACTGACTTATCGTTCAGTATGCCAAAGTAATGGCAATTGACAAGAAGAACCAGGAAGTCACTCAAAGAGAAAGGGAAGATGCATAATATATTTCTGAAAATTTGTGTTTGTTGTTAAGCTGAAGGCAGGAGTGATCAACAGAGAAAGGTCGAGGTGCATGTTTGTGTGTGTATGTGTGTGTGTATGTGTGTGTGTGTGTGTGTGTGTGTGTGTGTGTGTGTGTGTAAGAAAGAGTTTAGTAGGAAGAGGTATTGTAGACAAATAATGGTGAGAAACTTTTCAGCTGAGCCTGATTACCTGCTAAATGTCTCTCTCTAAGAATACTATTGAAAATGAAGGGGTCTGCCCAGTTTAGAAATGTCATTAGATGAATCCTAACCCCTTTACATCCCTATGAATCTGATATTTGATTAGTGCTCACCAATAAGCTAATTATCCTGGAATTCAAGGCCATAGCAAAGCCACCTGCCCAAATACCTTAACTATTAAAACTGTGTATATAACACTTAAAAAGGAAAGTATAGCTAGGTGCAGTGGCCATGCCTATAATCCTAGCACTTCAGAGGCAGAGACAGGAGGATTGCAGGTTCAAAGAGAGCCCAAGTAACCTAATGTGACTCAACAAACTAATTAGTCTTTGTCTCAAAACGAGAAAATAAACTAGGTCTGAAGAAATAGCTTGGAGGTAGAATGCTCCTGGGTTCATCCCCCAGTACAACACAAACCCCCCAAAAAGAAATGAAATTGGTAGGGTGAAGCACTCATTTTGATACTGGGCATTGAATTCAAGGGCATTCTATCTCCAAGTTACACCCCATTCCCCCCTTTTTAAATTTTTTTCAATAGGATCTCACTAAATTGCTGAAGGTCTCAACATGTTGCCGATGCTGGTTTTGAACCTGTACTCTTCCTGTCTCAGCCTTCCAAGTACTTGGATTATAGGTTTATGCCACCACACCCAGCTCATGAAGCACTTTTAAATCATGAATGAGTAAAAGACTGGATTTGCTCCTTAGGAAGCCTCTAAAGTTTGAATATAGGCAGTATGCTGGTGTTCATGGTGGATCCTCAGAGTCAAGATGAGAGAAAATGCTGCTGTGAAGATACAATTACAGCTTTCACGTAAATGAAGCTACAACTATTATGATTTAGTGACTCCAAAAGGGAGAGCTTCAGTGAGCATTGATGGGCATTTTTGAGGCTTGAGCCACTGTTGAAGCTACTAAATAATAGGAGAAAATATAATTGAGTATGATGCCAGCATGGAAACATCTAAGGATACATTAAAGGCCAACTGCAATGATGGTGAAGAGTCAAAAACAGATGCTCATGATTTGAGCATCTAACCTGTATGGACTCTAGGAATCTTTCCTTTGGACAAAATGTTTCTCCTACAGTTTTGCCTATCACTACTCCTGCAGCAAATAATTCACTCACATCACAGAATATACCTGGGCCTCTAACTCAAACAGACTTTTTGCTAAACAGTTTTTTTTTTTTTTGGTGGACCAGAATGGAGAAACTATTCCACATGAACTCCACTGGTTGGGGGATTCTAATTCACAAATGATGATCGTTGCTAGCCCATCAGAAAATGGATGGGTGCTTGGTGTAATTCCATCTACTCAGACAGGAATGACCCAAGTGATTATAGCTCAGAGGCAGTTTTTGGAGGTGAATAGTTTTCCTGACGTCTCTGACGATAAACCCAGTGACAGAAACTTACCAACTGTAAGAGTGGATGCTCTAGTAGACAACACCTGTAGTTACATTCTTTATCCACAAAAATCCCTAATATTTCCCCAAAGGCAGTAACCAGAATGCTTGAAGAATCTTTGCTGGCTCCTCTTCAATCACTTTCTTCAAATACACCTATATGGGCCTTTTGCCTTAGGAGCTGTGAGAAAATTGGAGATTCATACTGTGTCTACTGAGTAAGTAAGATTGATTTAAAACTGTATTTTTTGTAAATTCCATATTACCTTCCTTAAGAGTTATTTTGCTCTTTTTGTTTTCTATAAACCTTATGCTTTTAATTTTCTACTAAGGTCAGTATTACAAGAGATTGAACTTATCCATAGTAATTTAGTCTGAACAGGAATAGTTATCTAACTCTTCACTGGAAATACCTAATTTTGGTTCTTATAAGACAAGAAAAGAACAACAGTGTATGAGTATATGTTTGATGGGTGTATGTATGTCATGACTTTTAAAGATGTGAAGACATTTTTAATTGACAGGTAAGAGGATATATGTAGTTTGTCTTATTTGGAAAGGTAAAACAATAGATTTTAAATAATAACACAAAGCTCAAAAATCAAGACAGTGGAAAATGCACACTTACATTTTAGCTTTTTCCCTTTTAATTTTTGTACTTTTAACCACAAATCAATAACATACTAATGGTAATCTAATAGAAATGTAAAAGTTTTGGTAAGTGCTGAGAATTTTAACTTGAATTAATCAAATAAGCAACAGAAATTAGTATATATTAGATGGATTTATAATATATTGGAGGAAGAGTTTTATGAATAGTTAGAAAGATAAAGAAATGGAGAAAATTCAGAAATAGTAATAGAATTCTCAAGTGTTTGGATATAATTTGGACAACTTTATGATGATAGCAGAGATTTTCTTTCTTTCTTTCTTTCTTTTCTTTTTGTTTTCTTTTTTTTGGTCTGAGGTTTCAGTTCTGGTTAGAAAAGAATTAAAGTTTTATTTGTTTTTTTTTAAAGTTTGGTATAAAATATTCCCCAGGATGTAGCTAAGAGGTAGAATGTGCCTGAGTTCAATTGCCAGTGCCACAAAAAATTAAATAAATGAATGAATAAGTAAAATATCCTCCAGGAAGCTCATGTATTAAGCTATGTGGCCAAGTTCAGAGACTGAGAATGGCTGGAAAAGATAAATTATTGGAGGCATGGTTTTGGGTACTTTATATATCCATGACCCCGCCCACATTTTCTGGCCACCATGAGGTGAGAATGGGAATTCCTCCTCCACTATGCTGCCACCATTCTGCCTTTGGAGTGAGCTAATCTCTAACTGATCTCTGACACTGTGAGCTCCAAATAAATCTTTCTTCCTCTAAGTTATGCTTGTAAGGTTATTTATTTGGTCACAGTGACGAAAAAGCTGAGTAAAATAGAAGTAAAAGCATATTTGCCACCACTCCCATCAAAGTTCTCATCAGATGATGAGTAATGGCAGTGATAATTGGAAGGGTCAATTTGCATTTGGTAAAGAATTGTGTAAAACTATAAAATATGTCTGAATTATACAGCCCCTTGCCTTTGTCCAAAGGGGAATGAAGCAAGACAGAGAGATAAACAAAGACTATATTCCTTAATGTTATGACACACCACCTTTTTGTTGACAATTAGGACAATGAAAAGCAGGATAAAAATAAAGTTATTTATATTTTTCTGCTAACCTTCTGCTGAATTCCAAAGTCTTTTTAGCTACTTTTCTTGGTCCCCCACACACAAAATGGGTATTTGTAAGAGTTTTGTCATTCATCTGTGAAATCTCAATAGATTAAAAAAAAACTTTGACAAAATTAAGAATAAACTGACTGTAGACTTATTACCTGTCTAGGTCTATGTGTATGTCTAGAGTTTCATCCAGTCAATTCAGAAAAAATAAAATAAAAATCATCAAACTGTGACTAGTCAATTTGATGTGAAACTTCAGTTACCCCATGTAGACTTAGGCTGAGTTGAAAGCATTAATCCTCCTATCTTCTTCAGTTTCATAAGTCTTTCAGAGATGAAGAGGAATAAAAGTAAATTAATAAATTTAGCTATTAAAAACTGTAAACAATGTTTTAGTAGACCTCAATTAATATAAATTGGACTTTGACATTCCAAGAGTTTGGCAAATCAGTAATATTAATTTTTTATTATACTACTATTGGTGTATTGTAATTTATACAACATATTGAGTTATAAGGCGATATGAATATATATTTCAATGTGCATTTCACCCTCTTCTTCTCTATACATGCCATTAATATTGATATTGATAATTTAATATATATATACATAGCATTATTTAAACCAAGACAATTCATTCCTACAAAGTCAAACTTAAAACTAAAGGCTCTCAGAGAGAGACTTCATTTTTATCCTGCTTTTCATTGTCCCTAATTGTCAACAAAGGTGGTGTGTCATAAGATTAAGAAATATAGTCTTTGGTTATTGGTTATCTGACTCTCTGGCTTGCTTCTTTCCCCTTTTGACAAAGGCAAAGGGTTGTATAATTCGGACATGTCTTATAGTTTTCCTCAATTCTTTACCAATAACCTGAGGCCCAAGAGGATCTCATATAGTAAACTAGTAGCAGAACTCAGTCTAACATTCAAATATCCAAAGAGCTCTGTCAGAGTTTTATCCAAAGTACCTGAGTGTCTGGATTTTTAGGAAGTTTTATCTCCTGCTATTCTTGGAGAAGCTGGTGCTTTTTGCTTTAAATAAGTTGAGAATGGTTGTGGACTATTTTTCACCCTTACCTCCAAAATGCATGAAGCAGTAAAAACACAATTGTGCATATATTGTCAATGTTAACAAACACTTGCTCAGAGATAAAGATTTCTTACTTTTCCAACATGCTGCATCTTACTCTGTTTTACAGTGGAAAATATTGAGACAACCATCACATCTATGAGGCACTATATCCAGTCCAACCCCATCATGTACCCCACCCTCAGACCAGTTAATTTGGACCAGATGTAGCCATGTCTATTTTGAAAAAAAGTTTTTCTAAGTAACTAAAATAGTGCTAAAAGGAATAACAGAAGCACAAATAATGGTAATACTTGTGTGTATTTCTGAACCCAAGTATATAAATCTGAATTTCTTGCCTGATTAAGTTTTCTAGATAGAGCAGACTATATTTTATCTTACCATGGATAAATCCCAAAAGCTATAAAAATATCACTCGCCAAGTTTCCATAACAGATCTGAAAATGTTCTCCATTCTTCTTTTCAAAAAGAAGCTCTTTTTCCCTAGTTCTTTACTGGAATCTAAGACTCTAACCAAGACCCACCTTAGACATGCCCTAGTGCCCTGGTAAGGAAGGTTACTTTGTAGTAAACAGTCAAGAGCCTTTATCTTCTCTTGCTCCTCGATCCTACATAAAGTTTATCTGATTTCTCCTCCTATAAGGATCTATTATTTTACTCCTTGAAACCAAAGAATGACAATATCTTCAGGGTTTCCTTGACTGAAGAAGTTCTTAATGAAGGAAATTTCTTAGAGTCAGAACTCAAGTGTCCTGACTATTATCTTTCCCTGACCTCTACCTCTATGCTCCATTGTTAGTGTTGAAAACCCACGTACCAAGTGCATAATAGCAGCTTCTAGGCTATCTCAGGAAGAAGAGCTCATCTTTGAATGAGGTGGATTAATAGACATTCAGGAGACAGATTTCTGAGCTCTACTTCCATGTTCAACACTCATTAGAATGAATAAGATTGGTGCATACAATGCCCAATATGAACCTAGTAATCCACTAACTCAGGCTTTCTACTTCATGCATTTGGGAAAGATTCTGCATTCTCACACAAGTTGTATGTTTTCCTTTTCTGGGCACTGTGTACCCCAAGTCTGACCTCAAGATCCTATAATGCCTTAATTACACATTTACAGTTGGTTCTGGTTCTTATGGAGACTTTCTGTGAATTAGAAATAGGTACTCCTTGAATTCAGCCCTATACTAGGACACATTGACCCTATTCATCTTCTCAGCCAGAAATCAAAGTATAGTGAATATTTGCACAGTTGTATGAAGCAGCTTTGTAGGTCCACTAATACTAATTGACATACATAATATATGGATGTGCACTTGTGGGAGCATTTGGAAAAAACAATGTTTTTCTAATTGGCAAAGAATTGAGGCATTTTCCCAGAAGTCTTTTACATAGTGTATAATAGGTAAACAAATGTAAGGAGAAAGAAAAAAGAAAAAAGGAAAAAAACAAATATTTAGAAAAATTGGAGGTTTGGCAGAGCCTAAGTCATGGATTAATGTGCACCTGCCACAAAACAAAAGTAAGGAGGGTGAGGAAGAGGGAAAGATGGAAAGGACTAACAATGATTGAGCACCTACTGTGAACCAAGCATTCTGCTAAGTATTTCACAAGTATCAAATCACTGACTCCTCGCAATCCTATATCATTTCATATTTATTCATGTTAAATTGTAAAACATATATAAAGCTTGCAATCTTAACTCTTTTGTGGTAAAGAACATGATAACATAAAATTGACCATTGACCATATTTATAACTCTATATTCCAGTTTCATTGAGTACATTCATATTGTGCAAAGATCACCACCATGTCTCCAGAACTCTTCATTTTATAAAACTTAAACTCTACCTATTAAACAAAAACTCCTTAATTCTGTCTCCATACAGCACCTGGCAATCACCATTTTATTTATTTTCTGTCTTTATGAATTTCATCATTCTAAATAACTATTCTAGATATACCTTATATATGTAAAATCACATTATATTTGTCTTTTTATGACTGGCTTATTTAATTTAGCATGATGTCTTCAAGGTTCTTCCACACTGTGGTATTTGTCAAAACTGTATTTCTTTTAAGGCTGAAAATCACTCCATTGTATGTATGTACTACCTTTTTGTACCCATTCATCCATTGACAGATGCTTATGTTGGCGCTTGAGGGTATTGTAAACAATGCTTCAACAAATATGGGCATGGAAATATCTCAAGACCTTTCTTTCAATTTTGGGGGGTATATAATTGAAAGTAGATTTCATTGGCTAGATTACATGCCAATGATATGCTTAATTTCTCAGCAACTGCCATAGTACTTCCCACGGTAGTTGTGCCATTTCTCATTATCATCAACAGTGCACAGGATTCCAATTTTTTTCCACAGCCTTGATAAAAATTGTAATTTTCCAAGTTTAAAATAAATAATATGTATTTTCTCATTGTGGCATAATATTGTGATTTTGTTTTGCATTTCCTTAATAATTGCTCTTGTTGCTCATGTTTTTATGTTTTATTAATAGCCACTTTTTCTCTTTTATTCAGATCCTTTGATGCATGGCATGGATTTTTAAATTTTTCTATAGTCCAATTTATCTATTTTTTGTGGTCACTTGTGCTTTTAGTGTCATATCCAATAAATTATTGCCAAATAAAATGTCATAAAGCTTTTTACCCATATATTCTTTAATGTTTTAGAGTTTTAGTTCATATTATTAAGTATTTGATCCATAATTTTATGTGCAATATAAAGTAGGCTTTATTCTTTTGAATGTGAATATTCATTTTAATAGGAACATTTTTAGAAATCACAGTTGTTTTCCCCATTGAATGTATTATTGTGCCTTTATTGAAAATAATGTGACCATATATGTGTGGGTTTGTTTCTTGGCTCTGTATTTTGTTTCATTGTTTTTTATATCTGACTTTGTTCTGGCATCACACTGTTTTGATTAGTATAACTTTATAATATAAATTTTTAAATAAGAAGTGTGAGACATACAACTTTGTTTTCCTTTTCAATATAATTTCACTGGGTTACCTGAAATTCCACAAGAATTTCGGGATGAATTTTTCTATTTCTACAAAAAATGTTACTGGAATTTCATAGGAAAATCTCTACATCACATTTGATGGTACTGACATTCTAGTAATATTAAGTCTTTCACTACATGAACAAGTATGTCTTTTACTTTATGTCTTCTTTAATTTCTTTCAGCAATAATTTATCATTTTCACTGTATAAGTTTTGTACCGCCTTGGTAAAATATTATTTCTCAGTATTTTGTTCTTTTCAGTACTTAGCTACATTTTAACAATGAGGAAATAAAACCTTGGAGAAGCTAAGAAATAGTCATATGGTTAGTCAGAAGGATAACTGGGCTCTTAATCTACACGTATTTGACTCTGTATGTTATATGTACTCTCTACCATCTCATGTGACTTTTACTGATACCAAGAATATTTATCATTTATACATTCCATAAACCAGCATTCTGTTAGACCATTGCTAAATGGAAAGAGATCTAATGTAGGAATTAATAATATCAACTAGAGCACCTCCCCAACTCAATAGTGAGTTTATTCAGTAAGTAGAATTTGGTACAGCTAACGATGATGAGAGAAGTTTAACTCCCAAATGGTATTGTAAGTTTTGCATTCTTTAATAGCTACCACCAATGCTTATAAATATAGGTCCAAGGCAAGCCAATGTCATAGGAACAGAAAAGAGGAAGAAACAAACAGACAAATCAGTACTGAGGCTCATGGAACATTTCATAGGAGAATGATAAATTGAAACAGGTCTCAGAGTATAAGTAAAATGTCACTAAACAGGGTAGAGGAGGAAAGACTTGTCATGAAGAAGAAACAGTTCATGCAGTGATAGGGAAGAGTAACATAAATCATGAGATCCAAGAGTAGTTCAATAAGGTTGCAGTTTCCATTTCAGGGAAATAAGAGGAATGATAGCTAAAAGGAAGATGAGTAGGGGCTAGATTCTAAGGCAAGATAAGAAGTTTGAACTTGAGATAGCAACAGAATTGATAAGCATTGGAGTGGTTTGCTTGCATATAAATACTTGCATAGTTATATCTTAGGAGTATTTTCACCTATAACTAATTTTCAAGCCTCTGTAGGGCATTTTTAAAAATCATGCCCAGTGATAGAGAGTAAACACCAAGAGGAAGTGATATAACTACAATATAGAAAGATTGTGGAAAATACATATTTTGAGGAATTTTCTAATTTTCCTTAAAATTATGGCCTCGTTAGATGGAAATGACTAAGAAAACATGCAAGTCCTAGCCAGGCATGGTGGCACATGCTTGTAATCCCAGCATTCTGAAGGCTGTGACCTGGAGGATCACGGTTCGTGGACAGCCTCAGCTACTTAGTGAGGCCCTCTGCAACTCAGTGAGACCCGGTTTCAAAATAAAGATTAAAATATAGGGCAGGGGCTGTAGCTCAGAGGTCAAATGCCCCTGGGTTCCATCTCCAGACTCACAAAACAAACAAACAGAAAAACGAAAACATGCAAGTCCTTTCGTTTGACCTATGGCTTGTTTCCATCTCTGCATGTAACGAAAAGATTTGAGGAGGGGGATACATGAAGTCAGATTGCTCTTTGTTGGAGACAGAAAAATGGGCATTAGGGCTTCAATCACTACAACATTTTATGATGGGAGCCTTATGGAGCTAAAGGAGTTAATTGGAAGGGTACACTTTGTTCTTGGAAAGAACACAATTTACACAAAGCAATGTTTATGGTGTGTGTGTAATAGGTGGTATTGATGGCTCTTATGCAATGCAGGCACAAGATTCAAGATGTAGGCACTGAGTCTGCTTATAGCTTGCAGCTCAGGGCAGCCCTTTTCCATCTAAAAATCTCTCCTAATCTCCCAGGAATTTTCCATTCTTGTCCTTTCCATTCTCTATTGTGGGAGTGGATCTGTAGCCTTACATGTGCCACCACTGCTGGATTGGGATCTCAGAGTGTTGTCATGGTGACACTCCACCTTCTGCAGTGGCCACCCATTGCCTTGAAGGAAAAAGCTGGCCAAAGTCTCTTAAGTATTTGACTTAATATTAGCTTTATTTACAAAAGTCTCCTGCTTGCTGCCTGCTTAGCTAGGGCCAGAGAGCATGAACTAGAAAGAAGAAAGATAATGGAAGAAAAGCTGCCCTTGGTTTTTAGGAGTACTCAACATTGTACCTTCCACCCACTACCAAGATCCACCTCCAAATCTCTTTTCAGAGCCACCAACAGTAGGCAGTTAAAAAATGCAAAAGGCCCCATGTGTTCCTGGGATTTCCTCAAAAATCAGGTACAACCCACCCCTATGATCCCATGCCAGTGACAGCAGGACCATGAAGGCTGCATCACAACCAACTTCTTTCTCTCCTAGGATACAGAACCATTCAACGAGTACCTTTCTCAGTGGTAGTAAACTGAAGTTGCATTGGTAAAACTCTCCCTAAAGAACATAGTATTTTTACATCTGAGACATTTCTCTTTAAAGATAAAACTTGCCAAAATGGATCTTTATGCCATGGAGAATAATTTCAGAAGGAATATGAAGAAATAAAGAATAAAATTCAGCTGTCTCTGTAGGGAATACATTTATAACAAACAAATTGCCTCCTAAAAGAAGAAAAATACAAAAGAGTGAGGTGGAAAGGAGTCACAATATATGCTTGCTTTTCAGGTTACACTCTCCTTACAGATTTTGTCATAGAATCACACATTCATCATAGGCTTGGAGGGAAATTCTAGCCTCCACTCATCCAAATCTTTGTAGACTAGATTGTCCTTTAGATCGTATCTCAGTAATGGCATTCAAGTTTCTGGATATGTATGTTTAGTGACTGCCTCACTATTTATTGAGCCCATTGTATATCTAGACAATTCTTTCTGAAAGTTATTTCTTTTTTGAATTGAAATCCACCTTTTTGTAGCTCCTACTAAGGTAGCATATCTCTGGATACTGAGGTCACAAGAAATACATATACTCGTCTAGTCTCCCTTCCTTATATCAAACCTTACATTTTCCAGTCTCCAAATGTAAAATACAATCTCACTCTTTCAATTTCTTCTCAAGAGAGCTGAGTACCATCCTCTACTCCCTCCATCTTCCTAAGATTATTTTCTAATTTCTCTGTATTCTTTTTAACATATAGCACTCAAAGTTGGAACTGACTTACTGGTCGAGGTCTGACTATCTCAGGTAATACAAACCTCTTTACTTCTCCTGTCTGTACTACAGAAATTCTGACAGATATCAATTATAATCTTGAGTTATCACATCACATCCCTAAGAAAGCTATAAAAATTGCTTAATATCTATACTTATCTATACCCGTGATTTCTGCTACATCTTCCACCTATTCCAGGTTTCCTTTCAATATCTAAAGGAGAACTTCTCTATCTCTTTCTATAAAATTATCTTTACTCAGACCTGGCAATTTTAAAAACTGCTACAATCAGTATTCCCCTTGAGGTAAGATAGAAGAAATAAAATATTAGATACAAAGTACTAGCATATGTGCAGCCATTTTAAGACTCTTCAGCCATGTCAGCTACTCAGAAATCAGGTGACTAATCAGAATATAGCTCTGTAAATGTCAACCCCTACCCCTAAGAGATTTTCCCAACTGTTTGTTTCCCACCCTAAGGCCCTATAAGACCTGTATCACCAAAAGACTGGGCTGCTGTTCTCTTGCTTGCCAGAGGCAGCATGTCAAGTTTCCCCCCTCCATAAACTTCTCTTCCTTTTCAATCTGATCCTGGTGTTTGTGTGATATGTCCTGAGCACCCAACCCTTTCATTGGCACTGCATCTCAGCCAGGCTCTCTCATCCACCTTGTTCTCTCTTTGGGGATCCAAGCTGCTTTGATACACTGGCTCTTGGGCTTAGGATTGTCACTAAAAGCTACTTCTTCCACAGAGTGCTTCTTACAGCCACATACTGGCCCTCCAATTTACAGGAAGTGTGCCATTGGGTTCCTCCCAGGTGAGTCTTTTTCTCTCTCTGGCCTTAGATCTCACCTTCCCAGTCTATGAAGGCCCTGATATCAGGCACCAAGACCTGTATGGACCTTTGCCCGGGATTCTAAAGGTCTTGGTGAGACCCTCCTTCCTATCTCCCTAATCCTATGCTGTGGTTTGATCTGGGTCTGGGGAAGCCCACTCCCAATTACTCTGACCTATGAGTTCACCATGGGGGCAGCCCAGTCACATATCTTTTCTGGCTCCTCCACAGATGCCTCCTTGCCATCCTTGTCTCCCTTCAGCTGGTACTGGACCTCAAATGAAGCAAACTCATTTTCCTGTGTAATCAGGTTTGGCAACTTTACAATTTGGACAATGCCTCAAAATGGCTGCTTAACAGCACCGATTCCTCTATTATTAGGGAACTTTATAACTTTTGCCAGTGCTCTGGAAAATAAAAGCTGGTTCCTTACATCTAGGCCTTCTCCTATATTCACTCTAGGATCTCCCTCTGCACTTCTTGTTTCCCTGCATAACTTATGCTCACTTTCTACAGACCCCAATCCTCTTCCATCTGTTCCACCCACAAATGGTCGTGCAAAACCCTCACTTTCTCTCCCAATCAGGGCTATGATCATCCCCCTTGCCATTCCCAAAACTCATCCCCTCCATTTCATGCCCCTCAAGACCACCCCTTTTTCCCTGAAGTGTCCCTCTCTTACAATTCTCTGGTAACCAGGTTCCATACTAACATCCAATAGTTCTCGGCCCTCCATCCCTTATGCCGGATGGAAACACATCCCCACTTCCTTTGCATGAAGCAGCTGGGGTGGAGGGAATAAGCAGGAAATTAAAGCAAGAATTAATAAGTGGGATCTCTTCACACTAAAAAGTTTCTTCTCATCAAGAACATAAAGAGGAAGCCTACAGAACAGTAGAAGATCTTTACCAGCCATCATTCTGATAGGGGACTAATATCCAGAATATACAAAAAGCTCAAAAGATTATACACTAGCAACACAAACAACCCAATCAAGAAATGGGCAACTGAAATAAATAGACATTTCACAAAATAAGAGATACAAATGGCCAATAGATACATGAAAAGATGTTAAACATCACTAGCCATCAGGAGATGCAAATCAAAACTACGCTAAGATTCCATCTAACCCCAATCAGAGTGGAAAACATAAAGAAATCAAACAACAACAATTGCTCGTGAGCATGTGGGGAAAGAGGAACTCTTTTACACTGTTGGTGGGACTACAAAGTAGTTCAGCCACTATGGAGATCAGTATGGAGATTCCTTAGAAAAATGGTAATAGATCTACCATTTGATCCGGCTATACCACTCCTGGGTATCTTTCCAAAGGGTTTAAAATCAGAGAACCACGGTAACATATGCATACCCATGTTCATAGCAGCACAGTTTGTAATACCCAAAATATGGAACTAACCTAGATCTACATCAATAGATGAGTGGATTGCAAAATTATGGAAAATACACACAATGAAATTCTATTCAGCTATAAAGAAAAATAAAATAATAGCATTTGCAAGAAGATGGAAGGAACTAGAGAATATTAGGTTAAGTGAGATTAGTCAAGCACAGAAAGAGAAGGGACATATGTCTTCTCTAATATGTTCAAGCTAGGGAGTAGTGGTAATACCAGAGGAATTCCAGATGATGGAGGGGAAATCTCAGCAAAGCTTGAACAGAAGGATAGGAGAGGAAGAAACTGAGGTTGTTCAATGGAGGAGCTACATACGAATATGTGTAATAGCATAAACACAACATGGACATTCTCTATTTTTTTTGGTGGTGGTACTGAGGTTCCTGGAAGCCCTTCTACCTCCAGGCTACACTCCTAGACCTATTTTTACATTTTTATTTGGAAACAGGGTCTCCTAAGCCAGCATGTTTGGCTGGCTTCAAACTTGCATGATACTCCTGTCTCTGCCTCCCAAGCTCAGGGATTACAAGCATGTGCCACCATGCCCGGCTTAACCTGGACACTCTCTATTGGGAGGGAGGAAAAGGGATGGGGAAGGGCATGAAGCACAATGTAAATGTACACCATTCTCAATATGTTCCATTTATAAAAAACAAAAATTAAATTAAAAATAAAACGGAAAACACAGTCAACAGCATACATAAATCAGTACAGCAACAAAACCTAAACATCCAGCAACTATTGGACAATATGAGAGTCCTAACTTATGGATAGAAGGCATTGAAGAAGGGATAGAAGTACAGAACAAGGGCATCCATAATCTCTTCAAATAAATAATTTCAGAAAATTTTCCAAAAGTGGAAAGAGATTTGGATCTTCACGTTCAGGAGACATACAAAACACCACTAAGACAAGATCAAAGAAGAACATCCCCACGTCATATAATAATCAAAATGACCAACATAGACATCAAGGAAAGAATCTTAAAAGCAGTGAGAACAAAAGGACAGGTGACATATAGAGGCAAAACAAGAAGAATCACTCCAGACTATATATTCACTGTGATTTTAAATGTTAGGTTAGGAGTATATCCTCACCACTGATATCCCATGGCTTTTTCATTTTAGTCTCACTTCAGAAACTTTAAGTAATTGATGCCAGCTGAGGTTAAGTCTGTACACAGGAAATGCATTTCTACAAACCTGATCTAAACTTCTTTTATTTACATTAGTTCTATTCTATAAAGGATGTCCCGTTTCCTCCTTTCTATAATCTTCCTTCCTTTCTTTGACATTAAATACATATCACTGGACTTCTATTTAGCACTTTATTTCCATGACAGTCCATATACCATTTGATGTATTCAACTCTCTGCTACTGGACAACATTTAGCAGTTCCCATCTGCAAGACTGGAATATCCTTAGCCAAAGACACTAATAGAGCAAGATTTGCATTTGAAATTCTAGGACTCTTCGAAGATCAAATCTAGAAGTATCCTTGATAGGCCACCTCTTTGAACAACCTCATGGTAAAGATGTAGAATTAAAACTTGGAGAGAATTTTGTAATGAAAAGTAGGGGGATAAACTCAGCTAAATTGACACAGAGCTGATTCTGGAACTCAGTCCTTCTAAATCCCAATCAATTACTATCTTCAAAACAAGTTTTACCCCTAATTTTTCTCCTCAGCCCATTACTTCTACTTATACCCTAAGTTTCTCTCCAGAAGTTACATATCAAAAGAATATTTTAGTTGATACAACTTCATCCTCCAATCTGACTCTGAAATATCATAAACTAATACCTATGTTTAATCTTTTCCTCCTCTAAGATCCAGCCTGAATTGGTGAACTGGTTAACTCAGCCATTTTCTTTACAACAAGTAGAACCAAAAAGCAGACCAAAACACTTCTTAGTCACTAGGTTGCATATGCCAGATCTAGACATAAATGCATTCCCAGCAAAAGAGGAGAAAACAAGAAACTCATTTTGAAGAGCTCCAGCTCTAGGTTTAACTTAAATATTTCCATCTACCTTGGCACAGAAAAATCATCTTCCCATTTACCCATTTCAGATTGAGTTTAGAAGTAAGGGAATGAGAACAGTTATAAAGCCCAAACCATCCCTTGATCACCCCTTCAAAAGAAAACAGCAAAAGCACACCAAAATTCATGAAGAAGCATTCTTGTGGAGCATCTCAAAATCCAGGTCAAAGATTTTGTGTGATATAGGGCATGACTTAGCACTTCAAAGCTACTTGCCTGGGCTTTACCAAAAGAATGTCCTTGGCAGGTGTGGTGACCCAAGCTTATAATCCCAGTACTTGGAAGGCTGAGACAGGAAGATCACAGGCTTAAGGCCAGCCTCAGCAACTTAGCCAGATCCTGTTTCAAAATAAAAAATAAAAAGATCTGAGAGTATAGCTCATAGCCAGAATGTCCCTGGGTTCAAATTCCCACCTTCTCTCCTCCCCATTCCCTAAAATAATGTCTTTAATGAAAAGACAGGATAAAAAAGCACTGATTTTGAAGTCAATCAGCCTTGTATGATGGATTCTATGACCCCATATGCTACTGTCTAGAAGCTGCTCAACTGGATTTTTGAAAGGCTTTTGACAGAAGCAATCAGATCAGTTTTGTATGATGTGTGCACTTAAATATTTCCCTTGGCTAGACTTCCAGGAAGTATAAAACCTGGCAATAAATTATAACTTCAGGTTGGTTTCAAAGGCCAGATCTGATCACTATAATCATCTCCACATGGGGATGCACAAGGGTAGGCATTAGTAGGTTAGTACACCTGATTTGGGAAGTGAATTTCACAGTAATAACAAGAGAAGAAAGGTCAGGGGGCACAATAACTATGTGGAAAGGGGAGATAAAGACTGATTTAACTAGAAGGTCATCTACTGAAAGCAGCTCAGAGGTGAAGAAGAGTGTCTATGGGGTCAAGAAGGTGTTGTTCTTACTATCACATCCAAGCAAGCAGAAAAGATCCCTAGGATAATCTCAGAAAACATTGTATATTACTGGCAACATAATGACCTTCCTAAAATCCCTTTTAGTTCAATGTATAAAGTTTGTTTAGTTACTTTACAGTTCATAGCAAGCTAGCTCACAAACAGATTTATCTCATGAGAAAAGATTGAAGACAAGTCTTAGGATTATAGATCTAGCTGTTACACTGAACAACTGTGAGAACATGGGCCACACCCTACTTCTGTGTCTGCCTCACTGTCCTTATCTGTAAAATGGCAGAGAGTTTAATTAGATGACAGACAACCTTCTTCCCTCTGACTTGTCATGCATGATTTTTCTATAATATACCCCAGCATTAAATTTTGTCTTTCAGGATTTGTAACACTGCAGGAATTGAGGTACAATGATGTCCAGTAAGGTTATTTCTGACTGTTTCTGACTTTACCTGAAGCTACTTCTAAATTCTGTTCTCTGAGACTTGATCTACAGAGAGTAGTTGGAAATTTATTAAGCCATGGAATTTCAATGTTTGGGTCAAAGGGGTGCCTTCTACTCTAATATCAGTCTCAATTTATATTCTTTAATAAGATGTAAGGACAGAAGTTAAATAACTTTGTTTTAACCAGATATAAAAATTGGTTGGATTCTTTGTATCTACCTTGCACATTCTCCATCTTATTCATCTGTATTTGCATGTAGTGTACTTCTATAAAAATGGTAAGTTTACATTAGAAAAGTACAAAGTTGTAGCTGCTTGCTAATATAATTTATCTGAAGAAAGAAAAGTGTACTCACTTTTTTTACTCCTTTTTGTCACTCCTTTTTTTCATGAGGGAATAGAAAAAAGAAAAAGAATGCAAAGTGAACCACTGCTTGAAGAAGGAAAGAATGACATTTTTTTTTGGTGGTACTGGGGTTCCTGGAAGCCCTTCTACCTCCGGGCTACACTCCCAGGCCTATTTTTACATTTTTATTTGGAAACAGGGTCTCCTAATACAGTGCGCCCTGCTGGCTTCAAACCTATGCGATCCTCCTGTCTCTGCCTCCCAAGTGCGAGGATTACAATCGTGCGCCACCACACCCAGCAAGAATGACATTTTCTGCAAAAACACAAGGTGAGAAAGAAGAAGTGGTTTGAGATTCAGAAAACTATATTTAATAGAGACTAGATAGTGTAAATAGTGGCCGGTGGCCTCCAGTCATTCCCATATAATCTTCAAATGCATGAATAATTGAGTAAATTGCAAAGCAATGGAGATGGTCATCCTGCACTCCTTTTCCTGGGTTAGACTCCACAAAACAATGTTCAATCAGTTCTGATATTCCAATATTTAGAACTATTTTCATATAGTTTTCAATAAAGAATTTGAAATTTTCATGACAGAGTAAAGTAAAATGATAAAAAATATGGTTCCTGAAAAATCACTGTTAAAGTGCTGACATATTTCCTTTTTTCCATGGATATGTATGTTAGCATATGTGTGTGTGTGTGTGTGTGTGTGTGTGTGTGTTTGTGCACTTTACAAATTTGAGGGCATAAGGCATATTGATTTTTTTAATGGCTTTACTAATCTTTTCATATTATATACATTTAAGAAAGCCCCCATTTTGACAGCTTTCAAAATCATGATGTATTTGTTCATTTATTTTTGAGGTACTGAGTAACAGTGATGCTTTACCACTGAGCTACATATTTGGCCCTTTATTACTTTTATTGGTGCATTATAGTATTACATCATAATGAAGTTCATAGTGATAGTGACATTCTTGCAAATAGCACTTGGGGGGCTTCCCCGCCTCTCCTCCTTTCCCCTTTCCTTATACAGAATATTGAAATTAGCATTGGTATTCTCACATATGTACAGAATGTCAATGAAAATGTCTCCTTTATTGATCCTCCTTCTCCCCCCTTTCTTCTAGGCCCTCTTCCTTGCTCCACTAGGATTTCTTCTCCATTATTTATAGTCCCTCTTATATCCTGATTATTCCCTATCTTCTAGATAAAAGAAAACATATGACCCTTCACTTTCTGTGACTTGGTAATCTCATTTAACATGATGTCCTACAGGTCCATTTTCCTGTAAATGCCATAATTTTGTTCTTTTTTATGGAATTCTAGTTAGCAATAAAGAAGAACAAAATTATGGCATTTTTTAAAAATTTTGAGACAGGGTCTCACTAAGTTGCCGAGGGTGGTCACAAATTTAGAATTCTCTTAATTTGGCCTTTTGAATCTCTGGGATTATAGGTGTATAGCATCATACCTTGCTAAAATTATAACAAATAGTTTCATAGTACTTGTGCATTTAACAATTTCGCTACTATTGTTCATTTAGGTTGTTCACAAATTTTCACAATTGTAAATAACACTGTAATGAGAAGTCTTCTTCATAAATCTATTTGCATCTCAGTTTATATCCTTAGCATACTTTTCTAAAATTAAAAATACTGGGTCCAAAAAAATCAATATTTTTTCTTTTTTATATTGTTTTACTTTATCATACATCTTAATGAGGTACAAGATGGTAGAGGCATACATGTACACATCACTCATTTAGCCCTTCCCCAATCTCCATCCCATTCCCTCCTACCTTGCTCCTTTTCATTTTTGTCTTACTAATTGACTTTGATATGTTTATGAATATACATGATGTACATAAGGGAAGTTCCCTCTTCCCTCCTCAGTTAAGTCGCCTTGTTTGCTCATCTATGGTTTCTCCTTCTTTGTCTAGAGTTCCTCCTATGACTTGTTTTCTCCTTAGCTTCTGCATATTAGGAAGAGCATGTATTTTTTAATTTTTGTGATTGATTAATATCATTTAGCATAATCTTCTCCATTTCCATCCATTTCTCTGAAAATCATATGAAATCTTTGTTTTATTTATTTTATTATTTTATTTTTAAAAATTATTTATTGGTGTAATGTATCATAATGGGATAAAAAAAAACTTGTGTAGACATACATGCACACATTGCCCAGTTAGACCCTACCCCATCCCCATCCCATTCCCTCCCCATTCCTCCTTAACATGCTTGGTTTAGTGGTTGACATCTATATGTTTGTTTAAGTACATCATGTGTTTAGAGAGTTTATTTCCCCCCTCCCATCACCTCAGTTGGGTTGCCTTGTTTACTCCTCTGTAGGATCTCCTTTTTTACCTGAAGATCTTCCTAATACCTATTTCACCTTAGCTTTCACATATTAGGGAAAGCATCCAATTTCTTACATTTTGTGACTAATCTTGCTTAGCATAATGTCCTCCGGTTCCATCCATTTCCCTGAAAATGATTCATATTTTTAATGTACAAAAATTACAGTATCAGTCATAACATCATCTAGGCATTCAGTTTTATGTGTACTCCATTCAGCAAGCTCTATGCTGAGAACATTGTAAACAAAAGTAAATTAAAGTTATCTTTGCCCTAAATGAACTTACATTCTAGGTGTAAAGCATATAAGTAAATAATTTTAATATAGTTTAATCATTTCTTCTCAGGCAAATATGGATAGAGCACAAGGAAAAGTTGAAAGAGGGTAGGGCTCAAAGACAGTAGAATGATGATAACTCCTAAATCAGTTTGGAATGAGAAATACCAACTAAATTGATGCTCCCTAATGATATGTTGACAATATTCTTGGTTAATTAAGTCTTAACCCTGGAAGAAGGGGCAGCAACGAATTCATCCTCATCCAGAGCCCTGCCATAGGCCCATAGGAATATGCAAAAGAAGCTGTAGGTAAAGCTTTGAATGGCTTAAAGCAGAAAGTGCTGTTTAAATGAATGTTTTAGATGAAATAACATCCATTTTATATGTGTTTGAGTTGTAATAATTTGAGGCTAGGTAGGTGGTTTGGGATACTTGTGAGCCTTCAGACATAAAGTGTAAGTAATATATTTTGCAAAAACTCAAGTAGCCAAAATGGGGTCCATTGAGCACTGGTCATTGCAGGATACAGCACATACAACATGAAGAACCACATAACTTTTGACAAGGAGAGGGGAGGGAGCCTGTTTGCGATAAAGGTTTTAGATTCAAGTTGGGTGTCAAAATTTTAACCTTTGTTCCCAGCTTCCCATAAATTCCACCAGCTATTCTACCAAAATTATGTCTGCTACACATGCTTTTTGTTTCCTTTGAAATATTTATGAAATTTTTAATTATTGTTTTCCTCTGTGGATCTATTTGTTATTTGTCTATCTCCTCCATTGTATTGGGAGTTCTCTGAAGATAAGTGATAGTGTTAAACTCTCTACTCATACTATATAGCACAATTCTAGGCACATAATAGATTTTCCCCAAATACTGTTTAATGAATTAATGGTATGTCTATGCACCCATAAGCCCAAAGAAAGTTGCAACCAAATTGTCTTAGAAGAGCTCTAGGTCTGTAAATCAATTTTTGACAGTTACTTGATCAGTTATTTTAATGAACTTTTTTTGTGGGTTTGGGGATGGAACCCAGGGGCATTTGACCTTTGATCTACATCCCCTGGCCTACTTTTTTATTCTTTATTTTGAAACCAGGTCTCACTGAGTTGCAGAGGGCCTCACTAAGTAGCTGAGGCTGTCCGCAGGTCTCAGCTTCCTGAATGCTGGGATTATAAGCATGTGCCACCACGCACAGCTCGATGAATATTTTATATGGATGTTCCTCAAAAACATTAAATATTAACTTTTAACTACAATGTATGTACATCAGATAGCCTCACCCTATCCTTGACTTCCTACTCCTCCTTGAACCAGGTTATATTTATAAATAGGATAAAGGAAGGAGTAAAGATGAGGGTGGAATGAGAAATACAGATGAGCCTGGGATGAAAGATAAGTGAAAGGTGGAAGAGGATGAGGGGAAGGGGAAGAATAAAAATGAAGAATGTCTTTTACATAAACAATTTGGTAAATAGTCAATAGTGGTTTGATATTTTGAAAGTTGCACCTAAATGCTGTGTCTTAGGCTGTTTTGTGTTGCAATAACAAAATGCCCAAGGCTGAGTAAGCCATAAAGAAAGGAAATTTCTTGAGCTCAAATTCCAAGAGGTCTAAAAACATATTTGATCAGCTTTTGATGAGGGTCTTATAGTATTTAAACACATTCCAGAAATGGAAAAAGGGGGAGAAGGCCCCTATAGAGGAGTACATGTGTGATAGAGACCAAGGGATGGTGCCAGGCTTACTTTATAAGAACCTACTCTTAAGATAATGAATCTAATACCGCAATAGCAGTAATTTTTTCCCCTTTGTAGACTTTTCAGTACTGTTACAATGAAGGCTTAGTTTTCACATGAGTTTTTATGGGGGCAAACCACAGTGCTCAGCTTTATTGCCAGGATAGCTTATAGGAGAGAGTTCCTGTTCACCCTCATCTATGCCAGGAGATGTATTATGAAACAAGGGGCAGGACTAAAGTGGTATAATTTGAATATAAAATATTCCTAGCACTTCATCCTCTGGGATTAACCATGCTTGGGGACATGGTCAAATATAACTATGTGAATCATTCTGAAAAAGGCTTTCTCTCTCTCTCTCTCTCTCTCTCTCTCTCTCTCTCTCTCTCTCTCTGTGTGTGTGTGTGTGTGTGTGTGTGTGTTTTCCAGCCTTATCTAACTGAAGCACTTCACCTAATTATAACCCACTCTCTAACATTTGGCTCTCTCTACTTCTGATCACCATGATATGAAGAGTTAGAGTTTCTGCTTTGAAGCACAGACCCTAAAACTTTGAGTCCCAACAATTCTTTCCTCCTCTAAGTTATTCTTGTAGGATATTTGATTACAGAAATGCAAAAGCTGACTAAAGCAGAAATTGATACCTGAAATGTGCAGTCATTGTTATATCTAGCCTAACTATGTGCATTGTGAGACTTTATTTTACCTGTTTTAGGAGAGGAAATTGAAAGGGCCAGAATGTCAAAAAAAGTCAGATGATAAAGACTGTGTTCATACAAATGTAGAGTGCAAAAATGAATACATATAGAAAGAGAGTCCACACATGCTATATTCCATCAAAATTTTATGTACATTTTGCCAATGTCTTTAAACTTTATGTGAGGCCAAATTTAAAACTGATAGATGAAGAAAATCACCTGTCCAGATAAATCTCAAGACAATGAGATGTGTAGAGTGTGGCATGGTTATTAATGTTGGCACTTAAACATTAATATGAAAATAAGGAGAAGAAAGCAAAGCAAATAGACTTTACAGACTTGGAGTTTGGTCAGAAAAGCCTGTGTAAAATTGGGGCCCAGAAAGATGTAACTGTGGAAGAAAGTAAGATGTCTTAAAGGAAAGGGCATTCTGTTCATAGAAACAAAGAAAGAAATGCAGTCAGAGCAATTCAAAATTTTTCAGAATTTCCAACATCACAGGCCCAAAGGTATAAGCATGAAAACATGTTCAAGGGTGGCTATTTTGAAAAGGGCACTCAGATTCTATATTGGTAGCCATGTTTCAAGAAAGCATGAGAGTTGCCATGATTGAAGAAGACCCAACTGCCATAGTTAAAGAGGATATAACAACCACTCATGCTGGTAGCTGATCCTGGCACTCTCATAATGCTAGCTTTGCTGGAGTAACAGATTTATGGTTTCCCAAAAATTTTCAAAGGAAGTCCTGGGAGGTCAGGTAATGTATGTCAAAGTTGGAATCCCTGTAAGCAGGCACAAATGGGAAAATTTTTCAGACTATATGGGTGAAGCCAAAGTTGCAATGGGAACCCCTCAAATTAAGAGATTCCAGAAGTCTTGAGTATTCACTGAGGAAAGCTATCAGCAGCAGACAATGAAGCCAGGCTAGAAGGGCCAGTATGCTGCTGGCCACGAATAACAGGCCATTGTGCTGGTCTGTCTAGGCACTTTGGAAATCGCATCTCACAACCATGTGTCCAAAATGCCAGAAATGGAACTTCAGGACTGAACTTTTCCTCTTCTGGATTTTATTCCTATTTTGATTCTATTCCTTCCAACCAAACAGTTGCATCCATTTTGGAATGCAAAAGTTTATTGTGTGTCATTGTGTGCTGGAGGTATATAACTAAATTGTTTTTGTTTTTACAAGAGCTCACAGCTAGTTTCAGAGGGGACTTGTGAGCAAGTTTAAAACCATTAAAACTGTGTGACTCTTGGAGATGGACTAAATGCATTTTACATTATAAGGTAATCATGAGGTCCTGGAGGGGGGAGTGGAGTATTATAGTTTGAATATAAAATGTCTCTGAGAACTCATGTTCTGGAGTTGAGTTTTTTAGGGTAAGTGACTGAGTACAGTGTGTGTGTGTGTGTGTGTGTGTGTGTGTGTGTGTGTGTGTTCTAGCAATAATCATCTATAGCATCTGGCTTTAACCTAATCTCTCTGAACTTTGGCTCTCTGCTCACCATCATTTTCATCATAAGGATTAAATATGCTTGGCAGCCAATATAAAGTAATATATATATATATATATATATATAATTTCAAATAATTCATAATATGTGTAATGTATAATATAAATAGAAATATCATACAGTAATATATTATATAATATAAGTAATATACAATAATGAAGTATCAAGACCCCTAAAAATAAATATTCCTTCCTCTATGTATTTTTCTGCATCAAATATTTGGTTCACAGAAGTGAGAATGCTGACTGAAACAAGGGAAATACCTTTGAAAGTGATAGGAAAAGTGTAGGCTTTCCTAAGGCGATTCTTCATGGGATAAGACTTTTTACATAGAAGCTGCTTATTTTTGACTCTCATTAAACCTTCACAGTGTCTGGCTGCTGCCTAAAATCAATTATATCTTCATCCCTTTCATTGAAAGCTTATTTCCTGTTACAAACATAAATCCCACAATTTTTTGAGAGCCACTCAACAAAATTTATCAAGATTAAAATATAATATTTTAAGCCCAATTTGATCTTTATCTTTAAGATTAAGTACAGTTTAGTAGGAAAGTGCTATATTACTGTCAGAAGTTTCTTCACCTACCACCAACTCCACTGTTTGCTAGAGATGGCAAGTCAATTTTCCTGTGTTGGCCTTGGCTCTTAATTTGCAAGCTGGAGCTAGAAATAATTCTTCCCAGGTTGTTGTCAGATTAATTTAATTGATAAAATTTCTAAAAAGTCTAGATATTCCTAAAAACATCTACCACCAATAGTAGTATTTGTAAATATTTTTAGCACCCAAAGCCATAAAAATATATTTTGCCTTCCATGTCACAATTTCTGGCACAACCTCACAGAAGTGGTAGAGCTCAATTCTTTGAGAGCAGCAAAGTTAGAATTTTTCTTTTATTGGTAGGACTGGGCTGTGGAAATGAGTTTTCCCAATTTCTCTATGGGAATTATTTTTTCCCATGTGCTACCTAAAAGCCCTAGTAAATAAGATGGGTCTATAAATGATGTGTTCAGCTGAATCATTCTAACACTGAAAAAAACCAACCTGAAGAGTGAAAAACTATGCTTACATACTATGATACAAAAAAGTTGGTTTAAATTTTATTTTTTATCTGATTGATATTTTGATGCTGTTAACGCAAATCATGGCTTTAGTTCAAAATACAAGTGCACTGGCTTGGCACCAAGGTACAGTCTGTAATTATAATATTATGAGTGACCTTGAATTACTTTCCATAAATAGGTCACCTATAAGAAGAAACTATCCAGAGTTGGGCATGGTGGTGCATGCTTGTAATCCCAGCATTTGGGAGGCTGAGACTGTAGGATTGCAGTTTGCGGACAGCCTCAGCTATTTATTTATTTGTTTGTTTGTTTGTTTATTTACTTATTTATTGTTGTTGTTGTTGGTACTGGGGTTCCTGGAAACCCTTCTACCTCTGGGTTACACTCCCAGACCTATTTTTTATATTTTTATTTGGAAACAGGGTCTCTTAAGCCAGCGTGGCTAGCTTGGAACCTGCGCAATCCTCCTGTCTCCTCCTCCCAAGCGCAGGGATTACAAGCATGCGCCACCATGCCTAGCCAGCCTCAGCTATTTAGTGAGGCCTCCCACAACTTGATGAGAGTCTATTTCAAAATAAAGAATAAAAAATAATGCAGGGGGTGTAGCTCAGAGGTCGAATGCCCCTGGGTTCTTTCCCCAGACTCGCAAAATTATATATATATATATATATATATATATATATATATATATATATATATACTATCCAAACTGAAATACACAGGAAAAAAAAGAAAACAATAAACAAAGCATTGAAGAGCCCCGAGACAAACTAAAATGTTTAAAATTGCATATACAGATGTAAAATGCCAACAAACATTTTATTTCTGGAGAACAATGTTGGTGGAAAAAAGGAGTAGAGGAAGGCTGCATTTCCAGCCACCCCACAATTCAGAACTGAAGGAATAGAAATACTACAAGTCATGTGTGCATGCATGCCTCTACCATCTTGTACCCCATTAAGATATATGTCTATAATGCACCAATAAAAAATAAATATTACTTCTTAGCAAGGTAAGTGACAGTGAATTCACTAAAATTTAATACTGGATAGCCATGGATTCAGGGAAAACCAGAAATTATGGCATTTTGAACAGAGGATAAGAAAGAGTGTTGTAGAGCCAAGCCTAATTACTACAGAAGAGAGGGTAGCACAAATGGAAAGAGAAAAAAGTAAAAACATATGGCATAGAGACATCTTCAGGGAAGAAAAGTAGTATGAATTTACCTGAATCATAGGCTGCAAAGAAAAACATTTTATTAAGTTGAAGGAACACAGGAGCTCTTAGAAAATATTTCCATGTTGTCTATCAAGAGGCCTAGGATGCATCTAGTAGAGCATGATTGAAATATTCACAGAGAATATTGTCTCTCTGGTGGTTCAGATCAGAGAAATGGAGAGGAGTGGATTTTTCCCTTAGAGTCTGGTGATTCACACAAAGAGTTGGGAAACTGAATAGGTAAGCATGATTACATTTGGGAAGTGGACCTTGGATGGCCATATTATTCATGGGTGGTAGAGTGTACAGGACCTGTGCTACTCCATCTACCCATGACAGATTGTTGCAGTACCTATGAGTGGAATCCTTGGTAGAACTCAGAGACCAGCATTTAATTAGTTCTTGGGGGTGTTTATTTAATCTCTTTGGAGTAGATATCACCATGTAAGGTTTCAAAGTTTTTTATTTATTAGAGATAGACCCTAGTTGCCAGACAGATTGCATATCTGGAATTCTGCATCAGCCCACCCTGGGACTATATCCATCTTGTCTCTCTGGACAAAATTCCAAGAGATGATACTCCTCATTTCACCCTGCCTCATACTAGTGAGAGGAATGCTGAGAGCCATTTCAACAAATTTTAATTCCAGGTGACTCCAGCTGGAAGCTTGGCAAGCAATAACAAAGAATGAATGCTTTAATAACCCCAGCCTTTGCTCTCTTGAAGTAATATATCCCAAGAAGAAACAGAAACATTCTGGCGTAGGCAGTGAAAACCTACCCTTGTTCACAGTTTCAAATACCTTAGTAGAGATGATTATTTCATTTTAATTGTTTTTCTATTTATTTTTTCTTGTATTTGCTGATTGGTTTGTGTGTAGAAAAATGTTTATGTCTTCTCCCCTTCTTTATCATTTTCTTTTCATTTTCTCTTTTAGTTAATGTTTCCATTACTGTGACCAAAATAACTGAAAGCACAACTACTAATATCTCAGCACAAACACTAACAGCCAAGAGATTTTGGAATGATGAATTTCAAGTTCTAAAAGAAAAAATTCTATTAACTAAGATTGCTATATCCAGAAAATAACCTCTTTTTTAGAATAGAAAGAGAAACTATTCCAAGTTAGAAATAAAACAAAAGAATTAATTAGTACAAAGCCAGTACTACAGAAAATAATCACAGAAAATAAATTTAACACAAACTTTTGATCATAAGAAGGAATGAATCTTGCTAGAAGAGTAGCTCAGTAGAGGAGAATTCAAACTGAATTAAATATTAGAACTAGCCAGGTGTGGTCATGCACGCTTGTAATCCCCATGCTTGGGAGGCAGAGACAGGAGGATCATGCAAGTTCGAAGCCAGCCATACTGGCTTAAGAGACCCTGTTTCCATTAAAAAAAATTATATATATATATATATATATATATATATATATATATATATATATATATTGGGGTCTGGGAGTGTAGCCCAGAGGTTGAAGTGTTTCCAGGAACCCCAGTACCACCAAAAAAAATATTATAACTACATCATAGTAATAGGAAATAATGAATGCATTTCTGTAGCAACTGAGTGTAACTTTTCTTAATCCTCCAATTAGGAGATATAATCTCACCAGGTGTGGCGGCACATGCTTATAATTTCAGTACTTGGGAGGCTGAGACAGGAGGATCCAGGTTTGTGGTCAGTCTCAGCTACTTAGTGAGGCCCTCATCAACTTAGTGAGATGCTGTTTTAAAATAAAGGATAAAATCTGGCTGGGGATGTATCTCAGAGGTAATATGCCCTTGAGTTCAATCTTCAGTACCAATAAAAATAGAAGATATAAACTGACAGAGTTAATTTTTTTTAAAAAGATCAAACTATATTTTATTTGCAATAGAATCATGGGCAAGAACACCCAAAGTCTGATATTTTGTGAAAGGAGAGATAAATTTATTCCATCCAAATAAAGACTGAAAGCTAGACGAATAACTAATCTTATATCTGACAAAGCAGAATTCAAGCCAAAATTAATGAGATGAGACAAAGATTGTTACTTCATTCTGATAAAGGGAACAATACAACAAGAAAATAGAATAATAGTAATTATTTATGGCACAAAAATAGTGCATCTAATTATATAAGACAAACACTACTCAATATTAAAACACATAGAGAATCCCAACACAAAAATACTGGAATATTTTAACACACTTCTTTCTTATATAGATAGGATATCCAGACATACTTCAATAAGGACTCTTCATTTTATATTATTTTATTTTATTTTGTGGTTCTGGAGATGGAACCCAGTGGCATTCAACCTCCAAGCTACAGCCCCTGCCCTATTTTTTATTATTTTTTGAAACAGGGTCTCACTAAGTCTAAGTTACGGAGGGCCTCACTAAGTAGCTGAGGCTGTCCTCGAACCACGATCCTCCAGTCTCAGCCTCATGAATGCTGGGATTACAAGTGTGTGCCACCATGCCCGGCTAAGATTCTTCAAATTAAAAAAAAAACACTATAAATCAAAAGGACCTATGAGAATATTTTGTTTAATAAAATTCAATTTAATTCCTTCTCAGCAGGTCATAAAACATTCTCCCAAATATGTCACATTTTACACCACAAAGCAAGCCTTAGCAGATAAATATATATATATTAGGAACATAAGGAACTTACCTCAACAACATTAAGGTTTTTCTTTAATATAATGCTCAAAATTTTAGCCAGAGCAATCAGGAAGGGGAAAAAAACAAAAAAAATATACAAATATGAAAAGAAGTGAAATTATTTGTTTGAAGATGACATGATTCCATATTTATAAAACCCCAAATCTTCACCAAATTACTTCTAGAGCTGATAAGTTCACTGACATAACAGAATACAAAATCAACATAAAATTAATAGTTTTTATATACACCAATCTTTAATTTACTATCAGAGAAATAAGAAAAAGCAATCTCATTCACAAAAGCCCCAAAAATTAAATATCTAGGAATAACTCTAACCAAGAAGGTAAAAGATCTATACAGTGAAGATTATAGAACACTAAAGAAAGAAACTTAAAAAGAAAATAAAAGAAGAAAATTATCTTCCATTTAGGAAACAATAATATTGTTCAATTGATGATATTAGCAGAAGAAATATACAGATTCAATGCAATCCCTCAGGGTAACAGTAGCATTTTTTACAGAACTAGAAAAAAAGTACTAAAATGCACATAAAAAGACCCAGAATATTCAAAGCAATTCTGAGCAATAAAAGAAATTTTGGAATCATTTTAATTCCTGATTTCAAATTTCACTACAAAGTTATGATTACAAAAACTGCATGATAATGGCATTAAAAACATACAGACTAAATGAATAGGCTGAAGCATACAGAGACAAAATTTCTCAGATAAAATCATCAGTTTATTGACAAAGTTAACAAAACATATGTTGGACAAAAGACAGCCTTTTTAATAAATGGTTCTGGGAAATCTGGAGGTCCATATGTGGATCAAAAACCTAAATATCTCTCATCCTGTACAAAAGTCAAATAAAAGTCAAACAATGATAATATACCAGAAACTTTGCAACTGCCAGAAGAAAAAATACAATCAACATTCTAACATATAGTCAATGACATTGGCTTCCTTAGTGAGACACCTAAATTTCAGGAAATAAAACAAAGAATTGCTCAATGAGATTGCATCAAATAAAAAGTTTCTTTATAGCTAAGGAAATGATTAAGATCATGACGACAGTGCCTATATATTGGATGGAAAACTTTTGCCAGTGTCTTAGCATTCTCACTGCTATAATCTAAAAGTCTTGACCATGCAATTTAGAGAAAGGAAGATTTATTTGTCTAGGGTTTCCATGAAAATTCTGGTTTCAGTCGATGTGAAGCCAGCATCTGGATCTCAGCACGGCGGTGGGAAGCACAAGGAAGGGAAGGTGTAAGATTATGCTCTCACACTGTGGAGGCCAGAAGCAGAGAGAGAGAGAGAATGAACAAGGGGATTTAAATGCACAAGCCCAATCCATAAGGCTCCATTCTCAGGGATCAACCACCTTCTCCAGTCATACCCTTCTATAGGTTACCAAAATGGTTTTTCTACTAGTGAGATTACAACTCTCATGACTTAAGTATATTGACTGAATATTAATAATGAGATATTTGTGGAATATTTTATAATATCCAGCTACCCCACATATAACTCAATAAATGGAAAATTGAAATAAAAAACATTTCTTGAAAAAGAAATACAAACAGCTAGTAAATATATAAAAGAATGTCAAACATCTTATCAATCTTGGTGGTACAAATGAAAACTACATTGAGATTTTATCTTATCCAAGTTAGAAGGCCACTTATATAGAATTCAGTTAATAATAAATGTTGGTGAGGATGTGGGGAAAAGGAACACTTATACACTATTGTTGGAGGTATAAATTAGCCCAACCACAATGAAGATCAGAAAAGAGGTTCTACAAAAGAGTAGAAATTCAACCACCATATGACCCAGCACTCCTTAGTATTTTCCCCAAAGAACCAAAGTCTAAATGCTAAAGATATACATATATATCCATGTTTATAGCAGCACAGTTCACAATATCCAAATTATGAAACCAAAGTAGGTGTCTATAAGCAAATGAATAAATACAGAAAATCTGGTATATATACAACTTGGAATTTTACTCTATCATAAAGAACAAAATTCTTTAACTTGCTGATAAATAAACTAAAGAACACCATGCTGAATAAATAAGCAAGACTGAGAAAATCAAGTTTCATATTTTTCTCCTAGAGATAGTAGAGTTAAAAAAAGGGACATCATGAAAACAGAGAGGGGGCCAATAAATTAGAGGAATTGAATCCAATATATCAAGAAATGGGAGGTATTGGGAAATGAATTTGACCAAATTGTGTTACATATATCCTCATATTTATGTGTAATTATAATTCATCAGTAAAAAAGAATACAAAAATTATCTAAAATATGTATGAATTCATCACAAACAAAAAAATACTCAACATTCAATTTAATTAAAAAGAGGAGAACACAACAGAATGGGAGAAGATTTTTGCCACATACTCCTCTGATAGAGGACTAATATCTAGAATATACTGAAAACTCAAACTCAGCACTAAGAAAACAAATAACCCAATAAAAAATGGACAAGTGAATTATATACTGCATGAATTAAGAAATTCAAATTGCCAATAAATGCATGAAAAAAATGCTCAACATCATTAGCAATCAGAGAGATGCAAATCAAAACTACTCTGAGATTTCACCTAACTCCAACTAAAATGGCATTCATTCAAAACACAAACAACAACAAATGCTGGCAAGGATGTGGAGAAGTGGGAATTCTAAAACATTGTTGGTGGAATTGCAAATTAGTGAAACCACTTTGGAAAACAGTATGGAGGATCCTCAGAAGAGTGGAAATGAACTTACTATTTGACCCAGCAATACCACTTCTAGGTATCTACCCAAAATAAAGGAAACAAAACTACCAAAATAATGCACGCATATGTATGTTCATAACTGCACAATTCACTATTCCCAAACTATGGAACCAGCCAAGATGTCCATCAATAGATGAATGGATTGCAAAACTGTGGGAAATTTACTCAGACATAAAAAAACACAATTACATCATTTACAGGGAAATGGATAGAACTGGAGGACATTATGTCAAGTGAGATTAGTCAGTCACAATAAAGAAGAAATCAGATGCTTTTCCTAATATGCAAAAGCTAGGGAGAAATGGTAATAGGAGGAACCCTAGATGAAGAAGGGATTGAAGATCATAGAATCTTCCATAGAAGGGTTGATGATCATACAGTCTATGCTTAATGAATCCTTGTTGGGTTGGCTGCTAGAAAATGGAATCTTAGTACACAGCACAAAAGCCACTGGTGTTATATCAATGTTTTATATGAAATTTTATGTTATCTTTTATTTTTAGAATAGTATTTTGAGCCAACTAAATCAAATATAAAAAAAAAAATCCTGGAGAGCATTATGTTAAGTGAGATCAGCCAAGCACAGGAGAAGGTACATATGTTTCCTCTAATATGCCTAACCTAGGGAACACAGAGGATACCAGTGGGACTCCAGATAATGGAGGGGAAATACCAGCAAAGCTTGAATGGAAAGATAGGGGAGAAGGAAGGCTGAACTTGATTAATGAGGGCCCACATCCGAATATGTGTAAAATTATAAATATGGCATGATTACCCAGGACAATCATTGCTGGGAGGGGGGAAGGGAAAATGGGGGGGAGAGGGCATCAAGTATAGTTTAAATGTATACCATTGATGTTCAATAAAATGCAAATAATAAATAAATAAATAAAGCTAAAAATAAAAAAATAAAATTAAATATTAAAATTTACATAAAAAGCAAATATTAAAAATTAGATTATATTATAATTCTAATGTTGGCAAAATTGTTTGATATATTTTTATTTGTTACATTACAAAAAATAATCTTAAAGTATTCTCTAAAATTCTTTTTATACTTTTTAAATTTTAAACCTAGAAAAATTGGTATTAAAAGGCTTTGACTAATTTGCTAAATGTTTAAATCTTGACTGTTGAGCTATATGAAAATACTGTTTCTAAATCTTTTACCCATATTACCCATCCTATCCTCTTTATTACATACTGGTATCTATAGATGTATTAAAATTCAAAATCAGTACCCTAATGATATAACATATAAGAATTCATCTAAAATCTTTAGTCAAATTACCTCAAAGCCTATTCCAGGTGTCTACAGTACTAACTTCTGGATTCACATGGGGCAAAATAAACTAAATACATCCCACCTTTTTGTGTTTCAGCTTAATTCAGCAAAACAGGTTTTAATTTATCATTTAAGTGTTATCTTTTGGATTTTGATGGTTAACCTGTATTGTAAGTGTTGTCTCACAGGGTTAAAGCTTTCCAACAGACAGAAGCTGACAGACATCTATCAAGGCCCTTTGGATGGTCATAGACGCACATGGCACAGACCCATCTGATTCCCCCATGCTGTACCAGTATTGGGAATGGCCTAGGAAGATTTGAGAAAGCTATGATTATTAATATATTTCAAAAATTGGGTGAGGGGAAAATCTGTGCAAGGACTTGGTTTCTGCCTAAAAACAGGCAACTATTCCAATGTAAATTAACCTAGCTAAAGGTGATTAACAAATCAATAGGAGAGGAGAACTAGGCCTTTCTCTATCTAGAGACAGATCTTAGGAGAGAAGTAGGCCTTTCTCTATCTAAAGACAGATCTACATGATAAGCCAGCTAAGATGGTAGGAGGGGTCGACATTCATGAAATGAGACATTTTGCCACACCTTGCTGGGGGAGGTACCTTACAGGATAAGGGGAGGTACCTTACAGGGACATTCACTACGTCAGAATTACGTAAAGATGAAGGAGGTCATGGGTATAAAATGTCCGGTCCACATGCTGTATAGGGGGAGTGGTGAGTTGGCATGGGCCACCCTCCCCCTATGCCATTTTGGCATGGGGCTATATTTCTATTTTCTGTATTTCTATCATTTCCTCTTTTTCTGTTTTTCTGTTATTTTGTTTCTGTGGGGACTTTTCAGGAAATTATTCCCAGGGGTCTAACAAAGATCCCTGGGGACAGTTTCCCAAACAGTAACAATGCCACCTACATGCATGAATGTTACCCTAAAGCTGGGGCCCCCAACTTCATCCCTGTTCAGCTCAAAGCAGTTCATGACCAACTCACCATCCTTATTCCTTTGCTAAGGGGTACATTCATGTGATAGAAATGAGGGACAACTGATGGGAAATTAGCTCATGTTAAATGTTTGTATAATTGTAAAAGTCAAAATGTATTTTCTGTATCTACCTTTAGCCTGACAGGTGTCAGGAAATTACTAGACACAGGGGGGAATGTACCAGTATTGGGAATGGCCTAGGAAGATTTGCAAAAGCTCTGATTATTAACAGATATATTTCAAATAATTGTGTCAAAATGGCGGCAGACCTGGGTAAAGAAAGGACTTGGTTTTGAAAGAAAAAGGCAATTCCAATGTAAATTAACCTGGCTGAAGTTAATTATCAAGTCAAGAGGACAGTTGAGCTAGGGCTTACTCTTTCTAAAGACAGATCTACATGATTGTCTAGGGAGCGTGGAGCAGGGGCTTGATCTTTGCCCTTCATGAAAGGACACACCTTGCCACACCTTGCTGGGGGATGTACCTTACAGGGTAAGGGGAGGTACCTTACAGGGATGTTTACTATGTCAGAATTACGTAAACAAGATGGAGGTCATGGGTATAAAAATTCTGGTTCATGTGCTGTATCTTGGGGGTGGTGAATTGGCTCAGACCACCCTCCTCCATACCATTCTGGCATGGGGCTGTAACTATCTTCTGTATTTCTATCTTTTTTGTGTGTGAGTCTGGGGATGAAACCCAGGGGCATTCAAACTTCAAGCTACATCCCCTGCCTTATTTTTTATTCTTTATTTTTGAAACCGGGTTTCACTGAGTTGCAAAGGGCCTCACTAAGTAGCTGAGGCTGTCCGTGAACTGCGATCCTCCAGTCTCAGCCTCCCAAGTGCTGGGATTACAAGCGTGCACCACCATGCCCGGCTGTATTTCTATCTTTTTAATAAACTTCTTTTAATCTCAAAAAAACTTAAACCTAACAACTTATGAAAAAAAGGAAGAAGATTGAATATAGATTAGAATATTCAACATCATTTGGTATCAATTCTCTCCAAATTGATCCATAGATTCATTGTCATCTCAGTGAAAATCCAAGCAAGAAAGTTACATAGGCAAAAAATGAAGAAATAAATAAATAAATAAATAAATAAACAAAACACACACACAGAAACAAAAAATGGCAGAGTAAAGACTTTCAAAACTTTACCCTTCCATAAAAGCAATTAAATACCTGAAAAATGTTCAGAATTAACCTTATGAGAAGTCTGGACTTATTATGATTCAGTGAGTATTTATTCAAGAAAATAATGAAATCCAGGAATAATAGTTATTTCTTTAATGTTTTAACTTATAGTGTTTTTATCTCCCACTTTTTGGCTTAAGGTAACCTTGAAACAAACACCAGGCCACATTACTAGGACAGTAGAAAAGAGAATGAAACTTAACCTCTTTAAAGCATCTGTCTGACAGCATATGACATACTGAATGTTTGTGTCCTCCTTGCCCCATATATGGACAAAGGAAAACCTGAGAGAATCTGAATATCCATCCTATGGGTAAAATATAGGTTCTACAGAGACATGAAATAAAGCTTAATATTGCTGAGTGATGAAAATATATCATCATACAGAGTCTCTGCAAATTGATTTCTGGGCTTTAAAAAATATTTTCCAATCAGTAGACTAATATAACTATGCAGAAATTTCTGTGGCCACACACAAGAAGGAATTCATATTTAAAATATTTAGTTCAGAAAATCCATCAAACAAAAAAATGCAACAAGCAGCAACAACAAGCCCTAAGAAGGAAGAATAATTTCATTTCCATAATTTACACATAATGGTACTTAAAATGTTAAGTTTTTAACCAAAAGGTCAAGACATACAGAAATACACCAAACAAGTATAGCCCATACAAAGGAAAGGAAACAATCAATTGAACTTGTTCCTAAGCTCAGACATTGCACTTACTAAAAATATGACAATATATAACAGTTAATAACAAGTGCATTGAAAATAAGATCAAAAGAAAATCAGAAATTAATTGGAGATTAATGAAAGTGAAACATGACATGAAAATTTATAGGATGCATTGTTAAAACGGTTGTTAGAGAAAAACTTATACCAGTAAGTGATAAATTATTACATTAAAATAAAATAGTACTCAAACAATAGTCTAACCTTCCAAATTTTTTTTTGTGACACTGGGGATGGAACTCAGGGGCATTTTACCTCCGACCTACATCCCCAGCCCTATATTTTATTATTTATATATTTTTCCTTTTTTAAATTTATTTTTTAATTTTTATGTGGAATATATTGAAAAGGCATACATTCAGACTGTGTTTAGTATCATGTCCCTATACTTACCCTTCCCCTCTCTCAACAATTAGTGTCCAAATTAACCATGCTATATTTTTATTTTTATGCAAATTCGATGTAGCTCCTTCATTAATCAACCTCAGCCTTCTTCCTCTCCCATCTTTCCATTCTAGCTTTGGTGAGGTTTCTCCTCCATTGTCTGGAGTCTCTCAACAGGGTCTCACTAAATTGCAAAGGACCACACTAAGTAGCTGAGGTAGTCCAAAAACCGAGATCCTCTTATCTCAGCCTCCCAAATGCTGAGATTACAAGTGTGTGCCAGCATGCCCAGCTCTAACCTTTCATGTTAAGAAAATACAAAAGGTACTAGCAAACTAAACTCAAAGAAAGTAGAATAAAAGAGATAAAAATGACTTTAATAAGTGAAATAGAGAATAGAAAAATAATAGAAAACAATATCAAAACCTGCTTTTTTGAAATGAAAAAATGATTAAGCTTTAATTAGACTGACAAAGAAAGAGAATTATCAAATTACTAACCCCAGAAGGGAAGAATAGTGATTACTGTTTATCTTAAAAGAAATGAGGATCATAAAAATAAATTGGACAATTATATACCAAAAACAAAACAAACAAACCTGGAGAACATGGACAAAATTATTAAATGGCATAAACACTGGCTAAAGAATAGAAATTTAGACATAAATATATATATATATATATATATGTATATATATATATATATATATATATATATATATATATATATATATATGAGAAAAATAAATGAAGATTAACCCAATAGAGAAAAAGTTAAATTAGCAATCAGAAAACTTGCCACAAAATTTTAAGAACAAATAGATTTTACTAATATATCTTACCAAAAATTTATAGAAGAATTTATTCCAGTCTTTCACAAATTCTTCCAAAATTCAAAAGAGTAAAACACATTTCCTCACTTGTTCTGTAAATTCTGCATTATCATGGTATTAAAATTATGTAATGACATCACAAGAACAGAAAACTATAGATGGATATTCAGTATAAATGTCACAAAAGTTCTCCAAATAATATATTCAAATGACCAATAATCTCTTTATATGTCTTCAGGGAATGGGAAATAAAAAATCAAAGTGAAATATGACCTCACAACCATTGAATAGCAATAATTTAAAAAACACCAATAAGAGTCTGTGAAGATGTGGAGAATTGGGGGTGTTCATACATTGTTAGTGAGAACATAAATTGGTACAGGCATTTTGGAAGGCAATTAGTTCTTTTAAAGTTACACACAGGTATTACACTCTTAGGTATATATCAAATAATTAAGAGAAAGAATTCATATCAGCATGTTTTTATGACATCCATGTTGGTATAGAATGTCTTTTTATTATAGTTATTAGTGAAAATAAGTTGTACAAAATAACGGTACCCTTGTAACATTGTCACATGTATAATATAATTTTATTGCACACATAAAATATGTATATTAATATTTCACAGAAAAATGTGTATGAAATACTTTGACTGCATCATTCCTTCAATTTCTTACCTTCTACTTCCTTCCCCTTACCTAGTAGTATATTTTCATGTGATCTTTTGTAGTATACATTCTATGTATGAGAGAATACATGTAATACTTGTCTTTCTGATTCTGCCTTATTTCATTTAATATGATGATTTCCAGTCCCATGCATTTTCTAACAAATGATAATTTTGTTCTTTATGGCCAAATAATGCTCCACTGTGCACATATGACAAATCTTCTTAATCATTCATTATTTATGGGTATCTAGGCAAATCTCATGACTTGGCTATTGTAAATAGTGCCTCAGTGAACATGGGTATATAGGCATTTTTGTTGTATGCAGCATTATTTATAAGACTAATAAGGGAAAAAACAAATATCAATAAAATTATAAATGGACAAGCAAATATGATATAAAAATATTAATTGTTAATAAAACTTTATATAATACTAAACTATTATAAAATATATAAACTCAAAGCATTATACTAAATTTAAAGATACAAGAATTCACATATTTTGTTATCCCTTATGTGAAGTGTTCATAATAGACAAATCCGCATGGATAGAAATTAGATGAATGTGTGCCAGGTGCAGGAGCAGTGAGAATAGGAAGTGACTGTTAATGACTAAAGTTTCTTTTTAGTATGATTAAAATGTTCTGGAATATTGTTATGTTGCACAACACAGTTGTGTTGCATAATGATTATGTTGCAAAACTCTGAAAATGTAGTAAAACTCACTTAAGTTTTACTATAAAATGGTGAATTTTTACCATATGTGTATTTTATATTAATAGAAAATTACAAAGTAAAATTCCACAAGATCTTTTTGTTTAAATTGATAAGATAATTGCATAACTCATATGAAAATACAAACCTCTAGACCAAGGACAACCATTTTGAAAAAGAACAAAGTTTAAAAGCTTACTCTACCTGATTTCAAGACTTAGTATAAAGCTAAACAAGAAAGTGTGCCATTCTCACAAAGATGTCTAGATTAATGCAATATAAGAGAAGGTATACAAATAGATCAATCCATAACGTAAGTTGATTTTTTACAAAGATGCTAGTGTATTTAATGGTCAGAAGATAATCATTTTAACAAATTGTACTAAAAAATTGTGTACACTTGGAAAAAAACCAAATTTCATCTGCATGCAAAACAATTTGAAATAAAGCATAGCCCTAGATATGAAAGATAAAACTATAAACTTCTATAAAAACATGGGAGGAAAATCTTAGAGACTTTGGGGAAATATTCTTAAATCATATATAGAAAGCAAAAACTATAAAAGAAAGATTGATAAATTGGGATTCACAAAACTACAAATGTTGGCTCTTTCCAAGATATATAGGAAGAAAAATGGCAGAAGCAAATGATTATCAAAAGTTAAGTGAAAAATTAATATGATGATTATCTTAATTGTAGTGATCAATTCTTTGGTGCATACATGAAAACCCATCAAATTCTATGATGTATATTTTATCGCACCTCAATCACCCCTCAGAAAGCTGTTATAAATGGGTCAGATACATCTAAATGTAGTTCCTAGTACAGCCTGTGTCGAAATTCTCCTAATATATTAGTAAAACTTCAGAAGTAATCATGAGAAAACAAGTGTCTATTTATTTCAGAATATGGTTGCAAACTTTAATAAGCTTGCTTACTTTAAAAATAACCTGATAATTCATTATCTCATAACACAATTTATCTCATGAACATTGGGGAAGAATGTGCCTCAACTTCTACCTGCTCTATTTTTGTGACTTAGAGATCTAGTTTCTATAACAACTATTAAACTGTACCACATGAAATTATCTATATTGACCATTCCCGACCTTTTAATAAAGTAATTTCAAATGGTTGAACCTAATACCTAATGGAGACTTTAACATTTCCTCTACTTAGATGTTACAGATTATATATATATATATATATATATATATATATATATATATTCATAAATACATATCCTTTAAAATGCCTACCCACAGAGTATTTCAAGAATTAATTACATATTAGAATATGAAAATAATCTTAATACATTTTACAATTTTTATAGGGAAGAATACATTTATAATATGCTAGAAAAAATGATGTAGTGTTGTCTTTTTAGGAGTTACTGGAAGCATATAGGATAGAAATAAACAGTGTGTCTATTTGCTTTTCTGCTATTACCTCAGATGCACTAAAGTGAAGTTAGTCAATAGACATTCCTGTATTTTGTAGCACTGAGAATATAGTCAGATCTATTATTCATTGGAAAATATCATTAAGGAAACAGTACCACCTAACTACAGAGGATAATGAGTCTCCAATTTTCTCTAAGAAAGATAGTTTTACACTGATAAATATAGATGAACAAAAAACATTTTAAGACATTTAAGAGAACCTAACAGCATAAAAGAGTTCAAGACAGTCATATAGAATGACATACTCTGAAAGAAAGATAACCCATAAATTGGGATAAATTTTAAAATGTGATTAGCATTCTCAGAGATGTCAAGAAATTATTGCATCTACAAACTAAAGTATACTTCCCAAAAAATAAACAACTGAAGAAAAATAAAATTACCTTCCAATAAAAAATGAGATCATTTAAGTAAAAACAATCATTAGAAAGGATTAAAAATAAAATGTTTATTTTCTGGATACTGAATTCATGATCTTAATGTTGAGGCTATCAAATATACTACATAAGAAAGATAAATAAGATGCAGAAAGCACAAACTATAAAAGATTGATAAAGTATGAAAAAAATTAATTAGTAATCCAAACACCTGACAAATTTCTAAGATGAATTCTATATAAAGATACAGACCAAAGAAAATAAAACAAATAATGAGAGAAACAGCAAAATGTAATATTTCCCAAACTGTCCCAACATCATGATTTGTGAATGAATGTCACAAAAAGATTCAAACATATTATTATTATTATTATTATTATTATTATCCAAAATCTATATTTAAACACTTCACTAAATTTTGAAACTATAATAGAAAATCTAAAAGTTTCCAGATTAGGGAGAATAAAACCAGATTTTATGCAGGAGCGAATTCATCTGGCATCTAAACGTCTCACTAGGGATACTGGATTCCAGAAGTCAATGCCATCACATCTTTACTTTCTTCAGGAAAATTATTTTGGACTTAGAATTTACACTCACCAAAGATAATATTAATATATGAGGGTAGAATATGAAAGTTTTCAGATATGCATACATCAGAAATGATATGATCCTTGCAGTAAAAAAAACTACTTGAACATAAAAATCCAAGAAATTGAAAAATGCAAGTAGGAGAATAGTAAATACCAAAGTCAATACAAATTAGAGTATGCTTCAATCATGTTAAAAAAGGTCTTAACAATTCCAAACTTAAGTTTCAAATGATTATAATATGAGGGATGAAGCAGAAGTATGAACATACCAAATCATTTTAAATTTTAGACTTTAATAACAATACAAATTTAAATGTGCAATAAATATTTAAGAATGACTATTCTCATGGTTTGTATCTGAGTTGTTCCCTAAATCTGTGATTTAAGACTTGGCCATAAATTCAGCAACATTTATATGATGGGCTTAAAGGAAATGATTAGAGAACTGGACTCTAAATTCATCATTGTATTAATCAATTTGATGGATTAACAGTTTAAATGGACTACTGGGAAGTAGTGGAAACTATAGACTGGTGGGGCACTGTTGAAGAAAGTAAGTCACTGGTACCATGACCTTGAGAACCCTGTCTTGTGTCTTGTCCCTTCTCTCTCTCTCTCTCTCTCTCTCTCTCTCTCTCTCTCTATATATATATATATATATATATATATATATATATACATACACACACACACACACACACACACACACACACACACACACACGCATATCAACCTTTGTTTCCCAGCTGCCATGAGCTGAGTTTTTCTCTGCCACACCCTTCTACAATGATGTTTTTTCTTTGAAGCCAGCTGAGAATGGACTGAAACCTCTGAAACCATGAGCCAAATTAAATTTTTCCTTGTTTAATTTGTACATTTCAGGCATTTTTTTACATAGTCAAAAAGGTAACTAATACAACTACTAATAAAAAAATGTTCATCTATAACTTCCAATCCACTAGAAGGAAAAATAAGAGAAATCTTGATTAATTTAATAAAAGCAAGAAAAGTGAATGTATCTGTTCACACATATTTATATAATTATGCAGATGCTATTACATGATATAAAAATTGCACAACAAAGAGAAAATGATATCAAGATTATGTTTTTGAAGAAGAAAAAAGTTTGAAAATACAAATTATAAAATATGTTTGATAAATGTTATAATGAAAAAAAGGATAAGAGAGAAAAAAACAAGATTTCAAGCACATAAGTATCAGATAATATTAATATTTGCACACAAAAAATCCAAAGTGAGAGGCATTTAAATAAGACAAAGAGGAGAATTTTATATTGTAAAAGGAACAATGCTTCAGGAAGCTATAATAGACATGATTCTCTATTCACCTAATAATAGTTTTGAAATCTACAAGCAATGCTATTAGCAATACAAAGAACAATGAGCTTATCCCAAGACCTGAAGGAAATAATGACTAAAGTTTCTCAGAGACATAAAACACTATAATATGGTGAAATGAGAAAATAATATCAAAGTATCACACACAAAAGCATTCATATATTGGAAAATATTTACTTTGCAATTTTTTCTATACACTGTATTTTACATTTACTTTTTGACAAAAACATGAAACATTAAAAACTGACTAAAAAGCCGGGCATGGAAGTGCACACTTGTAATCCCTGTGCTTGGGAGGTGGAGACAGGAGAATCTAAGCCAGCCACGCTGATTTAAGAAACCCTGTTCCCAAATTTTTTTATAAAAGTATAAAATAGGTCTGGGAGTGTAGCCTGGAGGTAGAAGGGTTTCCAAAAAATTGACTAAAAATAAGTGACCCTAATGATACAAAAATACAAATAAAACCTCCACATATATTATTTTTAAAAGCCTCACCACTTGATATTCCTTTCCTTTGGACTCATAAGATTGTCATTAAATTGTTGGTAAGGAAAAAAGATACAATTTGGGTAGAAAGAACTTGAGAAGTAATTTATTTTGCTCTTTGTGAAAAACAGGTTTTGAAGATAGTCACATTTCATATTATTTAGTTTTTCTTATTTTTTATTTATTTATTTCATTTTTAGATACTCTCGCCAAGGTCTTGAACTTCCTGTTCTCCTATTTTGCTTTCCCAAGTTGTTGGGATGGCAGATGAATACCACCGTGCCCAATACACCTCATATTAAATCCAAGTCCCTACCTCTTACTAAATAGGGGAAGGTCAGAAAATGTATCTAACTTCACTGATTCTTAGTTCACATTTAAAAAATATAGACAAAAACCTTTTAGGATTGTGGAACTGAAAGTGAGGGAGAGAGAAGAGGGGGAAGAGGAGGGAAAAAGATATCATAAAACTGTGCTTTTCTGTGAACAACCTTATGATGTATAATTACAATGTACCAATAAAAGTATATTTAAAAATAAAAATAAAACAGTACTTTCCTAATCACAACATTCTGAGAGCTTTCTTTTCCAGCCACTTATTTCTGTATTAAGGCTATTAAATTCTATCAACATTTCTTGAACATATAATATGTGCCTGACAGGCAATGAACTACATATGGATAGGACCCCAAAGTCATTGCCCATCAGAAACTCAAAACTTAACAGAGAAGTCCAATATGAAGGTGGGAATAGATCCACTTTTGGGAAATGTGAAGATATATGTTACAGGTTGTTGTCTCTGAAAAGCAGAGTTAGAGACCAGCATGTGGAAGTAATATTAGGAATGCTCTTGATATCAACACCTGTGGAAGTAAAGAGATGGAAGTAGGATTGAGCAGAGAGAGAGCTGTGCTATGTATGAAGTTGGAATAATCATTCAGAGTTGTACAGAGTTGGGATAAGGTGGTCAGGCCTTTAGATTCCCTTATGCACCATTAATTGGAGGCACATCTTCTTGCCCTCACTCTCCAGAGGAGTCCTGTCCTTGAGCAGGGCAATCTGAGGACATTGGTATTGGAGTATGATAGCTGAGAACCATATTCTACTGTCACTGACGGCAAGTTTAAAAACGATATTTTTATTTATTCCTGTAGGGATATTTGGAAGCTCATTGAAGATCATCACAAATGTGCCTTGGGTAGTTCGGTTCTCTTTTTGGTATACCCGCATTCATTCTTTTCCAAAATATCAAAAGATCCTCAGGAACTCAACAAACAGGAGGAGATCAAAAAAGCCTGTGTGCAAAGGAAGCCTGAAATCAATTTTGAACTTCTTAAGACAAAAAGGTGCAACTAATGAGGAAGATATTTTTGCCTTACTGTTTTCCTTCTATATTATGATTTCTGCCCATCATTTAAATGTCTTTAATTTATGATATATTTTATTGGATTTCATCCTCCAAGCTTTTAAGGCAGAGGACATGCTTCTAAAAATCAAAGAACTAAATAATAAATAAAGTCATGAGCATTAAAGTGATCTTCAGAAAAAGGAATGGAAATTCAAACTCAAAGCAGAAAATGGGCCAGCTCATCAATGTTGCTAACTGGGAGGAAGGACCTAGTGTGCAGATGGTTCCATCTTGATTACTATGTCGGAAGCCATATTGTGGACTGAAATTCAGGGAACCTTAAGAAGAAGCCAACTTGGCTACACTACAATGATCCAAGTATTTTTATGGTTTGGTTGAGGTTTGTTTTCTACCCACCTAGATCCAAAAAATGACCTCTCGCCTTTCAGTTTCTGAGAGCTGAGGACAATTTACTGGGGAGGAGGGGTCAAGGGAGGGGACTTAGATGAAAGGCACAGAAAATTTGATTCACTTTTAAAAATACTGCCTGAGGTCTTACTCAGGGCCAGGTCTTTTCCTGGGACCTGGAAAGGCTGATAAGTCAAATACATACTCTGTCATTAGCAATTTCTAATTTAGTAGGGAAGACTGTCAGAAAATCAGACAACTATATGGCTAGTTGTGGTAGAAGCTTGGAGAAAACTCAAGCAAGTAAGAGTGAAATATAGAATTCAGCAGGCAAAATTGTCAGGATTTGAGACCAGTCAGGAAGATATTGTCATGGACACGGTGAGGATCAAAAATGTTTAAGTACTGTTGGGACTATAACCACTCTCTGTTCACTTAACTATGATCTTCAGTATATGGCTGACTCTACCTGAGGCAGAAGTATCTTAAATCAAGTTTCCATAAAGATGATAGATAATTATGCCTTGAAAAATATCTCAGGCTCTCTGTCGATTTTTCCAGCTGCTCTGGAAACTTAATAAGTAAGAAATATAGAGGGATAGAGATGAAGTGATGCTGCAAAGACAAATGAGCATAGATTGGATCATGAAGAACTTTACAATATACACAACTATTGGACATTCACAAAAGTGTTACACTTTTATAAATAAATCTCTTAATTTGTATCATAAATTCTCAAGAAATTATGAGAAATAATACAGAAATCCTGTGTGCCATTGATGATGTTTACCCAATGGAAACATCCTAAAAAAATACTACATCACAAACAGGATATTTCCTTTGATGGAGTCAAGATATAGAGCATTTTTTGAAGATTTAAAGAAGTTTATTAGAAAGTTAGAAATACAGAAAATAGAAATACAGCTCAATACCAGACTGGCATGGAGGGGTGACTCGAAATGAATACACCCAAGCTATATAGCATCTTAACAAGAATCCTTCATGTTTTCCCTTTATGTACACACACAATTCATGTGATCCCTATCTCCTCCTTAGTCCTTAGTCTGTTATTTATTTCTATAATTTTTAAATATTACATAATAAAATTACACCATATTTAACTTAGATTGGCCTTTCTTTTCTTTATTTTTAAACAAATATTTTTTATTGAACATAAATGGCATACATTTAAACTATATTTGGTGCCCTCTCCCCCCCATTTTCCCTTCCCCCCTCCCACCAATTGTTATCCAGGTTAACCATGTCATATTCATAATTTTACACATATTCATATATAGATCCTCATTAATCAAGATCAGCCTTCCTCCTCTCCTATCTTTCCATTCAAATTTAGCTGATATTTCCCCTCCATTGTCTGGAGTCCCACTGGTATCCTCTGTGTTTCCTAGTTTGGGCATAGTAGAGGAAACATATGTACCTTCTCCTTCTGTGCTTGGCTGATCTCACTTAACATAATGTTCTCCAGGGCTTTCCATCTTCTTGCAAATGATATAATTTTGTTCTTTTTTATGGCTGAATAGAATTCCATTGTATGTATTCCCCAAAGTTTTGCTATCCATTCATCTGTTGATGGAGATTTGGGTTGGTCCATATTTTGGCTATTATGAATTGTGCTGCTATGAACATAGGTATGCATATGTTGCTGTACTTCTCTGAATTCAACCCCTTTGGACAGATGCCCAGGAGCGGTATAGCTGGATCATATGGTGGATCTATTCCTAGCTTTCTTAGGAATCTTCACACAGATCTCCATAGTGGCTGAACTAGTTTGCATTCCCACCAACAGTGTAAAAGATTTCCTCTTTCCCCACATCCTCATAGCATTTGTTGTTATTTGATTTCTTTATGCTTGCCACTCTGACTAAGGTTAGATGGAATCTCAGTGTAGTTTTGTTTTCCATTTCCCTGATGGCCAGTGATGTAGAACATCTTTTCATGTATCTATTGGCCCTTTGTATCTCTTCTTTTGTGAAGTGTCTATTTAGTTCATTTGCCCATTTTTTGATTGGGTTGTTTGTTTTGTCAGTGTAGAGTCTTTTGAGCTCTTTGTATATTCTAGATATTAGCCCCCTATCAGAATGGTGGCTGGTAAAGATCTTTTCCCACTCTGTTGGCTTCCTCTTTAGGTTATTGATAGTTTCCTTTGATGAGAAGAAACTTTTTAGTTTGATGCTATCCCACTTGTTTATTCTTGCTTTAATTTCCTGAGCTTTGGAGGTTTTGCTGAGAAAGTTACTGCCTGTGCCAATATCTTGTTGTGTTGAACCTATGTTCTCCTCTACTAACTTCTCAGTCTCAGGACTAATTTCTAAGTCTTTGATCCATCTTGAGTTGATTCTGTGCTTGGTGATATATAGGGATTTAGATTCATCTTTTTACAAATGGATAGCCAGTTCTCCCAGCACCATTTGTTGAAAAGGCTGTCTTTCTCCAGCGTATGAGTTTGGCCCCTTTGTCAAAGATTAATTGACTAAAGATGTGTGGATTTGTTTCTGTATCTTCTATTCTAATCCACTGGTCAATATATCTGTTATTGTGCCAGTACCATGCTGTTTTTACTACTATTGCTCTATAGTATAGTTTGAAGTCTGGGATTGTAATGCCTCCTGTATGTTTCTTATTGCTGAGAATTGCTTTGGCCATTCTGGGTCTTTTCTTTCTCCATATAAAGTTCATGATTGATTTTTCTAGGTCTCTGAAGAATGTCACTGGTATTTTAATGGGAATTGCATTGAATCTGTAGATCAGTTTTGTCAGAATGGCCATTTTGATGATATTTATTTTGCCTATCCATGAGCACGGGAGATCTTTCCATCGTCCAAGGTCTTCTTCAATTTCTTTCTTTAATGTTTTATAGTGTTTGTTGTAGAGGTCTTTTACATCTTGTGTTAGGTTTATTCCTAGGTATTTTATTAGTTTTGAGGTTATACTGAATGGGATTTTTTTTTGTTTCTTTCATTGTGGATCCATTGTTGGCATAAAGAAAAGCCACTGATTTCTTTAGGTTGATTTTGTATCCTGCAACTTTGCTGAATTTGTCAATCAGCTCCAGCTGTCTCTTGGTTGAGTTCTTTGGGCCTTCCAGATAAAGGATCATGTCATCTGCGAATAAGGATAGTTTTAATTCCTCTCTTCCTATGTGAATTCCTTTGATTTCCTTCTCTTGTCTGATTGCTGCAGCAAGAGTCTCAAGGACTATATTGGAAAGGAGTGGTGATAGTGGGCATCCTTGACTTGTTCCTGACTTTAGCGGAAATTCTTGCAGTTTTTCCCCATTCAATATAATGTTCGCTTTGGATTTACAGTATATTGCCTAAATGATATTGATTTTATCCCAATTTTTGCAGTGTTTTTAACATAAATGGCTGTTGGTTTTTTGTCAAATGCTTTTTTCAGCATCTACTGCTATGATGATGTGGATTTTGTTCTTGATTCTGTTTATGTGGTGAATAATATGTATTGATTTGCATATGTTGAACCAGCCTTGTTTTTCTGGAATGAAACCAACTTGGTCATGATGTATTATTCTCTTGATATAGTTTAAATGCGTATAGCTAGTATTTTGTTTAGAATTTTTGCATCTATGTTCATTAAGGATATTGGTCTGTAGTTTTCCTTTCTTGAGGTATCTTTATTTGGTTTGTGGATTAATGTGATACTGGCTTCATAGAAGGAATTTGGGAGAGTTCCATCTCTTTCAATTTCCCGGAACAAGTTATGAAGTATTGGTATTCGATGTTCACTGAAGTCTTTGTAGAATTCAGCTGGAAACCCATCTGGGCCTGGGCTATTCTTTGGTGGAAGAATTTTTAAAACCATTTCTATTTCTTTGGTTGCTATTGGTTGGTTTAGGCTTGCTATATCCTCTTGGCTGAGTGTAGGAAGGTTAACTGTGCTTAGCAATCTATCAATTTCTTCCATGTTTTCAAGTCTATTGGAGTATAAATTTTTAAAGTAGTTTCTGATAATCTTTTGAATGTCTTCACTATTTGTGATGATATCTCCTTTTTCATTTCTAATTTTGATAATTTGAGCTGATTCTCTTTTTCTTTTGGTTAGGTTGGCCAGGGGTTTATCAATTCTATTAAACTTTTCAAAGAACCAACTTTTTTTTATTGATTCTTTGAATTGTTTTTTTTTGTTGTTGTTGTTCTCTATTTTATTTATTTCTGCTCTAATTTTAATGATTTCTTGCCTTCTGCTGGCTTTGGGAACAGACTTTTGCAGAGTTTCTAGGTCCTTGAGTTGGGTCATTAGGTTCTTTACTTGGTTGTTCTCTGTCCTTCTTATGTGGGCACTCAATGCAATAAACTTTCCTCTTAATACTGCCTTCATAATGTCCCATAGATTTTGGTAGGTTGTGTCTCTGTTTTCATTTGTTTCCACAAATTTCTTTATTTCTTCCCTAATTTCTGCTCTTACCCATTCATCATTCAATAGTGTATCATTCATTCTCCATGTATTTGAATACTTTCTTTCGAGTTTCCTGTTGTTGATTTCTACTTTTATTCCATTGTGGTGTGAAAAGATGCAAGGAATTATATTACATCTTTTGAATTTGCTGGTATTTTCTTTGTGTCCCAGGATGTGGTCTATTTTGGAGAAGGTTTCATGGTCTGCTGAGAAGAATGTATATTCTGTAGTTCCTGGTTGAAATATTCTGAGAATGTCTATTAGGTCCATTTGGTTTATGGTTTCCTTTAGTTCTAAAGTATCCTTACTCATCTTTTGCCTTGAAGATTGATCCAGTGGTGTGAGAGGCATATTAAAGTCTCCAAGAATATTTTATTTGGGTCTATTTGGGATCTGATGTCCCAAAGAATTTGTTTTACAAATGTGGTTGCACCCACATTTGGGGCATAAATATTTACTATCATTATATCTTCTTGGTGTATTGTTCCTTTTAATAAAAGGAAGTGCTCTGATTTGTCTCTTTTGATGTGTTTTAGTTTAAAGTCTGTTTTGTTGGATATCAGGGTTGCTACCCCTGCTATTTTTTGGTCACCAATGCCATGGTATATATTTTTCCATCCTTTCACTTTCAGTCTGAATTTCTTTGGCTGTAAGGTGAGTTTCTTGCAGACAGCATATATTTGGATTATGTTTCCTAATCCACATTGTGAATCTATGTCTTTTGATTGGTGAGTAAGTCCTTTGATGTTAAGAGATATTATTGAAATTTGATTTTTTTTCTGCCATTTTGTGTTCTGTCTACTCTTGGGTGGTTTGATCTTTCTTCTTTACTTAAATGGCCCACTTATTAACTTCCTCTCTTCTCTGGTTCTGAAGTCTGCTTCTTTTTTCTTCTTTATGGTTTATTTCTTTAAGAATTTTCCCTAGTGTTGGCTTTGAATTCATGAATTTTTTAAGATTTTGTTTATTCTGAAATACTTTGGTTTCTCCATTGATCTTGAATAGTAGTTTTGCTGGATAAATAAGCTTTGGTTGGAAGTTATTTTCTTTCAGGGTCTGAATCACATCATACCAGTCTCTCCTAGCATTCATGACCTGGGTTATATAGTCTGAGGTGATTCTTATTGTTTTTTCTGTTTATGTCACTTGTCCTTTTGTTCTCACTGCTTTTAAGACTCCTTCCTTGGCCTCTATGTTGGTCAGTTTGGTTATTATGTGGCGTGGAGTGGTCCGTCTTTGGTCCTGTCTCAGTGGAGTTCTGTATGCCTCCTGGACATGAAGATCCAAGTCTCTTTCCATGTTTGGGTAATTCTCTGAGATTATTTCTTTGAAGAGATTACAGATGCCCTTGGTCTGTACCTCTATCCCTTCTTCAATGCCTATTATCCATAAGTTAGGACGCTTCATATTATCCCATATTTGCTGGATGTATAGGGTTTATTGCTGTAAAGATTTCTGTATATCGCTGTGTTTTCAGTTTTGGATGTACTGTCTTCTAACATTGATATTCTGTTTTCCATTTCATCTAATCTTCCAGAATTTCTGTCTATTGCTGTCTTCATTTCACTTATTGACTCTTTCATTTCATTCCAGACCTCTTTCTGATTCTTTATTAGTGTTTCTAACTCACCTTTCATCTCCTCTAGACTTGTTTTAAATCCTTTCATCATATTGTAAATCAAGGTTCTGAACTCCCCTTCTTGCATTACTTGTAGGTCAGTATTCGTGATTCCTGTTGTCTCTTCATTATTCCTGGTTCTCATATTTATAGCATTCTCTGTCCTGTTTTTCTGATTTCTACCCATCATTTATGAGTATTATGCTTAGTCCAAACTTAGTATTAGGAGTTTAGAGGTATTGGCAAATCAGCAGAGCTTTTCCAATGATGAGGGTGGGTGATGGGGGAGGAACTGGGGTGATGGGTAAAGGAGTTGGATTAGGCAGAGGATATGTTTAGGTTGAGAAAGACTTGATAAGGTAATATCTTGCTGAGAATGAGAGAGAGTTAACTAATAGGACTCTTGTAGTTAGTAGAGTAAGTATGGAGATAGGAAATACTTTGAGTATTAAACAAGGAGGTATATTATGGGGGAAAGTTTTGGGGGAAAAGAGTATATAAGTTAGTGTGGGGAAGTTTGTAAGAGGGGTGATAGAAGGAGCAGACAAACATAAAAAAAATCCACACAAGATACCAAGATTATTATGTAATCAAAGAAAAAGAAAAGAAAAAACATTCAAAAGAGGAAAATGAAAAAAGGAAGGAAAGAGGAAGAAAGGAAAAAAGGACAAGAATAAAATAAAAGGAACTAGCAGCTGTGCGAAACCAGAAAACAAGGCAAACTATATATATATATATATCAAATTAAAGAAGGATGGGGAAAAATAAAACAGCAATAACCATAACAAAACAAAAGTACTGTAAGAGCAAAACAAAACAAAACATCAATAGTAAAAGTAAAAAAAAACAGTCCTACTTACTTCTGAATATGGGTCAGGTCCATACAATATTTGAATATCTGATTGCTTTGGTAGCTTTCAGAATATAATCCAATGTCTCTTAGTTTTCTTTGTACACTATTTTTATCTTCTTAAGTCACTCTGGGTGTTTGGACACCTTTCTTTCCTTTAACTGCTTTGGGTTTATGTGTCAGGATGTCTGGTGTCACTGTTATTAGATTCTGTACAATTCACAGGTTCTGTGTAATTCCAACCTGTAGTCAGCACCTCTGCACTCATCACCCTAGACTCCGGCCTGTGCTTCCCTACAGCAGGAGTGGAGGATGACCAAAGTAGACTTGGAAACTCCCCCTGAGGTCCTGTGCAGATATTGTGTCTCGATGGATTTTCCTGTGTCTCTGAAAATTCTAACTGGGCTAGCCGGTGTGGTCCCAACATGTATCATGGGCAAAGGGTTGCAGGTTCCTGGATGCACACACTTACTGCCAGAGCTCTGCCAGTTCCGAGAGTGCAGGCTGTGTGCACTGCTATTACTGGACCCAGGTGTGAGTGGGTGCAGGTGCCTAGTGCCTGCTGCTATGCTCCTCCAAGGTGCACTAGGTTGTGCTCTAGACTAGAACTGAGTCCCAGGCTGCTGGGAGGGCGGGAATTCCCAGCGGTGGGCCAGGGGTGTGGGATAGGTGCTCATGGGTCGGGGGACACAGGCGTTGCATGGTGTCCAGCAATGATATCTGCCTCCTGCGGTGTGTAGAACCTGGGGGCCCGAGGAGATCTCACCAGCGCACAGAGATTTCACCACCTGGAAAGCAGGCCACCAGCAAGGTAGGTGCCTAGGCTCCATTGGGGAGCAGAGAATAGGTGCACAAGGTAAGCTCTGAGTTTAGGGGTGGGGATGGCTCAGGCACTGGCTACTAGCGGGGGTCCAGGGTGCAGACAGGGTGCACGAGGACAGTGCTGGGTTCTGAGGTGTGGGAGAGGTGCCCCAGGCCAGTACTGGGCCTGGGGCGCATGCTAGGACCTGCACTTTCCCTGGATGCACTCAGGTACCTGGATTCCTTGGTGCAGGCGTCCATGGGAGTCCTTGTGCTGCTGTGATCCCGTCTGTGCTGCACACACAGGGTTCTGATGTGGGTGCTGCTCGCTGCTTAAGATGAGGCTCTATGACTGTTTTCAGTCTTGGATTATCTTGCCACAGTGGTATCAGTCAGGGCTCAGGAGTTCAGTTTGGGCATGCAGGCAGCCCTCGCAGCCCGCCAGTGGCGGGCGGCCCGATTGTATCTGCAGCTGGTCTGGTGCCCGATCTTTGTTCTTCTTCTTTGAGTTCAGGGTTTCCGCCGAGGTACCTGGGTCTGTTTTGGTTCCTGGGATGTATTTATTTTGTTGATTAAGACACTGCTTTCTAAGTAGTTGAACTTTATTTGTTTCAGCTACTGAGAAGTGCTGTGTCCCTCAGTCACCATTTTGAATCCTTATATATATAATCTTTTGTACCTGAATAATAACATAGATTGTGAAGAAGCATGTATATTACTCAAAATAAACTTGAAGTATGTCTACTTCAGTGTTACTTACTATAATTTTTGTTTTCTTTTTCAATTTTTTATTGGTGCATTTTAGTCATACATCTTAATGGAGTACAAGATGATAGAGGCATATGTGTACATATCACTCATTTAGCCCTTACCTAATTCCCACAGTTTTTGTTTCTTATCTACAGGTTATAGTTCTTATTATCATCAGAAATCTGTCTTGCAAAGTGATCATTGTTTTGTTGTTCACTGTTTTTTTAATCATGCAATTGTCATTGCAGCTGCTAGTTTATATATGCTTCCTTGATTTACACTGTACACAAAATGGGAAGCCAAGCTTTTTAAGTTAAATTTGTACCCTTTCCCCATAATGGGCATTATTAGTTCAAGTAAAGGTGAGATTTTCTGCATTGGGTTGTTCCAAGTGTTGACTATTGGAAAGCTGGTCAGGTCATCTCCCAATTATATCCCAACTGAACTGGTATACAACTTTAAAAAGGCACCTGAAAATTTTCAAATCAAGACACCTAATAATTCCTCTCTTTGCCTGACACAGACTAGCATTTAATGTGTATTCCATACCATTTGAATAATTAGCAGTAGTTTCTTGATATCTGAACAGTAATTTTCTCCATTCTCTCCAAGAGTATTTTGTATAGGGAAAGAAAAAATTGAAACATTGAGCAATTATGCTTACTGGAATTTAAATGACTGCCCTTCCTTGCATGATGCAGGACCTCAGCCAGAGTTCAGTCCAATCTTATTTTACTATGCTGCCATACTCATTATTTAAAATGATTTGAACTTATGATAAAAGATGTATAGATTAGACATAAAATCAAGGACAAAAAGTTTTCTCTCATATGTGGATGTTAGAGAGGAAAAAAGAAAAGAAAAGATGCCTCATATAAATTTTTAAAAAGACCAGAAAATTAGTGGAAGTAGATTGGTAGGGGAAGCAAGAGGTGGTTCAGAGAAGGAAACATCAAATAATATTATGTGCATATATGAATGTGTCATTATGAATCTCAGAATTATGTAAAATTGCCAGGCACGGTGGCACATGCCTTTAATCCCAATACTTGAGAGGCTGAGGCAGGAGGGTCACAGGTCTGCGGCCAGCTTCAGCAAGTAGTAAGACTTATCAACCAAGCAATACTCCATTTCAAAATAAAAATAAAATAGGGCTCCTGGTATAGTTTGGAGGTAGAATGTCTCTATGTTCAATACTCAGTACCACAAAAATATAATGAAAACTACTAATATTTTAAAAGTAAAATATGGAGTATATATGCTTTTACCCATTCATCCCACTATGCAAAACTAAACACCTATGACATTATACATAAAGTGTACATAGAATTTTAAAGGTATGAAGGAGTAATCAAATTATTTAGGAAGTCAAAACTTAAGGAACAACATCATTGTGAGTTGCTTTTTAATCGAACATATCCATATTTGATACTAAATTAGCCCATAACCCTGAAATGCCAGTAAGTTCAGACAAAAGAAGTCTAGAAAAAGCATGTCCTTTTTAGCTAATGCACGATGAAAGGGGCCTCCAACAAGTCATAAATTCCTAGACAATAACCACTCACCCCATGGCAGACATCACTGTGCTAGTAAACGATGAGTGGAGAGACAAGATTTTCACTCTCATCAGGCTAAACAAAGCACTCAAAAACCCTGTGTCAAGGAAGTATCAAAAGAAAGCTAAGCAAAGAAAGAGTACTTTCCCTGCCACTGTGCAGTACTGAACACTCTATCCATATTGTAGGGAACCTTAACTCCACTCTCAAACAACAACAGTGTGCCCCTTCCTCTCCTTGTTAAGATGATATCAAAAGAGACTTAGTGGAGCATCATAATATTCACCAGTGCCCAGCATCATTGAAGCCAGCTCCCCTGTGGTGTCAGTGAAGGCCATGGTAATAGCAATAACAAGGTACTCCTAACCCTTCCAAACAGAATGTCATCAGTGGAGGCCTAGTGGGGGGTCAGAACTCCCTCTGCCAAGAAGTAACAAAATGTTCTCCAACTCCTGTTGGGTATCAGTAGATATGTGTTGGGTATCTACTCCCACCTAGCAGTAATGGAGTGATACAGTCCTTCTCTCCTTTTGGACCAATGTGAGAGGAAGTCAGCATTAAAAGAGTTTAGATGAGATTAAGAGCCTAATAACATAATTTTTAAAATGTTCAGGTTTCAATAAAATGTATTCATTACACAAAAGAACAGAAAGATCTCAAGCTGAATAAAAAAAATCAATACATTCCAACACTAAGATAATAGATATGTTAGAATTATCTGACAAAGTATGTAAAGTAGTTATCACAAAAATGCTTCAGTGGACAATTACAAAAACATTTGAAAATGAAAAAAGGAAAGAAACAGCACGTAGAAAGTTTAAGCACTGGACATAAGCTATAAAAATAAAATAGAAATATTAGCAATGAATAATACAATAAAATAAGTAACAAATGGATTGGCTCAACAACATAATAGAGGGGGAAGATGAAAGAATAAATGATGTGGAAGACAGAACATTACAAATTAGTCATACTGAAGAAAAATGAAAGAATTATGCTGATTAAATAAAAAGAGCATCAGAAGTCTGTAGGACTGTAACAATAGCTGTAACATCCATGCAATCAAAGTTCCAAAGTAGGGATAAAGTAAAGTGAAGCAGAAGAATAATTGAAAAAATAATGGCTGAAAATCTTCAAATGTGATAACGGACATATAGATTAAAGAAGTTGAGAAAAGGCCAAAAAATAAATTCAAAGAAAACTACACCAAAACTCATGGGCCCATTTTTTAAATTAGAGACAAAAAACATTGAGACAGTGACAAAGAAATTATAACTTAAATGCAGGTGAAAAATTAAAATGAGACTGGATTTCTCATTTAAAATATAAATGTTGAAAGGAAGTGGGACAACATTTTTCAAGAGATAAAAAATGTAATCTGTCAACTCAGAATTCTGTAGTGTCTGAAAGTACTTCAATTATGAAGGGAAAATAGAGACATTCCTAGATGAAGAATAACTAAGATTAAGACTTTTTTTTTACAAGTCCAACTTTAAAGAGTGGCTACAAGGATTTTCCTAAACAGAAACTTGATTAAAGATTGAATTTCAGGACATTGAAAAGAATAATTTAGCAATAAAATTATGGGTAAATACAACAGATTATCCTCTTTGGGCTAAATTTGTATTTGATGATTTAAACCAAAATTGTTACACTGCCTGATGTGTGTCTCAATGTGTATAGAGAGCATACTAAATACAATTACATTAGAAATGGGGTAACAGGTGAAATTACAATAACAGGAGACTGCAACACATTTTTGTACATGTATACATATAAGGTTAAACCTAGACTAACCACCAAAAGCAATATAAACATACAAATTTAAATACTCTATGTATAAATCTATATAGAATTATAAAATATATTCATTTAAAAAAAGGCAGAGAAGTGAAATCAGAGAAACAAAAACAGAAACAGAAATGACAAGTTGAAAATCAAAAGTGAAGTAGCGTTTTAAGCTCTAATATTCTAATAATAATATTAAATATAAATGGTCAAAATACATCAATCAAACTTAAAAGACATGTTGAAAGTGTATACTAAAACACAAAATACCTATTTTCTGTCTCCAAAAACTTATGAACATATGACTGAGAAGAAATAATGACTATATTAATATCTGATCAATTATACAAAGAAAAAGAAAACAAATAGGCATGAAATTGTATGTACTGATGAAAATTCAACCTATAAAAAAGTACAAGAATTTTAAGTAAATATGACACCAACAATTGAACTGAAAAATATGTCAATTAAAAGTGATAGAACTTAAAGGAGAAATATAAAATTTAAATTATAGTTGAATAATTAAATGTTATTCTCTTATCAATTGACAGGATATTTAGGTAAAATATCTACAAAGAAATAGAAAAAAATCAACAACACCATCAAATAAGTTGATTTATTCATAATTTATAGAAGCTATCCAACAGCAATAAAATATACATACTTTCTTTGTGTATGATACTGGAAGTGGAACCCAGGGTCATTCTACCTCTGACCTATACTCCCAGTCCTATTTGTATTCTTTATTTTGAAGCAGGGTTGTACTGAGTTGCAAAGGGCCTCACTAAGTAGTAGCTGAGGCTGATTACAAGGATGTGCCACAATGCCCGACTCATACTTTATATACAATCAGCAAATATATACCACGATAGATCATATTCTGGGGCCAAAGAATACTTTAACAAATATAAAGGAATTTATATAATACCCTGTCCAGAGAATGTATATTTTGACCTCAGGGAAATTAATCTAGAAATCAATAATAGGAACAGAATAGAAAAATCTCTAAACATTTGGACACTAAGCAACACACTTCTAAATGTTAAGTCAAAGAAGAAGTCTCAAGAGAAATAAAATAATACATTGTACTTAATGAAAATTTAAATGTAACAGATCAAAGCTTGTAGAGCACAAAACCTGTTAGAACTAATAAGTGAATACTTTAAGGTTACAGGATACAAAATCAACATAAGCATACATTATGTTCCTATATATTAGCAATGAGTACATAGACACTGAAATTAAAAGGGCACTACCATTCATTCACAGTTGCTCAAAAACTGAAATATACAACATTGATTTCAAATTTACTCTCTCCTCTTATTTTTCTCTGTTTTTATAATCACTATTCTAATTCACTGAGCAATTCATATAAATCTCAGAATTATTCTGATATCTGCAAAAATGTCTTGATAGGAATTGTAAAAAAAATACAGATCAATTGCGTTAAAATTCACATCTTTGCTAGCTTGAATCTCCCAGTTTCTTCATTTGATGCATTGTAAATTTTATTCATATTGGGGTAGAGAGTGTGAGATGCATGAACATAGTTATTGGTGCCCTCCCCCTTCTTACCCCTACTCTGGTATCTCTTTACTATATGACTTGGTAATTTTTTATATATCAATGACATTATTTCTACTATTACACACTTTATGACTTCATTTCCAATCTTTGATTCCCCTCAGCCACTACCCTGGAGTTTCTGCTCTTCTATCTGATGTCACTCTTGTTCCTGACTTTCTTTCTAGCTTTGACATATAACATAAATCTACTTGTTTTTTGGAGAATGGCTGTACTCACTATATTTTCAAGTTCTAGCTATTCACCTACAAAAAGCTAGATTTATTCTTCTTGATGGCTGAGTAAAATAGTAACAGCAAAGTAGCTTGAAACAAAAATATCTCTGAAAATAATTAGCATTATTTTATACCAAACATGAAACTACTCAAAATAAAATACAGAACCCAACTTCATTCACAATGACCTCAAAAAAGGTAAAATACATAGGAATAATTCTAACCAAGGCTTTAAAAAACCTCTACAATCAAAGAAGTTTTTTTTTAAAAAACCGCTAATCAAAGAAGTTGAAGAAGACTTTGGAAGGTGAAAAGACCTCCCATGCACTTGGATAGGCAGAACAAACATAATAAAAATGGCCATTCTACCAAAAGCAACAAAATCACTATAAAAATATCATCGTTTTTCAGACATAGATAAATCAGTATTAAAATTCATTAAAAAAACAACAAGAATAGCCAAAGCAATTATCAGCAATAAGAGCCATACAGGAAGCATCACAATGCCAGAGTCTTTCATTTTATGAACATGGTACATTTTACATTTATCATTTTTTTTATTTTTCCCTTACAGTTTGTAGTTTTCAACATTGCTAATAATTAGGAAATGCAAGTTATGAACACCAAGGAATATCAGTACATATGTACCAGAATATAAACTAAAAAACAGACAAACAAAAATCACAGTCAGGTCTGATGGTACACACCTGTTTCTAAGTGCTAGGGAGGCTAAGATGGAAGAGTCACAGGTTCAAGGACAGCCACAGCAAATAGTGAGATTCTCATAAATTAAGCAAAACCTTGTTTCAAAATAAAAAAGAAATAAAAATAGGGCTAGTGTTTAGCTCAGAGTTGGAATATTTGAATTTAATCCCCAGTAACACACACACACACACACACACACACACACACAATGACAATATGAAATGGCAGTGAATATGTAGAAAAGAATGGGTCACCCACATTGCTGTAACATTTAAAATTATACAGGTATTCTGGAAAACATTTGCTAGCTTGCCAAAATAATAAGCCTGCAGCTACATTTTGAACCAGCAATTGCATTATTTGTCATCAATAAATCCAGATGGAATCAAACTAACTGCTGTGTGTATGTGTGTTTGTATCACATTGAAACTTACTCTGATGTAAAACAAAAATGCAAAACCTTGATTCACAGTAGTATAAAAATTAAAATACCTAGCAATAATTCTAAGCAAAGAGATAAAGACCTTTACAATGAAAATTGTAAAAAAAAAAGCTAGAAAAAATAAGAGCTTTTAGAATATATAATATATTTGCAGAATAAATACAATAAAAATTAAAAATAAATATTATCAAATGATCATCCTACCAAAAATGATCTATGGATTCAATGTAATACATATTAAATTACCAATGTCATTTTTCACAGAACTAGAAAAATCAGTCCTAAAATTCATATGGAAAAATAAATGATCCCGAATGGCCAACGTAATTTTCATGTGTAAGAACCATGCAGGAGGCATCATAATACCTAATTTAAAATTGTACTACAGATCTATGGTAATAAATACAGCATGATAAGGTGGGAATAGATCCACCATATGATCCAGCAATACCACTCCTGGGTATCTTTCCAAAGGGGCTGAATTCAGAGAACCACAGCAACATATGCATACCTATGTTCATAGCAGCACAATTTGTAATAGCCAAAATATGGAACCAACCCAGATCTCCATCAACAGATGATTGGATAGCAAAACTATGGGAAATAAACACAATGGAATTCTATTCAGCCATAAAGAAGAACAAAATTATATCATTTGCAAGAAGATGGAAAGCCCTGGAGAACATTATGTTAAGTGAGATCAGCCAAGCACAGAAGGAGAAGGTACATATGTTTCCTCTAATATACCCAAACTAGGGAACGTAGAGGATACCAGTGGGACTCCAGACAATGGAGGGGAAATATCAGCTAAATTTGAATGGAAAGATAGGAGAGGAGGAAGGCTGATCTTGATTAATGAGGGTCTACATCTGAACATGTGTAAAATTATGAATATGACATAGTTAACCTGGACAACCATTGGTGGGAAGAGGAAGGGAAAATGGGGGCGGGGGAAGAGGGCACCAAATATAGTTTAAATGTATACCATTTATGTGCAATAAAATATTTGTTTAAAAAACCCAAAATATCATATATATATATATATATATATATATATATATATATATATATGTGTGTGTGTGTGTGTGTGTGTGTGTGTGTGTGTGTGTGAGTGTGTTTGAAATTATTTGGTTTTGAGGTTCAGTGGGGATTCAGAATTAAGTAGCATTGAGGATCCAAAGGAAGATTTAAGGAGATATTATGTCTTTAACTTAGAGAAAAGATAGAGTATGGAGCTAAATGGCCAGAGCCATTATAAATTTAAGATGGTTTTAATTATTGTATTTCCCCCTAGGCCAAATATTTGTTTTTGAACAGAATATAAAATTTATTCAGCAACCACAATATATATTTTCACTTAGAACTCCCAAGCCTGCAAAATCTTTGATCTAAGAAACTTAAGTCTTACTCTGGCTATTCAAATGATCATGAGTGAATAATTTCCCACTCTTTGGCCATTAGCTTCTGCATCAGAATAAGGTATTAGACTAGAATAATCAAAAAGGTTTACTCCAGCTTTTGTACCTCTGTATTTATGCTGTAGATAATAATTTAGCTTTAAAATTACTATGGCAGGGGCCGGAAAGCGTGTAGGACGCCAGACTCCTGGAGAAACTGGGCCCAGTACCCTGGGTCCCGGGTGGGGATTCCGCGGGGCACGCCAGCTGGGGCCCAGGTCGTGGGAATCTGGCCCCAGGCAAAACTGCCTGTAGCATGCAAGACCCCTGGAGAAACCGGGCCCAGTACCCTGGGTCCCGGGCAGAGGGTCGCGTGGGGCATGCATGCCGGGCCCAGGACCCAGGCCAAATTGCACATAGCAAGCCAGACCCCTGGAGAAACTGGGCCCAGTACCCTGGGTCCCGGGCGGGGGTCACACAGGGCACACCAGCTGGGGCCGGGTTGCGGGACTCTGGGCCCCGGGCCAAACCGCGTAGCACGCCAGATCCCTGGAGAAACTGGGCCCAGTACCCTGGGTCCTGGGTGGGTGTCACGCATTGCACATCAACCGGGGCCCAGATCGCTGGACTCTGGGCCCCAGGCCGGAACGCGCATAGCACCCCAGACCCCTGGAGAAGCCAGGCACAGTAAGACGCTGGGTCCCGGGTGGGGGTCACGCGGGGCACACCAGCTGGGGCCCGGGTCGGGGGACTCTGGGCCAAACCACGCATAGCACGTCAGACCCCTGGAGAAACCGGGCCCAGTACCCTGGTTCCCGGGCAGGGGGTGCTTGGGGCACGCAGGCCCGGACCCGGGCAGAATTGCGCTTACCACGGCAGACCCCTGGAGAAACGGGGCCCAGTATCATGGGTTCTGGGCAGGGGTCATGCGGGGCACGCCAGCTAGGGCCCAGGTCATGGGACCCTGGGCCCCAGGCAGAGTAATGCGTTGTACTCTGGACCCATGTGGAAACCGACCACGTCACAGTGCTACTGAATGCCTGATCCCACTACCTCCTCAAACCACATGTACTGTCTTTTCTTATTAAAAAAAAAGGAAAAGAAAAAGGAAAATATCAGAGAGGAGTTAAGAAACCCATTGCAGATGCCAGGACACTGGAGGTGCAGACAAAACTTATCTAAACGCAATGGAACTTATGGAAAAATTCCCTGTGAAGGAGGACTGCTGTTTCTCTATATTGTTAAGAACCTTGGACATCACCTGTAAGGAGAGAGTTTAGCGGAGACCAAGGAGAAAGGCGGTGTTGAAAGCGGTCACCGCAATGGTGGTGGAGACTTGTATTCAGGAGAAGCAGAAACCAGATCCTACCAACCTTATTTTTTTGGAGCAATTACACCAAATGTTGAATACTACCGTCACGCATGCTTAGGAACACTGGGCAACATTCAGAGTGGAAAAAGAGCCTGGGAAGGATTTGAAATGGTGGAAGCAGTGGTAATGGCAGTGGCCAGTACTCAGGGGAGGCAGAGATCTGATACATTACACCTGGAACCTTTGATATAATAACCTCAGAGACAGTGATCGGAGCCTGCTGAGGGGTTAGGCCGGTTCCAGGGCCAGCAAGGCCGGGATTGGAGCCTGCTGTGAGGCAAGGTCACTACTGGGGCCTCCAAGGCCAAGATTGGAGCCTGCCGAGGGGTTAGGCCAATGCTGGGGCCAGTGAGGCTAGGATCGGAGCCTGCCATGAGGCAAGGCCAGTGCTGGCACCTTCAAGGCCAGGATAGGAGCCTGCTGAGGGGTTAGGCCAGTGCCAGGGCCAGTAAGGCCAGGATCGGAGCTCACCATGAGGAAAGGCCGGTGCTGGGGCCTCCAAGGCGTGGATTGGAGCCTGCTGAGGGGTTAGGTCATTAGCGGGGCCAGCGTCCGGCATCAGAGCCTTCTGTGAGGCAAGGCTGCTACTGAGGCCTCCGAGGCCAGGATCGGAGCCTGCCGAGGGGTTAGGCCAGTGCTGGGGCCAGCAAGGCCGGGATCGGAGCTCATCGTGAGGCATGGCCAGTGCTGGGGCCTCCGAGGCTGGGATCGGAGCTTGCCGAGGGGTTAGGCCGATGCTGGGGCAAATGGCCGGCATCGGAGCCTGCCATGAGGCAAGGCCAGTGCTGGGGCCTCCGAGGCCAGGATCAGAGCCTGCCGAGGGTTTAGGCCGGTGCTGGGGCCAGAGAGGACGGGATTGGAGTCTGCTGTTAGGCTAGGCTGGTCCTGGGGCCTCCGAGGCCAGGATCAGAGCCTGCCGAGGGTTTAGGCCGGTGCTGGGGCCAGAGAGGACGGGATTGGAGTCTGCTGTTAGGCTAGGCTGGTCCTGGGGCCTCCGAGGCCGGGATCGGAGCCTGCCGAGGGGTTAGGCCAGTCCTGGGGCCAATGGCAGGCATTGGAGCCTTCCGTGAGGCAAGGCCACTACTGCAGCTTTTTGAAGGCCTCATATCACCATATTCGGAGTTTTTTACTTTTATTTTTAAATACCAATAAATGCCCACCATGTCAAAGCAGAAAAATCCCCTGGAATCAAATTCACTAATTTGAAGATAAAGCAGAAATTGGATTAGTTGGTATCAAATTAGATGACAAAGTATTGTGTTTATTATTCAGTGATTTTATAGCTGTGCTAAAATAATAAAATATACATTGACCATATGACATGAAGGAAGCACTTATGTCTCCAACCCCAAGGAGATAGCAGTCATAAATATTCAAAACTTTAAAATGGAATGTCTCACCATTACAGAATGAAAATGATGATGCTACCAAAGCAAAACTTAACAATGGCTTATTGGTTATTGAAAATTTGAAATTGGTATTTGTCATTGCCTGTCTGTATTAAAAAGATATTTTCAAACAAAAAAATATTACTATGGCAGTATCTTGTCAAAGATAACAACCCCCAACCCTTAAAGTAATTATTCTCAAAATGACTCATAAAATTGGTTCCCCGAACTCTTATTTTTCATATGTGATCTAGTGATTTTGATACTGTTGATCCAAGGATCATATTTTAGGAAATATGGCTTCAAAATCTAGAGGCAGAAGTTGTTTGATTTTACATGTTTTAAGGGGACTATCTAGCTGGTCATGGTGGCGCACGCTTGTAATCCCCATACTTGACAGGTAGAGACAGGAGCAGATTCAAAGCCAGCCTCGCTGTCTTAAGAGACCCTGTTTCCAAATAAAAGTATAAAATATGTCTGAGAGTGTAACCTGAGGTAGAAGGATTTCCAGGAACCCCAGTCCCACCAAAAAAAAAAAAAAAAAAAAAAAGGAAGGGGACTATCTTAGCTTGTAATACAGTTACTAACACACACACACACACACACACACCCACACACACACACACACATTTCCTATGTATCTTTTATGTAAACAAATTCTTATTTTTTTCCTTTCAGGCTTAAAATTTTTTAAATTAAACTTATGTTTAACATTTAACACCCATCTTCACCTGTCAAGAATATTCCTCCTGTTTTCTTCATCTTAATAGCATTATCAATACATAATCACTCCTAGCTAGAAATTCTCCATTTATCCTTGACTATATTTCCCTGAAGAATTCAATACTCATTATAAGAGCACTTTACCCATATTATCTGCTTACCAATGTCCATTTTTATTTCAATCCTTCAAAATTTAATCTAGAGCCAGGCGTGTCTGTGCACAATCGTAATCCCAGAATCAGGAAGGCTGAGATAGGAGGATTGGAGTTCACAGACAACTTCAGCTACTTAGTGAGGTCCTTTGCAACTCAGTGAGATCCTGTCAAAAAATAAAAAGACCAAAAAATAGAGCTGAGGGTGTGGCTCAGAGGTACAGTGACCCTGGGTTTCCTCCCCAGTACCACAAAAATATAATAATAATAATAATTTAAAAATAAAAAGACTAAAAAATAAGACTGGGGGTGTAGCTCAGAGGTAGAATGCCCTTGGGTTCCATCCCAAGTACTGCAAAATAAATAAATAAATAAATAAACAAATAAATAAATAAACATTATTTAATTTATATTTCACCTCCTCTGAAAAACATTTCCTGACAAAACCCCATCTACACATCATGCATATATTTGTTCATTGAGCAGAAATATTTGTGAATCTCATACTTTTCCCTATCTTTTTTATTGTCCTTTTGTGCTATACTTATTTTAATTAATGTTTTTCTTTTCTATTAGACTTGGAATATTTTAGGAGTAGTGGATTATTTATCACTAGATCTCCAGGTCGAATGACAGTAAGTATTTATTGAATAGAATATTTATATACTTTTCCAGAAGAGGAGGTTATTTCCAAGAGCTCAGGCCTTGTATATCCTGCTCCAAGACTTAGCAGAAGACAGACTTACAATTTTGTTTTTTTTTTTTTTTTTTTTGGTAGCACTTAGTATTTTTTTTTAATTAGTTTATTTTTTAAATTGGTGCATTGTAGTCATATATCAATCACATTGGAGTACAAGACTTGAGAGGATATACAAGCACACATCATCCAATTAGCCCTCCTCCAGCCCCCGTCCCATTCCCTCCCCCTCCCTCCATCCCACACTTCTTTGGTGATTTACTTTGATACATTTGTTTATGTACCTCCTGCATTTTAAAGAGGCTCCGTCCTCCAGTATTACATACCCTCTGATTGGTCACATTAGTTGCTTCACTATAGGGCCCTTTCTATAGCTCAACCTCTTCCTGTTGCCCTTTTCCTCCTAGTTATTGCTGATTAAGAGAAGCGTCTGATTTATATTTTCTGCGATATTTCTCTGTGCATGCTGCGTTGCAAGTACCAATCCCACTCTTGATGGTCCCAGTAGTGGCCTGGCTACTCAGTGGATTGAACCAGACCTCGCTGGCTCACGCAGCGGCCTTGCCTCATGGGAGGACCCAGTTCTGGTCTCGCTGGCCCCTGAACCGGTCAAACCCCTAAGCTGGCTTTGGTCCCGACCTTGGAGGCCGCAGGAGTGAACTTGCCTCACGCCAGGCTCCGATGCTGGCCATTGGCCCCTGCACCGGTCTAACCCCTTGGCAGGATTCCAATCCCGGCCTCGGAGGCCCCAACACTGGTAATGCCTCACGGCAGGCTCCGATGCCGGCCTCACTGGCCCCAGCAGCGGCCTAACCCCTCGGCAGGCTCCGATCCCGGCCTCAGAGGCCCCAGTACCGGCCTTGCCTCAAGGCAGGCTCCGATGCCGGCCTCGTTGGCCCCAGCACCGGCCTAACCCCTCGGCAGGCTCTTGTCCTGGCCTCGGAGGCCCCAGTACCGGCCTTGCCTCACGGCAGGCTCCAATGCCGGCCTCGCTGGCCCCAGCAGCGGCCTAACCCCTCGGCAGGCTCCGATCCCGGCCTCGGAGGCCCCAGCACTGGTCATGCCTCACGGCAGGCTCCGCTGCCGGCCTCGTTGGCCCCAGCACCGGCCTAAACCCTCGGCAAGCTCTTATCCTGGCCTCGGAGGCCCCAGTACCGGCCTTGCCTCACGGCAGGCTCCGATGCCGGCATCGCTGGCCCCAGCAGCGGCCTAACCCCTCGGCAGGCTCCGATCCCGGCCTCGGAGGCCCCAGCACTGGTCATGCCTCAAGGCAGGCTCCGATGCCGGCCTCGCTGGCCCCAGCACCTGCCTAACCCCTCAGCAGGCTCTTATCCTGGCCTCAGAGGCCCCAGTACCGGCCTTGCCTCGCGGTAGGCTCAGATGCCGGCCTCGCTGGCCCCAGCACCGGCCTAACCCCTCGGCAGGCTCTTATCCTGGCCTCGAAGGCCCCAGTACCGGCCTTGCCTCACGGCAGGCTCCGATGCTGGCCTCGCTGGCCCCAGCACCGGCCTAACCCCTCGGCATGCTCCGATCCCGGCCTCGGAGGCCCCAGTACCGGCCTTGCCTCAAGGCAGGCTCCGATGCCGGCCTCGCTGGCCCCAGCACCGGCCTAACCCCTCAGCAGGCTCTTATCCTGGCCTCAGAGGCCCCAGTACCGGCCTTGCCTCACGGCAGGCTCCGATGCCGGCCTCACTGGCCCCAGCAGCGGCCTAACCCCTCGGCAAGCTCTTATCCTGGCCTCGGAGGCCCCAGTACCGGCCTTGCCTCACGGTAGGCTCCGATGCCGGCCTCGCTGGCCCCAGCACCGGCCTAACCCCTCGGCAGGCTCTTATCCTGGCCTCGAGGCCCCAGTACCGGCCTTGCCTCAAGGCAGGCTCCGATGCCGGCCTCGCTGGCCCCAGCACCGGCCTAACCCCTCAGCAGGCTCTTATCCTGGCCTCAGAGGCCCCAGTACCGACCTTGCCTCAAGGCAGGCTCCGATGCCGGCCTCACTGGCCCCAGCACTGGCCTAACCCCTCGGCAGGCTCTTATCCTGGCCTCGGAGGCCCCAGTACCGGCCTTGCCTCACGGCAGGCTCCGATGCCGGCCTCGCTGGCCCCAGCAGCGGCATAACCCCTCGGCAGGCTCCGATCCCGGCCTCGGAGGCCCCAGCACTGGTCATGCCTCAAGGCAGGCTCCGATGCCGGCCTCGCTGGCCCCAGCACCGGCCTAACCTCTTGGCAGGCTCTTATCCTGGCCTCGGAGGCCCCAGTACCGGCCTTGCCTCATGGCAGGCTCCGATGCCGGCCTCGCTGGCCCCAGCACCGGCCTAACCCCTCGGCAGGCTCTTATCCTGGCCTCGAAGGACCCAGTACCGGCCTTGCCTCACGGCAGGCTCCGATGCTGGCCTCGCTGGCCCCAGCACCGGCCTAACCCCTCGGCAGGCTCTTAACCTGGCCTCGAGGCCCCAGTACCGGCCTTGCCTCAAGGCAGGCTCCGATGCCGGCCTCGCTGGCCCCAGCACCGGCCTAACCCCTCGGCAGGCTCTTATCCTGGCCTAGAGGCCCCAGTACCGACCTTGCCTCAAGGCAGGCTCCAATGCCGGCCTCACTGGCCCCAGCACTGGCCTAACCCCTCGGCAGGCTCTTATCCTGGCCTCGGAGGCCCCAGTACCGTCCTTGCCTCAAGGCAGGCTCCGATGCCGGCCTCGCTGGCCCCAGTACCGGCCTTGCCTCACGGCAGGCTCCGATGCCGGCCTCGCTGGCCCCAGCACCGGCCTAACCCCTCGGCATGCTCCGATCCCGGCCTCAGAGGCCCCAGCACTGGTCATGCCTCACGGCAGGCTCCGCTGCCGGCCTCGTTGGCCCCAGCACCGGCCTAAACCCTCGGCAAGCTCTTATCCTGGCCTCGGAGGCCCCAGTACCGGCCTTGCCTCACGGCAGGCTCCGATGCCGGCCTCGCTGGCCCCAGCACCGGCCTTACCCCTCGGCATGCTCCGATCCCGGCCTCGGAGGCCCCAGCACTGGTCATGCCTCACGGCAGGCTCCGCTGCCGGCCTCGTTGGCCCCAGCACCGGCCTAACCTCTCGGCAAGCTCTTATCCTGGCCTCAGAGGCCCCAGTACCGGCCTTGCCTCACGGTAGGCTCCGATGCCGGCCTCGCTGGCCCCAGCACCGGCCTAACCCCTCGGCAGGCTCTTAACCTGGCCTCGAGGCCCCAGTACCGGCCTTGCCTCAAGGCAGGCTCCGATGCCGGCCTCGCTGGCCCCAGCACCGGCCTAACCCCTCAGCAGGCTCTTATCCTGGCCTCAGAGGCCCCAGTACCGGCCTTGCCTCACGGCAGGCTCCGATGCCGGCCTCACTGGCCCCAGCAGCGGCCTAACCCCTCGGCAGGCTCCGATCCCGGCCTCAGAGGCCCCAGTACCGGCCTTGCCTCAAGGCAGGCTCCGATGCCGGCCTCGTTGGCCCCAGCACCGGCCTAACCCCTCGGCAGGCTCTTGTCCTGGCCTCGGAGGCCCCAGTACCGGCCTTGCCTCACGGCAGGCTCCGATGCCGACCTCGCTGGCCCCAGCAGCGGCCGAACCCCTCGGCAGGCTCCGATCCCGGCCTCGGAGGCCCCAGCACTGGTCATGCCTCAAGGCAGGCTCCGATGCCGGCCTCGCTGGCCCCAGCACCGGCCTAACCCCTTGGCAGGCTCTTATCCTGGCCTCGGAGGCCCCAGTACTGGCCTTGCCTCACGGTAGGCTCCGATACCGGCCTCGCTGGCCCCAGCACCGGCCTAACCCCTCGGCAGGCTCTCAACCTGGCCTCGAGGCCCCAGTACCGGCCTTGCCTCAAGGCAGGCTCCGATGCCGGCCTCGCTGGCCCCAGCACCGGCCTAACCCCTCAGCAGGCTCTTATCCTGGCCTCAGAGGCCCCAGTACCGGCCTTGCCTCACGGCAGGCTCCGATGCCGGCCTCACTGGCCCCAGCAGCGGCCTAACCCCTCGGCAGGCTCCGATCCCGGCCTCAGAGGCCCCAGTACCGGCCTTGCCTCAAGGCAGGCTCCGATGCCGGCCTCGTTGGCCCCAGCACTGGCCTAACCCCTCGGCAGGCTCTTGTCCTGGCCTCGGAGGCCCCAGTACCGGCCTTGCCTCACGGCAGGCTCCAATGCCGGCCTCGCTGGCCCCAGCAGCGGCCTAACCCCTCGGCAGGCTCCGATCCCGGCCTCGGAGGCCCCAGCACTGGTCATGCCTCACGGCAGGCTCCGCTGCCGGCCTCGTTGGCCCCAGCACCGGCCTAAACCCTCGGCAAGCTCTTATCCTGGCCTCGGAGGCCCCAGTACCGGCCTTGCCTCACGGCAGGCTCCGATGCCGGCATCGCTGGCCCCAGCAGCGGCCTAACCCCTCGGCAGGCTCCGATCCCGGCCTCGGAGGCCCCAGCACTGGTCATGCCTCAAGGCAGGCTCCGATGCCGGCCTCGCTGGCCCCAGCACCGGCCTAACCCCTCGGCAGGCTCTTGTCCTGGTCTCGGAGGCCCCAGTACCGGCCTTGCCTCAAGGCAGGCTCCGATGCCGGCCTCGCTGGCCCCAGCACTGGCCTAACCCCTCGGCAGGCTCCGATCCTGGCCTCGGAGGCCCCAGCACTGGTCATGCCTCAAGGCAGGCTCCGATGCCAGCCTCGCTGTCCCCAGCACTGGCCTAACCCCTCAGCAGGCTCTTATCCTGGCCTCAGAGGCCCCAGCACCGGCCTAACCCCTCGGCAGGCTCTTATCCTGGCCTCGGAGGCCCAAGTACCGGTCTTGCCTCAAGGCAGGCTCCGATGCCGGCCTCTCTGGCCCCAGCACCAGCCTAACCCCTCGGCATGCTCCGATCCCGGCCTCGGAGGCCCCAGCACTGGTCATGCCTCACGGCAGGCTCTGCTGCCAGCCTCGTTGGCCCCAACACCGGCCTAACCCCTCGGCAAGCTCTTATCCTGGCCTCGGAGGCCCCAGTACCGGCCTTGCCTCACGGCAGGCTCCGATGCTGGCCTCGCTGACCCCAGCACCGGCCTAACCCCTCAGCAAGTTCCGGACCCGACCTCGGAGGCCCTAGCACAAGCCTTGCATCATGGCAGGCTCCAATGCCGGCCTCGCTGGCCCCAGCATCGGTTTAACCCCTCTGCAGGTTCCAATCCCGGCCACGGAGGCCTCAGTAGTGGCCTTGCCTCACAGCAAGCTCCGATGTCGGCCACTGGCCCCGGCGCCCGCCTAACCCCTCAGCAGGTTCCGATCACTGTCTCTGTGGTTAGTATTTCAAAGGTTCCAGTTGTAATGTATCAGATCTCTGCCTCCCCCGAATATTGGCCACTGGCATTGCCACTGCCTCCACCGTTTCAAATCCTTCCCAGGCTCTTTTTCCACTCTGAATGTTGTCCAGTGTTCCTAAGCATGCGTGATGGTAGCATTCGACATTTGGTGTAATTTCTCCAAAAAAATAAAGTTGGTAAGATCCGGTTTCTGCTTCTCCTGAATACAAGTCTCTACCACCATCGCGAAGAACTCTTTCAACACCGCATTTCTCCTTGGTCTCCGCTAAACTCTCTCCTTATATGTGATATCTGAGATTCTTAACAATATAGAGAAATAGCAGTCCTCTTTCACGGCGAATTTTTCCATAAGTTCCAGTGCATTTAGGTAAGTTTTGTCTGCATCTCCAGTGTCCTGGCATCCATAATGGCTTTCTTACCACCTCTCCGATATTTTTCTTTATCTTTTTCTGTTCTGGGCCCGGTTTCTCCAGGGGTCTGGCGTGCTACTCGCAGTTCGGCCGGGACCCAGAGTCCCGCGACCCAGGCCCCGGCTTTTGTGCGCCGCGGGCGACCCCTGCCCAGAACCCAGCGTCTTACTGGGCCTGGATTCTCCAAGGATCTGGCGTGCTACTCGCAGTTCTGTCTGGGGCCCAGAGTCCCGCGACCCGGGCCCCATCTGGCGTGCCCAGCCCGCGACCCCAGCCCAGAACCCAGCGTCTTACTTGGCCTGGTTTCTCCAGGGGTCTGGCGTGCTATGCGCAGTTCGGTCTGGGGCCCAGAGTCCCGCGACCCGGGCCCCATCTGGCGTGCCCAGCCCGCGACCCCCGCCCAGAACCCAGCGTCTTACTGGGTCTGGTTTCTCCAGGGGTCTGGCGTGCTACGCGCAGTTTGGCCGGGGCCCAGAGTCCCGCGACCCGGGCCCCATTAGGCGTGCCCCACCCGCGACCCCCGCCCAGAACCCAGCGTCTTACTGGGCCTGGTTTCTCCAGGGGTCTGGCGTGCTACGCGCAGTTCGGCCGGGGGCCCAGGGTCCCGCGACCCAGGCCCCGGCTTTTGTGCGCCGCGCGCGACCCCTGCCCAGAACCCAGCGTCTTACTGGGCCTGGTTTCTCCAGGGGTCTGGCGTGCTACGCGCAGTTCGGCCGGGGCCCAGAGTCCCGCGACCCGGGCCCCGTTAGGCGTCCAGACTTACAATTTTGAATACATTACTGGGATAAAGATAACATGGCTGTCTCTTAATGTTTAAATGGCTTCAGTATAGAGGATAAAGAAGATCCAAGTGTCTAAGAGTAAAAGTCAGATATATGGTTAAAAACTATAGGGATATAGATCCCATCTTAAGAGAAAGAAGAACTATTTGGATTGTCAAAGGGGAAATAAGGTTCTCTGAGAAATAGTGAATTTCATATTACTGGAAGTATGTGAGTAGTAGCTTGCACCAAAAAAATGCATTGTAGAGATTTAAGCTGTTATGTGGCAAGGTAGAATGAATAATTGTTCGAGTCACTTTAGAATGTGTCCATTAAAAGAAGATGGAATGGAACAGAACTGGGTCTTATTTATCCACAATGTATGTTCCTTCTTTAGTTGTATTAATCTTTGTTAATTGCATTAACAGCCTCCTATCCAAAGCACCAAATCACACGTTCTTTCATTCTCTCATCCCAGTTCAATTAGGTATCATGTTCTACAGATTCTACTTTCACATCATTGTATTGTTTCTTCAGTTCCTTCATTGCATCCAGATTGCAATTATTCTCATGTAGACTGTATTTTACCTCTTCTCTGGATGATTACAACAGCCTCCTAATGCCTAGCCAAAACTATCAGAATAATAATCCTGAAATCCCATTCTGTTTCATTACTCCCCATCTCAAAATTCTTGAATCACAGTACATTTAGGAAAAAACTTCGAGATGTTCAAAGTCCTTCAAAATCTGATCATGATCTATATATCCAGCTGTATCTTCTATTTCTCTGAAGAATAAAACTATTATAGCCAGGCCATAATACACACTGCTCCAAGAGCCACCACATGACTCAATATTATTCTTTCTTCTACATTTGACAATCTAAATCTTAAGTCTATCCTTCAAGGATCAGCTAAAATGGCATCTTCCATTAGGTCCATCAGTTCCTCCCCTCACCATAACATGTTTGGTAAGTATTTTTCCCTCTGAAGCCATAGTAATATTTTTGACTTGTGTTTGCAAGGTGCATCTTGTTAATTCTTTTCACTTCAACACATCTATATTTATATTTAAAGGTTTCTTATAGATTCCAAATGCTTGTGTTTTCTTTGTTTAATACAGCCTGACAGTCTGCCCAGCCATCATGGTTTATATGAAAGTTTCCTGAATCTGACATTCTAGCTCATATAGTAACAACAAACATAGGAAACTTTCATTTAGAACTTATCACATATCAGGTAAGAATCTATTTTACATAATTTTTTTTCTTTTCTTATAACTACCTCACGAGCGAAATATCATTAATGTTCATATTCTATAGATTATAAAACTTGAGGAATAAACATGTTAAATATTTTTCAATTATACAAAGAAAATTTAAGCAATTTTCAAAATAAATGATACATATGGAGCAAAAGGTGTGCATAAGTCAAAGTACAGTCATGTTTTCTTGTCCCTTGGCCTGTGTCTAAACTGTGTATACTAGGTATGAACCAATCTTTACTCTCTGCCAACCCTATCTATATAATTTCCATATCATTATTTAATGCTAGGAGCCTTCCTTGTCAGTGATGAAAAGGAAAAGTTGGAAACATTAGAAGAGGAAATTTTGGGGGGAGAAAACTGTCACTGCAGCCTGACAGTGGTATCAAAATCTGACTTTTTAATTCAAGGATTGTGTGACCTTGGACACCTGCTGAGCCTCAGTAATTAGGCTAGCATATTGAAGTTGAAAATTCAAAAATCCATGGGCCTGTTTGAAAAGACCTATTATTGTGTCTCTAGGTGTATGGCTACAATATGCCAATAACAAATAAATTTTAAAAAAAAGAATCCACATCACCCTTGAGTTGTTATTCAACCTTCTTAACCCCTTTTATTTTTGAGTATCATTGTCTATATCAGCAATATGAAGAATTTAAACTACATATTCATTACAAGGTCCTTCCAATTTGATGCTTTGTCAAAAAAAAATAGCATAGAATACAACAGGCAGACATCTCCATGAATATACCAAATATCAGTTTTAGTGACTTACACCATGGTTGTTTCCTTCATTGGCTTAGGAAGTAGTCAATAGTTCTATTAATCATTGTTGTTATCATGAACTACAGTGTGTGAATTATGGTAAAGAATATGCTTGGGTTATAGTATGCTTTTAATAACTACTTCATAATTGTTTGCATGTATACAATGCATAAAAATTATAAAATACCCAGTGTTAAACAGCTAGTAAGTTAAGTAGTCAATATCAGCACCCAGATATGCCTGCATCAAAATGTTTTTATGAGCCGGGTGTGGTGGCGCACACTTGTAATCCCTGTGCTTGGGAGGCTGAGACAGGAGGATCATGCAGGTTCGAAGCCAGCCTCAGCTGCATAGTGAGGCTCTCAGCAACTTAGTGAGACTCTGTTTCCAAAAAAAATATAAAATGGGTCTGGGAGTATAGCCCTGAGGTAGAAAGCCTCTGGGTTCCACCCCCAGTACCACCAAAAAAATGATAACTGCAGTTGAATTTTAAGATAATTGACATAAAATAATTGTTTATGTGACACTTAAAGAGCTTTTACATTCATTAACTGGATTCATTTAGTAGAGAACATCACTACACTTCAGAAACTTACAGTCAAGCTGAGGAAGCCATATATAAACATACTGATAAAAGTACCAGAGGATAGTATGGAGCATGCGTGTTGAGGAAAGAGAAAGATCTTTGGATATACACAAGAGAAATATTCGTTTGAAGAGATGGAACTTTCTCTGGGCCTTGAGGAGGATGTGGATGTGCTGAGATTAAAGGAACATTTTTTCAGAACAGGGAAGAATAATGTGAAGTATGGAAAAAGATGAAGCCAGGGTACATTTAAGACATGAGTAAGTACCAAATAATCTGTTGGAAAAATACTAATTATTTCTGAGAATCTAAGTGGTAGAATGTTTAGATGACAGGGTGCATGCATTCAAAGAGACTGTAGCATCCAATTGCCATGTGAGGAAAGTCTGTGTGGATCATAGGAAAACCAAGTGAATTGCCAAAGGCCATGCATTTTTTAATAGGTCCATGGCAGAACCAAATTCTATCATGACATCGAGTCTTCTCAGCCAGCAATTTTTCCAATAAAATGTGGGCTTCACAGTCTTTTATACTTCATGAACAGTATAAAAAACACAAGGTTGTATAGGAAGGTTTATTTTACTACCAAGATTCTTGTTATTAGTCAGATACTAAGTGATCCCTGAAAAGCTCAAGGTTGATATAGTTAAGTCATTAGGGTTATAATCTCATCAGTAGATAAATAAAATGAATTTATCTTCCTGGCAACCTAGGTTAATGTGGTGTGTTTAGAGACAATGGGTCTCTGGGGGTGTGGCCCGTGGCCTTAGGGATTTTGCTTTTGTCATGGAATTCCCTTGCTCTCTCTGGGTCTGGCCTCCATGATATGAGACTGAAACCTTGTATTCTACTTCTCTCCCTTGTATTCTACTTCTCTCCCTTTCTAGCTACTATGTTCTGAGATCCATGGTCCCCAGCCTTGCATGAACTAAACCTTAAAATGTCCAAGGAAACTGTGATTGAATAAATCTTTCTTCCTCTAATGTACATGATCATGTCTTTGGATTATAGTAGTAAGAATGCTGACAAGACAGCTCTTCAAAGAACCGCATCAGTAATCTTAACTTTCCCTTTTTGGAGGTATTGGGAGGCATGAGAAGCCTGTATATGATTCAGAGAAATATACAATAAAAATCACTAGGTCTCTTACTGCCTTAATCCATTATTAACACTCACCAGATTCAGTAGGAAATAGGGAGTATCCCTAACAAATGAGATATAAACTTAGAGAAATGGGCAGAGTTGGTGTCATATGTAATGAGACATCAAATTAGAACACTTTCTCCTTTTTAGGGCCACATTTTACCTTGACAGCTTTTAAAATAAATGTCAACTTGAAAAATGAGGGAAGTATCTTTGGCTGTGGCTGAATCATTCTTGAAGTTACAGGAATCATGATCATTGCTCATTACCTTTAATTTCTGTTTCAACTCTCTGTATACTCTCCTTTTCTCTTTCCTTTTCCTCTCCTAATATACCAGTTCCCAGAAACTCATTCACTGATACCACCATTGCTATAAACTATAGTAACTGGTCAATCACTATAATTTAGAGTCCAAGATTATCAGGAATTTTATCATAACTATAGAGTATGTATGTGTGTGAAAGTGTGTGCATGCATGCATGTGTATCTGCTGCTCATTCACTGAAAACTATCTCTCCTAAACTACTGATTGAAGTTTCAGAATGAGAAAATTAAAATGGCTTCACAGAATCTGCCCTCAACTTGGAGAGGAACCAAGGAACCAAGCTGTTCTTGTGACACGGATGAAAAGACCCATCTCAAAAATATCTGAACCCACTCAAAATTTCAAAATAACCTGAGCTCAAGCCTTGAGAGATATCTTCTGCAGAGGCAGCTATTGAGCTACAGGGGAAATACAAATTTCTTGTCCATATTTATCTAATCCCACTCAGATCTAATCTCATCCTTTATGAAACATATCTCTTAATAAAATACTGTGTAAATAGAAAGGGGAAAAAGCACCTCAAGCACATTTTATGTTTTATTTTTAGCCCAATTAACTCCCAGAGTCATTAACTGGCCTGTGGCTTCAGGGCTTACCTGAAGGAAAACTCAAAGGTCCTTGAGCTTCCTCAGACTAAACTACCTGTCATCAGTGCTGAAGTAGTTTAGAGCTTGAACTTTATGACTTGAAACCCCAGGGTCTTCATTTCCATTTTTATTACAACACAGATATTGTCAAAACCCGATTTTGTTTTTACCAGGCCTGATTTATTTAAGACTTAGAGCCCCAAATGTCTAATTTGACTGGCTCCTATAAATTAAGTCTAAATTCTGCATGTTGTAAAGACATATTTAAATAACTTTCAGAAACTATGATAATGTCCACATTTCTCCTGAAATATTTCTTGGTTTATATCTGTAAACCTCTGGAAGTCACATTTTTCTCTAGATCTCATTTCTCTTTTATATAAAAATGGAAGAAGAAATGAGTGCATTAAATCAATGTTTCTCAAATTTTGTGGTACATCAGAATCACTGGAGGACCATGTGAAAAATACACATGCCTAGACATCAGCTGTATTGATTCTGATTTGGTATGCCTGGGGTATAGCTCTGAGAACTAAATATTTTTAAAAGATTCCTAGGTGATTCTTAAGGATACCCTGAACTCAGTACTCTCTAAACAGCTATCCCTACCTTAAAAAATTAGGAAAGTGATGTCTCCTGAAGAAACATTGACATGAAAAAACACTGATAAAACTGAAGGAAAAATAGATAACAAAAACATAATTGGTCCAGTCAGTGTCCTAAGAGCCTTAAAAACCATGTTTGATGTTGGGGATAGTGAATAAAACAGAATGAAGACCCATAAAAGTCAATAATGAAATGTAGGGCTGGAAATAAGAGAAAAAAAACAAAAACAGGAATTCTATCTTCTAAGGATCCTTTTCAATGGGGCCTTCCATTTTTAACAATATTCAAAATACCGCTAACTTAGAAGTAGAAGTACATGTGACATTTTTAATCTAAGTGAAAGGACTTAGCTGACAGTCACCTCATAAAACAGAGGCAAGGCTTAAACTATTTCAAGTGGCCTAGTTAAGGCTTCTAAGTGGTGAGAGATTTTCTTGAGGTTCTTAGTCCCTCTGGCTTTCTGATGGCTTTACCATCACTCCAAAACCTCTTAAGAATTCTTAAAATTAAGTCCAAGGCATAGACTGTATCTGTGAGAGAATAATAGACCCCAGCCTTCTCCTATAATACTGTTGTTGTCCAGAGTGTTCTAGTCAAAACAAGTTGTCTCCATGGCAACCCCTGCTTTGGCTTAGTCTGAGGATTAAGATGACTTCATTGCACACACCTGATAAGGGGAGGTGGGATTTACTGTACGAGAAGGTATATAGTCTAAAAAGAAACAGAGTAAATGAATAGTGTTGTTTGTTCCTAATATCAATGACAGCCTTGTTTTCCATAGAATGTATGGTCAAAATACTTTTTATAAGACACCTATGGCCTCCTCCTCCATACTTCCTCATTGTCACTACCTGAGTTTTTTTGTTTTGTTTTGTTTGGTTTGGTTTGGTGGTACTGGGGTTCCTGGAAATCCTTCTACCTCTGGGATACACTCCCAGACCTATTTTTATACTTTAAAAAAAATTTGGAAACAGGGTTTCTTAAGCCAGCATGGCTGGCTGGCTTCGAAGCTGCGTGATTCTCCTGTCTCTGCCTCCCAAGCGCGGGGATTACAAGAGTGTGCCACTCTGCCCAGCCTGAGTTTTTTTTTTTTATTGGTACACTATAGTTTCACATAATAATGTGGACCATATTGACAATGGCATACATTTACACAGTACTTAGTGGCCTTAACCTCCTACTTCTCCTTCCCCCCTCCCAACAATGAGTGTCCAGGTTAACCATGCTATATTCAAACATATACACATATTCAAATGTAGCTCCTTCATTAGTTAACCTCTGCCTTCTTCCTCTCCTATCCTCCCTGTCTAGCTTTGCTGAGGTTTCCCTTCCATTATCTGGAGTCTCCCTGGTATTCCTAATAGTAACTAGTTTAGGCATATTAGATAAAACATATATCCATTCTCTTTCTGTGCTTGACCAATCTCAATTAACATAATGTTCTCCAGGTCTTTCCATCTTCTTTGAGAATGACATGATTTTGTTCTTTTTTATTCCTGAATAGAATTCTGTTGTGTGTGTTTCTCAAAATTTTGCAATCTACTCATCTATAGATGGAGACCTAGGTCGGTTCCATATTTTTGCTAATAAGAATTGTGCTACTATGAACATGGCTATGCTTATGTTACTCTAGTTCTCTGATTTCAACCCCTTTGGAAAGATAACAAGGAGTGGTATAGCCAAATCGTATGGTGGATCCATTCCCACTTTTCTAAGGAATCTCCACACTGATCTTCATAGTAGCTGAACTAGTTTGCATTCTCACCAACAGTGTAAAAGAGTTCCTCTTTCGCCACATCCTTGCCAGCATTTGTTGCTATTTGACTTCTTTATGCTTGCCACTCTGATTAGGGTGGTTAGATGGAATTTCAATGTAGTTTTGATTTTCATCTCTTTGATGGCTAATGATGTTGAACATTTTTTCTTGTATCTATTGACCATTTTTGTCTCTTTTTTGTGAAGCGTCTATTCATTTAGTTGCCCATTTCTTGATTGGGTTATTTGTTTTGCTAGTGTAGAGTTTTGTGAGATTTTTGTATATTCTGGTTATTAGCCCTCTATCAGAATTGTGGCTGGTAAAGATCTTCTCACATTCTACAGCCTTTCTTTTAAGGTTCTTAATGGTTTGTTTTGATGAACAGAATCTTTTTAGTTTAATGCCATCCCAACTTGTTAATTTTTGTTTTAATTGTCTGTACTTTGGAAGTCTTGTTGATAAAGTTACTACATGTGCCTGTATGTTGGAGTGTTGAGCTTATGTCCTCCTCTAATAGCTTCACAGTCTCTTGTTGAATTTCCAAGTCTTTTATCCATCTTGAGTTGATTCCCATGGACAGTGAGAGGGAAGGATTTAGTTCCATCTTTCTACAAAGGGATAGCCATTTCTCCCAGCACCATTTCTTTAAAAGTCTGTCTTTTCTTTAGCATATTAATTTGGCCTTTTTGTCAAAGATCAATTGACTCTAAATGTGTGGGTTTGTTTCTCTAACTTCTATTCTGTTCCGCTGGTCTGTATGCCTGTTGTTGTGCCAATACCATGCTTTTAAACTATTATTTCTGTATAATTTTAAGTCAGGGATTGTGATTCCTCCTGCATGGTTCTTCTTGCTGAGGATTTCTTTGGCTTTTCTGGGTCTTTTCTTTCTCCACATAAAATTCATGACTGATATTTCTAGGTCTGTGAAGAATGATTTTAATAATTTCCTGCCTTCTTCTGGCTTTGGGATCAGACTTTTGCAGTTTTTCTAGGTGCTTGAGATGTGTTAAGTTGTTTACTTGGTGACTCTCTGTTCTTTTATGTGGGCACTCAGTGCTATAAAATGTCCTCTTAACACTGCCTTCAAAGTGTTCCATAGATTTTGGTATGTTGTCTCTCTATTTTTATTTAATTCCAGGAATTTCTTTATTTCTCTTATTTCTGATCTTAACCACTCATCATTCAATAGTATATCATTCAATCTCTATGTATTTAAATAGTTTCGTTTGGTCTTCCTGTTGTTGATTTCTACTTTTATTCCATTGTGGTCTGAAAAGATGTAGGGAATTATACTACATATTTGAATTTGCTGGTGCTTGCTTTGTGGCCCAGGATGTGATCTATTTTGGAGAAGGCTCCATGGGCTTCTGATAAGAATGTGTATTCTTTTTTTCCTGGTTGAAATATTCTGTATATGTCTATTAGGTCCATTTGGCTTATAGTATGCTTTTGTTCTGAGGAGTCTTTACACATCATTTGCCTTGAAGATCAATCTAGTGGCATGAGTAGTTTGTTGGTGTCTCCTAATATTATTGTATTTGGGTCCATTTGAGATGGACTGAAGGGTTTGTTATACAAATATGGGTGCCCCCACATTTGGAGCATAAACATTTACTACCACTATATCTTCTTCGTGAATTGTTCCTTTTAATAAAAGGAAGTGCCCTGTTTAGTCTCTTCTGAGGTGTTTTAGCTTAAAGTCTCTTTTATTGATTATCAGCATTGCTACCCTTGCTCATTTTTGGTTTTTATTGGCATGATATATCTTTTCCATCCTTTCATTTTCAGCCTATAAATGTCTTTGGTTGTAAGATGAGTTTCTTGCAAGCAGCATATATTTGGATTATATTTGTAATCTATATTGCCAGTCTATATTTTTTAATTGGTCATTTAAGACATTTGATGTTCAGGGTAATTATTGAAATATAATATTTGTTTCTTGCCATTTTGTGTTTTATCTTCTGTTTGATATAATGTTATTTCTTTTTTCCTTAGTAACCCCAGTGATCAACTTCATCTCTTCTCTGGTTCTGAAATTTGCTTCTTTTTTACTCCTTATGGTTTATTTATTTAAACATTTTCTATAGTGTTGGCTTTGTATTCATGAATTATTTTATTCATTTTATCTTAAAACAATTTTATTTCTCCATTAATTTTGAGTAATAGCCTTGCTGGATATAGCAGTTTTGGTTGGAAGTTCTTTTCTTCCAGGGGCTGGATTACATCATACCAGTCTCTCCCGGAATTCATAACTTGGGTTCCAAAGTCTGGGATGATTTTTATTTTCCCCCTGTATGTCACTCTTCTTTTGTTCTCACTGCTTTTAAAATTCTTTCCTTAGCCATTATGTTAATCATTTTGATTATTACATGGTGTTGGGGGTTCTTCTTTGATCTTAATGGTGTTCTGTATGTCTCCTGTACATATATGTCCAAGTCTCTTTCCATGTTTGGAAAATACTCTGAAATTATTTCTCTGAAAATATTAGAAATTCCTTTGATCTGTACCTCTATCCCTTCTTCAATGCCTTTTATCCATAAGATAGGACATTTCATGTTGTTCTATAGTTTTTGAATATTTAGGTTTCATTGATGTAATTATTTCTGTATACTGTTGATCATGCTTTTGGTTTTGAATGAAATGTATTCTAACAGTGATATTCTGTTTCTCATTTCATCTAATCTTCTAGAATTTTTTTCTATTGCTGTCTTCATTTCATTTATTGACTCTTTAATTTAATCCCAGGCCTCCTTTTGATTCTTTCTTAATGTCTTCATTTCCTCTTTCATTTCTTGTACACTTACTGTAAGGCCTTTCATCATATTGAATATCTGGATTTGGAATTCTCCTTCTTGCATTTTTTGTAGGTTAGTATTTGTGATTTTTCTTATTTCCTCACTGCTCATAGCTCTCATATGTTCAGGGTTCTCGGTTCTGTTTTTCTGATGTCTTGACATCTTTTTGTGTGTGACTCTGTAGATAGTCTGTCTCATCCAATCTTAGCAATAGGAATTTAGAGGTGTCAGCAGGTTCGTGCACAGGTAAGCAGTCCTTTTTTCAATGTTGAGTGTTGGGTAATTGGGGAGGAGCTGGGATGATAGGTATAGGAGTTGGATAAAGTAGAGTATATGAATAAGTTAAGAATTTAAGTATAATAAGGTAGTATCTGGTTTAGAATGAGAGAAGGTTAGGTAGTAGGATTCTTGTAGTTAGTACAGAGTTTTAGGTATAGAGATATAAAGTAGCTTGAATATAAAACAGGGAGATATAGTAAGGGAAATAAGTTTTGAGAGAAGAGAATAAGTAGGCTAGAGGGAGTAAGTTTGTTAAAGGAATGGACATGGAGCAAAAGAACATGCATAAAGTAACAAAACAAGTTACAGAAAGTAATAATTATAAATCAAAGATTAAAAAACAACCAAAAGACAAGAAAAGAAAAGGACCAAAAATCTACCGACAGTGTGAAAGAAAGAAAATGAAAACAAAAACAGCTGTCCTGCTAATTTACATAAAATTACATATACTAGCTGTATGTCTGTTCAGTGTGGTAGATTCTGGAGTATATTCCAATTCTCTCATTTGCTCCATAACCTATTGTCAGCTTTTGGACCCCTTTATGATTGTTTGTGCCCTTCTCTCAGTGCTGACAGCTTTGTGCTCAGGTGTCAGGGCATCTGGTGTCACTGTAAATGAGTTCCATGTAAGCTCAGTGTATTGCATTTTCCCACCCTGGGCTCTGCACTCTCTGGACCTAGGCTCTGCTCTCTATGTCCCTGTGATACATGCCCTCCAGCCCTGAACTCTGCACCCTCTGGCCCAGACTCTGCACTCTCAGGCCCTGGGTCTGCCCTCTCCACCCTGGGCTCTGAAATCTCAGGTTCTGTGCTTTGTACTTTCAGCCCTTAACTCTGCACTTTCCCCTCCTAGGCTCTGTGCTTTCTGGGACTGTGTTCTCTACCTTCTAATCCTGGGTTCTGCACCTTCTGAGGCCCTGAGCTTTGTGCATGAAGTCTTACAAAACTTTCAGAATGGAAACAACCTGTCTTAGTTTTGAAGGGTTTCCATATTAAATTCCTATTATAATTTGTTATGGATAGTTTAAAATAATAGATATTTATTGTCTTAAAGTCTTGGAAGCCAGAAATCCAAACTCAGGGTATCAGAAAGATCGGTTATGGTGAATACATATGAATATCTATTATTTTAAACTATCCATAACAAATTATTATAGGAATTTAGTATGGAAATCCTTCTCTTCTAGATTCTGAAGATTTCTCAGAAACATTTCTCATTTCTTGACTTGTAGATGCACCCTTCCAATCCTTCATCTTTACCTAGTGTTTTAGATCTTTACATAGTTTTATCCTCTCTGCATATCTCTGTGTCCAAATTTTTTTCTTTTTATAAGGATGACAATCATATTAGAATATAGCCCTGATAATGAATTCATTTAACTTGTTTACCTCTGTAAAGATATATTTCTAAATAAAGACACACTCTGAGATACTGAAGGTTGGAACTTCAACTTTTTTTGTGAGACAAGTTCAACATAAAACACAACTATATTACTCTACAAGTAGATAGCCATACAAACAGTGGTGCGTATTTACTGTTACAGCCAGCATTCTCATGGTTGTGATACAAAAATCCTGATGACAAAAACTTAGAGGAAGGAGATTTATTTCCTCACAGTTACTGTTATTTCCAGGATTCAGTCTGTCATATTGGGCTAGGTGAAATCTAGTCATGTGTGTGTGTAAGATGAGATAGAGATAGAGAGATAGAGATAGATAGATAGATATATAGAGAGATCATATATAATCCAAATAATACTCATGACCCCCCACCTTCAGGACCTTTCCTCATCAAACAAGCCCCACCTGCAATATGGCTGTCTTGCCTCCTTATCTGCCTTGTTCTTAATCCATACCATATTATATACTATGGAATATTATCAAGTAAAAATGACATGAACTATATATGTACACATAAATTTGAATGCATTTGAAGTACATTATTTTCATGGACAAAAAAGCAATAAAAAGATCACAATATACAACATTTCATTTATATATTATGCTCAACATTAAAATGTATAGGAATGGAAAATACAGTAATGGTTTCAAGGGTTTAGGGACAATGTTGTAGAGAAAGGTGGATATAGCTAGAAAGGAGTAATAGTAATACTATGGAGCTTTTTGTAGTACTAGCATACAACTATATCTACATTACAATAATTACCTGAGTCTACCAATGCAGTAAAATTAAGTAGAAAAGTACATATACATAAATAAAATAAACACTTTCTAGTTTTAATATTTTTTAGTTATGTAAAACAATCATTGAAGGAAAGTGGATGAAAGGTACAAGAGGCCTCTATGTACATTTCCATACAACTCTTTATGAATGTATAGTCATTTCAAAATTAAATTATTTTAAAATTTCAAATAATTGTCTTTTCATCAAAAAATTAGAGACTCTTTCAAAAATCTGAAAGTTTGAACTTTCATTTTCTTTTTTAAACTAAGCTAGCATCCAAAAGGGATCTTATGCTTTGAGATGGGTGATAAACATAGTATCAAGCCAGCAGGTGTGAGCAGATGAGCAGTGCTGTGTAATATACCAAGAAGAAACTTGTGGTTCCAAATAAAGCAACCTTGGCTACCAAAATAGTACTGGTTGAAAGAATTTTACTGGCTGATAGTTACTATGAGACTCAGTAACAGAATATTTGTTTGGGAAGATTTGATTTGGGAAGAGCACATTCTGATTATAATGCAGAAATACTTATATACTATTGTGGAGAAGCTTAATTTGGAGGTTTTAAAATTTTAAATGACCAGGTAAATACAAAATAAGTGAAATAAACTGCATGACCAATATACTTGTATAAAATGAGTTATAAATACAATAAAACCTATGCAAGAATTGCAATACAAGTGCTGTAGATACTTAATAAAGAAAATAACTTACTGGATTTGAGGATAACTTCAATGGAAGAGGTAATATTTGATTTTTCAATTTTTGAATTTCATTAGGCAAAAGAAGTAGTATATTCAATGGAAGAGAGATGTAACATACCTAATAAATTATAGGTAGTGTAAAATTGCAAAGAATATAGTTGGTAAAGTTGAGATAAAAATACCACAAAATTTGAAAGGCTCTTGTGTACAAAGCTAAGGAGAGGAGGAGGTGGGAAATGGGGAGGACTAAAGAGTGATGTGTGCATATATGCCTCTACCATCTTGCACTCCATTAAGATGTCTGACTACAATGGGCTGATAAAACGACTCATAAAATCTCTAATGAATTAAAAAGAATAGCTCATGAACAAACTGAGAATACCTATAAAAAGATAGAAACTTTTGAAAGAACCAAACTGAAAATTTAAAACTAAAGAATATAGTAACTGAACTAGAATATTCAATGTAGAGGGTTATTAGCACATTAAGTGAACAAAAAAATAGAAAATTTGAAGATAGGTTATTTAAAATTAGGGATAGGATAAAAAATAAATATAATAAGTAAAGAAAAATAATATTAGATATTATCCAATGCATTACATACAGTAGTTTTTTGGGTTTTTTTTTGTGGTACTGTGGATAGAACCCAGGGGCATTCTACCTCCAAGATACATTCCTAGCCCTAGGTTTTATTCTTTATTTTGAAACAGGGTCTCACTATGTTGGAAAGGGCCTCACTAAGTAGCTGAAACTGTCCAAAAACTGCAATTCTTCTGCCTCAGGCTCCTAAATTCTGGGATTACAAGCATGTGCCACAACACCAGTATGTATGTATGTGTGTGTGTGTATATATATATATATATATATATATATATATATATATATATATATACATTTTATTTTTGCAGTACTGGGGATGGAACCCAGTAGCATTCTACTTCCAAGCTATACCTCCAGCCCTATTTTTAAAATATTTTTCTTGTTAATTTTTATTTATTTATTGTTGTGGTACTGGGGATGGAACCCAGGGGCATTCTACCTCTGAGCTATACCTCTTGTCCTACTTTTTAGTCTTTTCATTTTTTAAACAGGATCTCACTGAGTTGTGAAGGGCTTAAGTAGCTAAGGCTGTGCCCAAACCATGACCCTCCAGTCTCCACCTCCATTATGCTGGGATTACAAGCATGTACCACCATGCCCAGCTATATTAGCATTTTTGATGTCCAAAAGGTAGAAGGTGGGAAGATAAGAATGCTTATTAACAAGTAATTAAAAAATAATTTTAAATCTGGAGAATGCTAAAAGTGAAAATAGAAAAGATTTTCCATGCACATTATACCCAAAAGGGAAACAGCTCTACTTTTATTAGATTAAGTGACCTCTAAGTTAAAACTGTCATAAGAGACATAGATAGACATTACATAATGATAAAAGGCCAAATTTCTAGAAATATATAACAATGAGAAATACATATTTAGCCAATATCAGAGCATACATATAAAGAAAACATTAATAAAACTGAAGGAAAAATAGATAGCAATAATATGAGGATTTCAAGACTACACTTTTACAATATATAGAACAATAAGAATGAAATAAACAATAAATTAGAACATTATAATCAAGCAGACCATATATATATATATATATATATATATATATATAATAAAAATTCTCTCTCTCTCTCTCTCTCTCTCTCTCTCTCTCTCTCTCTCTCTCTCTCCCTCCCTCCCTCTCTCGAACACCAGGGGACTATATAAATTTCTAAATAACACATGGAAAATTCTCCAAGATAGATCGCATGATAATTCACAATACCAGCCTTGAAGTTGAGAGTATACCTAATTGGAAGAATCCCTTCTTAAAATGTCTAATATCCTGTATTTGATCCCCAGAACTCCAAAGTAAAACAAATAAAATAGAAATAGAAATAAAATTAATTTAAAGTCACACAAGGTGTCTTTTCTGATATAAACAGAATAAAACTAGAAATTAAAAGCATACAATTTTGTAAACTGGGAAACATTTGTAAATTACACAACACTCTACTGAACAACCAGTAGTTGATAAATTCTTAAAATAACTCAAGAAAACTAGAAACACAATGTATCAAAACATTACTACAGAAAATTATGTTGATATGAAAATCTGTATTGAAAATAAGATGTTAAATAAACTAATTTTTGCCTCAAGAAAGTAAAAAAAATCTAACCACAAAGTCAGAAAAAGAAAAGTAATAGTAAAAATTGAAGTAGTAATTCATGAGCTACAGACTAGAAAACAATAGAAAATAACAAATGCAGAGTTGGTCTCTTGAAATAGTACAATATAAGCTAGACGAACTATGAAAAAGTGTTAAAATGCCTCCTATAAACCAAATTAGAAGTAAAAGTGGTGACATAACAAGATTTTTTTTCAGAAATAGAAAAAGTCCTAAGAAACTCTTAAGAACAGTTAATATTTGGCAAGGCCACCTAAAATATAAAATAGGGTAAGAATATTATCTTTAATAGTGTTAAGAAAACTGACAATTCACATGGAAGACAATGAATTTAATCCCATGTCTTACATCACATGTAGATATCAACTCAAAATAAATTAATGGTTTAAGATGTAAAACCATAAACCATTGAATAAAATAGAGGAAAACATTGTTTTAAGCAGTGATTTCTTTTGGATATAAATTATAAACATAGGCAACCAAAGCAAAAACATGTCGGATTACATCCAAATAAAAAGCTTCTGCACACTAATTGATATGTCAGTAGCAGAAAACATCCTAAATAATCCAGTTAAAAAAATGAGTGAAGGGCCTGAATTTAAAAAAAAAAATTCTCAACAAGACCCCAAAGACACAAGAAAATAAAAGGCAAATCAATATGTGGGATTGCATTGAACTGAAAGAGCTTCTGTACATCAAAGAAAACTATCATGAACCTCAACAGAGTGCCAACAGAATGGAAAAAAAATTGCCAAATATGCCTCTGATAGAGAACTAATATCTACAATATACAGAGAACTCAAGAAACTCAGTGCTAAGAAAACAAATAACCCAATCAAAATGGGCAAGTGAACTAAATAGACACTTCACCAAAAAAGAAATTCAAGTAGCCAATAATGTATGAAAAAGTCCAACAATATATGAATCGATTACAAAACTGTGGGATATGTACACAATGGAATTTTACTCAGCCATAAAGCAAAACACAATTACATCATTTACAGGGAAATGGATGGAACTGGAGGACATTATGCTAAGTCAGATTAGTCAGTCACAAAAAAAGAAATCAGATGCTTTCTCTAATATATGAAAGCTAGGGAGAAATGGGAAATGGGAGGAATTCTAGATGAAGAAGGAGATTCTATAGAGGAGCAAATAAGGTGACCTAACTGAGGGGATGGGAGTGGGTAAGAGGGAAACTCTCTAAAGCACATGATGTACTTAAAAAAAATATCAAAGTCAATCACTAAGCCAAACGTGAGAAGGAGGGATGGGGAAGGACTGGGATGGGGATTGGGTAAAGGCTAATTGGGTGATGTGTACATGTATGTCTACACAAGTCTTTTATCCCATTAAGATGTATGACTACAATGAACAAATAAAAAAATAAATATCTCACAAGCAGCCTTGCACTCAGAAAAAAAAGTGTTCAACATCATTAGCAATCAGATAGATGCAAATCAAAACTACTCTGAGATTTCACCTAACTCTAACTAGAATGGCAATCATTCAACACACAAACAACAACAAATGTTGGAGAGTATATGGTAAAGTGGGAACTCTAATACATTGTTGGTGGGATTGCAAATTAGTGCAAGCACTTTGGAAAACAAAATGGATCATCCTCAGAAGAATGGGAACGAACTTACCATATGATCCAGCAATACCATTTCTGGGTATCGACATAAAAGAATGGAAACCAAACTACCAAACTAATGCATGCATATCTATGTTCATGGCCACACAATTAACCACTACCAAATTATGGAACTGGCCAAGATATCCATCAACAGATGAATGGATTACACAACTATGGGATATGTGTACAATGAAATTTTACTTAGACATAAAGAATAAAAAATTATGTCATTTACAGGAAAATAGATGAAACTGGAGAATATTATGCTAAGTGAGATTAGTCAATCACAAAAAAAATCAGATGCTCTTCCTAATATTTGGAAGATAGGGAGAAAAGGGATCATAGGAGAAACTCTAGACAAAGACGGACAAACCATCAAATAACAAATAAATAACCTAACTGAGAGGGAGGAGAGGTGGGGAGAGGAAAAATTCCTAATGTACATGATGTAAATTCACAAACATATCAAATTAAATCACTAAGCCAAACATGAGATGAAAGGAGGGGAAGGAATTGGGGTGGGGATTGGGTAAGGGTTAAATGAGTGATGTGTACATATATGCCTCCACCATCTTGTACTCCATTAAGATGTATAACTAAAATGCACCAATAAAAAAGTTTTAAAGGTGAGTTTTGAACCCTTATGTTGCTCAGTTTGCTCACCTGTGACTAGGAATAAAAACAAATCATATGATTTATATTGCAATAAATATATTAATGCATGTTAAGTTCTTGGTACATTGCAAGCAGGCCATAAATATTAGCTAGTATTATTATCGTTCATTATTTAGCACTATAGCACTATTTGCGTATAATACTTTACTTTCCTAACAATGATCCCAAGTATATTTGGGGTAAAAAGGTCTTACTTTTTTTCAGTAAAATCAGTATCTTTTCTGCCTACTGTTGAGCTATAATCCTATTCTATACCACACTACAAGGTCCCCTTCACTTCCATAATCTCTTTGTAAATTAAATTGAAAATTTTTACACATATTTCAACTGTGGGTGGTACAGGTGTGGAGAGCTCTTGAATACCAACTAAAAACCACTGACATAAATTTAAACTAACCCATTCTTATTAGACTATGAACCCCGAGTTCCAAATTATAACTCTGAAAAAGAATATAATAATCTTACATAGTAATCCATAGAAAGATTGTCTGAGTGTTGATATGTGGCTTATAATGCTGAAAATAATATTTAAAACATTTTTACTCTCCATATACAAAACTGTATTTATTTGTGTCAAAAATAAACATGAAACTGGTTGCTATACTTGAAAGAGCTGGAAAAGATGCTCATATAGGCACTCAAAATGATCAGCATGATGGAAAGAATTTTAAAAGTTGTAGAACCAAAGTAAAAAAGAGAAAATATCTCTTAAGTTCCAAGAGCAATGAATAAGAAAAAAAATAAGAATAAATTAACATGTATTCCAACTTTAGTACTTTCTCTACATTATCTCATTTTATATTTCTCATAGAGATCTTATGAGATATGAACCATTCTTACTCCCATAGTACCAGTGAGTCTTCTAATGTTAAAAGAACCTTGTAAAAATCAGTTTTTAACTTAATCTCCAGAGACTACAATATTAACTAGTGTACAGTACTCCCACTCATATTACTTAGCAGGAAGAGAGAGTTATTTATTAACTTAGAGTTTGCTAAGCTAAATAAGAGTGTTAGAAATTTACATATTGTCACATAAAATGACAAGAATAAACTGTACAACTTAAAAACTTGTACAAGTCAAATATAATTAGAATAAATGAATCATATCAGTCTAAAAGAAAGCAGGAAGAAACTAGTATAAAAAGGATAGAAGAAGCATAAAACTCAACAGTAGAAATAAATCTGAACATATCAGTAATCACAAAAAAGGCAAATGGATTAAACTCACATGGTGAAAGGCCTTTAAATGTGATTTTTAAAATCTTCAACTGTTTTTATTTTTTTTTCACTACTGGGCATTGAACTCAGGAGCACTCTACCTCTGAGATATACCTTCAGCCCTATTTTTATTATTTACTTTGAAAAATAGTCTAAGTGTGAAGGGTCTCACTAAGTGATGCTGGCTGCAAATCTGTGATCCTCCTATCTCAGCCTCCCAAGTACTGAGATTACAAGTGTGCACCACCAAACCCAGCTAAATCCAATCTTTTGATATTTAAGATTACTCTTTCACCTTACCTATAAGATATAGAAAGTTAGAAAGCAGAAAGGCAAAAATAGATATGCCAAATTTCAATCAAATACCATGGAAAAGCAATATAATGGAAGAGAGTAAAATTTTTTTTTAATTGAGTGCTCAAAGCAGAAGTAAGGTGTATAAGAGAAACATTTCACAAATAACAAATGATTAGAGATATTTAGAACACATCTAAAATTTGTCATCAGATACACATAGACTATACAAGTTTGACTATATATTAGGCATTGAAATAGGGATAAATATTTTTTCAAAGAAGATATCACATTATAGTTTCTGACTAATACAATTCATATTTTCACAATCAATAAGCAAATATTATAAATATGCAAATATTATAAATATTAATAATAAGCAAATATTATAAATATTAATAATATTAACACATGTTCAACATCATCTCTTCAAAACAAACATTATAATGAAAATAGCAAGCATTTTACATTATTTTGTGCTTTTATTGGTGCATTATGATTATATTTTATAGTGAGCCTCAAAGTTATACAAACATGCACACATACCTTGGATGATTCCTGTAAAGTCTTGCCTCACTATCCATCTCTCCCTTTAGGTAATAGTGAGATTGGTAATGATATGTTCATACATGTGCATAGCATAATTTGAACTGTTTCTTTCATTAGTTCTCACTTTCCCCTCTCCATTTTCCTCCATTTATCTCCTTCTACTATTTTACTGATCACTCTCCTTAATCATCCAAACTCCTTTTGTTGATCACTCTCCTTAAATATCTAAACCCCTTTTGTTCCCTATTTTCTCCATAGCTTCCAGATATGAGAAAAAAAATACAACCCTTGATGTTCTGAGATTGTCTGATCTCACATAATATAATTTTTTCTAGTTCCGTCTGTTTTTCTACAAATGACATAATCTCATTTTTCTTTATAGCAAAGTTCATATATAACTTTTATATTCATTTATTTGTTGAGGTACACCTAGTTTGATTCCATAATTTGGCTTTTGTTTATTTTGCTGCTATAAACATAGATGTGCATGTATCACTATAATATTCTGACTTTAATACGTCTCCCATTCTGTAGGATTTTTCTTCAGTATTTCCACAATTTCCTTTGCTTGGCAGAAACTTTTCAACTTGATGCCATATAATTTATTTGTTCTCAGTTTTATTTCCTGAGCTTTGTGGGTTTTATTGAGGAAATTTCTACCAGTGCCTATATGCTGGAGAGTCGGTCATATGCCCTATTCTAATACAATTTAATTTGATTTCTTTGATCTATCTTGATCTTACTGTTATGCAAATTGAGAGATTGTTGTCTAATTTCATTCTGCTACATATGGATATCCAGTTATTCCAGCACTACATGTAGAAAGGGCTGTCTTTTCTTCACCATATGTTTGGCTTCTTCATCAAAACTCAGATGGCTAAGGGTGCAGATTTGTTCCTATATCTTCTATTAAATTCTTAAAGAAAAAAAATTAAATTATCTCTCTTCGCAGATAATATAACACTATGCTTAGAAGATCCAAAATCTCAATTTGAATTCTAAAGCTGATAATCTCAGCAAAGTAGCCAGATACAAAATCAACTCAGCCATAAAGAAGAACAAAATTACATCATTTATAGGGAAATGGATGGAACTTGAGAACATTATGCTAAGTGAAATTAGTCAGTCACAAATAGTAAGAAATCAGATGCTTTCTTTAATATGCAGAAGCTAGGGAGAAAAAGGGTCATAGGAGGAACTGTAGACAAAGAAAGAGAAATCTTAGATGAGCAAATAAGGCAACCTGAGGAGGATGGGAAGTTAGTAGAGGAAAATTTTCTAATGTACATGATTTACATTCACAAACATCAAAGTCAATCACTAAGCCAAACATGAGAAGGAGAGAGTAGGAAGGGAAATGAGGTGACAGTTGAGGAGGGCTAAATGAGTGATGTGTATGGTAGCATCTTGCACCCCATTGTATGACTACACTGCACCAATAAAAACATTTAAAAAATGATTCGCTTCTCAGCCAGGTGTGGTGGTGCATGATTGTATTCTCTGTACTTGGGAGGCTGAGACAAAAGAATCACAGGTTCTCAATCAGCCTCAACTACTTAGTGAGGTGCTCTGTAACTTAGTGAGACCCTGTTTCAAAATAAAGAATAAGAATAGTGCTGGAGGTGTAGTTCAGAGGTAGTTTGAACCCCTGGGTTCAATCCCCAGTGTTTTTTTTTTTAAGATTAGTTTCTCTATACAACTGAAAATCCACTGAAAAAGAAACCCAGAAAACAATTCCATTCATGATAGCCTCAACAAAAAACACTTAGGAATAACTCAAACTAAGGAGGTAAAAGATCTCTACCATAAAGATTATACAACACTAAAGAAAGAAATTGAGGACCTTAGAAGATGGAAAGACCTCCCATATTCTTGGATAGGCAGAATAAATATAGTCAAAACGGCCATACTACCAAAAGCAATCTACAGATTCAATGCTATCTTTATCAAAATATCAATGTCATTCTACACAGAACTATAAAAAATCTTAAAATTCTCATGGCAAAACCGAAGATGCAGAATAGTCAAAGCACTTCTGAGGAATAAGAAACATGCTAGAGGCAACACAATATCATATTTCAAATTATAATACAGGGGCAAAGTAACAAAAAAATTTATGGTATTAGCACAAAAACACATTAAATTTTAGTAAACCTGCATATCAAAACATTTAGAATACAGAGAAAGTAGAATGTTTAGTAAAATGCTTGGCTTTAATTCCTTATATTGAAAAAAAGAAAGCCTAAATATTAGTAGGTTAGTCAACCAACTTAACGATTAGAAAAATTGTTAAGTACAAATATAAAAACAATAAAATTATTCTAAATAATGTGCAATGAAATAAATTATTAATACAAAAGTAATTTTTTAAAATTTTATATTGGTACATTAGTCATATATATTAATGGAGTATAATGTGATTGAGGCATACATGCACCAAAAATAACATTTTGAGACAAAAAAACATAATGACCCTGTTAATAGACAAATATCTGGCAAGAATGACCATGTAAAACAAGCTGGGAGTAGTGGCAGATGCTTGTAATCCCAGCCTTTGGGAGGCTGAGACAGGAGGATTGCAATTCTGGAACAGTGAGGCCCTTTGCAACTCAATGAAATTCTGTTTCAAGATAAAAAAAATTAAAAATAGCACTGGGGAAATAGCTCAGAGGTAGAATGTCTCTGGGTTCCATCCCCAGTGCCACAATAAAAAAGAAAAAGAAATGCATAAATAAACAACACTGCAGAAAACAGAATAGTCATGTATGATGTAAATATTTTTAAAATTAAAAGAATACCAAGCTTAACACCTAGAAATCTGATGACATATTTGTTAAATAGATAAATTTGAAAGCTTTGTCAAGATTGACTATTTACCAGAAAAATGTAACTGTAACTTACAAAGCTAAGTCAAGAAAAAATATAATCAAATTAACCCTGTCATTAAAAAATTGGGGAGGGGGGCATATGGAGAAAGCTTAAGGAAAGAAACATTTCATATTGTCCATATATTAAAGTGTCATTACCAGTCTTATTAATTTATATGAAGTTGGGAATCCCAAAGAAAATACATTCATGTTGTGTGCATGTATGTTTGTATCACACTGAATCTGGTGATGCATAATTAGAATGCACCAATAAAAATACTTAAAATAATAAATGAGTTGTTAAAAGCAACTACACCCAAATTCAAAATAAGAATCTTAATTTTAAAAACCAGGATCATATATTTTAGTCTATCACTGAGCAAGGAACAAGAACAGTGAAAAAAAAAAATCTCTGATTTCAAGCCCTTTAGAAAGATACCCAGGAATGGAGTAGCCAGATCATATGGTGGATCTATTCCCAGTTTTCTAAGGAATCTCTACACTAATCTCCATAGTGAAATACTCATATTCATAGCAGCACAATTTGTAATGGCCAAAGTATGGAACCAGCCTAGGTCTCCATCAAGAGATGAATGGATTGCAAAAGAATAGGAAATACACACAATGGAATTCTATTCAGCTATAAAGAAGAATAAAATCATAGCAGTCGCAAGAAGATGGAAAGATCTGGAGAATATGATGTCAAGTGAGATTAGTCAAGCACAGAATGAGAAGGGACATATGTTTTCCCTAATATGCCCAAACTAGGGAGTAGTGGGAATACCAGAGGGACTCCAAATAATGGAGGGGAAATCTCAGCAAAGCTAGAATGGAAGGATAGGAGAGGGAGAAGGCTGAGGTTAATTAATTGGGGAGCTTCATCCGATTATGTGTAAAAGTATGAATATAGCATGGTTAACCTGGACACTCATTATTGGGAGTGGGGAAGGAAGCTGGGGGAGGGGGAGAGGGCACCAAGCACAATCCAAAATTTATCATTTTCAATATGTTCCACATTTAAATAAAATAAAATAAAATAATTTCAGGACCCCCCCAAAATAAATCTCTGAGGCATAATAATACACATTTATGAAGGATACAGGAGGATAGGAAGTGAGAAAAACCAGCATTACACCCAGAATCATCTTAAAGCACAAGAAAATAAATTTCCAGTTCTAGAAGAATTTGGAAACTTGTATTGCTTTGAAAGTAATGGTATCAACAATAAAATCAAACTCAGCTAAAGTCCTCAGTAATCTGACTCAAAACTTTAGAATAAAAAGCCAACAAAAATAGATATGCCCACTTTTGGATATCTAATACATTAAAATATCTAATGGATAAAGTAGACTATTTGATGAACATGGCAGGAATTTCAAAAAAATAGATGGACATCATGAGAGTCAAATGGCACTACTAGAAAATGTAATATAAGTATCAATCTAAGTCTAGGAAATATTATCTAAGTATCAATATTATGAAAAGACACAGAATAGCCAAGAACATCAAAACACAATTAGCAGATTGATTCAAGAATACCATAAGTAGCACTAATTTTTTGGAAAATTTACTTTTATTTCAGCTGCTATCACTGGACCTAAACTCAAAGACAGTCATAAATCTAGAAGTGTATGCCGAATCCAGAGACAATGAACTTGAAGAGAATTTCATTTTTATAATTCCGAGAAGAAAGGAAAAGATTGCTAAGGATTAGAGACAGTAGGAAAAATTCATAATATTTTAAAAAATGTTCTTTATCTCTTCTTTTCCACCCCAGGTCCCCATGTAGCAAGATTGGCACAGTAAATATAGGTGGTATCTAGGAAGGTGCCTAGAACTTTTAGGGAGGAAAACCATTATTTCTGTCTGAAGATCCGGTCCCAGGATCTATGAGGCTAGGTAAGTCCTCATGGCCACTCCCTGCCACCCTTCCTCCACTTTATGACTCTGAATGCAAAAACTGTCCCATGGAGGAAGCAAAGTATGGTTTGGAGCACATAGCTGGAAAGAGCATACACTCAGAGAAAGGAGATGAAGACAGAAATTCCATAAAATTTTATATGAGCTCTTTGAACATTAATGTATATGACTATAACTGTATACAAAGTCCTTAGTTACAGAGTAGACTATGACCAAGATTACATGATGTACTGATTATTATTTATTTTATTACATTTTGAAAACTAACACTATGAGTATATACCACAAAATGCAGGTCAGAATTTGTTTCTGAACTTAACATAATAAATTGTCTGCTGAAAATAATTTACAAAATGCATATCAATATTCTCTTTAGAATATGTTTGGCACTGGATATTGAACTGAGTGGCATGCGAACTTTGAAATATACCTCGAGTCTTTTTTATTTTTAATTTTGAATTAGGTTGTCACTAAGTTGCTGAGCCCAGTCTGGAACCTATGATTCTCCTATCTTATTCTCCCAAGTACTGAAATTATAGGCTTAAATGAAAATGAAAAGATATATGAACTTTATAGAAATAATCAATGAAAACAAAACTAGTTATTTCAAAAGATTAAAAATATTGATGATATAGAGATGAATTGGGCACAAATAGAATATAAAAGATCAAAAAATAGACTCACAAAACTAAAGCTACTTAATTTCTTAAATTATTTTATTGTGATAAGTATATCTTCCTCTCACAGAGTTAATCAATAAATGTAAAGTGTGGTCTCAACATTTTTATTTTGAAAAGTCTCCTGATAGACCCCAACCCTTAATCCACCTTAATATCTATGAATACATGCCTAAGATGATGAAAAACCAGCAGTGTATTTCATCATGTTTAAGAAACACAGACTGGAAAGGATGTTGCATTAATAAGAAATGTAGAAACATAAACATGTAGGACATGAAAAATTATACTTGTTGGGATAATATTCTGGATGATCTTGCATGTCATATAATTTTATATTCACTCTGTAGATAGCCAAGAACCACTGGGAATTTTGGAGCAAGTATACAACCTAATTTGTTTTTAACTAATTTCATAAATGTTCATACAGTCTCTATTTTAGATGCAAAAGTCTACAATAATAAGTAAGAAAGTGTGGAGATGGAGAATAGGTTGGAAAGAGGGAAAATGGAGTCTGAAGACTTATTCTGATATTATTGAAATAGTTATAGAATGTAATACTGGGTAAGAAAAAAAGATAATGGTAAAGTGTTGGGGCCCACTCGGCAGGACCGAGGTGGCACCCAGGCTTGTTGCCAGCGTGGACTCAAGATGGCGCCTGGGCTTGCAGCCAAGTCACGAGGCTCACGAGGCTGGCGGTGCCCTGAGCCTGCACAGTGAGCCCTATCAGGCGCCTTACGGATAATTAGTGACGCAACGCCTCGTGCTACCACCTGCCCGCCCAGGAGAAGGTTAAAAAGCGCGCATGCCCTAGCGGGAAGAAGGAGAAGGAGCTAAGAGGGTTGGTGGACAGGAAGAGCGGTTCCTTGGCGGACTGCTCCGGGCTCCGAGCTGGGACGGACATGTTCACAAAGCCACCATTGTGACCGGTGTGTGCTGCAGCAGAGACATAGAGTGCCAGAAGGAGGGTTGGTGGAGTGATGAGGGAGAGGGTAGAAGACTGATGTTGTTTTTACCTGAGAGGGCGTTGAGAGAGCATTAAAGAGGAATGGTAACTGTACAAGAACCTGGGGTAATAAAACTGCTTGAGGAAGATCGTGTAAGAGTCGTCACTGCGCGCGACAAATGGTGGCCCGTACGGGGAACTTCGCTTTGATCAGAACCTTGGCAGTCCCGGGCAGCCGGCTGGTAAGTACTCCTTTGACTCCGAAAAGGGAGGAGGAGGCTCCATTAAGGAGGATATTTTTTAGTGTTTTCCCCGATCAAAGGGGGCTCCATTAAGGAGGATATTTTCCCCGATCAAAGGGGGCTCCATTAAGGAGGATATTTAGTAAATAAGGCTCGCGGATAAGCGAGGCTCGCGGAAAAGCGAGGGACAGCGCTGTATTTTCCCCGATCAAAGGGGGCTCCATTAAGGAGGATATTTTTTAGTGTAAGCAAGTTATTTCCCCGATCAAAGGGGGCTCCATTAAGGAGGATATTTTCCCCGATCAAAGGGGGCTCCATTAAGGAGGATATTTTTTAGTGTAAGCAAGTTAGAGAATCGGGCTGGTCCTGATTCGACTCCCTCTCCTAATCCGCCACCATAGATGGAAGACACCTGAGGTTAGTTGGAAAAGGCGCCTAATGTGTAAAGGATAGGTCAGAAGATTAGTTCCTAACGTAAGAGTTGTAAACTGCTGCTCGGTACCGTAGAGATGAGTTGTTTTCTTTAAGATCTTTGGGGAATTATTTCTACTTTCCCTCTTCCTTTACCTTGGTTAATGATAGTTTAGGTTGTTTTATTGATACCTGTTTTCTGACTTTCTGCTATGCTTCTATGCACCCTTGGAGACTTTGGAATTTCTGCTCTTATTGCTGTAATTGTGGCCTCTGTGGCCGTGGCAGTTATTGCAGCCACTATGAATGCTCTATCCTCACATGTGGCTGCTGGCATGGCTCAGCAAGCTCAATTATCTGGACTATATGTATAACGTATGTGCAGTATCAGAATTTCTCCCATGCAGGCAATTTGTTTCGTCAATTAAGCAAGACGCTCCTAGGAACTTGGAGCCGTGAATTTGAACACACCATGATTGAGCTACGAGCGTCCATCGCTGCAATTAATCCTACCCGCGTAGAAGTCGCTGCAGTACAACAATGAATGGACTTAATACACGGAACATTGGGTTTTTTTAAAAGACTGGGGTGGCATGGCGTTCTGGGCATTCTTGCTGGTGGTAGCATGATGTTTCATGGTTGGATATATCAGGCGAACTCGACAACGCACACTGCAACAACAGCGCATATTGGTGCAAGCTATGGCAGCCCTTGAAGCTGGCTTATCTCCCCATGTACGGCTCAGTATGCTGGATCGGTAGTCAGTGACGGGTAAGATCGTCCCCGGGACCTTTCAACCTAAGACAGGGAAACAATCATGCTATTGTTCTCCCAATGACGGGTAAGAATGGTCCTTGAGGGTCAGCAACCTAAGACAGGCACGATCCCGAGCCTTATTTTAATAAAACAAAAAGGGAGATATGTTGGGGCCCACTCGGCAGGACCGAGGTGGCACCCAGGCTTGTTGCCAGCGTGGACTCAAGATGGCGCCTGGGCTTGCAGCCAAGTCACGAGGCTCACGAGGCTGGCGGTGCCCTGAGCCTGCACAGTGAGCCCTATCAGGCGCCTTACGGATAATTAGTGACGCAACGCCTCGTGCTACCACCTGCCCGCCCAGGAGAAGGTTAAAAAGCGCGCATGCCCTAGCGGGAAGAAGGAGAAGGAGCTAAGAGGGTTGGTGGACAGGAAGAGCGGTTCCTTGGCGGACTGCTCCGGGCTCCGAGCTGGGACGGACATGTTCACAAAGCCACCATTGTGACCGGTGTGTGCTGCAGCAGAGACATAGAGTGCCAGAAGGAGGGTTGGTGGAGTGATGAGGGAGAGGATAGAAGACTGATGTTGTTTTTACCTGAGAGGGCGTTGAGAGAGCATTGAAACTGGGGTAATAAAACTGCTTGAGGAAGATCGTGTAAGAGTCGTCACTGCGCGCGACAGTAAAGACCTGGCCTATTTCAGTGGAAATAGGGAGAGTAAATGCTGGATTCCAGAATTAGGAGATGGAATTCAAAAGATTTGATGAACTATTGAATGTGAGAAAGGAGAGTAAAGGAGAAGTAAAGGGATGGGCGATTTCTAGTTGAGCATCCTTGAGAGACAGTGGAGACAGGGGATTATGAAAGAGAAAGGGGTGGAGGATGCATCAGTTAATTTCACTGTGAAATTCACATAGCATTTTAGCCTCCTTAGTAATATAGGCAGCATCCTGGGAGCTGATATTCACCTGTTCTCTAATTGCATGACCACGATTTTTCAGCTTCAGCATTAATTAATATTTGGAGTTAGAGAATATTATTGTGGTGGGCGGGTTTGAAGAGGGAGTAAGGGGCTGTCCTGTGCATTGTTGCATTTAGCAGCATCTTTGGCCTCTACTGATTGGATACCAATAGCATTTCCCCAACCGTACAAAAATTGTTCAAAGATGCTGACTATAGTTGTGCACACCTATAATCCCAGTGACTAAGGAAACTAAGTCAGGAAGATATCAAGTTTGAGGCCAGCCTGGGTAACTTAGCATGACCCTGTCTCAAAATATTTGTATGTAGCTCAATTGGAGAGTGTAATCTTCAGTACTTCAAAACAAAATCTGTAGATATTGCCAAAACCAGGTGGCAAAATTAACCCTGAGAGAGAATCACTGTTATATGGCCATACCATACATTGAAACACTCTAGTACTAGTTCATAAATAACAACTTCATGCTTTTCACATCTTTCCTCCACTTCCCTGGCTTCCACAATACCTTTCCTGGCTCTCCTCATCATGCATTACCTGATATAAGTAGTAGGCTTCAAGGGCCTTATCCAATTGCTCTGGGCCCATGGAAATGCTCTCTGATCGTTGTTCTTGTTACATTAGTTATCAATAATTTTAATATAATTTTTAAGCTTCCTCATAGGGAAGTTTTAATCTTATTCTACCACCATCTATGAATCCTAACTCTTCCACCCTACTCCACCCCAGAAATTATCTTTCCTTACTAGTGTTAATGCCTTCCAGATATTTATAGAGAACCATGTGGTCTATTCTCTGTGCTTCTTCATCAAGTGCGTTAGAGAAGCATAGTTCCTTTAATCTTTCCCTGCCAATCAGACCTTCCCACTTCATAAATCATGTCTACAGCTCCTCTCTTACTCCTCTCCCTGTGTCCTCATCATCTGGAGCCTCTGATGGCCCCACACTGACTTGGACATCCCAGGCGCCATCTCATCAAAGTCACGTTGTTCCATGACACAGTGTCTTTCAGAACACTCCTGGAAATAACATTGGCCCCTTTCAGTTACCTTATCATATTGCAAAACCATATCTAATATGAGAAAAGCTCATCCTCACACACACTCTGTTACCCAATCCCATAGAGAACCACATGTTCACATGTCTGAGGCCAAAAATAATATATGATGGTGGACACTGGTAATGTTTCCAGTAAGTATTCCCAAACTAACCAGAGAAGAGCTGACTCTTTTCCCTTTCATTACTCTGCCCGAATTGAACAATTATTTTTTTTCTTTTCAGTCTTCTGCTAATTATATAGACCACAAGATGCAAACACCATCATTACTAAGATATTCTTCTGCTGCTTTTTGTGATCTAAACACCTTCTTGATCATGATTTTTTTCTAATTGGAATTTGCCTATCTCTTACTTCAGGATTCTTGTTAATTTTACTCAAGCTATAAGGACAAGGATCGCATATGCACCAAAGTGTTTGTAGATCAACAATAACAACTTACTTCATTCATGCATACTGATCTTTAAAGATAAGAAAAATTAGCGGCTATATTCCACAGATATTAAGCCTCATGAATATAGTCAGAAGAGGTTCAGAAGAGTGTGGGTCTGACAAAAGGTTCTGGTGGTCTGATATTCATTGGCACTTATTTGTAAAGTTTGAAAGTAAAGTTGCAATAAATCACAAGATATAAAAATTCATGCACCAAAGTAAGAAATTTATTAACATGAGGAGGCTATCAAATAATTATTCCAAAGAACATATAATAGAAAAATTTTATAAGATAATTTTAAGTAAGCAAAAAGGACAGAAAGTTGTATAAAATTACTTGCATTTAAAAAGAAAATTTACACATAGAAATGTGTTTCAAAATTCTGAACCAACATTCACCCAATCTCAGCAATGCTAATTTTATGGTAATAGAACTGTGAGTAAATTTTATTTTTCTCTTTATTTGTTCAATTTCAGATCATCTTTATATTATGTAATGATGAATATATGCTTAATTTGCTAAATAAGAAGAAATACAAGGATATATGAACTCCTTGAAAATGTCTACTTATATAGTTTTTGTTTTTAACTTTACTACCAGATCTTTAGGGAATTGCACCATTGGTAACATCTAACCTTAATAAACTACTGCTGAAAAATCTCTTTGGTTATCAGAGATGGTCAAAAACATGCAGTCACCCAACAAGAAGTGAAATTTTTTTTTCTCTTTTGGTTTATATAAATTATGAAATTTGATATCGGTGTTCCATAAAGATCATGAATCTCAGCTTTAGGACATCAGTCCTAAAGAGCAAAGGAACCTGAAAGACCATAGTTTATTAGAACAAACTAGTTATAAAATAGAAATATACAGAACTTGTTCATGTATTTGGGGGTGAACAAAACTCCTTGAGCAGTTGGTCAGATTTCCTTTATTATAAAAAAAAAAAATTGGTGCGGTACTGGAGATTGAGCTGAAAGGCATTCTACCTTCAAAAACACCCCAGCCTTTTTTGTTTTTTGGTTTTAAAGGAGAATATTGCCCAGTTGCTTAGAAGGTCTGGCTAAGTTGCTGCACTTGGACTCAAACCTGTGATCATTCTGTCTCAGCCTCCCAAGTACTAGGATTACAGGTATATATCACCACACCTATCTCAGATTACCTTTAAAATATGAGATTTTGTGGTCAATCTTTAGTTTGATTTGCACTGGAGTTACTGATAATACTTTGGAATGAAGAATAATGTATCTTCTCTAGTAATACTTGTGGCTAAACATGCTGAATTCCTCAAGCCTCAAAGTCTCCTGGGTGATTCCTTAATCTAGTAGATAAAATTATGAATAATGTAATAGTATAAATAGTTATCAATTGTTTAGAATATACCAGAGTCACTATATAAAATTCCATAAAATCAAATAATTTCTCAGAACCTTAAAACTGAGCACTCTACCTAGAATATTTTAACTCTCTTGCTCTGTCTCTTGCTAATATTTAAAATTTTTATCAAATACTTCCACTTCCAGGAATTCTTCCCTAGTCTCACCTGGTGCTGGAGAAGGCCTTTGTAGTATTTGCATATATCTCTCAAACACTAATCCTCATGTCTTATCATTATCAGTTTGTCTGTCTCACCCACTATATTTTGTGTTCCTCATGGACAGAATTTATTTCAGAGAGCCTGACACAAATGTACTCAACAAATATTTGTTATGTGAGAAAATACTTGTATCTGTATATGTATTCATGAATGGGGCTTCATTTTTACTTTTATATCCACTTTTTATGAGGTACTGGGGATGGAAACCAGGGGAATTCTACCTCAGGGCCACACCCTCAGCCCTATTTTTTATTTATTTCTTAGTTTGAAACAGGGTCTCACTGAGTTGCAAACAGCCTCACTAACTATCTGAGGCTGGCCATGAACTTGGATCCTCCTGTCTCAGCCTCCCAAATGCTGGGATTACAAGTGTGTGCCGTCATGTCCAGCTCCACTTTTTGAATAAAGTAATAGAATCATTTTTCATGGGTCAGTGAGTTTTCACATTTACAGTGTATCAGAGCACATGGAAGTACTCATTAAACATACATATCCCTAGGCCCTTTAGACCTAAAATAGTGAGACTTGAATCTGAGGCTCTTATTCCTAACATCTTGAGCTCTCATTGCCACTACAAATATAAAACAGCTAGGCATGGTGGTGCATGCTTGTAATCCCCATGCTTGGGAGGCTGAGACAGGAGGATCGCACAGGTTCAAAGCGAGCCTCAGCTACTTAGTGATGTTCTCAGCAACTCAGTGAGACCCTGTTTTCAAATAAAGTATAAAATAGGTCTGTCATTTTAGCCTAGAGGTAAAAAGCCCCTGGGTTCCACCCCCAGTACCACACAATAACAATAAAGAGTAGTAAAAGTATTGTTCCTGGTTCCATTGGGACAAGTTAAGGCAGAGAGAGGGCCAGCTTGGAGTGGGACTTATCATGAAAAGTTGAATTAATCACTACCTGGAAGGAAATTTTCACATTCTTCTAATCTGTTATCCATTTTCTAAAGAAGACAGTCTTGACGAATTTGCTCATCTTTTTCAGATAAATGCAAAAATTCAGAGAATGAAGAAGCCTAAGTAATCATCTTTTTCATTCTGCATATGTGGAAACTGAGGCACAAAGTGAGAAACTAATTTACTTAAATTTATACAGTTACTCAGAGGTAGAGCTGATACTAAAAATTAGAATTTTTTATATGTATGCCAAGATAGTTTCCACTAGAAAATTATGAGCTTCTACTCTTGAATTATCAAGCATTAACATAATATTACACAGAATATTTTAAGGTAATGGATGGTGGGATGGATGGATGGATGGATGGATGGATGGATGGATGGATGGTTGAATAAGAGAAGCTTTACAATACCTTAGACCATATCACAAAGGGAGAAGCCTACCCTTCACAGAAGCACCTTATTTTAGTGAAAATACCCCAAATATTGGGTCAGAGAAATTCAGATTCAAATGTTGTGTTAAATACTTAGTAGCTATTTAAACTGTGCATGTTACTTAAGCTCTCTGAGACATGGTTTCTTAATTTATAAAACAGTGTTAATAACTTCCTCTATTTTGTTACCCATTTTTTTTGTACTGGGGTTCCTGGAAACCCTTTTATCTCCAGGCTACACTCCCAGACACCTATTTTTTATATTTTTATTTGGAAACAGGTTCTCTTAAGCCAGTGAGGCTGGCATCGAACCTGTGCAATCCTCCTGTCTCTGCCTCCCAAGCACGGGGATCACAAGCGTGCACCACCAGGCCCAGATACCCAATTTTTTCTAGTGTCCTCATATCAGAAAAAAAAATACAACTATTCATTTATGAGTGGCTGAATTCACTTAGTCTAATATTCTATAGTTTCAAGTATTTTCCTTCAAATGACATAATTGTGTTCTTTTTTATAATTTAGGAAAATTTCATCATGTGTATATAGCACAGATTTTAACCCATTCACCTGCTGATAGACACTAAAGAGGATTCCATAATTTGGCTATTGTGAATTGTGATGCTATAAACATGGATATGCATTATCACTATACTATTGTTACTTCAATTCTTTTGGAAAGACACCCAGGAGGGGTATGGCTGGGTCTTCAGATGAAGGATTAGAAACTCCAATGAAGCAATGGAGGGGGTTGTAAGGAAGGAGGAAGGGGGAAAGAAGAAAGAGACCTAGTGAAGGTAATAGTTTAAATCATGCTATATACGTATAAGAAATTATCAATAGCAAACTCTATTACATGTACAGGGAACAGGAAAGAGTGGAGTGGGATCCAAAGGGAATACAACAATGTTGTGTATATGTATATGCCTATCACAACCTACTTCATCATGAAGTATACTTAAAATGCACCAAAGGAAAGTATATTAAAATAACTTTTTCTCAATGCCTTGTAAGGATTACACAGTATTGTCTTTATAAAATACTTAGTATATTTTGGGCATATTTTATTTTATTTTATTTTATTTTATTGTGCTACAACAGACTCAGCCCCATTTTATTATTCTTTATTTTGAAACAGGGTCTCACTGAGTTGCAAAAGGCCTCACTAAGAAGCTGAGGCTGACCACAAACTGTGATCCTCCTGTCTCAGCCTCCCAAATGCTGGGATTACAAGCGTGCACCACCATGCCTGGCTTTTTGGCATATTTTAAACAATCAATAAATGGTGAATATCGTTATATACCAGACAGTAGCCTATGCTGCCTACCCAAATAAAACAGGAATTTTTGTCTTCTGAAATCCTGGTGTCTGAGGAAAGATGATAACTCCGACTTTTTTCAGCAGCAGTATATTCTGCCTAGGAAGAATAAAATACCCAAAGGTCATCTCTAGACCAACTCAATGGGCATTTTTCTGCTACTGAAGAACACAAGTCCTCCTCAAAGAATTAAAAGGATTGACCAATTAGAAGTAAATCAGTGAAACATACTACCAATCACTGGATTTAGCCTGCAGGAAAGAAGGTCAAGAAGTGATATTATAATAGTATTTTAGTGTAAACATTTGGGAGGCAGTGACATGCTGTTCACAAAGTACTGAGAGTCAATAACTACAGTTAAAGATCATAGTAATTGGTCCATAAAAACTTGAATATAAGACCTGGAGCTTTCTCTTATAAAATGCATAAGTTTTGGAAAATTATTTTATCCCAATGGGCTTTAGTTACCTCATTTTTCAAATGTGAAGGCTGGACAAGAGAACAATAATAATCAATTACATCTGTGTAGTACTTTATGGATTGCAAAGTTTCTCATGTAATAGTAACATATCCTACTAATTATAACATTTTATGATAATAAAAATAAATGACTGTGAGGGGAAGGGGATTCAAGGCACCTGCAAGGAGGAGGAACCAAGAAAATGCAGAGGTTACTGGATAAATCAGAGGGAGTTTTAGAATCTTTCCTCAGGAATATATATATATATATATATATATATATATATATATATATATATATATATGCATTGTAGTCAAACATCACAATGGAACACAAGACTTATGAGGTATACCAGCACTTATAATCCAATTAGCCCTTATCCCCTCCATGTCCCATTCTTTCTCTCTCCCTCGATCCCATGCTTGATTTGGTGATTATCTTTGATTCATTTGTTTACGTATATGTATATCATGTTTTTTAAAGAGATTCCATCTTCCCCCATCCCATCCCCTCTGATTGGTCACCTTCATTGCTTTTCCATGGGGCCCTTTCTTCAACTAGATCTCCTCCCATTGCCCATTTTTCCCTAGGTTTTGCATATTAGGGAAAGTCTCTTATTTTCTATTTTCTGTGATGTTTCTCTATGTATGCCACATTGCAAGTTCTGATCTCACTTCTGAAGGCCCTGGCGGCACAGGCCTGGCCCTTCGGCAGACTCTGATCCTGGTCTTGCTGGCTCAAGCACCAGCCTTGCCTCATGGTAGGCCTCAATTCCGGCCTCCTTGGACCCAGCTCCGGCCTCACCCCTCGGCAAGCTCCGATCCTAGCCTCAAAGGCCCCAGCACTGGCCTTGCCTCATGGCAGGCTCCGATCTTGGCCTCGCTGGTCCCGGCACCGGCCTAACCTCTCGGCAAGCTCCAATCCCAGCCTTGGAGGGCCCAGCATCGGCCTTGGATCACAGCAGGTTTCAATCCCAGCCTCACTGGCCCAGGCTCCAGCCTCACCACTCGGCAGGCTCCAATCCCAGCCTCGAAGGCTCCAGTACCAGCCTTGCCTCACGGCGGGCCCCAATCATGGCCAGTCTGGCCCCAGCACCGGTCTCACGCCTTGGCAGGCTCTGATTCTGGCCTTGGAGGCCCTAGCACCGGCCTTGCTGGCCCTGGCACTGGCCTAAGCCCTCGGCAGGCTCCAGTCAAAGCCTCAGAGGCTGCAGAACCAGCCTTGTCTCATGGCAGGCTCTGATCCCAGACTCACTGGCCCGGCACTGGCCTAACCTCTCAGCAGGCTCTGATCCTGGTCTCAGAGGCCCAAGCACTGGCTTTGCCTCATGGCAGGCTCCAATCCTGGCCCCACTGGCCCGGGCATCAGCCTCACCCCTTGGCGGGCTCTTATTCTGGCCTTGGTTGGAGTCCCCAGCCCTGGCCTTGCCTCATGGCAGGCTCCAATCCTGGCCTCCCTGGACCTGGCATCGGCCTTGTCAGCCAGCATATTCCTATTCTGGCCTCAAATTCCCTGGCACTGGCCTTGTTTTGCATTGGGTCCTGGTCTCTGTCATTGTGAGCAGGTCATCTACAGATGTTCCCATTTTTCTTTCTATTTTTTTTTTTTTTGGTGGTACTGAGGTTTCTGGAAACTCCTCTATCTACTGGAGACTTTTCTCTCTCTCTCTCTCTCTATATATATATATATATATTTGGAAACAGGGTCTCTTAAGCCATCAAGGCTGGCCTGTCTCTGCTTCTCAAGATCAGCGATTACAAGCCACCACACTTCCTTTTTTTTTCTATGTAAAAGCAATACATGTTTTTTTAAACAGCTGGGACCCCAAGTACATCGTTTCAATAAATTTTGTCTTCCCTCCAGAGGGAGAGATCCATAGCTTCTCTACAGAATGTAGCCTCTGCCGTTCCACGTAGACCCTGGTCTCCCACTCTGTGCAGAGGAGCATGGTGGCCATTAGGGCTGATGAATCCCAGAACACACAGCATGTAGGCCCATCCCAGCTATGCAAGGCTCCCTCGGATACCTCCCATACCCTTTGCCACTTAGCATATTGTCCAGGCTTCTCGATCTTCTCGAGCATGTGTGGCAGATGCAGTCAGTCTACTTTGGGGGTATTTCCTCAAAAGCTCAAGGTGGACTGATCTGGATCTGTCTGCCCCACCAATTTCTACCTTTGGGCCAATTTCTTCAGAAGATCAAGGTGGGTTGAATCTGGTCTCTGCCTCTCCAAAATAATAGCCTCCACCTCTGCCTCAGGCACTAGTGTCGGTGCCTCTGCGCTTCCCCGCTGCTGCTCTGCTCTGCTGGCGCCACCCTCTGCTTTGCCTGCACAGCTCTACCGCCCCACCTGCTGCTGTGATAGCGCTGCCTGCTGCTCTGGTGCTGTGCCTCTGCAGTTCTGCCGCTCTGCCTGCGCAGGTCCGTCAGAGCTGCCTTCCCCCTGGTTCTTCCCTGATTTCCTTCCTTCCATGATATAATGTCCAGAATTCTTAAGCATGAGCAGCAGGGGCAGTCCCCCTTCATGAGGTTTTTATTTCCAAAGGTTAGAGTTTGTCTGCATCTCCAGAGTCCTGGCTACCGCCCCCACCATCTTGGCTCCTCTCCAATATATCTATCTATCTATCTATCTATCTATCTATCTATATTAATAAGAAAAGACAGTATGTGTTGTTTGAAGAGGTTGTGAGTTTGAGCAATCAGCAGCAATGAATTTTATCTCTCTTCTAAGATTGGAGGCCACAGCCTCACCTCATAGAGCAGGTTCTGCTGATCCAGGTGCACCACCGCCCCGGCATAGCACCTCGGAGCCTGGCAGTAAGGTATGCTGAAGTCCAGAGACCAAGATTTGGCTCTCCACCTGGGGCTGCCCGGCTCCCTCTACCACACCCGACTCATTTTTCTTATGAGGTGTGTTGATAAGAATCCCCAACGTCTGCGGCTGGAGTGGCCCTTTTTCTGATCCGTTCTGGGAAGTTTTCTGATATTTCTTTTCTTGCGTATCGGGCGCTTCCTTGTCCCCTTGCTTCTAATTCCACTGTTATCCACTCCCTCTCCTGTATTCTAGATAGAAAGTCGCAGTTGGAAGTGTGTCCTTAAGTTGCCCAATTCCGATATTACACCAAAATCTGGTGTCCAGGGCTTCCGTGAGAAATGCTTGTTCGGTTCAGCACCATGGCTGCCACCTTATCACTCTTTCCACAGGATTATTAAGAACAGAAAAAAAGAAAACAGGTAGGGAATCATATTGTTAGATAAGTGGTAGAGAAGTTGACTTTACTAAGTTCAAAGAACTACATGATCCCACAATTCCTCTCAAATTTTAAGGTGATAAATCCTAAGGATTTAAAGGTATGAAGTGGCCCAAGAAAGGAAAATCCCTCATACCTGTGAGCAAAGTCATGTAGGCTGGCTTATCTGAAATATACCTCAGTACTGTAGTCTGTCATCCCCTGAGACTTAATTTCCTAGTGAGATTTTCTAAGATGGTAGCCAAGCCTCAGAGAAAATGTTGCCAGGGGATTGAACCTCTGACATTTCTCAAAAGGAAGCCAGAGAAATTGTCTTAACAAAACTGACCTCCATGTCCTTAAGAGGCATGATCTAGTTCTGAGAAAACCTCCTCTCACACACCCTCTTGTCTTTCTCAACTACTTCTCTGAATGATGCTGGCCAGGCCCAGGGAATGAGAAGCAGCAGCTGAAACAACCAGCAGAATCTTGAACATCAGAACTAGGCCAGGTCTCGGAGGATTGCTGCAGGGAACCTTTCTTTCATATATGACCTGGGCTGGAAGGGCACATTGGGCATTTGTGGGACTGCAAACCCAGAACATGGCCATAAACCTAGTTCTTATTTCTTTTCTTCCTCACTAACACATATGATTTCTACTTGCTTGTTTATTATCCTGCTGAGAGACCAATGGCAACAGCAAGGGATAAGTGGAAAGATGTGTTCATGTTGGGCTCAGCAGTCCTAGGAATGCTTTCAGGAGAGTTTGCCAGAAGGACGTTCCAGTGTTACAGCCGAAGCCTGACATGAAGCTCTAAAAAGGAAAAGGAAAGCCAGTTCAAACTGAGTCAGGAGTCTGTCTCATTCTTCAGCTTTTCAACCTGAAAATTTAAATAGGAATCTCAAACTCTCAGGGTTGGCAGGAATATTCAATAAGACCACAAGTGTAAATGAAGTTTCTAGCCTGGTAAAAGTTTCTAGGGGCTCAATAAATGGGTGTTCTCTTTGTACTCAGTGAATCTATTTAAACATTCTGCATCACTTACAAGAATACAGAGCGAGTGCTACATTTCCTAGAGCACTTTATCTATAGTCAGACAGCCCTAGAATTGGGTCTATGGCAATGCCTGATACCCAATAAGTTCTCAATAAGAATATATGAGTTCTTCTGTTAACTTTTTTATTTTAGATAAGGCACTTACCCTCTCTGGTCTTCAATTTTCCTAACTATACTTATGACAGTAAAACATGCCAAAGCTACTCCATTAAATTGTTGAAGAGAACATGGAATAATATATATGTAAGTTCCAGGAACCTCTTAGAGGTATTTGTATTTACATTTAGAGAGCATAGATTTGAGAAATTCCTCAAAGAATATTATAAATTCAGATCCATTATTTTAGTTTTGTTTATAAGGCAGAGAAAGGAGATAGTCAAGCAAAGCTATTCAATCCAGATCTGAACTTTGTGATTGACCAACTTACTCAAAATGTGATACAGAACACCTGGACTTTATCAGGAATTAAGAAGGAACTTGAAACAGAGATATTTCATCCTTGTGCCTCTTGAGGGGTTTTATCTGAGCCCAGGAAAGAGTATACAACACTACAAAAACATATCTTCTGGAGCCAGACATCCTAGATTCAATTCTAGGTTTTGATACATATATTATATATGATTCTATAGACAAATCACTACTCTTCCTAATTTCTTCATCTGAAAAATGCAAGTAATATTATTAATACCTGTACCTTATAGGTTGTTACAAGGTTTACAAGAGTTAAGACACCAAAAGATTTTACACTTGTGCCTGGTGCAGAATACATACTATAGAAATGGAGTGTTTCTTATTAGTATTATGTAGCAATGTCATCTTTTCTTAGAACGTGGCATGGGAATGCTGACCCATTTCCAGCTTCTGCTTGCATGACCCTTGGAAGCTCTTTTATTGAGCATTGCCTCACAAAGTTTAGATCCACCAACTCTGAAATAGTCTTTTAAGTTGTCCAGCAAACAACTTTACAACCAAATCACAAACTGTTTTCTGACTCCCCTTATTCTCCTTTTTTGAATTAATATCAAAGTTAGTATCAAGTATAACACCAAATCAAACCTTCTGGAGGGTTATAAAATATCATCTAGTCTATCTTTCATAAGAAATTACTTAGAATGTAATAAAAACCACACTAAAACTACTCCATTTCTGGTTGATTCTATTGCTGTTTCTTCTGCCTTTCAAAGCTCCCTCTTTCTGCCTGCTGCCAAAGTCTGTCATTCTCAGTTCCAATGGAGAGCAAGGCCAAAGATCAAGGAGACAGAAAAAAATTAAGGGGAACACATCATACCAGGATTGGTTGGTAACACTACACAGTGACAAGATAGTGATCTACTTAAAAATCCCTATATCAAATTTGACATTGAACCCTGTTAATAGCCCATGACACAGATGTGATTAGAAACATAGTATTGGGCTAAAACATACCTCGAGAATCATCCTTCTAATGGCTTCTTATATCAATTGACAGAAGCTAGGTCAGAAAAAAAGAGGTTCAATGATTAAGCAGAAGATTTGGGATCAATTTTAGGCATTTCACTTTCACTTACAGACCCCCATTCTATGACAGGCACTGTGATATTTTCTTGACTTTTTTTGTCTTGCCTAATTTTTCAGACATCACTGTGAGATAATAGTAGATAGAAAGCTCAAAAGATGAACATTAAGATGAACAACTGAAAGCTAAGCATGGTAGTACATGACTATAACCCCAGTACTTGAGAGGCTGAGACAGGAGGATAACAGGTTCAAGGGAGACCTCAGAATTGTGGCACCTCAACAACTTAGCAAGATTGTATTTCCAAATAAAAAATAGGAAGGCCTTGGGGTGTATCCCAGAAGTAGAATGTCTCTAGAGTCAATCTCCAGTATCACAAAATAAAAAAAGATGCCGGGCGTGGTGGCGCACGCTTGTAATCCCCGTGCTTGGGAGGCGGAGACAGGAGGATCGCGCAGGTTCGAAGCCAGCCGCGCGCGCTGGCTTAGGAGACCCTGTTTCTAAATAAAAATATAAAAATAGGTCTGGGAGTGTAGCCCAGAGGTAGAAGGGCTTCCAGGAACCCCAGTACCACAAAAAAAATAAATAAAAATAAAAAAATAAAAAATAAATAAAAAAAGATGAGCAACTGAAATTAAAATAACAGTGAGAGACATGTCTCAGGCCACACAGTCATCACCTAAATGCCTTTACTTCCAAAGCAATGCTCTCTTCAACATACTAGTGTCTCAGTGAGAGAATACTGATCTAATAAGTCTCTTTCATAGCTGGTGAAGCTAGTAGTCTATCTAGGCTCTGAATCAGAACCATTTTTATGGGTAGCACAAGTCATACATGCTAGTCTTGGGTTTCTCAAAGGATGTTCAAATAACCACTTGCTTTAAAATTATTTAGAAGGTTAGCAAATATGTAAATGCTTATCCACAGTTTATATCTACTAAATTAAAATCTCCTTGAGGTTTGTGGGAAGGGGAGAGAGACTAGAAATCTGTACAGTTAGCAAGTATAATTAATACCAGGCACTCTAATGAGCACTAAAGTATGAGATTCATTGCCTTAAAAAATAAGCCCTGCTACCATTCCCAAGGAGTGACTCTGATGATCAAATGAAAATCTAATTATTGATTCCCAAGGAGTGACTCTGATGATCAAATGCAAATCTAATTATTGATTGATGCATGAAATACTTACCAATGACATAAGAAAGGAACTATGAGATAAAGAAAACATGGTTCCTACATTTAAGGAGTTTACAGTCTAAGCCAGTGAGGACTGAGACATGATCTGGGACAGGTTTATACAAAGGTCAAGGTGATCTTACTCTACATAGATGGGATTTGGGTAAGTTTCCTAGAAAAAGATATTTGAGATCCTTTTAAAGAATGAAGAGAAATCAATTAAGACTTATAGAAGGAGTTGTTCCAGGCAGAGGGGTCAGCTACAAAGTTCTAAATATGTTATTCAGTCTGATCTGATGATATATTACGCCTTCGACACCAACACTACTGGTAGTAGCTGTTGCTTTTGTTTCTACTATTACCATATGAAAACTTGCAGAAAGATTTCTGACATGGTTGCAAATCATAACACTAGGGTTGAAATCTTATCTTTGCCGCTTTGATGTTATTTGACCTTGAGAATAATGTTCTTTCTCTCTGGTCCTCAGTTTTCACATCTGTAAGACAAATTCATTTATTACTTCACCAAATAAATACTGATCACCTGTTTTGTGTCAGGCATTGTGCTATGTACTGGGGATACAATGATAAATAATAAAGACTATTATTGGTGAAGACAGAAAAGTTACAGTAATAAAATCTAAAGACAATTTTGAAAGAAAAGGATTATGGGAATATATAGTACTATGTGGTAATGGTAATGGGCCAAATACTAGTTTAATCATTAAGTGAGATAACTGAATATGAAAATCACCTACAAGTCATCACTATAAAAAAGGAAATTATTATGTGGGGCATATCTATTTGAAATATAGATAAAAGTTGAATTAACATGTATTTCCACTTTTTAAGCCACGGACTTTATATGTACTTTCATACTAGCTTCAAGGTTATCTCTACCTCTACATACTTTTGCCCAAATTTTATATTAGTAATACATGTTTCTTCAAATGCATTTCCCCATGACCCCATCTCAGACTGACTACTCTATATATTTGATTTTAAAATGACTTGAGAGTATGAGGGCTATTTGGGGAAAATAAAAATTACCTCCTGAGACTGGACCAGGCATAAGGAATCTTAATTCTAATTCTGATGCTCCTGGAAAAATTCCTTCCCCTATTTAAGCTTCAGTTTTCCTATCCATAAATGGGGCTCAGAATCTATAGCATGATATCATACAGCACTGGCACCTGGTGAAGGCCTCTCTACATTTCTGTCCATGGTGAATGGACATCTGCTGCAGTTGCATATATGAAAGGATAAGGTAAAGTTCTTCTCTGTGCTATATGGTAGTGGTGTCTTAAGGACTTGATACTACATAGTAATCTTCAGGCAAGTGCAGACTGTATGGCATCAATGAAAGAGTGAGCACATGCCAGCGAAAGCCGAGGTGAGCAGGTGCTGAACAGCCGGGCGGCAGTCAGAAGTTTTGTTGGTGCAGGGAACATCTAAAGCTCCCAAGGGCCGGGCACAGCACAACTGGCAAGGACTCAGAGCAGAGTTCAAAACCAGAGAAGAAATACGCCGCATCATGCCCGAGGGCGTGGCAGTGGCGCCATATTGCCAGTGGCGGCAGCAGCGAATCCACCAAGTTCACTACAGCTCCATCAGCACACTCAACAACCGTGAGTCAAATTGCGGCCCCTAGGGGAGAAATCCCAGTACTGCACTCCCAGGGACTTGCGCAGATAGTCTCCCTGGGTCGGAGATTTTAGCAGTGCAGCCCAGTGGGGGAGTGGCAGTGGCAGAGATATCATACCATAGTCATAACTCCCCACTGGAGAACGCCCAAGTTGGCACCCCCCCACGGTCTAAGCAGCCTTGATTGACTCCCTGGGTCTGAGACTTTGTGATACAACCCAGTAAAGGAGTAGTGGTAACTGAGATACCACAGACACGAGATCCAGAGCATGTTAAGTGAACTTGAAGTAACTCAGGGAAGAACCCAGAGAAGGCACAAACTTCCAAAATCATGGGAAAGAGAAATAACAATGGAGCAGTGAATACCAACAACCCCACAACATAAGAATCTGATAACACAGAAATCCAAAGATCTCTAGAAGAACAAATTAGGAAAATAACTTTAGAAATAATAGAGGACTTTCGAAAAGAATTTAGAGAGAGTATAAAAGAGATAAAGGATGCAATTAATGAAGTAAAGGCTTCAATTCAAAGTATAAACAACAGATTAGACCACATGGAGAATAGAATCTCGCTTCTTGAATATGATCATTCTAAAAATGAACGCATAGTTTCTAATTTAGAAAAAAAAAAAACCCGACAGCAGGAATCTGACATTGAAGAAATATGGGCCCATTTCAAGAGAGCTAACCTAAGAATAATTGGAATAGAGGAGGGAAAAGAAGGTGAAACCAAAGGGATCAACAATCTCTTCAAGGAAGTAATAGCATGAAACTGAAGAGCTTCTGTTCAGCAAAGGAAACTATCAAGAATCTCAATCGAGAGCCAACAGAATGGGAGAAGATTTTTGCCACCTACACCACTGATAGAGGACTAATATCTAGAATATACAGAGAACTCAAGAAACTCAACACTAAGAAAACAAAGCATCCAATAACAAAATGGGCAAATGAACTAAATAGACACTTCACAAAAGAAGAAATTCAAATGGCCAATAAATGCATGAAAAAATGCTCAACATCACTGGCAATCAGAGAGATGCAAATCAAAACTACCCTGAGATTTCACCTAACTCCAACTAGAATGGCCATCATTCAAAACACAAACAACAACAGATGCTGGCGAGGATGTGGAGAAGTGGGAACTCTAAGACATTGTTGGTGGGATTGCAAATTAGTGCAACCACTTTGGAAAACAGTATGGAGAATCCTCAGAAGAATGGGAACAAATCTACCATTTGATCCAGCAATACCAATGTTGGGTATCTACCCAAAAGAAAAGAAACCAAACTGCCAAACTAATGCATGTGTATCTATGTTCATAGCTGCACAATTCACCATAGCTAAACTATGGAACCAGCCAAGATGTCCATCAACAGATGAATGGATTACAAAACTGTGGGATATTTACACAATGGAATTTTACTCAGCCATAAAAAAAAACTCAATTACATCATTTTCAGGGAAATGGATGGAACTGGAGGACATTATGCTAAGTGAGATTAGTCAGGCACAAAAAATAAGAAATCAGATGCTTTCCCTAATATGTGAGAGTTAGGGAGAAAAGAGGAGCAAACAAGTCAACCTAAAGGAGGAGAAATGAGGGGGGAAGAGGAAAATCTAAAGCTCACAATGTACTCAAACATATCTAAGTCAATCACTAAGCCAAGCAAGGGAAGGAGGGACGGGGAGGAAATGGGGTGGGATTTGGGTAGGGGTTAAATCAGCGATGAGTACATGTTTGTACACACAAGTTTTTTACCCCAATAAGTTGTATGAATATAATGCACCAATTAAAAAAAAGAATACTGAAAATATAATATTGAATGACTCAGAAAAGTCTCTGTTGTCATAAACATACAAAAGAAACAGAAAATAAGTAATTAAATGCATAAGCTGATAATAAAATCTCAGATATTAATAAATTCTATGGAGAAAACAGTTAAGTAATAAAGAAAAGTAATGAAATAGAGTCCAGGGGAAGCTAGGATAATTTGGTTGGGGAAGGTATGTCTAAGGGAGAAATGTTAAGCTGAGACATAAACATAGAAAACAAAGTCAATTGTTTTAAGGATGCCAGAGAAAAATGAGGGGAATTTAAATACAAAATCTTAAAGATGAAATAAGCTTATTACACTTGAGAAAGAGAAAAGACATGAATGTGCATACACATCTATCAGCAAAGTGAAGTAGTATGTCAGAAATGAATCATGTAGACCCTTGTGTACTAGTATAAACACTATGAATTAAGCTGGGCATGATAGTAAATGCCTTATACTCCCAGTACTTGTTGGGCTGAGACAGGAGGATTGCAGGTTTGAGGCAAACCTCAGCAACTTAGCAAGTACCTGCTAAACAAAAAATAAAAAAGGCTAGGGGGGTTGTTTAGAGATAGAATGTCCCTGGGTTCAAGTCCCAATATTACCATATCCCACTTTCCCCAACAAAATGTGGGATTTATTGCAAAAGCAATGAACAGAAAATATTATAAGGTTTTAATCACCAAAGTGTTTAATTCTGAATTAAATCTGTATAAGCTCATACCAAGAATAAGTTATAGAACTAAAATTTAAACTCAGATTCATCTGCATTTAAATATTTCCAATTCATATCCCATAGTGACACTTCACTCCTAAAATATGCCCCATTAGAAAGCCCAAAGCAAAATGACTGGTAAACACAGGATTATTGATAACAAATCCTTTATCCACTTAGATGGAGAAGGCTTCTTGGACAATATATATTTTTAGACTTATGGATGTGGAGATGGATATAAGGAGGTTTCTTATTTGATGTCAGTACTGGGGATTGAACCCAAGAACAGTCTCCCTCTGAGCTACACTCCTAGCCCTATTTTATTTTATATTGTGTAACAAGATCTCCTAAGTTAAAGTGTGCTGGCCTGGAACAAATGATCTTTCTGTCTCAGCCTCTCAAGTGCTGGGATTACAGCTATTTAAACCCAACTATAAGGAGGTTATTATTGAAAATAATATATGGCAGAGGAGACATATGGACATGAATTCCATTTTGCTAAGCAACTGTCAGTCTTCATATTCTAGCTCTGCCAATAACTAGCTATTTAATCTCAGCATGTTTCAGGGTCTCTCTGGGTCTCAGTTCACTGTCATCCCCATGTAAATGAAAATAATAATGGTTACTGATATGTCCGCATACTCTGAGGGTTGCATGAGACATTATATGGTAAATTATTCCAATTCAGCTTTGTGCACAGTAGGTAGTGTGTGTTAGATACGTTGAATTGAAATTATTTCAATGGAAAGATAGACTGAAGAAACTATAGATCAGTGAGTGCATTTTCATTCCCAGAACTCATCAGGCTAAGCTTCAAGCTGATAGAGGAGAGTTTTCAACAGTATCTTACTGATAAGGCTGGAACACTAAATCAAAAGATAGGGCTATCTTGCTTTGAGTAGGAGTCTCACAGGCCATTTTCTCCATATTAAAGGGTGTACACAGGTACAGCATTACTTGGTCTTTAAGAAAAATGTAGAAATTGGGTGGGGGTACTAACACATACATTACAATGCATGGTTTGGCAATCTTGTGTTAAAAGAGTCAACTTTTCCTGAACAATTTTACATTTATTCCTTACAATAGGATATAAGGAAGTAAATATGTGAAAGCTCAAAAAAAGAATGTCACTTGTACAAGCCCATTCATCTAGTATATGACAAAGCTGGAGTTTAAATTCAACTATTACTGACTCCAAAGTCTGTGACTTCTTTTTAACTGGGACATACTGTACTCTTGTCATTTTTGGGCTCTTAGGCAAGTAACTTTGCCTCTGTGAATATGAATTCTCTCATCTCTAAACTGGAAATAGTATAGATAGTAGGGGAGGAGTTCTTAGTATAATATGTATTTCATATTATTGGACAAGTATTAAATCTTAAATATATGACTTAAAATGACATGACCTCCATTTCACTCTCCCTTAAAATGCCAAAGAGTAGACTTACCAGAATCTTCCAAACCCCACACTTTCTTTCATGATAAGTAATTTCAACATTATCTCATGATCATTTGGAACTCCCAGCAGTAATTCCTGGAAAATTTAGACTTGGAAAAGTAGGTCACAATAAAGGCTGAGAAGTGTGGGCCTGAACATGGATTGCACACTGGCCATGTGTCTCTGTCACATACAGTTTCCACTAAAAATATAGCAGACAGTTAACAGAAAGAAAAATGACCTTCCTCAAAAATTCAGCAAAGGATTCCTGAAAGGATGAGTGTATGGTAGAAAATGAGGTTTCAATTAATGGTTGCCTATTAGCCTGAAATTCCAAGAGATCTAGACAACAGGGCATAAGGCTGGGAAGAAAAAGTCTGAGGAAGAGAATGTAGCCTGCTCTGATCCTGCTTCGCAGCACTGCTAAAATGAAGACTGACAGTCAAATGACAGCAAAAAAAAAAAAAAAAGACAAAAAGCAGAGATAGGGGATCCAAAAGGAGTATTCAAAATCACCTGAGTCAGGGGTCCCCAAACTAGTCTGTAACAGAATAACACATAGAGATGAAAACTTTTTAAAAGACAAAGTGTAGTTGTGTTTATTTTGATCCTGATGTATTAGTCATCAGTAACTTATGTAAAGCACTTGGTTGAAAAGTGCACTTGAATACATACATGTTGCCAAACTAGACTAGAACTTTAACACTTTTACTATATATTCTCTTTGATTGACATATTTGTTCATATTTCTGAGGTATAATGTGATGTTTTGATTCATGTGTTATTAAGTAATTTTCATAATGATAAAATCTGGGCAATTATTATATCCATCACATTAAAATTTTATCACTTCTTTATGGTGAATACATTCAAACTCTTCTCTTCTACTTCAAGATATATGATGGACTACTGATAGCTTTACCTACTATGTCATAGAACACCAGGATTCATTACTTTTATGTAACTACAACATTGTAGACATTGACTAATCTCTTCCCATCCTCCAAAACCCTTGCCTTTTCAATCTCTGGTAATCACTATTCTACACTTCACTGTAAAGGTTTTAGATCCCACCTGAGTAAGAACTTGTGATATTTGTCTTTCTAGGCCTGCTGTATATCACTTAATGTTCTGCAGTTACATCCATGTTTTTTAAATGACAAAAATTAATGCTTTTTACCACTGACAATCATTTCTTCATGTTTGCATATCACACTTTCTTTATATAGTCATGTATTGATGAACATTTAGGTTTATTCCATATTCTGGTTATTGTGAATAGTCCTAAAGCAAACATGGGAGTATGGTGTCTCTTTGACATGTTAGTTTCATTTCCTTTAGTTATATTTCCAGTAGTAGTAATGCTGGATTATAATGTAGTTTTAATTCCAATGTTGGAGAAACCTCCATATCATTTTCTATAATTTCTACACTAATTGCATCCCCACCAATAATGCTCCCATTTCTCCATAACCTTGTAAGCATTTGCTATTTTTGTATTTTATTATAATCATTCTTTAAAAAAACAGTTTATTTTAATTACTATTCAAGTTTAGGAGCCACTGGGGTAGACTTGAGATATTCTCTACCCCCCAAAAGTGAAAGAAATAAAACAAGCATTTTTGTATGCAAAACCCTAATAAGTGGAAGACAAAAAAGACACAAAGACCAGAAACAAGTTAATGCATATGTGGCAACTGACTTTGTGATAAGGGAAACATTCCAGAAGAATATAAAGAATAAAGAAGCTGTACAATGGTATTTGTCTTTTATTTGTAAACAGTTTGAATATGTTTATTTACATCTTCATTTAGAAAAATGTAGACACATATCACAATATACACTAAAATAAATACATTGGATTGCAGACAAGAGTATAAAAATCAAACTAGTACAAAAACTAAGACCAAAGTAACCATCTTAGGACAAGAAAACCTTTATAAGTAATATCTAAACACAGGAGGCATACTTTTTCTTAAATGACCTATTTTACTAAAGAAAAATTTAAAACATTTTACAAATAAGCAACAAACTGAAAAATTCAAATTCCAATGCCTTTAACAGAGAAATAATTAATATTCATAATAAGCTCAGAGAACCTCAGAATAAAAGAAGATAAAAGAAAAGCAGAAGAAAGCAACTCATAGAAGAATAATTACAAGTGGCCAATTAGCATATGAGAAGAATACTAAGCAATCAAGGAAATTCAAATTAAATCAATAATGAGTTATTATTTTAAGTGTATCAAATTGGCAGAGATTTTAAAGAATAATATTATGCAGTATTTGGGAGGGTATAGGAAAACCTGTTGATTAAAGTCTTTTTGGAGGAATGACAAAATGTGAAATATATATGAACATTAGGTAGCAATGACCAATTAGAGCCCCATATCCAGAAAAGGCCCTTTGAGGAGGCATCCCTCACTGACCATGGTTTTGGCTATAAATCTATATATGGCCCCTTCCTGCACTTGGCCAAATTCATATGTTTAGCCTTGGTCTTGGTACCTGTACCATCCACCAAGAGACTTTTGAGGAGTTCTGCCCAACTGGCCTTTTAGTAACTGGCTTGCTCACCTCAGTCCCAGATGACCTGGCTATAGCCTTTTTATACTGCAGTATCAGATAAACCCTGCCTACACAGAAACCTGCTGAAAGACATGCCTATTCATACCACCAAGACATTTCCACTAATCTCATTCCTGCAGCAGATTCTGGAATAACCCTCCAACCTAGCTTCAATCCCCAATCCCACAGCAGAACCAGAAACATCCTCATATTTTACACACAAGCACACACACATACACACAAACATGCATACATGCACACTCATGCATGTATAGATATTCCCCTTCTGGAAATTCATGCTATAAAAACATTTTCACATGTACATAAATATTAGTTTTGGTCTATTCTCTCTATATTAAAATTTAAATATTAAAAACAACTTAAATATCCATCATTTGAGGTCTTATTAGATATGTATATTATAGCCTAAATCTGGAATATGCTGCTGACCTACAGGAAAGTAAAGAAATCCAATATGCCTTGAGAGAATAATTATAGTACAGAACAACATAAATATTGTAAGTTATTTATATAAAATGTGCACATATTTAAAAATGTGTAACATGTACTTTTAATGTGCCAAAAATAGACTCTAAAGATATAAACCAATTAGAAAATAATGACTAGCTCTGGGGAAAGGAATAGAATTGGCACTGAAAAAGGTTCCTGAAGAAGTTTAAGAACATTTTACTTTTTATCCTGTATATGGCTAGAGAATTTTGTTACTTTTTTTACTTTTTTATTTTTTATTGGTGCATTGTAGTCATACATCTTTTATTGAAGGATTTCATACATTGATTTTTAACTACAACAAATATTAAAGATAGTAAAAGTTCAGAGAACAATAGAAAAATCACATACACATCACTCAGACATTAAAATAGTTCTGCCACATTGCTTGATAGTGTCTTTTGAAGTACAAATGGTTAAAGTTTTAATGAAGTTTAATTCATATATTTTTCCTTTTATTCTTTTAATTTTGTTGTAACACCTAAGGAAATATTGCCTAATAACCATGGAAATTACTTCAAAGCTTTATTCTAAGCATTTTAGCTCTAAAATTTAGGTTTACAATCCATTTGAAGTTTATGATGGTAATCTTGGGAAATAGAAAATGGGAAATACACACAATGGAATTCTACTCAGCAATAAAGAGCAGAATCATGTCATTCGCAAGATGGAAAGACCTGGAGAACATTATGTTAAGTGAGATCAGCCAAGCACAGAAAGAGAAGAGACATATGTTTTCTCTAATATGCCCAAACTAGGGTATATTAGGAATACCAGAGGGACTCCAGATAATGGAGAGGAAACCTCAACAAAACTAGAAAGGAAGGGTAGGAGGGGAAGTTTGAAGTTGATCAATGGAGGAGCTACATTAGACTATGTGTATAAGTGTGAATGTAGCATGGTCAACCTGGACAACTCATTGTTGGGAGGTGGGAAAGGGAAGCAGAGCGTAGGGCACAAGTACTGTGTGAATGTATGCCAATGTCAATATGATCTATATTATGATGGGAAACTATAGTGTACAAATAAAAAAGCAAAAAAGAAACAAAAGAAAATGAAAAAAGTGTTTAGCAATTAAATGGAGAAATATACTATTTTCTTCAACAAATGATTCTAGGACACTGAATATCCATGCAAAAAATAAAGTTGAATCCCTATTTCTCAAGATTACCATCATATATCTTAAAGGAATTCAAGATGGTAGAGGCATACATGCATACATCACACAGTTTATTTTTATTTTTATTCTTTTGATGATGGTAATGAGTACTAAAAACAGGAGCATTCTATCTCTGAGTTTCACCCCCAGTCCTATTTTAGATTTCTATTTTAAAACAGGGTCTCAGTATGTTGCTGATGCTGGCCTCAAACTCATAATTTTCTTGTCTCAGCCCCCACCTCAATTACTAGGATCACCAGCAACACCACACCTGGCTCTGTATGTGTCTATTATAAATGCAATGTTTAGGAAGTGCTTAAAAAATTATACCACAAGAAAAAAACGATCATTTCATGGATAGGCAGAATAAATATTAAAATGGCCATACTTTCAAAAGCTATCTACAGATTCAATGCCATAACAGTTTAATTACCAAGAACATTCTTCACAGACATAGAAAAATTAGTCCTTAAATTCATTTGGAAAAACAAAAATCCTGAATAGCCAAAATAGTTTTCAGAAACAAAAACAATGAAAGAGAAACCACAATATCTGACTTTAAACTATACTACAAAGCCATAGTAATAAAAGCAACATGGTACTAGTACAAAAACAGATACATAAACCAGTGGAACAGAATAGAAGACTGAGAAACAAATACACAGACAGCGAATTTATTTTTGACAAAGGGGCCAAAACCATACACTAGAAGAAAGATAGTCTGTTGAACAAATGATGTTGGCAAAATTGGTTAACCATATGCAGAAAAATGGAAATAAATCCCACTTTCTCACCCTGCACAAGAGCCAATTCAAGATAGATCAAAGACTTGGAAATTAGACCAGAGGCCTTGAGGCTCCTTGAAGAGGGCATAGGTTCAACACTGCAACACATAGACACAGATAAGTCTTTCTCAACAAGACCCCAAAGGCACAACAAACTAAACGGTGAATCAATTCAAGGGATTGCATGAAACTTAAGAGCTTCTGCACAGCAAAGGAAACTATCAAGACTCTCAACCAAGAACTAACAAAATGGGAGAAGATTTTTACTAATTACTCCTCCGATAGAGGATTAATATCTAGAATATACAGAGAACTCAAGAAATTCCACACTAAGAAAACAAATAACTAAATAAGAAATGGGCAAGTGAACTAAATAGACACTACACAAAGGAAGAAATTAAAATAGCCAATAAATCCATGAAAAAATGCTCATTAGCAATCAGAGAAATGCAAATCAAAAATACCCTGAGATTTCACCTAACTGCAACTAGAATGGAAATCATTCAAAACACAAACAATAACAAATGCTGGAGAGGATGTGTAGAAGTGGGAACTTTAATACTCTAATATATTATTGGTGGTATTGCAAGTTAGTGCAATCACTTTGGAAAACAATATGGAAGAACCTCAGAAGAACCATATGATCCAGCAATACCACTTCTGGGCATCTACCCAAAAGAAAGGAAGCCAAACTACCAAACTAATGCATGCATATCTATGTAAATAGCTGCTTAATTCACCTTTGCCAAACTATGGAACCAGCCAAATCTGTCCATCAACAGATGAATGGATTACAAATCTATGGAATCCATTACACAATGGAATTTTACTCAACCATAAAGAAAAACATCCATCATTTACAGGGAAATGAATTGAATTGGAGGACATTATGCTAAGTAAGATTAATCAGTCCAAAAAATAAGAAATTGGATACTCTCTGTAATATTCGAAAGCTAGAAAAAATGGGTCATAGAAGGAACTCTAGATGAAGAAGGAGGTCCTATAGATGAGCAAATAAGACAATCTAACAGAGGGAATGGAAGGTGGAAGAGAAAAACTCTAATGCACATGATGTACTTCTCTCTCTCTCTCTCTCTCTCTCTCTGTATATATATATATATATATATATATATATATATATATATAATATATATGTATATATATACATATATACACATATATACATATATATACATATATACATATATGTATGTGTATATATATATGTATATATATACACATACATATATGTGTGTGTGTGTATATATATTTCAAAGCCAATCACTAAGCCAAACCTGAGAAGGAGAAAGGAAGGAGGGAATGGAATGGGAATTTGGTAAAGGCTAATCGGGTAATGTGTACATGTATGTTTCCACCATTTTGTTTCCCATTAAGATGTATGACTATAATGCATCAATAAATAAATTAAAAAAAATTTACACCACAAATGATCATGTGTGTGTGTTGCTATTATTTTGCTTATTGGTGTTGCTTAAAATTCTCAGTGTATATACAATACATTCATAATTAAAAGTCAAAATGGAAGATGTGACATCAGCAAGATAGTCAAATGTAAGGTTACTTGTTTTTATATCCTCAAATTAACAATAATATGACAGCCATCCATAGACAAACATGCTTTTGGGGAGCTTTGGGGCCTAGTTAAGTAGCACAGCTCCAGTAGAGCTCCAGACCCAGAAAAGGACCTTTGAGGAAGCACCCTCACTGACCATCATTCTGGTTACAAACCTAGAAATTGCCCCATTTCTTTTGGGAGTTGGCCACATCCATGTTTAGCCTTGTTTTCGGTACTGGCACCATCTACCAAGGGACTTATGAGGAGTTCTGACCAACTGTGCTTTTGGTAACTGGCTTGATGACCTCAGTCCAAGATGGCTTGGATCCAGCCTTTTTCAACTGCAGTCTGAAATAATCCCTGGCTACACAGAAACCTGCTGAAAGACATGCCTGTTCATGCCACCAAGGTAGGTCCAGTAATCTCATTTCTGCAGCAGATTCTGGAATAATCCTCTAACTTAGCTTTAATTCCTGTCTGGTATGATCCAGAAATGGTCCTACCTGCTTAGGACCTGCCAGAAGTCATGTCTATGATGACCTCAGTCCCACAGAAGAACCTGAAACAGCATAACCTGAAACTGTCCCAGAATCTTTTCAGGAAAGGTGCCAGTTTCCAGCCTTTCCTGGATATTGTCTGGGACAGTCCTGCCTGCCTTGGGATCCACTGAAAGATATTTCTCAGCACTTGAAACGGTAGGCCCACTGGCCTTAATATGAGCATAGGCCCTGAACTTGGCCCCAGACTCTCTTAACCATGGTCCAGGCACAGTCCTATCCATCTACTATCCCCAGTGAACACACATGAAAACATCCTCAACAAAATACTAGCAAACCAAGTTGAACTGCATATTAAAGTAAATTATATTCAATATGATCAAGTAGAATTTATTCCAGAGATTCATGGGTCATACAATATATATGAATCAATAAATGTGAGACACCACATTATCATAGTAAAGGATGAGCCAGGTGTGGTGGTGCAGGCCTGTAATCTCAATACTTTGGAAGCTGAGACGAGAATGGCAAGTTCCCCCTGAGCTGGCCATAACTAAGAGATATCCTATTTCAAATTTTTTAAAAAAAGAAGAATAAAGAAGGGCTGGGTTTGTAGCTCTGAGATATAATGTCCCTGGGTTCAATTCCCAGTACCAACAGAAAAGAATAATAAAAGATGAAAATTATATGATCAACTCAATAAATTCATAAAAAGCATTTGATAAAATTCAACATATTTTCATGATGAAAACATAATAAATTAGGTATAGAAGGAATGTATCTCATTGCAATAACTCATATAATCCCACTGCTCACATTATACTCAGTGGTAGAAAGATAATATATTTTCCTCTAAGATAAAAACAAGACATCTATGCACTTCTCAGTACTTCTCTTCAACATACTACTGGAAATCCTAGCCAGAAGAGTAAGTCAAGAAAAATAACTCAATTACATCATTTTCACGGAAATGGATGGAAGTGGAAGGCATTATGCTAAGTGAGATTAGTCAGTCACAAAAAATAAGAAATCAGATGCTTTCCCTAATATGTGAGAGTTAGGGAGAAATGGGTCATAGGAGGAACTCTTGAAAGAGGAAATCCTCTAGAGGAGCAAACAAGACAACCTAAAGGAGGAGAAAGGAGGGGGGAAGAGGAAAATCTCTAAAACACACAATGTACTTAAACATATCGAAGTCAATCACTAAGTCAAGCAAGGGAGGGAGGGACAGGAAGGGAATGGGGTGGGAATTAGGTAGGGGTTAAATCAGTGATGAGTACATGTTTGTACACACAAGTTTTTTACCCCAATAAGTTGTATGAATATAATGCATCAATAAAAAAATCAGAAAAAATATAATGTAAAAGCATTCAAATAGGAAAAGTGGTAAAATCTGATCTTATAATGTAGAAACCTAAATATCCACTAACTGAGGACCTATTAGACATGTGTGGTACAGCCAAATATTGAAATATAATTCTGTCCTACAGGAGTATAGGAGTCTCTTCCAGGAAATTTCTCTGCATGTTAGAGGATCTCCACAGCAGCACTTGTATCTGTTCTTTAAGGAAAAAGATAAATAAAATTGAGTGGGGGTACAAACACCTGTATAATGGTTCCCATATGGCAGTCTTGGTTGTAAGAAGAGTCTCTCCTTTATAGCACTCTCTACTCCATGGTACTCCAGAGAACAGTTTGAAAAACCTTGTTTCTTCTAAGTCAACTCCCTTCCTGTCTAATAAAGAATTGTCACCCAGAAAGAAAAGACATTTTCCCAGTGTCATGCAGCTAATTAGTGGCAAAGCAGAGTATATCCAATTTTATATGGCTTACAAACAACATGTATACCCATATTTGCATAAATCATCAATTCGCTATTATCTCACATAATTTTAGAGTGAGTCTGGTCCTCAGACCTCATTGCCTCCAATATCTGAGTCAGTGCAGGAATTTCCTTGGAAAATAACAATCTAGCCTTCATTTTAACTCCTCTAATATAAGGGAACTCTAATTTTTAAAACATTTCTGAAATGTTACAGTGTTATTTCTTGCCTTCCATAAAATTTTATGAGGATCATTCTTTTGAAAACACTACAGATAGAGTTAGTATAGACCAGAGGAAGAAACACAAAAGTTACTCAATTATAATGCAGTGTAATTATTTGGTATTAGTAGCACAGAAGATATAATATTATATACTCCAGCCATGCGTGGTGGTGCACGCTTGTAATCCCCGCACTTGGGAGGTGGAGACAGGAGGATCACACAGGTTCAAAGCCAGTCGCACTGGCATAAGAGACCCTGTTTCCAAAAATAAAAATAGGTCTGGGAGTGTAGCCCGGAGGTAGAAGGGCTTCCAGGAACCCCAGTTTCACAAAAATAAATAAATAAATAAATAAATAAATAAATAAATAAATAAAATTATATATTCCATAAAAATGAGCCTAGCATATGGTATGAAGCCCAAGGTCACAAAATAATTTAGGACAAAGCCAGGATTTGAACTTAGGCTGTCTGCCTTCAGAGTCTACATTTTTGACCACTTCACTCTCCTACTTTATACTCTAAAATACCTTAATTAATACTCTAGTGAAATCATTTCCATGTCTTATCACTCTCACAGATCTAAGGACCTGAAGGCAAGGGCTACTTCTAATTCACTTTTTTGTCCACATTTCAAACCAGAAGTCCTGGGGAAATACATGAGGAATGAACAAATTCTGAACAAAAAATTTTCAAGTCATTTTGCCCTAGATCTCTTTCAAAGTATCACTGGGTCATGCTAGTGACCATTCTCCTTGAAAACTGCAAACCCTTCATGTCACTATTGCTGTCACCAACTTTTCAATGCCAAGTGAGCCTTTGTCCCACTGCCAAACAGAACATTGATGAGGATGTGTGACTTCCTCATTTGCTAGGTTTCTGGAAGGATATTTTTCTTTTTGGATTTTTTTTAACATAAGCTGTATCAGTTGCTAAGACACCAATATGCCTACTCAAAAGGAAAACTACTTAATGAGTGGCAGGGTGCTGATACACACTCTGTTAATTTTATTCATTCTCCAGCTCAGAAATGCTAACATAACAAGAAACAATCAAACTGAGTAATAAATATGAATGGATGAGATCCTGCAGTGGGGATAATAGAAAGCTGTCTTTGACTACACCTATCTCTCCCATGTGTTTTCATATATATATTTCTGGGAATTACTTCATATGAATTTCATTTAAGGTGATGAGAATCAAAACATGTAAGACATTTGACAGCAGGGTGTGGCCTGAGTACTTGGCTAAGAATGGAAGCAGGGAAAGCTTGAACTATCCAATCCTTTATTCACAGAGGAAAGCCAATACATTTTGTCCTCAGGTTGTCTCTGACTTTATCCTGATTCTACAACTGAAGTTTCTAATTTTCTCCTCTAGTAGGTTGAGCCCAATCTAGACAACAAGCACCAATTCTGACCTAGGAGAGGAGGGAGTTAAGAAATCCCTATTACAGCCACCTAGACATGTTTTAAGCTGTCACCAACTACTGCTTTTGGTCTGGCTTTGCCTTCTTATCCCTATCTTCTTCACTACATCTGCTGGGTACCTTCTGTGTGAACCCCCTCTTGTATAAATGTTGCATAAGTACCAGGACTCTTATCCCCAGATCATGGACACAGGACTGACACTCTGATCCTTGATATCAACCTTCAGCCCAGATTTCAAATATTTTCTAATTCTGGTTGCCTCACAACTTTGTTTCATCCAAATACTTATTAGGACAATGACTATTATATGCAAGTCATTTGATTCATACTTTTCTCAAAGTGTGAACTCAATTTTTAGGAAAGTAATATTGTACCAAGTATCAGAAGGAAAATCACGCTTGAATGTAAAAAAGACATGTCCTCAGGAAACCTGCATGTGCCACCCAAATAAAGAATAAAAGTCCTGTGGAAGGAGTTTATCTTATGCTTCATGTTAAGCAAATGTACAGGTGTGGGTCATTGAATTTTCTGTTACAGTTCATACAGAACTGAGTTCCTGGAATCTAGGGACAGTTGCCTATTCCACCTGTACCACTCCAACACCTGGAGTGTTGGACCTCTTCTAGTAATTAAAAAATTTCTGGTCTAATTTCAAGATCTTTGATTCATCTCAAGGTAACTCCTGTGTAGTGTGAGAGGTGGGTATTTAATTTCATTTTGTTACAGATGGATAAATAGTTTTCCCAAAATCATTTGTTTCTCTAATGTATGTGTTTGGAACCTTTGTCAAAAATCAATTGTCTATAAGAGTGTCGATTTGTTTCTGTATCTTCTATTCTGCTCAATTGGTCTTATGTGTCTGTTTTTGTACTAATACAATGCTGTTTTAGTACTATACCTTTGTAAAGTTGTAAAACTTTAAATTTTTAGAAATTCTGGTGTCATTTGTATGGTTCTTATTGCTGAAAATGCTTTGGTTATTCTGAGTCTTGTTTCTCCTTATAAAATTTAGGACTGATTTTTCTTAGCTTTCTTAAGAATGATATTTGGAGCCATCCATGGTGGAACATGCTTGTAATCCCAACATTTGGGAGGCGGAGACAGGATTATCAAAGGTTCTAGGACAGCCTCAGCTACTTAGTGAGGCCCTCTGCAATTAATGGAGACCCTGTTTCAAAACAAACAATAAAAATAAGGCTGGGGATATAGTTTGGAGGTAGAATGCCCCTGGGTTCAATCCACAGCACCACAAAAAAATGACACTGGAATTTTTTTTTTTTTTTTTGGTGGTACTGGGGTTCCTGGAAGCCCTTCTAAGTCCGCACTACACTCCCAGACCTATTTTTACATTTTTATTTGGAAACAGGGTCTCCTAAGCCAGCGCGCGCGGCTGGCTTCGAACCTGCGCGATCCTCCTGTCTCTGCCTCCCAAGCGCGGGGATTAGAAGCGTGCGCCACCACGCCCGGCGACACTGGAAATTTGATAGGAATTGCATTGACTGTAGATCACTTTTGTTAGGATGGCCATTTTTATATTTATTCTGCCTATTCAAGAACAAAGGAGATCTTTCTCTCCTCTAAGATCTTCTCAATTTTGTTCATTAGTGTTTCAAAATTTTCTTTGTTGAGGTCTCTTAAAACCTTGGTTAGATTTATTTCAATGCATTTTATAGGTTTTTAGGTTATTTGGAATAGAATTGTTCTATAGATTTCATTTTCTAGATTTCTTTTTCAGTGGATTCTTGGTTGGTATATAGATAAGCTGAGTTTCTAGATTTAGTTTGTACCCTGCTATGTTGCTGAATTTATTAATCAACTCTAAAAGTCTTTTGGTTGAGTTTTTTATCTTCTAGCCATATCATCTGAAAATGGAGATAATTTCAGTTCTTTTCCTATTTGAATTTAATTGATATTCCTTTCTTGCCTTATCACTTTTTCCCTTCTCTATTTCATTGATTTTCACTCAGATTTTAATTATTTTCTGTCTTTTACTGGCATTAGTATTAAACTGTTCCTGTGTTTTCAATTCCTTGAGATGTGTCATCAGGTTATATATTTGGTGACTTTCTGTTTTTATTATGTAGGGACTTAGTAATGTACATTTTCCTCTTAAAACATCTTTCAAAGTGTCCCATAAATTTTCATATGCTGTGTCTCTATTTTCATCTAATTCTAGGCATTTTTATATATTTTATATATTCCATTATTTCTTTTATGTTCCATTCTTTGTTAAAAAGTGTATTATTCAGTTTCCATTTTTTGGTGGTACTGGGGGTAGAACCAAGGGGCTTTCTACCTCCAGGCTATACTCCCAGACCTATTTTATATTTTTTTATTTGAAAATAGGGTCTCACTAAGTTGCTGAGAGCCTGGCTAAGTAGCTGAGGCTGGCTTTGAACCTGTGCAGTCCTCCTGTCTCAGCCTCCCAAGCACAGGGATTACAAGTGTATGCCACCATGCCCAGAATTCAGTTTTCATTTATTTATGTAATTGACTTTAGTCTTTCTTTTGTTGATTTCTACTTTCATTCCATTATAATCTAAAAAGGAATGGGAAATTATAATTTTTGAATTTGCTGGCACTTGCTTTGTGGCTCAATATGTGGTGTCTTTTTTTAGAATTTTCCATGAAGAATCTTCTAAAGAGAAGAATGTATATTCAGATGTTGTTGGTTGTTGTTGGTTGGAATATTTTGAATATGTCTATTAGTTCTTTATGTCAGAAGAATCTTTACTCAACTTTTGCCTGAAAGATTTATCTCGTGGTGTGAGTGGTGTGTTTAAGTCTTCCAATACTATTTTATTGGGGTCTATTTGAGACCTGATTTTCTGAAGAGTTTTTTTATATAAAATTTCAGGCACTCACATTTGGGGCATAAATGTTCATTACATGTTATTATTGGACTTTTTTAAATTAGTAAATAGTGGCCCACTTTCTCTCTTCTAGTAAGTTTTAGATTAAAGTCTGCTTTGTGACATTTGCAGTTTACTAACCCTGCTTGTTTTGGGTCTCTATTTGAATAGTATATCTATTTACATCCTTTCACTTTTAGCCTGTAAATATCTTTATCTACAATGAAGTTTCTAGAAAGCAGCATATAGTTGTACAATGTTATTTAACCATATGACAAATCTACGCCTTTTAATTGCATAGTTTAGACCTTTAATGTTTGGAGTTATTATTGAGAGATTATTTCTGTTTCATGCTTTTGAAGTTATATTTTCTAGTACATAGAGTGTTATTTATCCCTTCTTAGTTGACCATCTAGTAAAATTCAGTCCTTCTCTGGTTTTGGTATTTTTTTCTTGTGTTTTATTTTTAAGTATTTTCAATAGTGCTGTAATCATAAATTCAGTTAGTTTATGCTTTTCAAAGAAAGTTTCTATTTCTCCATAAGTTTTGGAGCCTATCTTTGGTGGATATAGCAGTCTTGACTGGTAGTTGCTTTCTTTCAGGATTTAGAGTATATCTTGCTAGTCCTTCTTGCCTTATATGACTTGGGTTGAGAAGTCTACAGTGATTTTTAATGTTTTAATCCTAAATTTTATCTATTCTTTTGTTCTTGATGTTTTTGGAATTTTTCCCTGGCTTATTTGTTACACATTTTGATTATTAAGTGGTATGGAATTCTTTTTTAATATTTTTTGTTGTTCTTCTGAATGTCTCTTCTATGTGTATATTGAAGTATTTTTCTTTGTTTGAGATATTCTTTGATATCATTTATCAAAGAGGTTTCTAATGTCCTTGGTTTGTGCTTTTAGACCTTATTCAATGCCTATTGTCTCTAATTTATTTTATTTTATTTTTTTTGATTTTTGATTTTTGATTTTTTATTTTTTTTAATTTTATTTTATTGGTGCACTGTATTCATACATCATAGTGGGATACAAACTTTTGTAGACATACATGCACACATCGCCCAGTCAGCCCCCACCCGATCTAGTTCATTTCACAATATCCTATATTTCTTGGATGTTCTAGTCATGTTGTGGTATTGTCTTCTCTATATTGTTGACTGTTTGGTCAGTTTTCAATGAGCTGTCTTTCAAAAGTGAGTCTCTATTTTCCAAATGGTCTAGCCTATTTGAAGAAGTTTTTTTGAGGTCTTTAGTTCATTTATTACTTCCTTCATTTTGTTCAAAGTCTCATTTGGATTATTTTTAATACCTCAGTTTCTCTATGTATAAGTTCTCCCATTTTCTGTACACCTTCTCTGATTTCATTTCTTAGGCCTTTGATTCTAATATTGATAGTCAAAATTTTCAATTCTCATTTTGGCATTTTCTGCCATTTTATATTGATAATCCATCTTGTTGAGTTTGGGGGTTTATTATGTCCTCATTGGTCTTCATTCTCAGATTTGTATTTCTATTTGACAATAGAATGGTATCCTCTTCCTCTTTGTGCAAAAGTCTTATGTGAGTGATTTGTACAAGACCAAATAGGAGGGGGAATGAGAAATGTGTTTCCTTACTCCAAGAAAAAAAATATACTTATTCTTCCTGTCTGGTTAAAATAATTATGAGACTAATTATTCTCAACATCAAGATAAGGTTTTACTGGCTGTAGAGCCTATAAAACATTACAGTCTACTTATTTTTTCAACAAATCCCATAGGCAAGAAGACTTACTTAAGGATGTTTCTTATATCAATTAAGTATTTTTATGTTATACTTCAGAGTGAAAATTGCTGGGAGACTTTATTTATAAAACTATTTTTAGATTCCTATTTGAGGGGCATTTTCATGGTGGAATTTATGCCAGGATCTGATGTTTCATATGTTTCTATTCATTACCAAGATCTAGTGCAGCTTTCACTACTGGGGAAAGAATAAGTGGATTTACCATCCTATTCAAAGTTGTACGATATTTACCAAAATACCTACAACATATCTACCAAAATACCTACAAAATGGATATCCTCTTAGATCTTATAATTCTAACTTAAGAAGTTACCAAAAGCCATATAGTCATGTTTCACACTCTGTTGTATAATATCATAAAGGAACTTTCAGCCTAATATAGAATATCAATGAAAAACCCGCAGGTAACATCATACTTAATGTTAGAAAATTAGATCTCCCCAGTTATGTGGGAAAAAGGAAGTCTAATACAGACCACTTCTATTCAACATTATATTGGAGATTCTATCATGTAGGTAAGAAAAATAAAGGTATAAAAATTGGAATATATGAAATACCATTATATACAAACTAAATTATTTCATTGCAATTTGTAAAGAACCCACACAACTTTATTAGAAGATTACATTAATTTGTATCGATTTCAGGATACAAGATTAATTTACAATAATGAATTATATTGCTGTATTTGTCAATGAACAACGCAAACTTTAAAATAGGATACATGAATGGTAGCACATACTCTTAATCTCAGTACCTGAGAGGCTAAGATAGGAGGATCACAGGTTCAAGATCAGGATTATCAACTTAGCAAGGCCCCAGGAATCTTAGTGAGACCCTGTATCAAAACAAAATTATGGCTGGGGATGTATGTCAGAGAGAGAATGACCCTGAGTTCAATCCTCCATACCAGGAAAATAAATGAAATTACAGAAACAAGTTTATTTAGGGTAACATTAAAATAATAAAATACTATATTTTTCTCAGACCTTGAAGGTAGTATCTTGCTCAGAATTTAAAACAATACCTTATATCAACTATCCAGACTTCCTCCACCTTTTTCTCAATGGCTTCTTTTAAGGAAGACTCAGAAAATCATAATACAAACAGGAATTCTACTGTGCTCTTTTTGAGATGAGATTGTAAATTACTCTTACTCCTCCATTCCCCACTCTATCCTTATGCATAGTTTATAAGGGGTGCCTTTATAACCTGCCTAAGTTTTACTGGCTGAAATAAAATTAATTTATGTGTCTTGACTTTTCATAAATAATTTTATAATATTAAAAGTTTATTTTTTTAGAAATTAAATTGTAATGTGGAAGTCCAAGAACTATGTTATATTAGAGGAAGTATGGGTGAGGAGGCAAACTCATTATATAAAGATATTTATGGAGATTAAAGATGGTGGTATAGAGGGAAATGGCATGTTTCAATAACTTTGAAACTCGAAACTCAACCACCAGGGTGACAAAGTCAATCACTAAAACAAACATGAAAAGGAGAGGGGGGAGAGAAATGGGGTGGGAATTTGGAAAGGGCTAAATGAGTTATGAGTCCATATATGCCTCTACCATCTTGTACCCATTAATATATTTGACCACAAAGCACCAATATAATATAAAAATAAAAAAGAACAAGTGACATTTAAAGGATAAACAATAAAAATTAATACAGATTTCGTAACTCAAGTTATGAAAGGACTGGTATGATGTACTTTAGACCATAGGAAAAAACAACATCCAAACAAGACTTCTATATCCTGCAAAGATATTATTCAAAATGGATGTGTAAATAAAATTCCCAAGGTAATTAAAAACTAAAATAACTTTTATGACCAAGCCAGCACTTGAGAGAATACTTACAGAAAAATAATACAAGGAAGAAAAATGATGCAAATTCCAGAAACAGAGTAGAAGCAAACTCCACCAGATAGGCAACTAAGAAAAGAAGAAATGTTATTACATCAAACAGAAAATATAACTCAAAATGACAGAAAACAAAAATTATATCTCAATAATAACACTGAATGTCAAAGGTCTTAACTCCTCAGTTAAAATACATAGCCTGGCAAAGTTGAGTAAAAAACATAATCCAAGCCAGGCATGGTGGTCCAGGCTTGTAATCTCAGCTTTTGGGAGGCTGAGATAGGATCACAGTTCCCAGACAGCCTTGGCCACTACTTAGTGAGGCTCTTTATAACTCAATGAGACCCTATTTCAAAATAATGAATAAAAAATAGTGCTGGAGGTGTAGTTCAGATATAAAATGCCCCTGAGTTCCACCCCTAGTACCAAAGAAAAAAAACATAATTCAACCATATGCTACTTGCAAGAAACTCACCTTAGAGCCAAATGCATTCATGTGCTAAAGGTGAAAGGTGGAAAAAGATATACTATGCAACTGTAAACAGATACAAGTAGAGGTAACAATACCCATATTCAACAACGACAACAAAAAACTTAAGCTAAAACATATCAGAAGAAACAAAGCAGGTCACTTTCTATTAATAAAAAGAACACTCCAACAGGAAGATCTAGTAATAGTAAACATTTATTCCCCAGATTTGGGTGCTTCTGCTTTTGTAAAACTCTTCAGGATGTCAGGTCTCAATAGACCCAAAATACAATAATATTGGAAGATGTCAACACACTACTCACACCACTAGATTGATATTCTAGACAAGATATGAGTAAAAACTCTTTAGACCTAAAGAACACTATAAACCAAATGGACATAATAGATATATACACAATATTTCCATCAGCAATAATGGGATACACATACTTTTCAGATGCTCATGGACCCTTCCCCAAAATAGAACACATTCTGGTTGACAAAGCAAGCAACAGAAAATTTTTAAAAGTGTAGTATAATTTCCAGTATCTTTTCAGATCACAATGGAATGAAAGTAGAAACCCAACACAAGAAGACCAAATGAAATTACATAAACATATGGAGACCAAATGATACACTCTTAAATAAGGAGTGGATTAGAGAAGAAATAATGAGAGAAATAAAAATTTCTTAAATTAACTGAAAATAGAGACACTATATACTCAAATCTATGTGACACTTTAAAGGTGGTGTTAAGTAAAATTAATAGCAATGAATGCATACATAAAAAAAAAACAGAGAGTCATTAAATAGCCTAATGACAAACCTCAAAAAATAGCCCAATAACAAACCTAGAAAAACAGAAACAGTATAATCCCAAAGACAGTAAAAGGCAAAATATAATTAAAATCAGAGCAGAAATCAATAAAATAGAAATAATAACAACAAACAATACAAAGAATTAACAAACAAAAAACTGATTTTTTAAAAAAAATTAATTTGATTTACAGACCCCTAGCGAACCTAACTAAAATAAAGAGATAATCAATCCAAATTATTATAATCAGAAATGAAAAAGGAGACATTACCACAGACAGTGGTGAAATCCAGAGGATGATCAGAAATTATTTTGAAAATTTATATTCAAATAAAACAGAAAACACAAAAGAATTTGACAGATTTCTAGATATATAAAACCTACCCAAATTTAACCAAGGAGATATAGAAACCTAAACTAACCAATAGGAAGCAAAAAGAGAAACAATGATAAAAAGCCTACCATCAAAGAAAAGCCCAGGTCCAGATGGTTTTCTAGCTGAACTCTACAAAATCTTTACAGAAAGACTAAACACAATACTTCACAAGTTATTCTGTGAAATAGAAAGAGATGGACTTAATCAAACTCCTTCTATGAGGTCAATATCAGCTTAATAACAAAACAAAATAAAGATACATCAAGAAAATAAAATTATAGACCAATATAATTGATGAACATAGACACAAAAAATTATACAAAACACTAGCCATGCACATTCAAATCCACAATAAAACAATTGTACATTGCGATCTCATTGATTTTATCTCAGGAAAACAAGGCTGGTTCAACATAAGAAAAAACAGAGCCTGTGAAGCTACTAGAGTAGATCCTCATTCCAATATACAAGCACAGGTAGAAACTTCCTCAAAACGACCCCCAATGCTCAAGAAGTTAAAACAAGAGTAAGTAGGAGACATTAACCAAAAAGTTCCTTTTCATCAAAAGAAACCATAAAGAGTCTAAAGAAAGAGCCTACAGAATGCAAAAAGATCTTTGCCAGCCATTCCTCTGATAGAGGACTAATATCTAGAATATACAAAGAACTTAAAATGCTTTACCCCAAAATCAATAAAAACTGTGATTGAATTAAATAGACATTTCATAAAACAAAAGATACAAATAACCAATAAGTTCATAAAAATATTCATTATTATTAACAACCTGGGAGATACAAATCAAAACTACACTGGGGTTCCATCTAACCCTATCAGAATAGCAATGATAAAAAGGCAAAAAATAGTGTTGGCCAGCACGTGGGGAATTTGGAATTCTTCTACACTGTTAATGGGATTGAAAATTACTTCAGCTTCTATGGAGATAAGTATTACATTTCCTCAGAAAACTAGGAATGGATCTACCATATAATCTGTATATACCAATCCTGGATATTTTTTTTAAAGGGGACAAAATCAGAGATCTGCAGTAATATATCCATACACATGTTTATACCAGCACACTTCACATGACACATAATGAAAGCAACTTAGGTGTCCATCAGCAGATTTATGGATTACAAAATTATGGTATATACACACAATGTAATTCTGCTTAGCAATAAACAGAGCAAAATAATGTCAGCTGCAGAAAAATTAAAGGACCTAAGAACATTATTATTAATGAGATTAGCCAATCACAGAAGGTGAAGGGTCCTATGTTTTCTCTAATATGTGGAATCTAGGGAACAATTGGTATACCATAGGGACTCCAAATAATGAAGACAAATCTCAGTGGAACCAGGAAGTTAGTCTAAGAGAAGGGTAGAGGGGAAAGTGAAGTTCATTAATGGAATTACTATCATAAACTATGTGTACATATTTGAAAATATCAATGTCAATCTCAGTACTCTTTATTGGGAAAGGGAGTTGGGGAGGTTTGTGGCGGTGGCTCCTTAAGTACTGTATGCATTTATGTCACTGACAACATAATTACATTATGATATTAGACTCCAGTGCACCAAAAATTAATATTAATTAATAAATAACAGTACTCATGAAAAGCCAGCTACTACATTTTGATATCAAATAAACCTTGGGACCATGGATATTCAGAACAGAAACTTTTAAAAATAAGAGTATGTATTTTTCTATCACAAACTCATTATAATATATAATTACAATGCACTAATAAAATAGAAAAGAACTGAGAAGTCTATTACAATGCATTCAAAATTGCTTTGATATGCAATTCAGAAGACTTGGGCTGTAGTGTCAATTTGTCCTGAACTAGCTATAATATAATAAAAAAGGGTTCTGGATGAGAATTGGAAAACTTACAATTCCACCACATTTAAATTTGGGAAAATCCTTTTTATCTGGGCCACATTTTTCTCTTTTGTAATAGGAGAAATTGAACTCAATCTGTTCAAGCTCTAAGATAATTTAATTATATTACTTAATTCTCTGTGGTCCTACTGAGCAGTTACAACAACAGCCTCAGATGGGTATTGTCAATGTATGGTGTGGATGATAGGGTGGCTGGCTAGAGTGGAGTGATAGATTAGTACATGCATATTCACTGTCTCTGGTCTTGTTCTGGAATTATGATCTAGATCTTGTCATTTTTTTCACTTGGTGGTAATTGTCCAAAAGAAGAAACCTAACCAATATTATATCAAAAATCATAAAGTGTCTAGGAATATTTGGTGAACACAAGTGCCAGACAGACCTGGATTCCATTCTTGATTCCAGCATTTTCTACCTATGTGTCTTGGGAATTTTTGTGACTTTGAGTTTAATATTTCAGTCAGTGATCAAAATGTTATATTTATTATAGTGTTTTTGGTGGGAAATTAAAGAAATGGTGGTATATTTCTTGACACACAATGGTTAAATAAGCATTTATCCTTGTTCCTTTCCTGAAGAGAATGGAGTGGCCACTAGTATAGCATAGAGAATACTGACAGCTCATCAACTTGACTTCCAAGGACTGTCAGCAGCAGAAAACAGATAATCACACAAGAAAAAACATCAAATTTAGCCTTATCCATATGTCTATCATGCATACTAGCAGAAAAAATTCTAATCACTAGTCCAGAATTACTATGGATGAGAACCCCATTATTTCCAGTTAAGAGGCTTTCTCATGGGGTCAAGAGTTTATATTTGGCTCATGCCTCTCTTTTGAAGAGATCAGTTAGCAACAGATGAAATACAAGAATTTGAACATAGCCTCTGAAAGAAACCCAGGTGAATTACTGAGTCCTTGAATATCGTCACTTTGTCTGTGCCGCATCCTAGGGATTGAATGTCTGACACTCAATTCCTATAGATCAAGTCACTGGAAGGAATTATGAAACTACCACTAGATGAAGATTGTTATGACTGTAGGAAAGAACATTTAATGTTGAAGAGGAAATTTACAGAAACCAGAAAATAAATAATCTAAAAAATATAACATATTTCAGAAGCTAGCAATGCAGAATTATGAAACCATAATCTAGATACTCTTCAACTACCAAGGGCTGCTGGATATTATATGAAAGCTCAATTAGGCCACCAGGCCATCAGAGTGATTAGAACCTTTTATCAATATTTTACTGGAGCCTGAATGTAAGAAAGCTAAATTGTAATCTTTCTTTCTATTTACTCTAGACTGCACCACCTTGGAATGAGGAGAGCAGAAAACAAAGATTGGAGAGTAATCAGCCACTAACTCTTTTGTTAGGGTACCACATACACTGATTCAATCCATCACTAGATCTAATGTCTCTTGAATGCCAAGATTATATTTGTCTTATGTTTCTTTTATACAGTGAATACTAAATAAATGTATATGGAATGGATGGATAAATGAGTGGGTGAGTGAATGCTGTTACAAAAAGGAGAACAAATAAATTAGAAGACATACAATAAAAAGAAGTTAGGAACCAGGTTTAATTTCTTCCACTGAATTACACATGATGTTGAACAAGTCCTTTTTCTCTTCTACCCAATATTTTTATATACCATAAGATTATGTCACAGGCCCTGCTGCTTCAACTTCTATTGATCACTTAGTATGCTTCCTACTACCTTTGGTTAGTTTATCATTAGATTCTCCCTTGCTATATTCCCAGGCTGTTAAGTTGTTGGAGTTAGGCAACAGAGAATAGAATGAAGAATGGGGTAGACAAGTACATTTTTTATTTTTGTGAACCTGGTTGATGAAGGCCAGAATTGAAAAGTTTAGGGAAGTAAAAGGATATAACACTCTCAATTATAGACCAAGCAGAACTACCTTTATTGTAGGTGTTGCATGAATTGGTATTAAGCTCTTTGGATAAAAAGGCTGGACAATTTTCTTGCAAAAAGACCAACTTTCAGCTTATGTCTTTAAATGATTCTTTCTTTCCACTGGTCAAAAACAGACCTCTGATTCTTCTAGAATCAAAATTATTAGAACAAGAAAACAATATACTTATGTTTCCTAAGCAACTACAAAGTCATAATATCACATGTTATCATAATTTTACAATTTATTCATGTTTTAACAGTTAATGTATAATTAATGCATATATTTAATTATAAATTTGTATGACTTTGAAGAACTGCATACACTTGTGAAACCTCCACAATCAAGGTAACAAACATATCCTCCATATCCAATATCTTCATGCTTAAAAATAAGAAAACTGAGGTTTAGAGTGAAGATGTGGCTAGAATCATGATTCTAGAATTTATTAAGCCAGTAATAATGATATAAGGCTAATGTTAAATGTATTCCTGTTTTTCAGAGCTGCTTTTTCACTGTTCATCTAAATTTTTAAAATAAAATTTAAGTGCTTCATGACAAAAATATGAAAACTCAAATGTGCTCTATGTCATATCCAAATACATTTCAGATGCTGATATCTGAACTTGGGATCTTGGATAGCTTCAAATTTTTGATAACTCATAATGAGCCAATAATCTCTACATATTTGAGATTTCTTATAACCATGGCATTGATTAAGAGGATCAGAACTCTACAATTGGCTCTTTTTAAATTCAGGCCTGTACATGTCTGCTCACATCACATTCTAATAAAGAATACTCATGAGTATTTATAGACTTTCATACAATTGTGCAATCAAAATTGAATGCTGAACCTGTTATCACTAATCCTATTAAAATGTTTGTGCTTCATCAAGATGGCTTAGTTGTTCATTTTATTAACTTTATAATAACTAGAATGTATTCATTGAAATGTGATCCCTTTCAAATGTGTCAGAAAACATCAGTTCTCTGTTTAAAATCCTAAAAAATCTTCCTATCTTACTCAGAGCAAAAATTAGAGTATTATGACCTGTAAATATGCCCCTTTTCATGACTTTTTAGACCTTTCAAATTACTCCTTTTCACTCTTTTCTTTTCCAACCACAATGACATGCCTCCATAATGATCCTAGAAGGCAAGCAACAGGTTCCTGCACCAAGGTCTCTTACACTAATTGTTCTTCCTGTTGACATATTGTTCATCCAGATATTTGCATTGCTACATTTTTCAAGGTTTTGCTAAAAATGTCTCCTCTCAGGCCCAACCAAAGCACTTATTTAAAAATTGTGCCATTATCCTAAAAAGAAATACTCTCATTTCCCTCTTAATTTTTATAATTTTTATCTTAATTTTTAACATTTATTATTTGAGATAGTATTTATCCTACTGCTTTTTTCTTTTTATTTGAATGTAATTTCTATAATGACATTAGATTCTTGTCTATCTTTTTCATCACTATATCATCCATACCTAGAAATAGCTGATACACAGTAGGTGCTTGATATGTGTTTGTACAATGAATGAATCAATGAGTGATAAATATCACTTAAATCTGCAAATGGTAGTAGTCCATGTAGTATTTCTTTTTAAGTATAAAGAATAGGTCTTCTAAAGGCAGTTGAAAAGCTATTGACAGAATCCTAATTTTTATTTGTATAGAATGCTGTATTTATTTTTATTGGTATATTATAGTTATACATGAAAACAATATTTATTGTTATATATTTATACACTAGGAATGCATAATCTGTTCTGTTTCATTCCTACATACCTTTCCCATTATCCTCTTATTATAGTTTCTTGATCTCCTTTTTATTATTTTAATGTGGATCATATTGGAAAAGGCATACATTTACAGAGTGTGTGGTGGCCCCCTCTCACTTTTCTTTTCTACCCCTCCCAACAATGAGTGTCCAAGTTGACTGTGCTACATTCACACTTTTGCACATATTTGAATGTAATTTCTTCATTAATCAACCTCAGCTTTTTTTCTTTCCTACCCTTTCTTTCTAGCTTTCCTGAGATTTCCCCTCCATTATCTGGAGTCTTTCTGATATCACTAATACTCTCTAGTTTGGGCATATTAGAGAAGACATATGTCCCTTCTCTTTCTGTGCTTGGCTGATCTCACTTAACATAATGTTTTCCAGGTCTTTCCATCTTCTTGTGAATGACGTTACTTTGTTCTTTTCTTAATGCTGAGTAGAATTCCATTGTGTGTATTTCCCATAAATTTGCAATCCATACATCTACTGATGGAGAACAAGGTTAGTTTCATATTGTGGCTATTGAAAATTGTGCTACTATGAACATGGGTATGATTATGTTACTGTAATTCTGTGATTTCAACCCCTTTGGAAAGATACCAAGGAGTGGTATAGTCATATCATATAGTGGATCCATTCCCAGTTTTCTAAGAAATCTCCACACTGATCTCCATAGTGGCTGAACTAGTTTGCACTCCCACCAACAGTGTAAGAGTTCCTCATTCCCCACCTCCGTGCCAGCATTTGTTGTTATTTGACTTCTTTATGCTTGCCACTCTGATTGGGGTTAAATGGAATCTCAACATAGTTTTGATTTGCATCTCCCTGATGACTAATAAAGTTGAACTTTTTTTCATGTATCTAATTGTCCATTTGTATTTTTTCTTTTGTGAAGTGTCTATTCAATTCAGTTACCATTTTTTTTTTGGTTATTTTGCTAGTGCAGAGTTTTGTGAGCTCTTTGTATTTTAAGAATATTAGCCCTCTATCAGAGTGGTGGCTGATCAAGATCTTCTCCCATTATGCAGAATTTCTCTTTAGGTTCTTGATGGTTTCCTTTCATGAGGAGAAACTTTTGAGTTTGATGCTATCCCACTTATTAATTCTTGTTTTAATTTCCTACCCTTTGGAGGTCGATGCCTATTTGTTGGAGTGTTGAGCCTCTATGCCCTCCTCTGATAACTTCAGTCTCTGGTCTAATTTCTGAGTCTTTGATCCATCTTGAGTTGATTCCTGGGCAGGTGAGAGATAAGGATTTAGTTCCATCTTCTACAAATGGATACCCAGTTCTCGACCAGCACGATTTGTTGAAGACTGTCGTTTTTTTCTCCAGCTTATGAGTTTGGTCCCTTTGTCAAAGATCAATTAACTATAAGTGTGTAGGCTTGTTTCTGTATCTTCTATTCTGTTCCATTGGTCTGTGTGCCTGTTGTTGTGCCAACACCATGCTGTTTTTTTTTTTTATTACTACTGTTCTGTAGTATAATTTGAAGTCAAGGATTGTGATGTTTCTTGCATGGTTCTTATTGCTGAGAATTTCTTTGGATATTCTGGGTATTTTCTTTCTCCATATAAAATTTATGACTGATTTTTCTAGGTTTATGAAGAATGTCGTTTGTATTTTGAAAGGAATTGCATTGAATCTATAGATCACATTTGGCAATGGAGATCTTTCCATCTTCCAAGGTTTTCTCCAATTTATTTCTTTAATGTTTTAAATTTTTATTGTAGATTTCTTTTACATCTTTGTTTAGGTTTATTCCTAGTTATTTTATTGGTTTCCAAGTTATTGTGAATGGGATAGTTGTCTTTATTTCTCTCATTATTGATTCATTGTTGGCATACAGAAAATCAACTGATTTATTTAGTTTGATTTTGTATCATGCAACTTTGCTGAATTGGTTAATCAGCTCCAGCTCCAATAGTCTTTTGGTTGAGTTCTTTGGGTATTCTAGATAAAGGATCATGTCATCTGCAAACAAGAATAATTTTAATTCCTATCTTCCTATATGAATTCCTTTGATATCCTTTTCTTATCTTACGGCTGTGGCAAGAGTCTTGAAGACTATACTGAAAAGAAGTGATGATAGTAGGGATCATTGACTTGTTCCTGATTTTAGAGGAAATTCTTGCAGTTTATTCTCATTTAATCTGGTGTTGGCTTTGAATTTATTGTATATTGCCTTAATAATGTTAAAATATGTTTCTTCTATTCCAATTTTCTGCAGGGTTTTTAGCATGAATGAGTGTTGTATTTTGTCAAATGCTTTTTCAGCATTTATTGATATGATCATGTGGGTTTTATTCTCACTTATATTTATGTGGTGAGTAACATGTATTGATTTCTATATGTTGAATAAGCTTTGCTTTTCTGGGATGAAACCAACTTGGTCATGGTGTAAAATTCCTTTCATATGGTTTTGGATACATATAGCTAGTATTTTATTTAGAATTTTTGCATTTATGTTTTTATCAAGGCTATTGATATGTAATTTTCTTTACTTGAGGTATCTTTATTTGGTTTTAGTATTAATGTGATACTGGCCTCATAGAAGGAATTTGTGAGAATTATATCTCTTTCAATTTCCTGGAACAAGTTGTGAAGTACTGGATTATTTCTTCACTAAAGGCTTTGTAAAATTCAACTGGAAACTCATCAGAGTCTGGGCTTTTCTTTGGTTGCAGAAAATTTATTGCTGTTTCTATTTGTTTGATTGCTATCAGTTGGTTTATGCTTGCTATATCTTCTTGGTTCAGTTTAGGTAGGTTATATGTGCTTAGAAATCTATTGATTTCTTCAATGTTTTTCATACTTATGGAGTATTTAAAAATAGTTTCTGATAATCCTTTGAATTTTTCCACTGTCTGTGGTGATGTCTTTATCATTTTTGATTTTAATGATTTGAGTAGATTCTCTCTTCCTTTTGATTATGTTGATCAGGGGTTTATCAATCTTATTAATTTTTTCAAGAACAAGCTTTCTATTTTGTTGATTATTTGAATTGTTTTTTATTCTCTTTTTCATTTATTTCTGCTCTGATTTTAATTATCTTCTGCCTTCTGCTGGCTCTGGGATTAGACTATTGCAGTTTTTCTAGGTCATTGAGATGTGTCATTGTGTTGTTTATTTGGCAACTCTATGTTCTTCTTATGTGGGCACTCAGTGCTATAAAATTTCCTCTTAACACAGCCTTCAAAGTGTCCCATAGATTTTGGTATGTTGTGTCTTTATTTTCATTTAATTCCAGGAATTTCTTTATTTCTCCTTTTACTTATGAACTTACCCACTCATCATTCAATAGTGTATCATTCGGTCTCCATGTATTTAAATAGTTTCTTTTGGTCTTCTTGTTGTTGATTTCTACTTTCATTCCATTGTGGTCTGAAAAGATGCAGGGAATTATATAATATATTTGAATTTGCTGGTGCTTGCTTTGTGGACCAGGATGTGATCTATTTTGGAGAAGGTTCCATGGACTGCTGAGAAGAATGTGTATTCTGCTGTTCCTGGTTAAAATATTTTGTAAATGTCTATTGGGTATATTTGGTTTATAGTTTTCTTTAGTTCCAAAGAGTATTTACTCATTTTCCTTGAAGATCGATCTAGTGGTGTGAGAGGTGTGTTGAAGTTTCCCGGTATTATTGAGGTTTATTTGAGATATGATGTCCTGAAGGGTTTGTTTTACAAATATGTGTGCACCCATATTTGTGGTATAAACATTTGCTATCAATATATCTTCTTGATGGTTGTTTCTTTCAATAAAAGGAAGTTCCCTGCTTTGTCTCTTCTGATGTGTTTTAGCTTAAACTCTGTTTTGTTGGATATTAGCATGCTACTCCTGCCCATTTTTGGTCTCCATCAGCATGATATATCTTTTTCCATTCTTTTACTTTCAGTCTATGAATGTCTTTGGCTATAAGGTGAGTTTCTTGCAAACAGCATATATATTTGGATTATGTTCTTTTTAATCTACACTGCCAATCTATGTCTTTTAATTGGTCAGTTTAGTCATTTGACATTCAGTTCTTTATTGAAATATGATTTTTTCTTGTCATTTTGTGTTCTATCTTGTTTGATATAATATTATTTTTTCTTTGCTTGGTTGCCCTGATGATCAACTTCATCTCATCTTTGGTTCTAAAATTTGCTTCTTTTTTCTTCTTTATGCTTTATTTCTTTAAGTCTTTTTTGTAGTGTTGGCTTTGTATTAATGATTTTTTTGAGATTTTGCTTATCTTGAAACACGTTTGTTTATCCATCAAATTTCAGTAATAATATTGATGGATATAGCAGTTTTAGTTGGAAGTTGTTTCCTTCCAGGTTCTGGATTACATCATACCAGTCTCTCCTGGCATTCATGACTTGGGGTGTAAAGTCTGGGGTAAGTTTTATTATTTTGCACCTGTATGCCACGCTTTTTTGTTCTCACTACTTTTAAAATTCTTTCCTTAGCCTCTGTGTTGGTCATTTTGATTTTTACATGGTGTGACGAGTTCCTTCTTTGATCATTTCTTAATGGTGTTCTATATGTCTCCTGTACGTGTATGTCTAAGTCACTTTCCACGTTTGGAAAATTATCTGAAATTATTTCTCTGAAGAGATAAGAATACCCTTGGTCTGTATCTCTATCCCTTCTTCAATGTCTTTTTTCCATAAGTTAGGATGTTTCATGTTGTCCCGTAATTGTTGGATGTTTAGGTTTTGTTGCTATAATGACTTCTGTATGCTGTGGACTGTGCTATCCATTTTGAATAAACTGTCTTCTAACAGTGATATTCTGTTTTCCATTTCATCGAATTTTCCAGAATTTCTGTTTATTGCTGTCTTTATTTCATTTATTGACTCATTTTATTCCAGACCTCTTTCTGATTCTTTCTTTCTTTCTTTCTTTTTTTTTTTTTTTTTTTACAGGTGTGGGGATGGAACCGAGAGGTATTTGACCTCCAAGATACACCCTCTGCCCATTTTTATTATTTATTTTGAAACAGGGTCACACTGAGTTGCAGAGGGCCTCACTAAGTAAGTAGCTGAGTCTGTCCATGAACCGCGATCCTCTGGTCTCAGCGTCCCAAATGCTGGGATTACAAGCGTGTGCCACTACGCCAGGCTTTCTGATTCTTTCTTAATGTCTCCATTTCTTCTTTCACTTCATGTACACTTGCTGTTAAGGCCTTTCTTCATACTGAAGATCAGGATTTGTAATTCTCATTCTTGCATTTCTTGTAGGTCAGTATTTGTGATTCCCCTTATGACCTCACTTTTCCTAGTTCTCATATTTTCATGGTACTTGGAATTATTTTTCTGATGTCTTGACATCTTTTTTACATGTGACTCTGTGAGTAATCTGTCTGATGCAATCTTAGCAATAGGAATTTAGAGGTGTCAGCAGGTCCATGCATGGGTAAGCAGTGATTTTTCAATGGTGAGGGTGGGGAAGGGGAGAGAAGCTGGGGTGATGAGTACAGAAGTCAGATAAAAAGAGGATATGATTAAGTTGAGTAATAATTTAAGTATAATAAGGTAATATCTAGTTGAGAAAGAGAGAAGTTTAGATAGGATTTTTGTAGTTATGGTATTTAGGTATGAAGATATGAAATAATTTGAATATAATACAAAGAGATACAGTAAGAAAAAAAGTTTTGAGAGTAAAGAGTAGGTAGGCTACAGTGGGGAAATTTGAAAAAGGAATGAGTGAAGGGGCCAACAAAAATACATAAAGTAACAAAACAAATTACAAAAACTAACAATTATAATTCAATGACAAAAAAAACAACCAAAAGAAAAAAAGGAATTTAAAAAATGAAGAACACAAATAAAAAAAGAAAAAGAAAAAACCTAGTGATAGTATGAGAGATAAGAAAACAACCTCCTCCTGGGCACAGTGGCATACGCCTGTCATCCCCGTGCTTGGGAGGCTGATACAGGAGGATCACACAGGTTCGAAGCCAGCCTCAGCTACTGAGTGAGGCTCTTAGCAACTTAGAGATCCTGTTTCCAAATAAAATATAAAATAGGTCTGGCCATATACCCCAGAAGTAGAAAGCCCCTGGGTTCCACCCTCAGTATCACAAATAAAAACCTCCCCAAAAAAGCAGTCCTGATAATTTACATATATATGGCTCTGGCTGGAGGCTGTGTAATGCCTGTATATCTGTTGACTGTGAAAGATCCTGGAGTATATTCCAATGTCTCTCATTTGGTGTGTATCCTATTGTTAGCTTTTGAACTCATGTTTAGGTGCCAGGACATTAGTGTCACCGTTAATGATTTCTGTGTAAGCCCTCCTGCCCTGGGATCCATGCTCTCTGGCCCTTGCTCTGTGATAGTAGACCTTGTCCTCTGTACCTCTTCACCCTGGGCCTGCACCTCCTTACCCGCACTGGCAAAGAGAGTCCAGTGTAGTCTTGGAGTGACCCCCTGTGACTTCATGCAGGCAGCACACTTTGAGCACTATGAGCCCTTCCTGTTTCTCTGGAGATTCTAACTGGAATACTGCCAGGATGGGCCACCAGGTCCCAGCCCACTGGGGTCCCACGGCTGCTCTGGGTAGTGCTCTTGGCTGAGTAAGGAGACCCAGTTTGCCATTTATATATATTTTTTTAACTTTTTATAGGTGCATTGTATTCACACATCTTAATGGAGTAAAAGATGGTACAGGCATACATGTACACATCACTCATTTAGCCCTCCCCAAATTACCACTCAATTCCCTCCCCCTTTCTCATTCTTCTATTTGGCTTAATGATTGACTTTGATATGTTTGTTAATGTGCATCATGTATATTAGGGAATTTCCCTCTTCTTCCTTTTCATTCCCCTCAGTTAGGCCACTTTTTTGGCCATCTATGATTTCTCCTTCTTTATCTACAATTCTGCCATTTATATTTCTTTTTTGAGATGTGTTTATTTTTTCTTTTGGTGCTGTTTTTTGAGTTCTTTGTATATTCTAGATATTAATTCTCTGTCAGAGGAATAACTGGCAAATATTTTCTCTCATTCTGTATGCTGTCTCTTCATGCTTATAATAAAATTATTTTCTGTGCATTTTTTTAAATTTAACGCCTTTACATTCATTACTACTTGTTTTTTTTTTTCCTGAGTGTTAGTGGCCTAATTGAGGAAATAAATGTCTGCAGCTATATGATAGTGTGCTTATTCCATCTCTTTTTCTATAAGTTGCAGATTTTATGGTCTAATTCCTAGATCTTTGATCCATTTTTAGTTATCTTTTATGCAGGATAAAAGGTAATTGGTTTAGTTTCATTTTTCTAAAGATGGATGTTATGTTTTTCTAGCACCATATGCCCCAAAGTATATCTTTTCTCCAACACAAATTTTAATACCTTTGTCAGATATCAGATGACTGTATCTGGATTGGTTTGCTTCTGTGTTTTCTAGTGAATTTCATATGTCTACATGTCAGTTTTCATACCACAACCATGCATCTTTTGTTACTATAGATCTATAGTATTTTTTATTTTGCAAATTTTGATGCATCTAGAATTTCTCAGAAATGTTTTGGCTTTCTGAGTACTTTATACTTTTATATAAATTTTAAGGCTGTCCTTTGTAGTTCTGTGAAGAATATTATTAGTTTCTTAATGGAGCTTGCACTGAATCACATATGGCTTTTGGTAATATAAAAATATTAGTAATATCAATCCTGTCTATCCAATAACATAGAAGATCTTTCCATCTTTCGGTGTCTCTTATTTTTTCTCATTAATATTCAGTAATTTTTAATGTAGAGATCTTTTATACCTTGTTTAAATTTATTTCTAGGTATTTTGAGGCTATTGTAAGTGGAATTATTTTCCTGATTTCTTTTTTAATATATTCAAAATTAATGTATATAAAAGCTATCAGTTTTTGTATGTTAATTTTGTATCTTGCTACAATGATGTTTTTCAGTTCTAGAAGTATTCTAGTGGAGTTTTATGGGGTCTTTTAAGTATAGGATTATCTGTAAATATTATTAATTAGATTTTTTTCCTTTATTAATTGTATCCTTATTTTTCTTTCTTGCCTCAACTTCTGTCTTACACAATCCGAAGACTTACTTTATTTATACTAGGTTACTTCCAGTATACTATGGTAAGAAGAAACATGGAGTTTAGGGCCACCAAGAACTTAATGCAGTTTGATCCATTGTCCAATATTAAGCCAGAAAAATAGAAAATTGGGGCAAAGTCAGCCGTAGGGTCTCCAGGAAATACTGGGCTTAAAGATCCAAAGTGAGAGCTTTAAGATTTGGGGAAAACAGGTGTGGTGGTTCACATTTGTAATCCCAGAATTCAGGAGGCAGAGACAGAGGATCGTGGCTCTTGGACAGCCTCAGCTACTTAGCGAGACCCTTCCCAGCTCAGTGAGATTCTGTTTCAAAAATGGAAAGACTAAAAAATAGAGCTAGTGGTGAAGCTCAGAGGTACAACATCCCTCAGTTCCACCCCCAGTACAAAAAAGGAAAAAAAAATATTTTGGGAAAAAGTTAAGTGAGACATCTTGACAACCAAGGAATCCCATAAATACTGACTAGGAATTTCATTTGGCTAAACTCTCAAGGCACAGCTGTACATGGCCAGCTTCAGGGGAAGCTGCAACTGGGACTTGCCTCTAAATATCCTCTGGTAATTTGATGACTTATGTGGTTTTTAGACTATCCAACCTCTTTGATATAATCAATGACTCATAGGCTTAAAAATCTGGAAAGCTCCTCTAAGATTATCTAGTCTAATAATCTTATCTGATAAAGAATGGACTGTGTCCCAGCAAGGGAAAAGTCCATATCCTAAGGTTATTAAGCCAGGGAAAGGCAATGTTATGATTAAAGTTATACTTGATCTCTTTCACACGCACCCTCTCCTCAAATGTCCTTTCCACTAGTATCATAGGAACTCAGGGCTAAAAGTGACAGGTTAATCAAGCCTAGCATCTCCATGTCCATTTCATGTTTGAATCTCCATGAACAATATTTCCACCTCCTGGTAAAAAAAATAGTGAGTGATGGGAAATTATTTGATCTCAAGATAGCCCATTCTTGCTATATGCAGCTGTGGAAGTTATAAAAATTTATATTTTGATTTTTATCAATTAAAATATGGCTGTGACTTCTACTTGGAGGTTTCCATTACATTTGTGAGGCTTCACATGGATACATCTTCTCCTTTTGCAATAGGACAACTCTTCAAAGGTCTAAGAGTAACATCATTTTCCTCTCAAGGATTTTATGATTCAGTCTAAGAAGCTTTTCCTTTTAAAGTTTTTATAAGACCTGAGTTCCAGATTAATCCCTAATATGCCTTCTGGATATTATCTATTTTTTCAGATTCTCTGTTAAAGTAGAGGGCTAGTCCTATATCTGGGCACAGTTCTTTATGTGAGTTTAAATGAGGCAAAGGACTTCCCTACATCTATCTTCTTCATTTCTACTAAAAATAAGTTTGAGATTATCTTGTCTTTGAAGGAAGCCCAAGCTCACTCTCTATGCATGATCACCTAAAACTTTTCATAAGGATTTCTATGACTTCTAGTTTCCATTGGACAAATATAGAGCTTGGAAGTCAATAAAAGCTGATAAGACTATTCTTTGATCCATTAGAAAATTGAAGACACAGGAGAAACTGCTGTACCTAAAATTAGACAAGCAGGAGAAAGAAACACAGTTTTCCAGAGCAAAATTCCAGGAGAAAAAACATCCATGTGAACCAGTAACTTAATCTATAATAAATTATTGAAAGCTGATTGAGAGAAGCTTTAATATTAAAAACTTTAGGGAATCAAGTCTTAACAGATTCCTACATTTTCCGCAAGGAGAGCTATTTTAGTAGAGCTAAACTGAATTAAGGGAAAGAAAGTACTCAACTCAACTCTCTGGCCTTCCATGTGGATGAAAGGAAAAATTCTCAACTCAATCTCTCTCTATTCTTTCATGTCATGAAAGAAAAAAATGTTATTCCATCCCCATATACCTTTCCCGATTGCCTACACGCTGAAGGGTAGACTGGGAAGTATTCTTGAAAGTCATAGCCCAGCAGCACAGAGTCACTAAAAATCTGAAATGTTCTTAAACAATTTTAGAATGCTTTGTCTTCACCCACTCCTTTCACCAACATCATCATGGTTTCTGTATAATGACAAGGAATTAATGCAAGCAGAATAAGATTTCTATATATCTTACCTTATTTTAAAAGAAGTACATAAAGAAACTCAAAGACAAAAGGAGAAAATAAAACAAGGCTATCAAAGGAAATTTTAGGCTGACACAGCTGTAGCAAAGAGTAAACACAGTCAAACATTTTAGCTAGATTAACATAGAACCTCACACTAATGGCCTATTTACCTCAGTATTTTTTATTCAGTACATCTTGTGTATCCTTCAACAAAAGTTATAAGACATATCACATTTTAAATACACAGTTTGAAGAAACAGAGAAAGTATGAGAATCAATTTTGAACAATAAGAATAATTTTGGAAGTATTACAATATCTAACTTCAAGTTTTACTATAGAGCTAGTGTAAAAAAAATACCAGCATGACATTGGCCTAAAATGGACATATAGACCAATGGAATAGAATAGCAGATACAGAGATAAATCCACACAATTATAGCTACTGATACTTGACAAAGATTTAAAAAACATATATAAGAGAAAAGGTAGCTTTTTCAATACACGGTGCTAGGAAAATTGAATATATAGATGTTGGAAAAATGAAAATATATTCCTATCTCTCAGCCTGAAAATGTCAACTAAAAGTGGATCAAATATCTAGAAATTAGGCCCAAACATTTGCAATTACTATAAGAAAATATAGGAAGAACTTAGCAACATATATGCCCTAGCAGAGACTTCCTCTAAAAGACACCTACAACTAAGAAAATAAAATTGAGAATCAAATGGAATGACATAAAATTAAAAAGATTCTGTACATCAAAGGAAATAATCAAGAGTATGAAGAGAGAGCCCACTGAATGGAAGATTTTGAAAGCTACTTCTCTGTTATAGAACTAATATCCACAAATATAAAGAACTCAAAAAATTAACACCAAAAATTAACAAAATCAATAACTGGCCAATTAAACTAAATAAATACTTCTCCAAAGAAGAAATATGAATTTCCAACAAATATATAAAATGTTCAACATCCCAAGTTTTCAGGGAAATGCAAATCACAGCTACACTGAAATTTTATTAACTCCAGTTAAATTGCAATAATAAAAATATAAACAATAAGAAATATGAGTGAGAATATGGAGAAAAATGAATGCTTATACATTGTTGGTGGAATTGTAAATTAGCATCACCATTACAGAGATCAGTATGGAAGTCCCTCAAAAGTCTAGGAATGAAACAACCATATGGCCCAACTGTAATACTTGATATCTTGCCAAAATATTACGGTCAGAATACTGTATTGATATATGCATAGCCATGTTTATTCTAGCAAAATTTACAATAGGCACATTATAGAACGAATCTAGGTCTCCATAAGAAAATAAATAGTTAAAGAAGATGTTGTATCTTCACACAATAGAGTTGAACTGAGCCATAAAAAAGAATACAGAGTTAGATCATTTGCAAAGAAATGGATGGTACTATGGAACATTATACTAAGTCAGATCAGCCAGACTCAGAAAATCAGAGGCCACATGTTTTCTCTCATATGTATAAACTAGATATAAAAAAGAAAATTGATTTTGTGAAGATAAGTAGAAAGGCCAGCAGAATAGTGAAAGGGGACTTGGGACAGAGTGGGCAAAGGAATGAGAAGATACAAAAAACAAACCGAATCAAACAATGCTATGTCCATATATGAATGTATCACCATGAATCTCACTATGCTGTTCAGAGAGGGAGAAAAAGAGGGGAAAGGGAGGTATAGGGAAGAAAAGAGACCAAATAATTCTATGTGCACATATGAATGTAGCCTTATGAATCTCACTACCATCTATAATTGCAATGCAATAAATATATAAAATAATAAATAAATAAGCCTGTGTAAAAAAGAGGCCGAGTCAATAATAATCTTCTAAAAGAAAAGTAATCAACTATGACCTTACTGTTCAAGTCTAACTATTATGTAAATATATTTTTTACAGAAAATAGAAAAAGAGGAAATATATCGTAACCTATTATAGGAGGCTAGCATTCTTCTAACATCAACACAAAGATATTATAAGAAAGGAAAATTAAAGACCAATATTTTTATAGCATAGATGTAAAAATCTTAAAATACTAGCATAGTAAATTAAAAAATGTATGGAAAGAACTATACACCATGACTAATGGGAACTATTACATTCATCCAAGATTTAAAAATTTGAAAGTCAGTTAAAATCAACCAACTTTACACATCAACGGACTAAAGAAGAAAACACACATGAACATAGAAATTGAGTCAGAAAAACTTTGACAAAATCCAATACTCATTCTTGGTGACACTGTTGAGCAAATTAGCAATAGAACATAATTTGTTCAAGTTGATTAAAAAATAGGTATAAGAAATCTATGACTCATAGAAACTAAATTGAAAAACTAGTTACTTTTCTGATAAGAACAGAAAAATTCTGGCCAGTATTTGGGAAAGGCAGACAGATCCAATCCAGTCCACCTTGAATTTTTGAAGAAATCTCCCCAATAGTAGACTGCTCCCGCCGCAGATGTGTAGGAATTCTGAACAACATACTATGTAAGAAAAATGTCTGGGGCAAGTCAGAGGGAGCCCCACCATATTGCTGGGCCGGCTCAGTGCCCCGAGTGTCCCAGGAGACCTCAGCTCATGGCCGCCGCACTCATCTGTGCTGCGCTGGGGACCAGGGTGTGCTTGAAGCAGCAGATCCCCCGCGTCATGGTGAGCCTGCAAGCCTCCAATTTCAGTGGGGAGATAAAATACATTGCTGCTAGGGAATTGGGCTCCCAGCTTCTAAAAATGGCACATGCTATTTTCTCCTACTTAAAGAAAAAAAAATTATATATATATATATATATATATATATATATATATATATGGCGGAAAAAATGGGAACCTCTGTAAATGTCCTGTCCAGAGTGACAGGGACCAGAGCCCGCCACATGGCGAGGCCGGGTCTGGAGCCAGCGAGGCCAGACATGGAGCCTGCCATGGGGTGAGGCCTAGTCTGGAGCCAATATAAAATGTATAATACAAGAAAAAAAAGAACAGAAAAATTAAAAGATGTTTCTTTTCATTACTTCTATTCAACATGTTTCTGAAAATCTTAACTAATGCACTAAGACAAGAAAAATACATACATATTGGGGAGGAAAAATAAACTGTATTTATTGACAGATGGCATCATTGTAGAAATTTCTAAAATATAAAAAAATCAAATTAACAAACAACTACAGCATAACTTTATAATATAATGTTAATATACAGAAGTCAATTTCTCTCTGACATCCCTCCAATGAAAACATGAAATCTAAAAATAAAAAGAAGCATGCTATTGAACTGTTTAGCTTTAAGCATTTTGTTTTGCAGCACAGTGGAGGGAGGAATTGCACTTGTTCTTGTTTCTTTACTTTCATTCATCTGGTGCCAATTACTCTCAGTCTTTTGATTCACTGCAATAGTTTAGAGTTTATTCTGGCCAGTTTTACAAACTCACTCTGGGATAATATGCATTGACTCTATTCTAAATACCCCAAGAAGTAAGGATACTCCAACATTCCTTAGTAATTTCTAAATCATTTATTTCTGTTTGCTACAGAAACTCTCAGAACACAGTCAGTGGAAACTTATTGTAAGTTCTGGTTCTAATTTTAGAGGCAGTTCAATTTTTCTAGAATTTCAGGAGCTATGTGGCACAGTCTCATGATTTTGGGCAGAAAGTTCTTTCTTAAGTGATCTGTAAATATTTGCTCACAAGAAAGTCTTTGGTTTAGAAATCAGACATATTTGAGTGTGAACCACACTTGTTTAATAGTTGTGTATTCTTAGGCAATTTATTTAACTTCTCTGAGCATCAGTTTTCTGTTCTGCATAATTCTTCCTGAGAGAACTAAAATAAGGAGTCAATAAGACATGAGATATAAAATGCCTAACACTTTACAAATCATATGGTAATTTCCAACTTAATAGATTAGCTCTATTATGTTTTTAGCATTGTGTTAAGAACTAGGGAAGTCCCTGTATTACCAAGAGCCCAGGGCACCTGGGTCCTGAGTGTTCTCACTCTATAGATCTTAAGACTGGACCATGGAGACTGTGATGAGAAGAGTTAAAACCTGGAACAATAACCCCCACAAACTGTTCTACTACAGTGTTGGCCAAAATAGGTTCAATCTGGCAGACAGATATGTTTTTATATAAGGAGTTAGTTCATAAATGTCCCAATGGGATGTGTACCATTCAACATCAGTTTCCCAGGAACAAAAGCAGCCTCAATTTGAAGGGTTCAAAATTTCTCTGTGTAAACACTTCCATGACTGAACATGCAGTTAGGAAGAGAGAGCATAATTGGTTCTCTTCACTCAGTATGAGCTAGCTATAGCACGCCATGAAATAAGGAAGAGACACTAAGACGTAGCTCAAAAATATGAAAATAGGTTGTAACAGGGTCTTGAGATGGGTTCTAAATCAGCAATGAAAAGACTCACATTGAAATTTCAAGAAGGTGCTGATACAAGCTTAGGTCAGGATTAATCCAGACGCAGCTCAGTCTGCAGTGAGCATCAAAGGAACCACAATTGTGGTGGGAAGAGCCACCCTATCTGACCTTATAGTTCTCTGATATAGTGGTTCTCAAAATATAGCCCCCAGTAGCAGCATCAGCATTTCCTAGAAACTTACAAGAAATATACATATATTAGCCTCACTCTAGACCTACTCACTAGAAACCCTAGGGGTGAGACCTGGCAACTTATGGTTTATCAAGCTTTCTAGGTGTTTCTGAGGCCTACTGTAGTGGTATAACTCTCACAATAACCACAAGCCTATTTTTTTATGACTAAGTCAGGCCAAGTCCATGTTTTAGAATCTTTAAGAGTAAAACCTCAGTCTGCAAAAATGACCAAGCTAATTTGGGAAAAAGTCATATCTATAAACTGGAGGCAGAGAAGTAGCCCCAACCAGGCAAAGATATTGGACCTTTCTTTAAACTTCAGTAGGTTTTATCATAAAATGAATGATCAAACTGGAAATCATGGCACATACCTGTAATCCCAAGTACTTGGGAGGCTGATACAGGATGATCATAAATCCAAGGCCAGCATTGACTTCTTAGCAAGACCCTGCCTCAAAATAAAAATAAAAGTCTGAGTATGTAGCTTGGGGTAAAGTACCCTATAGTATCACAAAGGACTAAGAGGTGGATGAAGAGGGGAGGAGGAGGGAGGGAGGAGGAGGAGGAGGAGGAGGAGGAGAAGGAAGAAGAAGAAGAAGAAGAAGAAGTAGAAGAAGAAGAAGAAGAAGAAGAAGAAGAAGAAGAAGAAGAAGAAGAAGGAGGAGGAGGAGGAGGAGGAGGAGGAGGAGGAGGAGGAGGAGAAGGAAGAAGAAGAAGAAGAAGAAGAAGAAGAAGAAGAAGAAGAAGAAGAAGAAGAAGAAGAAGAAGAAGGAGGAGGAGGAGGAGGAGGAGGAGGAGGAGGAGGAGGAGGAGAAGGAGGAGAAGGAGAAGGAGAAGAAGAAGAAGAAGAAGAAGAAGGAGGAGGAGGAGGAGGAGGAGGAGGAGGAGGAGGAGGAGGAGGAGGAGGAGGAGGAGGAGGAGAAGGAGAAGTTTACCATAAATGTGAGGAGGAGAATATGTCCACCATAAATATTTAAGTTTGTTTTAAGTTTGGTTTTATTTCTAGGTGCTCTATCTATTTACATTAATTGGTGTGTCAGTTTCTATGCCAAAACATACCAGTTTATATTACAATATTTTTGTACCATATTTTGAAATCTGGAAGTGTGATGCCTATTGTCCTGTTCTTATCTGCAGTTACTTTAGTCATTCAGAGTTTGGAGAATCTATGCACATTTTAGAATTTTTCTTTCTGTTTCTCTAAAAACTGACATTATATCCAACTAAAGTTGAAGAGTTAGGAATTTAATTTCATTTTTCTACAGATTGATAACCAATTTTTCCAATATCATTTGTTATAAAGGCCATAATTTCTCCAATGTATGTGTTTGGTTCCCTTGTTGAAAATCAATTGAGTATAAATGTATAGATTTGTTTCTATACATTCTATTTTGTTCCATTGGCTGTGTTTATTTTTATGCCAATACCATGATGTTTTTATTACTAAGGCTCTAAAGCATTAAATGAAATCAGAAATTCGGATGCCTCCTGCATGGTTCATAGTGCTGAGAATTGCTTCAGCTATTTTGTGTCTTTTTTTTCTCTATATAAAATTTAAGATGGATTTTTGAGGTCTGTTAAAAATTACATTGATATCTTGATAGTGACTGCATTGATTCTGTAGACCACTTTTTGATAATATTTATTCTGCCATTCCAAGAGTGCAAGGGAAATCTTTCCATCTTCTAAGATCATCTTCAATTTCTTTCTTTAGTGTTTTGTTTTATACAGTTTCCTTTAATCAAAGGAAATCAGCAGGAGTCTAAAGAAAGTTTCCTTTCATCACAGGAAACCATCAAGAGTCTAAAGAAAGAGCCTACAAAATGGGAGATTTTTGCCAGCTATTTCTCTGATAGAGTACTAATATCTAGAATATACAAAGAACTTAAAAGAACACTAAGAAATCAAAGAATTCAATGAAAAATGAGACAAACTATATAGACACTTCACAGAAGAAGAGATACAAATAAATATATTGAGAAAATGCTGAACATCATTAGCAATCAGGGAAATGCAAATCAAAACTACACCGAGATTTCATCTAACCCCAATCAGAATGGCAATCATGAAGAAGTTAAACAACAATAAATTCTGGTGAGGATATAGAGAAATAGAAACTCTTCTCCCTGAAGGTGAGATTTCAAACTAGTGCAGTCACTATATATATCAGTATAGAGATTCCTCAGAAAATTAGGAACAAACCCACCATATGATAAATTATATCACTCCTATATCTTTCCATAGCAACTGAAATCAGAATATTATAGAAATATATGATATGTATGTTTATTGTACCATGATTCATCATAATAGCCAAATTATGAAACTAACATAGGTGTCCATCCACACATGAATTAACTGCAAAATAATTGGTTATACACACAATACAATACTACTCAGTAATGAAGAACAAAATTATATCATCTGAAGAAAATATCATCTACAGAAAAATGTATGGGTCTGGGGAATATTATGTTAAGTGAGATTAGACAGTCACAAAATGTGAAGAGTCACATGTTTTTTCTCATATACAGGAGCTAGGCAGTAAGCAGGATACCATTGGGACTTCAATAAGAAAAGAAACTCCAGTGGAATGAGGGAGTTTGTCTAGGGGAGAGGGGAGAGAGAAAATGAATGAAGGAATCTCTTTTATTGGCATTATGTATATATTTGATAATACCAGTTCCGACCTCAATACCCTGTAAGGAAAAGGAAGAAAGTGGAGAGGAATCTGATGAAAGCCCACCAAGTGTTGTGTGCATATATGTCACTATCATTAAGAACTGCATTACGATGTGTGGCTATAATGCATCAATAAATGTATAAACATTCCCTTAAGATTTTTATAGGTATTACATTGAATGCGTAGACCACTTTGTGTAGCATAGACTATTAAATAATATTTATGTTTACAATCCGTGAACACAGAATGTCTTTTCATTTACTTGTATTCTTTTCAATTACTTTCATCAATATTTTGCAGTTTTTAGGGTGTATGTTTTTCAGCTCCTTTGTTATATTTACTCATAATTATTTTATTCTTTTCAATGTTAGTACAAATGGAATTCTTATATTGGTTTCCTTTTCAGAGAGTGCATTGTTACTGTAAAGAAATGCTGCTAATTTTGTTAACTTTGTATTCTGAAACTGCACTAAATGCATTTAGTTCTTACTGTTTTTTATTTAGTCCTTAGATTTTTTTTGTTTGTAAAGTTATATAATCTACAAACAGATAATTTACTTCTGTTCTGATCTCTTAAAAAAGAGGCAAGAATACCCTAAAGAAAAAATGATAGTCCACAGTAAATGGTGCTGGGAAATCTAGACATTGACATGGAAGGTAGTGAAATGAGACCCTTCCATTATACCATGTACAAAAATCAAGACAAATTAATTAAAGCTTTAAATGTAAGACCTGAAACTAAAGTAACGTGAAAGGAAAGCATAGAAAATGCTTTTCAGTATTAGAATTTGCACTTTTCTTGTATATGATGATACCAAAAGCACAGGCAACAAAAGTAAAAAAAGACAAATAGGGCTGCATCAAACTAAATGGCTTCTGCACTATGAAGAAAGCAATCTGAAGACTGAAAAGGTAACCTATGAAGTAGGAAAACATATTTGAAAATTATGCAATTGATAAAGGGTTAATATTAAAATATAAGGAAAATTTACAACTCAATAAAAAAGAGAGCAAATAACCTGACTTTTAAAATGGACAAAATATCTGAATAGCCATTTCTCTAAGAATATCTATTGAAAGATATTCAAATGAACACAGATATATAAAAGTGCTCAGAATCCTAAATTACCATGGAAATGAAAATAAAAACCACAATTACATATCACCTCACATTTGTTAGACTAACTTTTATCAAAAAAAGCCTAGGGTATAGCTCTATGGTCCTATGCTTGCCTAGACTTGCAACAGCCTGTGTTTTCTCTCTCTCTCTCTCTCTCTCTCTCTCTCTCTCTCTCTCTCTCTCTCTCTCTCTCACACACACACACACAAACACACACACACACACAGATAGCAAAGGTATAGGAAAAGGAGATTCTTGCACACTATTATTGGGAATGTTAATTAATCATCTATTAAAAAGTTCACCAAAACGTTAAATATAGAAAATATAGAATTATCATGTAATCCAGTAATCTCACTTTATGTATACATCACACTACAGTACAATTCCCATTGCAGCCAATAGAAAAGCCATGGAAGCAATATAAAAAGCCTATTTTCAGATGATAAAAGCAATTAATTATATTACTGGATCTTTAAAGAGAAGGAAGTCCAGTCATTTTTAATAATATGGATAAACTTTGAACATATTTTGCTATATATCACCTTTATATCAGGAATCTGAAATTGTCAGTCCCACAGAAACAGAGAATAGAATAGTGAGTGCCAGTGTTTGGGGGTTGGGAGAAATGGGGAGGTGTTTGTCAAAGAGTACATAGTTTAAGTACCCAATATGAGTACAGCTAGAGATCTCTACTTTCCTGTGTAGTGCACACAGTTAGCAGTACTTAAACATTTTCAGAAAAGCCAAATTTCATGTTAAAATTTTTCGTAACAAAAGAGAATAAAGGAAAAGTTTCATAGAAGGCATATGTGTTCTAGTAACCAGCTTTCCTGAAACCCAGTTCGGTAGCCTTTCTATTGTAACAAATAACAAATTTGGCATTGCCAAAGGATTGCCTTCTGTCTACTTCTCTCAAAGAAGTCTCACTTTCCTTAAATACACAATAATTTAAAGATTGAAAAAGGGAAAGGCAAGAATCCCATGGTCATCTGCATTTTTCAGACTCTGGAAGTGAAATCATTTTGGTTGTTGGAGGAATCAGGTTTCAAAAGGATCCAGGTTCGAAAAAAAAAAGAAAGAAAAAAAAACCAACACATGTAGAGCCACTTATAATTTCAGCATTTGGGAGGCTTAGACAGGAGGATCATAGACAGCCTCAGCTACTTAGTGAGACCATTTCAAAATAAAGAATAAAAAATAGGGCTGGGGCTATAGCTCAGAGGTAGAGTACCCCTGTGTTCCATCCCCAATACCACAAAAATAAAAAGTAAATGTGCCCCTAAAGAATGTTGCTACTCTTCTATTCTTCAAAGCACTTTTGTATGCCTTGGTTTACATGATTCTCACACTATCCCAGCGAAACAGCTTTATTATTCCAATTTATGAATAAAGTTAGTGTTGCACATGATAGCACACACCTGTAATCCTTATTTGGGAGGCTGAGATAAAAAAAATACAGGTTTGAGGTCAGCCTCAGCAATGGAGCAAGACCCTCAGCAATGTAGTGAAATTTTCAGCAACTTAGTGAGACCCTTCTTCAAAAAAATACTTAAAGTGTTGGGGGTGTGGCTTGGTGTTAGAATGCCCCTGGGTTTGCCGGGCGTGGTGGCGCACGCTTGTAATCCCCGCGCTTGGGAGGTAGAGACAGGAGGATGGCGCAGGTTCAAAGCCAGCCCCGCGCGCTGGCTTAGGAGACCCTGTTTCCAAATACAAATGTAAAAATAGGTCTGGGAGTGTAGCCCGGAGGTAGAAGGGCTTCCAGGAACCCCAGTACCACCAAAAAAAAATCCCTAATATCATAAAAATAAATACAGATACTGAGGTTCAGATATACCATATTAGTTTATTGGGGTCACATGGCTAAGAATTTGTAGCTTAACTGTTGGACTCTAAGGCTTATGTACTCATCACTGTCTTTCTTAGAGAAAACAGGGGAAATGAAATAATTTCATGGAGATTACCTGAAGCAATAAATATGATTACTTCATTTATTACCTTATGCTAATGCCTGGTGCTTGAATGTGTGATGCCATAAGCCAATTATTTAAACCAATACTTAAAACAGCCAATTACTTATAACAGTTGTTCTCAAGTGAAGTTGTGCCCCCTCAAACCAACATTATCATCATTACCCAGGGATTCATTAACAGTGTAAATTCCCTCTCTTTATCCCAGATGTGCTGAATCAGAATCTCTCAGAATAGGGCTCAGATATCCTTTCTAATATACTTTTATTGGTACATTGTAATTATACATCATAGTGAGGTTAAATGTGATACAAACATACATACACAGAGACCGTGGTAAAAATCCCTCAGGATCTCACTTTATGCCCCTCTTCCCATACATGTTAGTAAGATTGTTAGTGATATCTTTATATAACATTGTTATGACATAACTTTGTTTGATATGTGTAGGCTCAGCTATCTTTGTTTAACAAAATTTCCAGGGTATTCCAGTGAATCTTAAAATAACGAATGGAAATGGTAATTTCATCTGATTTCACCAAAAATGTACTTAATTATCAGTCCCAGTTCAACAACACAGATTCTAGTTTTTCCACATATAATGTGAAAAATGGCATAATTTTCTCCTTTTTGGGCTCATACTATAAAAGATCTAAACTATACACAATGAGGGAAGACAGACTGGCCATTTTTCTTGTCAGTAATGCTGCTGATTGAGACACAAAGCTCAAAAAATGGCTGAATATATCATGTCCAGGAAGTAAGTAACCTTGATAATTCCCAAATGATGATTACCTACACTATTTCCAATAGCACAGATACTCTGGTATCTTCTGAACAGTGCACATCAACTGCCAAATCCCTGCCCATACCTAATCAATTGTTCAACTCCAGAGTGCAATATTATACCCTTCTTGTGTTATGTTTCCTGTCTAAATCATAACTCATTATGAAATTGTTTCTAAAGCCTAGCCTGCTGTGAGCTACACCAAATTACCTCACTCTGACTGAAACTGACCCCAAAGCAATAAATCTTTAAACTGGCCTAGAACCTATGACTTATTTATCTTATCACCAAAGGATGAATTGGAGCTGGGTATGGTGGTACATGCCTGTAATACCTGTACTTAGAAGGCTGAAATAGAAGGATCAGAGATTCTAGGCCAGCATCCGCAATTGAGCAAGGCCCTCAGAAATTTAGCAAGACCTTGTTTCAAAATAAAATTGGGCTAAATGTGTAGCTCAGAGGAAGAATAATCTGGGTTTAATTCCCAGTACCAAAAATATTGAGGTGAGCCAAATTATTTCTGTGACTTTTATTTTTTAACTGGGACATATAGAAAAATATGCCAACTACTAAAAGATCTTGGAACTGAAAATCATCATGTTGACTTGGAGCAGGAAATGTTTTTGTACTGTATATTCAAGCTGAAGTTATAAGATACCTGATTGGTAAGGGAACTAAAAGAAAAAATGCCTAACAAAATCTTACTTATGAAGATCCATTTCTGAACTCCACTTGTTGAGGTCCCTGGAGCTTCTTAAGTTCATTTTTTCCAGATCAGGCCTACCACCTTGTAAGAAACTTTGCTTTACTTGAAAGTCTCCAGTTTTTCCTAAATTCATAAAAAATCAACTATTACAGTGCTTCTTCTACATAGTCCTTCTCTCTCACACTCTACAGCCACAGAAGCACCATTTAGAAAAAGTTAAACATAGGGTCCATGCCCTGTAGGTGATTACACAAATTAAGTTAAACAATAAAATAGCAATTTTGAGCACCTACTATATGTGATTAATTATACCCATTATATTTCTTATATCATCTCCTTTAATCTCCACAGTAACTTCAAGAGGTAGATGATTCTAGTGTAAGTGTATCTGTGTGTGTGTGTGTGTGTGTGTGTGTGTGTGTGTGTGACTGTGTTTTACTTGGTATTGAACCAAGGGATGTTCTACCTCTAAGCTACATCCCACCCCCTATTTTAATTTTTGTTTTGAAGCAGAGTCTTACTAAGTTGCTGGGGGTGCCCTGGAAACTGAAATTTTCCTGTCTCAGCCTTTCAAGTACTGCCTTTATAGGTGTGTGTCTCTATACCCAGTGATAATTCTATTTTATAGGTGAGAAAATGAAGGTTCTTAGAAAAAAAAGTGATTTGCTCCAGATAAAGACTTGAATTTGTCCTTTCTGAAGCCAGAACCTGGGATCTTTCTATTATACCTTATTGGCTACTATATAGCTTATTGTCTACTAGATCAGGGGTTTTCAAACTTGGTTGATTATGACAATTTCCTAGATATTATTTTGTGAAAGTAGAGATGTCCTGCCTAATTCATATTTTCCTCCCTTTCAATTATGAGCCTCAGATACAAAGTAGAGCCAAAGTATCTGAATATTTTAAGCACTTTGTAGTGATCACTAATAGCTTTTATGATAACCAGTATGTTTGTACACAAGTGTTTTGTATTATATTTAAGCATAAAAGAAGCTCACAGTTACTCTTTAATGATACCATGCTTTTTATTTGAATAAAGTAGTGATAACTTTTATTAGAGTTACTTGATACAAGGAATTGAAATATCCAGATCTGATAATAGTCATTTCATAGGACAATCACTTTCGTAGTTCAAGTAGTTGAACTGCACCTAATTATCCCTTTTAGAGATTAGGAAACTAAGGTCAGAGAGTTTAAATAAGTTGACTAGGGCTAGCCAAAATTAGAAATATTGGTCCTGAAATTCCAGTATTTTTTAAATTATTTTGTCTGTTTTTTTCATATGTAAATTGTAGATTTTTCCCATAGCCTGGTTTCTTTGCAGCCTGGCCTTATTTCTTCTAAGTCCAGACACTGTGAGCCCTAGATACTCTACATATTTGTGCTAACATGTTCTTGGCTTGTGGCCTTTATCCAAACAATATGCATAAGATACAGTGCTGTGAAAACATGCCCCAGCATACCTGGCTCTACTTAGTGGAGAGGGAGAAAAAGCCTGTAGGTTATGGCTTTTTGGGGGTGAACCGCAGCAGCATACTTTGGGCCAAAGTGAATTTTCAATTTGTAGTCAGTATGGCTAGCTCTTAAATGGGACAGAGGCCTTCCTGTTCACATGGCATTTCTATTCTAGGAAAATGAATTCAATTATCTTTTTTGTCGTTCTCAACATGGTACCTGACAAAAACAATTTAGAAGAGACAGACCAAGATGGCAGAGACTGTAGCAGCAGTGGCAGCCAGTATTCTGGAGAGGTAGATAAATCCAATCCAACTTACCTTAAACTATTGGAGAAATCTCCCCCCAAGAAAGACTGCTACTGCCCCACATGCTCAGGAATTCTGGACAACATACTATATAAGAAAAATGCTCCGGAGGAGGGCCAAGATGATGGCAGCAGCAATGGCTAGTATCGGTAAGAGGTAGGTAAATTCATTATAATCCACCCTGAACTTTTGAGAAAATCTCCCTGAAAGTAGACTGCACCTTCCCCACATGCTCAGGAAATCTGGACAACATACTATGTAAGAAAACTGTTCAGGGTGTGTCAGATGGAGCCCCGCATAGTCAGGTCGGCTGGCACTCCATGTACCAGGAGCCAAGGGTGCTCCTGGCTACCACACTCCTCTATGCAGTGGGCCTGGAGCCTGTTGAACGACAGGCCTGCAATTGGGGCCTGCTCCACAAGAAAAGGGCCAGCAGGTTTCTTCAACTATGTGGCCAGTAAGCAATAGAAGCTGCCGCTGCCTCACCTAATCTTTCAGCAGATTTCCAGATCCAAGTGACCTCTATTTTAAAGTAATTGTTTGTGAGTGGATCATCCTGTCAAAGTTACTCACCTTCTGGCTTTCAGGTTTTCAGTAAGTGGAAATAAGTGTAGAGAAATAGAGGCTCTAATATATTGTTGGTTGGATTGCAAGTTGGTACAACCACTTTGGAGAACAGTATAGAAGATCCTCAGAAGAAGAAAAATGAACTTAACATATGATCCAGCAATACCACATCTGGGTATCTACCAAAAAGAATGAAAACCAAAATACCAAACGAATGCATGAACAACCATGTTCATAGCTGCACAGTTCATCATTGCCAAACTGTGGAACCAGCCAAGATGTCCAACAAATGAGTGGATTTTAAAACTATGGGATATGTACACAATGGAATTTTTTTTAATTGGTGCACTGTATTCATACATCATAGTGGGATACAAACTTTTGTAGACATACATGCACACATCGCCCAGTCAGCCCCCACCCGATCCCCACCCCATTATCTCCCCATCCCTCCCTCCCATGCTTGGCTTAGTGGTTGACATCTAGTATTATAGCAATTTATCCAAAATTAAAAATGACAATCTCACATAACAGTTTCATTTGTCTGATACCAAGCTTTTGATGACTTAAAGATAACATTTCAATATTTATTTTTACTTTCTTACCAGAGAATATTTTTTTCTATTTTTTTAGGTGAAACTATCATATATTTATATATTTTTCAGAAAAAAAAATCTATCCTAATATGGAATATGGATTCTAGATACCCAAAACGATCTTGAAAAAGAACAAAGCTAGAAGATATATATTTTCTGATTTCAAGCCATATAAAGCTACAATAATTGAAACAGTGTAGTACTGTTCTAAAAGCAGATATATAAACCATTGGAGTTAAATACAAGCCTAAAGCTAAATTCTTCCCTATATTGTCAAGTTATTTTTGACAAGGTTTCCACGAACATTTGGTGGTGGAAAAAATAATCTTTTAACTAAATATTGTTGAAAAATAATAATTGCATGGAAAAGAATAAAATTGGACCCTTACCTAATCCGATATACAAATATCAACTCAAAATAGATAAAAGACCTAAATATAAATCTTAAGACTATAAACTTTTAGGAGAAAATCTGGGTCATAAAACCTCACAACATTGAAATTGGCAGTGATTTCTTGGATATGATTTCAATGGCACAGGCAACAGAAGAGTATACAAACTCCCTAAAAAATAAAAAAAAATATTGTATATCCAAAGACAATGTAAACAGAGTTAACAGTTACTGATAGAATGGGATAAAATATTTCCAAATGCTATATCTGAAGGTATATTAATATTCCAACTAGAAATCCTAAAAATTAACAACAATAAAAGCAAACAATACCATTTAGAGATAGGTAGACTAACATAAATAATGAATCTCCACAGATAACCAATCTTAGTTGTCTGTTGGATGGAAAATCTTGTTTCTCTAGTTCTGGTGTTTGTTACCTATTTCTTCTTTGTAGTTAATCTCTTTGAGTATTTTCTCTAGTGCTGGTTTTGAAGACATAAATTCCTTCAGTTTCTGTTTGTCATGAAAGCTTCTTATTTCTCCATCTAATTTGATAGAAAGTTTTGCTGGGTAGGAAATTTTTGGCTGGAAGTTGTTTTCTTTCAAAATTGGGAATATGTTACTCCAAGCTCTTCTGGCTCTCATAACTTGGTTTGGGAAGTCTGGAGTGATTCTAATTGGTTTGCCTCTGAATGTCACTTGGCCCTTTGTTTTTGTTGCCTTTAAGATTCTCTGCTTGGCTTCCACATTGGTCATGATGACAATTATGTGGCGTGGGGATCCTCTTCTCCGATCCTGTCTAAAGGGAGTTCTATAAGTTTCCTGGACCTGTGTATCAACCTCTTGCTTTATGTCTGGAAAATTTTCTGCTATTACTTCCTTGAAGAGATTGTTGATCCCTTTGGTTTCACTTTCTTTTCCCTCCTCTATTCCAATTATTCTTAGGTTAGCTCTCTTAAAATGGGCCCATATTTCTTCAATATCAGATTCCTGCTGTCGGATATTTTTTTCTAGATTAGAAACTATGCATTCATTTTTGGAATGATTATCTTCTAAGAGCGAGATTCTGTTCTCCATGTGTTCTAATCAGTTGTTTGTGCTTTGTATTGAGGCCTTTACTTCATTGATTGCATTCTTTATCTCCTTTTGGCTCTCTCTGAGTTCTTTTCGAAGCACCTCTATTATTTCTACAGTTATTTTCCTGATTTGATCTTCTAGAAATCTCTGATTTTCTGTTTTATCGGGTTCTGATGTTGTGGGGTTGTGGGCATTCATTGCCCCAGTATTATTCCTCTTTCCCATGATTTCGGAAGTTTGTGCCTTCTCTGGGTTCTTCCCTTGGGTCACTATGACTTCACTTAAGGTGTTGTGGATCTCAAGTCAGTAGTATCTCAGACCCCACTACCCCTTTACTGGGTTGTATCACAGAGTCTCCGACCCAGAGAGTCGATAGAGGTTGCTTTAGACTGTGGGGGGTGCCAGGTTGCACGTTCTCCTATGTTGTGATATCTCTGCCACTGCCCCTCCTCCACTGGGTCAAATCCCAGGTTGTACAGTACTGGGATTTCTCCTCTGTGGCCTGCAATTTGACTCACTCTTCTTGAGTACGCAGATGTAGCTGTACTGGATTCGGTGAATTCTCTGCTGCTGCCGCCGGTGGCAATATGGCGCCCCTGCTACACCCTCGCCGTGGGGCTGGCGTTTTTCTTCTTGGTTTTGATTTTCACTCTGAATCCCTGCAGCGTGTGCTGAGCTCAGCCACTGGTAGCTTTAGATTTGACCTGCGCCGAGAAATCCTCCTGGCTGTTCCACAGCGACTCACCTCGGCTTGCTGTAGCCGCCCGGTGAACTCCCTGCTGCCGCCAGCAGTAAAGCGCTGCTGCCGTGTCTGTGGCTCTGTTCTCAGTCCGCTTTCTCTCTGGAGCCTGGTGATTTTTTTGTTTCTCTGGTGATGGTGTTTTCTGGCTATGAAAGGCACTGATTTTGTGGTAATGGAGATTGGTTGTTAGCGGGGCTCTTAAGACCCGCTTTTCTCGGTCGCCATCTTCCCGGAAGTTCTCCCACAATGGAATTTTGCCTGGACATAAGGGCGAACAAAATTATGGAATTTACAGTGAAATGTCACAAAAAATAAGAAATCAGATGTTTTTCTTAATGTGCAAAATATTAGGGAGAAATGGGTAACAGGATGAACTCTAGATGAAGAAGGGATCATATAGAGGAACAATGAAGGTGACATATCTGAGGGAATAAGCGGGAGGATAAGGGAAACTCTTTAAAGCACATGGTATACTTAAACATGTCAAAGTCAATCAGGAAGCTAAGCATGGGTTGGAGGGAGGGAGAGGGAAGGGGTTAGAGATTGGGTAGGGGCTTATTGGGTGATGTGTGCATGTATATCACCACAAGTTTTTATCCCATTGAGATGTATGACTACAATGCACCAGTAAAAATTTATTTAAAAAACAATTTAGAGAAGAAAAAGGTTAGTTGCCTAATGCTTTCAAAGGTTCAGTACATGGTTGACTGGATTCAAGGCAGAAATATTATGTAATCAGGGCCTTGCAGAAGAAAAGTGTTCATGGCAGCTGGAAGCAGGCAGAAAGGAATGGATGAGAGACATATATAAGCCCCAAAGCTATGCCCCAGTGGTCTAATGCCTCTGGCCACAATCTTTCTACTATTGCTTCTGGTAAACCCATTCAAATTATTAATCCATCAATGAGTTTATCCACTGACAAGATTAAAGTTCTCATGATTTAAGTATTTCACCTCTGATCTTGTCTACATTACCAACACATAAGCTATTCTGAGATACATTCCATATCTAAATCATAACAGAGTCCTATATAAAATTGACCAGCACTGGAAAATCATGTGGTATGGTGAGAATGATACTAGCCTGGTGTTTATCAGACCAATCCTCTGATATTTGCCACTCTTTAAGTTCCAGTGTCACTACTTATAGAAGAAAGGGTTTGAGTTTTATAATTTTTAAGGTCACTTCTATCCTTGACAGTTTATCATTCCATGCAATCAGCTCTTTGTAGAATGCTTGGATGCCTGCAAGTCTTGGTTAGTGAATATAGTAGACTTCAAAGCTAGATTGTTAAGCTTTGAGCAGGAAATCTTGGGAGTGTGGGATATTTAGGCAAACCTTCAAGAATATTTTGGTTTTGAGACATTCTTTTTCTGCTTAATGTTTTAAGAAAGAACAAAGTAAGTAAAATTGAATTAGAATTTGTAGGTTTTTTCACACTAGTAGAAAATTTAGACTCTACAAGCAATATAATTAACTCTATTATTTCTCAGTTTGCCCCCATTTTGGCCCAACCATGTCTTTTTCAATTTCTATCCACAAGGCCTCTCTTCACTGAGGTAAATGGGAAGAATTTGGCACATAAAAGATGGAGGTAAGAGTTGATACTTGAGAAGAGTTTAATCTTTTGTACTTGGTAGGAGTAATACTTAGACATATTTAAGTATTAATTTACTCAATTACTAAACATTTCCTGAGCATCTACTACATGCCAGAAACTGTTCTGGGCATTTGGGATATAGAGTTTAGTGAGGAACCCAATTAACATTCAGAGCAATCATGTGACCTTCTTATTCTTCTATCCTGAGTTATCCAACACATAACTGGAATGGTCAAAACGTGGTGTTGGACTCTACCTTTTATGAGAGAAAAATATCCTGTAATTACTTCTTATATGCCACCAAATAGGCTGACAGCGTCTAGTCCCCAAGGGGACTATCTAACACATCAACAGTACACGATGAATATAGCACGTTATGTTTCATTTTTCTAGAGTAGTACACCATTGTGAGGTAGAGAAATTCCATGTAAAGAACCTAAAGTACAAACTAGAACTATGAACTCTTTAATTTTCTTGTCCTTAAATGACTTATTTTAATCTCCCCTGGAAGCTATAGCCCCAGGTCTTAAATTATCCATTCTCTCTTAGCAGGGTTTCTTTCCCTCTACTTTCTTTTGTTACTATCTTTCTAAGGATAAACTCCTGAGTTTCTCCTAGCTTTAATGTGGTTAAAAACTTAGGATAAATAGTTTAAATAAAAGAAATAACCCCTCAAAAACCAGTGTTTTGAGTACAAGAACTATATTCCCTTCCCATCTATAACCTCATTTCAAATATCACTACTAGATACAAGTCATGGTACTTATTTATGTATGTATTCATGTATTATTTTGATACTGGAGATTAAACTCAGGAGTATTCTACCTCTGAGCTGTATCTAAGGCCCTTTATATTAAATACTGTCTCAGTCAGGCATTTTGGTGCATGATTTTAACCCCAGCGTTCAGGAGGCTGAGACCAGAGGATTGCAGTTCGCAGACAGCCTCAGCTACTTAGGCCCTCTGCAAATTATTGAGACCCTGTTTCAAAATAAAAACACAAAATAGGGAAGAACGTGTAGCTCCAAGGTCAATTGTCCCTGAGATCCATCCCCAGACCCACAAAAAAGTAGGGTCTCACTAAGTTGCTGAGTGTCTCTCTAAATTGCTGATTCTGCCTTGAAGCTGTGATCCTCCTACCTCAGGCTCCCAAGTACTGGGATTACAGTTGTTTAACACCAGGCCCAGTTCATGGTGTACTTATTTGAGCAAAGTTGATAAGGGCATTGAACGTCCTGGATATTTAAGAATTTTTTTCTATTTACTCACCCCAAAATGGACCAAATAGTTTCTCTTCTGATGTAATTAAAGGAGAAAAACGTCCAAGACTTCTCCAGACATTATTATTTCAGGCTTGATTGATACTGGTGTTCAATGCCAGAATCATGATCCATGTATCTCCCATTATTTAATATAAGTCAATAATACAGATACTCTTTTGAGGAATTATGGCAGTTTGATCTATACATGAGTCACTCCTATCTGGCCAGAGAATAAGGCAATTTAGAGGATTTAAAACAAGTAAAGATTCCCTATCTGACTTCAGTGGACTGATCACTTCTGCCCTTGACCCACTACTGCCAGAGGATTTGGGAAAGACTCCCTCTTCTCCATTTCACCAAACCTTTAGTGAGCTTATAAAAGCCATCCTTCTATTCTAAGCAGAAGTATAACTAAGGCATGGCAAAAACTTTTATCTTGTAATTAAAAGATCAGCTGAGCTGCATACTAATGTATCTATTATATAACAGTAATTCACATCAAAGAACCAAAAGACTCCTGGAAGTTTGACTTTGCCCCGCATGGCCATGCCAAAATACAAGGAGCTGCCTGACTTCTGTGCCTTTTTTCAGGCAAAATTCAGAGCTTGATTTTTTTCCTTCCTGCTCTTGGGGCTTCAGTGGCATGTTCATGGCTAGAAGCAAAACAAACTGCCAAATCAGAAATCTCTGGTCAACACAGAAACTTCCTCCTAGGAAGCAATGCCCAGTATGTGGTAAGATTCACATTGCATTAGAGGAAGCAACCTTCAGTATGATGATGATGATTCTCTTTTTCTTTGTAGTGATCTGTTAGAAACAGTGTCCAGTTGACAAGCAGAGTGTGAAGGAAAGAGTGCATGACTTGTAAAGACTTTTAAACTCTGTCTCATATTTGCATAGGGGCTTTTTGTTGTCCTTAATCTACCCAAATACCATAATTATATAGAGGCACCAGCCTAGCCCCATCATTTTCCTGCCAAGACCACTGAGCTTCCAGGAGCAATACAAAAATTTGTGGAGAGTTACAGAGAACTGAAGCATGAGTATACTTACATGCTACTGAAGAAACAGAGGCTGAGAAAGGAGATGGGGCTTTCACAGTGCACAACACATACCAAAATAACTATCTATAGCCTCATTTAATACCAAAGTTCTTTGTAGTTGCTCTAACATTTCACCTATTTAATGGCTTCTGTTTTGCAAAGCCACATCCCATACTATTATCTTCACACTAATTTTTTCTCCCCTTCACAAAATATAAATAAAAATAACCATTCCATGCATTTTAAATTTGGCTTTGAAATAGATAGCAAAATTCAAGCCTTCCTTACACCTAAGAGTAAAACAGGTTCTAGATTTTTGTCTCTTCCAATCTCTACTCTCCTATACATACTCACATTTCTTTACCCAAATTGACAGGGACAGGGACAAAAATGAGTCCTTTAAATCTGAGATATTTGGTCAGTATCCTGTAGATAATACTGAACTAGAATTAAAAGATCTGAATTTGAAAGTCATCTCTGCTACTAACATACAGTATGACCTTGGGCAAACTACCTTATTTCTCCAAGCTTCAGTCTCTGATTTTTAAAACAGGGGTAACTGTTGCCAACCATCTTGCAGTATAGTTATTCAAATTGATAGGATATGATTAAGACAAAGGAATTTGGCCAACAGGTAGCACTTTGGAAAAGGGAGTCATTAGGAGTTGAAGAGTAATAGATGGATTAGGAAATCTACTTCATGGATCTTGCCAGAGCCAGACCATCATAACAATTATTTAACTGAATACTGAAAAAAGCTTTCCCCACTTCCAATCAGCCATGGAATGAGTCACCTTGGAGGAATTGTGGATATGTGCCCTGGGTTATTCCTCAGGATAAATATCTTAGTACTAGGATGTAAAAAGCATGTGTTCAAGGGTCAGGCTATTATATAACATCGAGCATAATATCATTATTATTTTTTTTTTACAAAATAAGATCAGCTAAATGTACTGAACAGTTCTTTTTGTTTTTGTTTTTGTTTTTTATTTTTGTTTATTTAGATACTGTGGATGGAACCCAGGGCCATTCTATCTCTGAGATACACCCCTGGCCCTATTTTTTTATTCTTTATTTTTAAACAGGGTCTCACTGAGTTGCAAAGGGCTTCATTAAATAGCTGAGGCTGTCTGTGAACTGCATTCCTCCTGTCTCAGCCTCCCAAATGCTGAAATTACAAGCATGTGCCAACATGCCAGGCTCTGAGCAACTCTTATAGGAAAGTGTAAACTAGGTGTTTACTTATGTATATTCTATAATTGAATAAAAAAATTCCCTTGAGAGAGGGACTACTTTTATTTTCCTTTTTTTTTCTTTACTCACTGAGGAAACCAAGGGATAGAGAGGTCAAACTGAACACAGAAGAACTGGAATATGGAAATTTGGACATCTTAAGAGAAAGTTTATTTTCTTAAGTCTATGTAATACCACTTCTTAAACCCCTGGACTAAGATGAGCTTGAAATTGTTTCTAAGGCTTCCTAAAGCTCCAACATCCTGGGATTTTGTCAATCTTTAAGTAGGGGGAATGAGAAATGAAAGCAAAATCAGAGCAAGACAGGAAATTTCCATGATCAAAGTCAGCCTCAATAACCTAGCAAGACTCAACAACTTAGTGAGACCATTTCCAAATAAAAAAAAAGTAAAAGGGGGTACAGATGTAGATCCAAGGTAAAATGTCCCTGGGTTTAATCTTCATAAATAAATAAATAAATAAACTTTTCTGTGATTCTTCACTAAACTTATCCCTTGAGTGGTAGCAATAGTGGTAAAGGAACAAATCTTACAGAAATACATTTATTTATCCTATGTTTGCACAGTATTTTATGTGATATGCATTGCAAAACATTTTGCAAATATTAATTTGGTCCTCATGAAAACACTCAGAACTGAGGTACAGAAAACAGATAGAAAGTGACAGTATCTCGATTCATATGCAACCAGTTTGGCTTCAGGATCTATCCTCTTAACTATGCTATACCACCTGTTTACTCAGTAAATACCAAATGGTATGAACCCAACCAGATGATTGCCATATATAATTTCTAATAATATTATTATTGTCACAAATCTTTCCTCATAGAATCTTCAAGCCTAAAGGTATACTTTTTCAACATGCAGAAGCGTTCCGTTTCTGTGCTGGCTCTGTTTCAAAATTTGCAGATTTCTTCTTTGCAATTAATCTCTTTGAGTATTCTCATTAGTGCTGGTTTTGAAGATATAAATTCCTTTAGCTTCTGTTTGTAGTGGAGGATTTTTATTTCCCCATCTAATTTGAGAGATAGTTTTGCAGGGTAGGAAAGTTTTAGCTGCAAGTTTTTTTTTTTTTTTCAGAGTTTGGAATATGCTACTCCAGGCCGTTCTGGCTTTCATGACTTGGTTTGGGAAGTCTGGAGTGCTTCTCATTGGTTTGCCTCTGAATATAACTTGGTCTTATTTTTTTTTGCCTTTAAGATTCTCTCCTTGGCTTCTACATTTGTCAGTTTGACTATTATGTGACATGAAGTACCTTTTCTCTGATCTTGTCTAAAGGGGGCTCTATAAATTTGCTGTACCTGTGTATTGACCTCTTGCTCTATGTTTGGAAATGTTTATACTATTACATCTTTGAAAAGAGTATCGATCCCTTTGGTTTCTACTTCTTTTCCTTCCTCTCTGCCAATTATTCTTAGGTTAGCTCTTTTTAAACGGACCCATATTTTTTCAATATCCAATTTCTGCTGTCAAATTAGAAATTCAGAAAACACTTCCATTCAGAATTTCCCACAAAAAATAAAATACTTAGGAATAAACTTATCCAAAGAGGCAAAATACATCTACAAAAAATTATTTAAAAAATTCAAAAAAGAAATCTAACAAGATCCTAGAAGATAGAAATATCTCCCATGTTCATAGAAAGTCAGAATAAATATCATCAAAATGGCTATACTTCCAAAAGTGATCTACAGAGTCAATGTAATACCCATAAAATTATCAATATAATTCCTAACAGACATAGAAAAAAAAAACAGTCATTAAACTCATTTGGAACAACAAAAAGCCCAGAATAGCAGTCAAAGTAGTTCTCAGCAACAAAAACCATGAAAGAAGAATCACAATACCTGACTTTAAACTATACTACAAAGCCATTAAAAAAAACAACAGCATGGTACAGGCACAAAAACAAATAGACATAACAATGGAGCAGAATATAAGATTCAGAAACAAATACACACACTTAAAACTAATTGATTTTTGACAAAGGGGCCAAAAAATACACTGGAAGAAAGATAGCCTGTTCAACAAATGGTGTTGGCAAAAATGGTTAACCATATCAGAAAACTGAAAATTAATCCCACTTTCTCACCCTGCACAAGAGTCCATTCAAAATGGAGCAAAGACTTGGAAATTAGACCAGAGACTTTGAAGCTCCTTGAAGAGGGCATAGGTCCAACACTGTAATACATAGGCACAGATAAAAACTTTCTCAACAAGATCCCAAAGACACAACAAACCAAAAGGTGAACCAATGCGTGGGATTGCAAGAAACTGAAGAGCTTCTGTTCAGCAAAGGAAACTGTCAAGAACCTCAATCGAGAGCCAACAGAATGGAAAAAGTTTTTTGCCACCTACCCCTCCAATAAAGGATTAATATCTAGAATATACAAAGAACTCAAGAAACTCAACACTAAAAAAACAAACTATCCAATCAAAAAATGGGCAAGAGAACTAAATAGACACCTCATGAAAGAAGAAATTCAAATGGCCAATAAATGCATGAAAAAATGCTCAATATCACTGGCAATCAGAGAGATGCAAATCAAAACTACCCTAAGTTTTCATCTAACTCCAACTAGAATGACAATCATTCAAAATACAAACAACAAATGCTGGCAAGGGTGTGGAGAAGTGGAACCTCTAAAACATTGTTGGTGGGATTGCAAATTAGGGCAATCACTTTGGAAAACAGTATGGAGGATCCTCAGAAAGATATGAATGAACTTACCACTTGATCCAGCAATACTACTTCTGGGTATCTATTCAAAAGAAAGAAAACCAAACTACAAAACTAATGCATGCACACAATGTTCATAGCTGCACAATTCACCATTGCCAAACTACAACCAGCCAAGATGTGCATCAACAGATGAATGGATCACAAAACTGTGGGATATGTACACAATGGAATTTTACTCAGCCATAAAAAAACAATTACATTAGTAACAGGGAAATGGATTGAATTGTGGGACATTATGACAAGTGAGATTAGTCAGTCACCAAAAAGAAGACATCAGCTGCTTTCCCTAATATGCAAAAGCTAGGGAGAAATGGGTAACAGGAAGAACTCTAGATAAAGAAGGAGATTCTATAGAGGAGTGAATAAGGCAACCTAATTGAGGGGATGGAAGGGAGGAAGAGGGAAACTCTCTAAAGCACGTGATGTACTTAAATAAACATATCAAAGTCAATCACTAAACCAAGCATGGGAAAGAGGGATGGGGAGGGAATGGGGTTGTAAATGGGTAATGACTAATTGGGTGATGTGTGAATGTATTTCTCCACCATCTTTTATCCCATTAAGATGTATGACTACATCTACATTGCACCAACAAAAAGTAAAACCAAAAGAAAGTTTGCAGATTACATTGGGAAATTGCATTTTTTCTCAACTTTCCTTTTTAGAAAGAACTCAGGCTAAATCATTTAAATAGAAGAAAGAACACCTAAAAAGCATTGTATTTGGAATGCTAAAACTAGTGTCCATTCTCACCTGAAATCTCCCTTCTAATTATCACTAATGGAAGCAAGTCATGGTTTATTCATTCATTCATTCATTCATTCATTCGTTTATTTATTCATTTATGATATAGGGATTTCCATTTCGGCAAGTTTGAAAACTGAGGCTTAGAAAGGGAATTGCAAATAATCTCTAACTCTCTAAGATTCTTAGTGTGATAACTGTGTTTCTGCTCATTTGACCTGGAAAACTTGTCCTCCTAATGTTTCTACTTTACAGATAAAGGTGCTCTCCAATCAAAGAAAACATCTACAACCCAACCAGATTTCTGAAAATAACTTTTTTTCCTGCTCTCCACACACATAGACAACCTTGTCCTGGTCATTACCACTTGGAGTGAATCATGCTCTCTCTCACCTCAATACCTGCACTCCTAAAATTCCTTCTACTTATTTCCCCCAAATAGCTAAACATTAACTCCCCCTTCAAATATGAGCTCAAATACAGTTGCTGGTAGGATACCCCAAAGCCCTCCCTGACCACCCTTTCTTATGACTCAGCCAGAATTAGATTCTCTATTATGCATTTCCTGGAATGAGCTGTCTAAGGTATAGTATCCTTTTCATCCAAACTTCCTCACCACAGTGATTCATACAATGCCTGGAATATGGCCAGATCAGTCAATAATGATTTATTACAAAGAGCCTCATGAGATCCTTCTGATGGCTATTGCCATGAACCTACAGGATATAACTTAGACAGACAGTATCTCTTCTGCCCTCCAACTAAGAAGCTTCTCAAGACTCCATTCTTGTTTTGCCTGGTCTCCTAACATGAGAAACAGATAACCCAGGACTGTCCCTGCTTAAAGTTTTCAGGGCTTAGGATAAAATATCCAGAGTTATATAAATTGGCTTTACTTTCTTCAGGAGAAATGAGGTCTAGGTTTTGAGCAAGGTTTTGCCTAAGGCTGGTTTGGAATTTTCATTCTAGTTGCATGGGTTTCCTGTGTCTCTAGCCAATGCATTCAAAGCGGAAAAGCCAGTTATACAGGGAAGCACTTGGGACCTAGATGTTTCGTTAATTTTGCTTTAGAAAAATATTGCAGAGGCCATATGAATAGATAAAATGTTGGAAAAGATAAAATTTCTCTAAAAATTAATGGAAAACAGATGTCCAGAAGACTCAAATTCTTATTTGTTTATATTCTAAATGAAACATTCGTATTTATATTCTCTCTTTTTTTCTCTCCCTCTCCCTGTCCTCTCTCTCTCTCTCTCTCTCTCTCTCTCTCTCTCTCTCTCTCTCTCTCTCTCTCTCTCTCGGGTTGGATTGAGCCCAGAGGCATTCTACCTCCAAACTATACCCCAGCTTTTTTGTTTTTATTTTATTTTGAAATGGTGTCTCTCTAAGTTGCCGAGGGTGGTCACATTAAGTTACTGATGCTCTTCTCAAACCTGAATATTCCTGTCTAAGACTCCAGAGGATAGGAAAACAGGTGTGCTCCACCACACCGGACAATATTTGACATCTTTAAACAACTAATTACACATTCACTATATGCCAGGCACTTCATTCTTCACTTTGAAATAGGATAATGCCCAGTCACAGCCTAAACCTTCAAGTTGTCTTCTTTCAGAAGGTGTGGTTACATCTCTCCATGCCTTGTAGCCATGCTGCCTGTCTACCATGGAATTTAATGTTTAGCAGCACTACAAAACTTACAAATTTAAAAGTCTACTTCAGTCTATGTCTGTGCCAGTCATCTGAACCTCTCATTTGTCTTTGGCATCTGATTTTCTCCTTCCAAGTCTGAGTAAGTTTGAACTTGTATAAGTATTCTGGACATGTTTTCACTTTCTTGATATACCTTCTCAGTGCTTTATACAAGGTTATTGTGGTTCAGTGGAAAGAGCATGAGGCTAGTAACCAGAAAACAAGAGTCAGACACCCAGGGTTGCTACTTATCAACTGTGTGGCCTTAGGCAGGTCACTTAACTACCTTGAATGTTAGTCTTCAACTCTGTGGAATGATGAAACTGTATGTACCTCATGGGGGTGATTCAGAGGGCTCATGCTTAGAAAGCATCGAATATAGACACTAGAATGTGACAGGGGAATTATAAATCATATGTAGCTGCTTCTCTCCTTGCCCCTAATTCTCTTTATATTACATTAGAGGAAAGAGGTGAACAAAAACTATGTTTATGAGGGTGAATTTCAAGTTCATATTGAAAACATTTTATAAAATATAATGTGTTATCCACAAAAGAGTGAACTACATGGTCACAGTTGTTTGATATAAACTTTCTTTGTTTTTGCTCCCACCTCCTGGAGCATTCTCCTTTTAGATCTCACAGCTTTATGCTTTTTGTTTCCTCCTGCTAGTTCTGTAATGGTAACTGTCTTCCAAGTTTCTACTTTTTCTTTCTTGGCTAACTTTTATTTTGTGTACCAGCTTCAACTATCACTTCAGCTAGCCATAAATTATGGGTGAAATTTACCTCACTGGGCTGCTGGGAGGAGCCAGTGATCCTGAACACCAAGCTCTTAGAAAATGGTAAAGCACTATAAGAACCTTAATTGTCAGCTTTACCACAAGTACAAAATGGCAAAGCTGGGTGGAGTTGCACAAATAACATGATGAGGAAAGAAGGGCCTAGATTTGGAGTCAGAAATCCTGAGCTCAAGCCCCTCATTAACTCTGACATGAGTTATAACCATAATAACTCAGATTTATTTAGTGCATTATAGCTGAAAAGTGCTTTCATATATATTCTCTCATTGATCCTCTTAATTGGTTTCTTTCTTCCAGTCTCTCAGTGCTCCAATCTTGCCAGCTAAAGTAAACTTCCTAAGACACAGGCCTGATCATGTCATATCCATATACTAAATTCTTCCAGAGCTCTCTACTGCTAATCAAATAAATGGTAGTGTACACATAACAACAAAATATCACATGGCAATGAAGAAGGCAGTCGTATCATATGTACTGATATGAATCAATATTTAAAACATTAAATAATAATTCATCATCATCATCATAATAGCATAATGGAGATTAGAGGAAATATTTATATTTTAAACAAGAGCAACACTAGTATACCATTGTATAAGTATGGAAAAGAAAACTGGTAAACTTGCAAGGTCAAGGATAGGTCATAGATTTTCTTTTCACAGTTTACACTTGTTATCCTGTATATGCCACATTGTCAAAAATCAGATGATATAAATTTCAATGGATTCTACCACCTTTAAGATTAAAATACATACTCCAATCTGTCTTTTAGACCTTTACAATATGGCAATAAAAAATCTTTAATGGTTGATTTACAGCTATTACTTTTGGTACACCCTACACTTTGGCAACTTGAATTTGTTCCTTATATATATACACAACAAACAAATTCCAACTTCACTACTGTTCATACATCACAGTTCTTTGAGTTTCTAAAAGAAGAGAGCATGTCTTTTTTAGCATGGTCAAAAAATGATTCTATCTCTAATAACCATTCCTCACTCATAGGACTGTGCTCCAGCATTAGTCCCATACTGCTGACTTCTTCCAGACATGCTCCAGTTGGTTATTTTTCTTAAAACCATAGATCCTAGAGTTGTATATTAAATTCAATTAATTCGGTTTAGTATAATAATAAATATTTGTGCATCTGAATCTATGTTGACTTGTACTAACTTATAATTTAACCCCCCCCAAATTTTCAAATTGTGTCTGGATGATTTAAGGGGCTCATGTGAGAATGAAATAAATTGTATTTTTTTTTGAGCTGGTCCCTACCTTAAATATTCTGAGATCTTTGAGTAACATTTTGTTATCAAGAATAACTGCTGGTCCTTATGAATTTGTAGTGCCTGAATAATTCATAGCCCATCATTATATATTTTTTATTTAAAAGTACCTTGTTTTTTCCAGTCAAATGACTAGTTAGTTGAACATACTCAAATTATAAATCACTTTTTTGCCATAGAAATAAACATCTTTCAAATTTGTAGATCTAAAATAATAACTTATTGTCTTGTATCTCAGGGTTACCTTTGGTTAATGCTTCTAGGAGGGGTCAAGTGGAAATTTAATGACAAGTGTTGTGGTTTGGATATGAAATGCTCCTCTGTTATTAATGTAGGGATGTTAAGAAGTGAACTAATTAAATAATGACAGTAACATTATCATCAATGAACTGATGTATTGAATAATTTGAAAACAGTTACTGGGGGTAACTGTAGGCAGGTTGAACATTCCTGAAGGGGATAAGCAACTGCAGGAGAGATCATGGGGACAACATCTGTCTCTAATTCTTTTCTCTCACATTCTGCCTCTTGGCTGCTCTAGCAGCTTTCCTCTGCCATGGCTCACCACCACAATGTTTCTGCCTTGGAGCAGACTAGTGATAGAATAAATCTCTGAATTTATAAACCAAATAAAAATTCCATCCTCCAAGTTGTTTTTGTCAGGTATTTTGATCACATCAATGCAAAGTTGACTAATAAAACAATTTAAATGAAAGTCATCATACTAAACTGGTATTTTATGTGGAAGACAAGAAAGTGGGAGATATAATTGAATCATTCCTTATCCCAAAGATTGAAATTAATCTCATCAGAACAAGAAAACTAAAGGTTACAATCAAGTATGTGGTAAATATGCTAGCTTTAATTGTCTGGCATGTAGTAGGAGTTCAATAATTATTTGGAAAGATGAGTAGATAGATACTTCCTTATTCTGAAATAGAAGAATACCACCAAACAACATTAATTAGTTTTCTAATTGTGCATGATGCTCTACTGGGCCCTATGCAAAACAATAAAAACACATAAAGAACTGATACAAAGATTAAGGTGATGAATACAAAAATATTTTTAGTTAACTATTACCAACATATTCATAAATCATAATGTCACAAGTGAAAGGAGCCCAACTGAGTTTTGTCTCTTGCCAATTATTCATCATCTTATTGAACTTTATTAACAAGACACAAGTTCAAAACTAAATTATGAAAATTTCAATAGTGACTGCAGAGTATTAAACCCCAAATATATGGCCGTTTGGAGAACTTGGTCCTGTGTGACTATAATGGCCACATGTCAGTGAAGCCAACATTATTTCTGCTTTCTGCTACTATTCATCCTGATCAGACCTTCTATGCAATGTGAGAGGATGTGAATACTAGGAGATGGAGATATTGGGAGCTGTTAATGTTTCTTAACATTCATCTCAACATCCTAGAACAGTCTTGGTACCATCTATCCTTTGTTCTTCGGCACCCAGTGGAGTTTATCTTTATTATAATACTTAAACCAATGCATTGAAATTGTCTCTTTATGTATCTATCTCCCACAACTAGAATGTGGACTTTTTGAGGACAGAGACTATAGATTAATCAGTTTGTATTCTCAGTGCCTGCTCTATTTATTGCACAATGTGAATGCTCAATTAATGTTGAGTGGAGTACATAATATCACTATCCTCAATTTTAATCATAGTGAAGTCTAAGCTTTGTGATAATACACTGAAAGGTTTTTTGGGGAAACTTAAAGTATAAAAATGTGTTTCAGAGAAACTAGGCATTGTGGCAAACATCTGTCACCCCAGGATGTGGGAGGATCCCACATGTAGGAGGGGTTACAGTAGAATGTAGGGGGTTACAGCAGGATCACAAGTTGGAGACTAGTATCTGCAACTTAGTGAGAAGACACTCAGCAACTTAGAAAGACCCTGTTTCAAAATTTAAAATAAAAATCACGGGATGTAGCTCAAAGTTAGAATGTCCCTGAGTTCAATCCCAGCACTAATAAATAAAATGTATTTCAAACAAATATGACTGTTACTTATGATTTCAAAAGCTGGAAAAAAATTCACAGGAATTGTCCCCTTCACACAAACTGGCCCAAGTCAAGCATTTCTTAGAATACATACGAGAGTTGGGTTCTGTGGGGCTGAATGCCTTGAAAAGAGTAGTGAGATAAGAAAATGACAAACAGTTCAGTCAGATACAAGAAGACAATAACTGGGAAGGAAAATATTAACCAAATGAGAGCAGAAATTGGAGGAAAATAGAGATTAGGCCTTGAGAGACATAATGCAAAAGGAACAGTTCTGATCAAGAATTTGGAGAAAACCAGAATCATATTCCCAAATGGAGAAGGAAGATATACCTAGCAGTGATCATTTTGGAGGGAATTTTTTTAAAAAATCTGTTCTGCAATTTCTGTTTTCTCCAAATGGGTTTTGGAAGAAAAATGGTTAATGAGATTTGGGATATGTTGATTTTGAATAAGTAATCATTATCAAAATTAACACTGTATTAGCTTATAGGTAATAGCTAAATTTAGAAAAAACTAAACCTATATCCAACCTTATTATTTCTCTACTTGAAGTTGTACAAACCAATAGAAGTCTCTTGTTAAGCTTTTGGAGTATGGTCTCCCCTTGTTGAAACCAAATCATTTTAACTTACATGATCCCACAAGCCACTTTCTTTCTTTAGATTCTTACAAGGCCTTTGAACAGTAAGGTGTCCAGCAGCATGGTGTGCTGTTATTATCAACCTGGCACTAACTCCAGTATCAAAATGAGTCATTTTTTTTAAATTATGAAATTTGGTTTTATTTTGCCCAAGAAGTTTTTTTAACTTTTATTGAACATAAATGGTATACATTTAAACTATACTTGATGCCCTCTCCCCCCTCCCACCCATGTTTTCCCTTCCCCCTCCCAACCATGATTGTCCCGGGTAACCATGACATATTCATAATTTTACACATATTTGGATGTGGACCCTTGTTAATCAAGTTAAGCCTTCCTCCTCCTCTATCTTTCCATTCTAGCTTTGCTGGTATTTCCCCTCCATTATCTGGAGTACCACTCCACTGGTATCCTCTAGGTTCCCTAGTTTGGGCATATTAGAGGAAACGTATGTGCCTTCTCCTTCTGTGCTTGGCTGGTCTCACTTAACATAATGCTCTCCAGACTTTCCATCTTCTTGCAAATGGTATGATTTTGTTCTTTATGGCTGAGTAGAATTCCATTGTGTGTATTTCCCAGAGTTTTGCAATCCATTTAACTGTTGATGGGGACCTGGGTTGGTTCCATATTTTGGCTATTATGAATTGTGCTGCTATGAACATAGGTATGCATATGTTGCTATAGTTCTCTGAATTCAACACTTTTAGAAAAATACCCAGGAGTGTTAAAGCTGGATCGTATGGTGGATCAATTCCTAACTTTCATAGGAAACTTCACACAGATCTCCATAGTGGCTGAACTAGTTTGCACTCCCACCAACAGTGTAAAAGAGTTCCTCTTTCCCCACATCCTCGCCAGCATTTGTTGTTATTTGATTTCTTTATGCTTGCCACTCTGACTGGGGTTAGATGGAATCTCAGTGTAGTTTTGATTTGCATCTCCCTGATATCCAATGATGTAGAACATCTTTTCATGTATCTATTGCCCCTTTGTATCTCTTCTTTTGTGAAGTGTCTATTTAGTTCATTTGCCCATTTCTTTTTTTTTTACTTTGTAATACTTTATTTTAAATATTTTTATTCTTTACTAATAACACTTTGCTTAAAACAAACTTATTTTAAATATTACAAAAATATTTTCTTCATATCTACATTCTATATGTTTTTTTATTCTTCTAGCCACTTTTTAATAACTAAGACAAAAAGTACACATTAGCTTAGGCCTACACAGACCCAGGCAAAATATCACTTTCTTATTCCATATCTGACCTCACTCTAAGTTCTTCAAGGGCAACAGCGGGTGCATGGATCTTTTATCTCTCTCTCTTTTTTGTTTTTGCAAGTGTGGGGATGGAACCCAGGGGCATTTTACCTCTGAGCTACATCCCTGCCCTATTTTTTTCCTTTAACAAATTTTTTTATTGAACATAAATAGTATACATTTAAACTATATTTGGTGCCCTCTCCTCTCCCATCCCCGTTTTGCCTTCCCCCTCCCACCAATGGTTGTCCAGGTTAACCATGTCTTATTCATAATTTTACACATGTTCAGGTGTAGATCCTCATTAATCAAGATCGGCCTTCCTCCTCTCCTATCTTACCATTCAAACTTAGCTAGTATTTCCCCTCCAATATCTGGAGTCCCACTGGTATCCTTTGTGTTTCCTAGTTTGGACATATTAGAGGAAACATATGTATCTTCTCCTTCTGTGCTTGGCTGATCTCACTTAACATAATGTTCTCCAGGGCTTTCCATCTTCTTGAAAATGATATAATTTTGTTCTTCTTTATGGCTGAATAGAATTCCATTGTGTGTATTTCCCATAGTTTTGCTATCCATTCATCTGTTGATGGTGATCTGGGTTGGTTCCATATTTTGGCTATTACAAATTGTGCTGCTATGAACATAGGTATGCATATGTTGCTGTATTTCTCTGAATTCAACCCCTTTGGAAAGATACCCAGGAGTGGTATAGCTGGATCAAATAGTGGATCTATTCCCACCTTTCTTAGGAATCTCCACACAGATCTACATAGTGGTTGAACTAGTTTGCATTCCCACCAACAGTGTAAAAGAGTTCCTCTTTCCCCACATCCTCACCAGCATTTGTTGTTGTTTGATTTCTTTATGCTTGCCACTCTGACTGGGGTTAGATGGAATCTCAGTGTAGTTTTGATTTGCATCTCCCTGATGGCCAGTGATGAAGAACATCTTTTCATGTATCTATTGGCCCTTTGTATCTCTTCTTTTGTGATGTTTTTATTTAGTTCATTTGCCCATTTCTTGATTGGGTTTTTGTTTTGCTGGTGTAGAGTCTTTTGAGCTCTTTGTATATTCTGGATATTAGCCCCCTATCAGAGTGGTGGCTGGTAAAGATCTTTTTCCATTCTGTAGGCTTCCTCTTAATGTTATTGATGGTTTCCTTTGATGAGAAGAAACTTTTGAGTTTGATACTATCCCACTTGTTAATTCTTGCTTTAATTTCCTGAGCTTTGGAGGTTGTGTTGAGAAAGTTACTGCCTGTGCCAATATGTTGTCGTGTTGAAACCTATGCTTTCCTCTACTAACTTCACAGTCTTAGGTCTAATTTCTAAGTCTTTGATCCATCTTGAGTTGATTCCCGTGAATGGTGAGATATAGGGGTTTAGATTCATATTTTTACAAATGGATAGCCAGTTCTCCCAGCACCATTTGTTGAAAAGGCTGTCTTTTTTTCCAGCATATGAGTTTGGCTCCTTTGTCAAAGATTAATTGACTAAAGATATGTGGGTTTGTTTCTGTATCTTCTGTTCTAATCCACAGTCAGTATATCTGTTATTGTGCCAGTACCATGCTGTTTTTACTACTATTGCTCTATAATATAGTTTGAAGTCTGGGATTGTGATGCCTCCTGTATGTTTCTTATTGCTGAGAATTGCTTTGGCTATTCTGGGTCTTTTCTTTCTTCATATGAAGTTCATGATTGATTTTTCTAGGTCTCTGAAGAATGTTGCTGGTATTTTAATGAAAATTGCATTGATTCTATAGATCAATTTGGGCAGAACGTCCATTTTGATGATATTTATTCTGCCTATCCATGAGCACAGGATAACTTTCCATCTTCTAAGGTCTTCTTCAATTTCTTTCTTTTATGCTTTATAGTTTTTGTTGTAGAAGCCTTTTACATCTTGTGTTAGGTTTATTCCTAGGTATTTTATTGGTTTTGAGGTTATAGTGAATGTAATTGTTTTCTTTGTTTCTTTCATTGTGGATTCATCGTTGGAATAAAGAAAAGCCATTGATTTATTTAGGTTGATTTTGTATCCTGCGACTTTGCTGAATTTGTCAATCAGCTCCAGAAGTCTTTTAGTTGAGTTCTTTGGGTATTCCAGATAAAGGATCATGTCATCTGTGAATAAGGATCATTTTCATTCCTCTCTTTCTATGTGAATTCGTTTGATTTCCTTCTCTTGCCTTATTGCTGCAGCAAGACTCTCAAGGACTATATTGAGAAGGTATGGTGATAGTGGACATCCTTATCTTGTTCCTGACTTTAGAGGAAATTCTTGCAGTTTTTTCCCATTCAATATAATGTTGTCTTTGGGTTTACAGTATATTGCCTTAAAGATGTTGAAGTACATTCCTTCTATCCCAATTTTCTGCAGTATTTTTAGCATAAATGGGTGTTGGATTTTGTCTAATGCTTTTTCAGCATCTATTGCTATGATGATGTGGTTTTTGTTCTTGTTTCTATTTATGTGGTGAATAACATGTATTGATTTGCATATGTTGAACCAGCCTTGTTTTTCTGGGATGAAACCAACTTGGTCATGATGTATTATTCTCTTGATATAGTTTTTAATGCATATAGCTAGTATTTTGTTTAGAATTTTTGCATCTATGTTCATTAAGAATATTGGTCTGTAGTTTTCCTTTCTTGAGGTATCTTTATTTGGTTTGGGGATTAATGTGATACTGGTCTCCTAGAAGGAATTTGGGAGAGTTCCATCTCTTTCAATTTCCTGGAACAAGTTATGAAGTATTGGTATTAGTTTTTCACTGAAGGTTTTGTAGAATTCAGCTGGAAACCCATCTGGGCCTGCACTTTTCTTTGGTGGAAGAATTTTTATTGCTGTTTCTATTTATTTGGTTGATATTGGTTGGTTTAGGCTTGCTATATCCTCTTAGCTGAGTGTAGGTAAGTTAACTGTGCTTAGAAATCAAACAATTTCTTCTATGTTTTCAAGTCTATTGGAGTATAAATTTTTAAAGTAGTTTCTAATAATCTTTTGAATTTCTTCACTATCTGTGGTGATATCTCCTTTTTCATTTCTAATTTTGATAATTTGAGTTGATTCTTTTTCTTTTGGTTAAGTTGGCCAGGGGTTTATCAATTCTATTAATCTTTTCAAAGAACCAACTTTTTGTTTTATTGATTCTTTGAATTTTTTTGTTTGTTTTCTATTTCATTTATTTGTGCTATAATTTTAATAATTTCTTGCCTTCTGCTGGCTTTGGGAATAGACTGTTTTACAGACTTTCTAGGTCCTTGAGTTGTGTCATTAGGTTCTTTACTTGGTGATTCTCTGTCCTTCTTATGCGGGCACTCAATGCAATAAACTTTCCTCTTAATACTGCCTTCATAGTGTCCCATAGATTTTGATAGGTTGTGTCGGTTTTCATTTGTTTCCATAAATTTATTTATTTTTTCCCTAATTTCTGCTCCTACCCATTCATCATTCAATAGTGTATCATTCAATCTCCATGCATTTGAATAATTTATTTTGAGTTTCCTGTTGTTGATTTCTACTTTTATTCCATTATGGTCTGAAAAGATGCAAGGAATTATATTACATCTTTTGAATTTGCTGGCACTTTCTTTGTGTCCCAGTATGTGGTCTATTTTGGAGAAGGTTCCATGGTCTGCTGAGAAGAATGTGTATTCTGTAGTTCCTGGTTGAAATATTCTGAGAATGTCTATTAGGTCCATTTGGTTTATGGTTTTCTTTAGTTCTAAAGAGTCTTTACTCATCTTTTGCCTTGAAGATTGATCCAGTGGTGTGAGAGGCATATTAAAGTCCCCCAGAATTATTGTATTTGGTTCTATTTGGGATCTGATGTCCAGAAGGGTTTGTTTTACAAATGTGGTTGCACCCACGTTTGGGGCATAAATATTTACTATCATCATATCTTCTTGGAGTCTTGTTCCTTTTAATAAAAAGAGGTGCCCTGATTTGTCTCTTCTGATGTGTTTTAGTTTAAAGTCTGTTTTGTTGGATATCTGGGTTGCTACCCCTGTTCTTTTTTGGTCTCCAATAGCATGGTATATCTTTTTCCATCCTTTCACTTTCAGTGTGTGAATGTCTTTGGCTGTAAGGTGACTTTCTTGCAGACAACATATATTTGGATTATGTTTCTTAATACACATTGTCAGTCTATGTTTTTGATTGGTGAGTTAAGTCCTTGACATGAAGAGATATTATTGAAATATGATTTTTGTTTTCTGCCATTTTATGTTCTGTCTACTATTGGATGGATTGGTCTTTCTTCTTTACTTAAATGGCCCACTTATTGACTTTCTCTCTTATCTGGTTCTGAAGTCTGCTTCTTTTTTCTTCTTTAGAGTTTATTTCTTTAAGAATTGTCTCTAGTGTAGGCTTTGAATTCATGAAATTTTAAGATTGTTTATCCTGAAACACTTTTGTTTCCCCACTGATTTTGAATAGTAGTTTTGCTAGATAAATAAGCTTTGGTTGGAAGTTATTTTCTTCCAGGGTTTGAATCATGTTGTACCAGTCTCTCCTAGCATTCATGACCTGGGTTGTATAGTCTGGGGTGATTCTTATTGTTTTGCTTCTATATATCAACCGTCCTTTTGTTCTCACTGCTTTTAGGATTCCTTCCTTGGCCTCTGTGTTGGTCATTTTGGTTATTATGTGGCGTGGGGAGGTCCTTATTTGGTCCTGTCTCAATGGAGTTCTGTATGCCTCCTGGACATGAAGATCCAAGTCGCTTTCCATGTTTGGAAAATTCTCTGAGATTATTTCTTTGAAGAGATTATGGATGCCCTTGGTCTGTACCTCTATTCCTTCTTCAATGCCTATTATCTGTAAGTTAGGACGCTTCATATTATCCCATATTTGCTGGATGTTTAGGTTTTGTTGCTGTAAAGATTTCTGTATATTGCTGACTGTGTGTTTGGTTTTGGATATACTGTCTTCTAACAGTGATATTCTGTTTTCCATTTTATCTAATCTTCCAGAATTTCTTTCTATTGCTGTCTTCATTTCACTTATTGACTCTTTAATTTCATTCCAGACCTCTTTCTAATTCTTTCTTAGTGTTTGTAACTCATCTTTCATCTCCTCTAGACTTTTTTTAAATCCTTTCATCATATTGTAGATCTGGAACTCCCCTTCTTGCATTTCTTGAAGGTCAGTAATCGTGACTTCTGTCATTCCTCCACTATTCCTGGTTCTCATATTTTCACCATTCTCAGGCCTGTTCTTCTGTTGTCTTCCCATTGAAGTGGTACGGATGGGTGATGGTGGAGTAGCTGGCAGGCCAATCAGAAGCTCTGATGGACTGGTAGTTCTTCCGTACCTGGTTCTCTGGGGGAAAAGAAGATCTATGTCGGGGACCCTGCAGGTTTCCCAGTGACTCTGTGGGTGCCTCTTCTGTTGCGCCAACAGTGTGGTTTCGGGGTTTGGCTAATCTCAAAGTTTGGGATGTCAAAGCTCTATGATCATTTTCATACTCTTAGACAGTTCACAGAGCTGCAGTATTGTCATTCCCCAAAATCCTTTTTAGGTCTGCTGTTAGATATGGCACCTTTTGTGGGTGTTGCAGAGACTCTCACAAGTTAAAATTACTGGATATTTTTTTTTTTGCAGTAGTTGGGTTGGGCTGCGCCTTTTCCTGGCTGTGCCTCAGATCCTCCAGATGGGACTGTGCAGGTTTGGGCCTAGACCAGGTCTGTGCTGGAGCCTGGGGCTGCTGCCTCTGTGAAGGTGCTCCGCTGGTGCTGAGCGGGAGTTGTGCTGGAGCCTGGGGCTGCAGCCTCTGAGAAGGTGCTCCGCTGGTGCTGCGCCAGGGCTGGGCTGGGGTTGGGCCTAGGCTGGGCTGGGGCCAGAGATGGTAGCAGCCCAGGGGGCTCTGGAAGGAGCGGAGCCCTTTGGGGCTTACCTGCGGCTGTCGATCAGGCACAGAGGTGACTCCTGGGTCTCGGTGATTCCTGGGTCTCTGAAAGAGCTTTTGGATTTTTTTGCCACATTGGTGTATGTCCAAAATGAGTCATTTAATATGGAAAAATGTTCTTCTGGTGTCCATTTCATAGGCCTCCTTTTCCACTTGAACAGCTCTGGCTTTTGAATTGAAGATTACCAGTGAAACATTTGGCATCAATTCACAAAACCATGTTTGAAATTTGCCTTAATATGGTTTTTGTGCTTTAACACTCTATCTATGACTAGGCAAATTATAAACAATAGAAATTTGCGTCTCATAGCTCTTGGAATTGAGAGGTCAAAGATCAGGGTTCCTCAGTGTCTGGTAAGGTCTGCCTTCTTTTTTTCAAGATGGCTTCTTGTTGCTGCACACTCACATGGCAGAAGGAAAAGTGAGAGTGAGACAGAGACATAAGAAAACCCAAATAATCATTTTATGGCAATATTAATTCCACATATAGGGGTAGAATACTCATGCCCTAAATCTTTCTGAGTGTCTTTTAGTATTGTTACAATGACAATTAAATTGTGATGTGAATTTGGGAAGGGACAGCATTTGAATAAAAATAGCATCCTTTCTGTTTCATGCAGATGCTAAAGTGAGGCATCTTTTTTGTCATTTTCTTGACAGGGTCTCTTTTCCAAGGGAACCAACAATGGCTCAAATAGAGCAATTCACCATAAAATAGGCTCTTGTATCTTCCCTTGTTGTAGACTGTTCTCTTACAAACCCCAACTTGTGAATTTTGCTTTCTCAAGACCATAAATATTTTCATGCCCAGGTCTTAGCAGGAGAGCAAGGACAAAACTGATGTCAAGACAAAACTAACCTGTTACCTCTGGACTTAATATTTAACAGTTATTAGCCATAAACTATGACTGTAAGATGGAGAAGCATCCAGTCATTTTTCTTTCAAAGAAATTTATTTGTCTAGAATAAGACCCTATCAATTTACTTCACCAGCACTCTGCACATGACAGAATATATTTGGATAGGATCAAGTCATATAGATGAATGATAGAGTCGTAGATATAAAGGGGTTTCCGGTCAATGGGAGAGATTCCAAATAAATAGGAAATTCTAGGTGTACCACCTATTAAATTATGAGATATAGATGAATACAATTGAATATTACTAAGCCATAAATAGAGTGAAATCTTGTCATTTGTAGCAACATGAATAGAAGTGAAAGTCATTATGTTAAATGAAATAAGCCAGCCTCTCACACTCTTGACATGTCTGTGCTCTTCCTTGAATGTTTATCTTCATTTTTTTCTTAATAAATCTCTTTGTTTCTGAATGAATAAATAAATAAATAAGCAAATAAATAAATAAATAAACCAGATATATAAAGATATTTTTAAAAAGACATTTATTTTCATGTATTTATGGAAACCAAAAAGCTGATCTCATAGAAAAATGTAACAGAATAATGTCTGCAAGACTGTGAAGGAAAATAGGGGTGGTAGGATAGAAAGAAGTTGGGGAAATCAAGACACAGATAGGAGGGATTATATGTGTTTTCAGTGACATAATAAAGCCACAGTTGGTTATAATGATCCATGAAATATTTTTAAATAACTAGAATAGTATAAAAGTTCCCAACACAGAAATTACTAATATTTAAGATATGAAAATGTTCATTGCCTTGATTTGATTATTACGCATTGTAAACATGTATCAAATTATCATAAATTTACCCCTATGGCTGTGATAAGGTAACTTAGCAAGACCCTGCTTCAAAATAAAAACTAAAATAGGGATGCAGATGTAGCTCAGAGGTCGAACACCACTGGATTCCATCCTTGGTACTACAAAAACTATCATACTGCACCCTACAAACATTATTTCTCAGTAATAATAATAATTATTATTATTGTTATTTTTAGAAGTGGAGTCAAACCCAGGGCATTCTACCTCTGAGCAACATCCCAGCCCTATTTTTTAGACTTTTTTTAAAATGGGGTCTCACTCATTTGCTAAGGGCCTCGTTAAGTATCTGAGGCTATCCACAAACCACGATCTCCTGTCTCAGCTTCCTAAATGATAGGATTAAAAGCATGCCCCACCATGCCCAGCTTTGTTATTATTAACAATAATAATAAATTTTTTAAATCCTGAACTAAAGCAATGAATCAGATTAAAAAAAAAGAGTGAGATTTTCAGTGAAATAGTTAGAAACAAGAATCTACTGATAGAAATTAGAACTTAAAGACTGGCCAGATACAGACAATGAAGGAAAGGAATAATTACCAAAACACTACAAAATTACAACCCTGCATACTTGAGTGGTTTTTGATACTACTGACAAAAATGAATATGAAAGGAAAGTCTGATTGAGTGGAAAGATGATTAATGTGGTTTGGTGCATGCTGCAATAATACTAAATACTATATTTATAATAGCTACAATTTATTGAATATTTAAAATGGGTAAGTCAACACCACCCAATTTTTATTTGGAATAAGAAATGAACCTGGAGGCATTCTACCTCTGAGTTACACTTCCAGCCCTTTTTATTTTGTTATTTTTAAACAGAATTTTGCTAAGTTGTTGAAGGTCTCATTATGTTGCAGAGGCTGGCCTGGAACCTGTGATTCTCCTGTCTTGGTTGCCCAACTACTGGGATTATACCACCTAATTTTTGAGGCCTCATTCTAGCCTACCACTTATTCTACTCATGGTGAAAAAAATACAGTGCCAAAATATCCACCAATATCCTATATCTCCTTATTCTGACCACATTCTGAGATTCACACACATGTAAGGAAGTTTACACTTATTATAGGGCAGAATTAGTCATGGGAAGAAAATAGGGAAGAATCACAGGCTTGAGAATAGCTCTTCCACATATTCACCCATTTGACATGGAACACTAAGGAATTCAAGACTTCTATATTCAAAATTGGTCTTCAAAGTTATTATTAAGATGTATGTTTTAAGGTGGAAAACTATACTTTTATTTTTATTTAATATTTAACTTTTATAACTGGGATAACAGTTATTTTAGATAATTTTCTAACACATATATATGTGATATGTGAGTTTCCATTTCTATTTTTGCCCCTGGAACTATTATTGTCACCTAGACTGTTAATAAATATATATATATATATATATATATATATATATATATATATTCTTCCACTTAAGCCACATAATCAACCATCTTGTCTGTTTAATGTCACTAATTCAGTTTTAATTTACAATAGAAAATACTTTGAGAAGCAAGGGTCCATAATGCGATCAAATACTCCAAGTAATTGAGGAGAAGGAAGGTCGAACAATACACTATTCTTAGAAAAAAGTTTTTAAACACGACCTTCAAGAATGAAAGCTCAACATGTTGGTGAAGCTCAAAGCTAGATTGTGTAACAGAAAAAGCAAAATAGTAGGAAATATAAACATCAAGTTGAAGCTTGCCTTTGAAGTTTTGTGATACAAAGGGTATAATATTTGTCCCTCATAGAGGAGAATGAGTCATAGTGAAGTCAGTGGAACAAGACTCAATGAGAGAATAAAAAGTGAAGACGCTAGAGAAAATATGTAAAGTTCAGATAATTTCAGAGTTTTAGAAGAGTAGAAGTGTTCAACAAACACCAACTGCCTTCTGTGCTCTAGGCTATGAGACTTCTGGAGATGTACAACTGAATGTCATGATCCCCAAGTTCAAGTCGTAAGTCTCTTTCAGCACAAGAAAAGTCAGAAAAATGCCAAGTAATGGGACAATCATGATAGCAGCTAATAAGTGTTTTAATTGGAGAAAACAAGAACAAGAGGAGAGTGAAATGGCTCATAACTATGCTATCTGAAATAGAGTTTTCTGGTGAGTAGAAATATAATACATGTGGCATTTTGTTAAAGCATTGGAAGGTTGAGAAAACAGTAATATTTATACTATTATGATAGAGCACTTAATGGAAAAATTTGCAAAGTACTTATCTGAATAATGTCAGTGCAGAGTCTACAAAGGAAAAGTGACAGATTAAATTTTAAATTAAAATTAAATTAAAAATTAAAATTAAATTAAAATTAAATTTTAAAATATTGTATATGAATTTCTTGACAAGTACTTACTAATAACTGTAGAGGGTGGTTACCCTTTAGTGGAGCAAGGCAAAAAGACAAGAGTGGAACAGTGTGACCAGTGCCCCAAGAGAGGGGAGCAAAGTTTGATGTAAGAATCCAAGGGGATTTGCAGAGCCTTGAGGCTTCCATTTCTCCACATTCACATATATTTCCAAACCCTAGTTTTTATGCCAGGTGTGGTGGCACACACCTATAATCCTAATGCTTGGGAGGCTGAGACAGGAGGTTTGCAGATTCAAGGCCAGCTCCAGCAACTTAGCAAGACCATGTTTCAAAATAAAAAATAAACTAGGGTTGATCTATAACAGGGAAAGCACAAGTAGTAGAAATAGCTGGGTTCAATAATCAGTACCACAATAATTATCTTATCCCAAGTACTTGGAACAGGTATTATCCAAGCTAAGCCCTGTATTCCTTGAAAGAAGCCAAACTCAGGTATTTGAAGTTATTTCCCGAGTTGGCTTCTGGGATCATGATTACCAAGTTGCACCCTCAGTATCACATAGATGACCTATCCTGGAGAACTACAACAATCAGGAAACGAAATGCAGCTACTTCTCAGGGAGATTAAGTTGCAGATTTTAAAATACCTACAATAAATTGGTGGTCCTGTAATTAGTCAATGAATTATTAATTTTACAAATCAGGATCTAATCTTTAGGAGTTAGGTTCCATACTGAATCAGTTCATTTTCTGTTATTATAATGAAATACTCAAAGCTGGACAATTTACAAAGAAAAAAGATTTATTTGGCTCACAGTTTTGGAGCTTAAAATCAAATGGCCTGACACCAGCTCTGGCAAGCGCCCCCTGACTGCATCCCATAGGGACTTGCATCATGGTGAGAGGCATGCAAGGGAGGAAAATAACATGGCTACATAGTATCCAGATAGAAGGGAGAAGCCATGTTTTTTTCTTTACAACAATACTCTCAGAATTAACCAAATATTCCACAAGAACTACATTAATTTCTTCCAAAAGCATACCCTTATGACTTAACAATATCTTGTGTGTTCCCTCCTTCCAAAGCTCCCATTACATTTTAACATAGACACACTGGGTACCAAGTTTCCAAAACATGAACCTATAGGGGATATCTACACTCAAACCATAGCAACTACCTATAAAAATGGGATAATAGTCCTTATCCCACCTATCAAAGAGATCTTTGTTGATGTTGAGGGATATAATGGAAAAAAAAGGAAAAGGGACTTTCAACAACATAGTTTAGGGTATATCCTTGTTGAAAATCGTCTAATGGAGAAAATCCTGTCTACCTGATAGGTTTATATATTCAGTAGAAAGTAGTAAAATAAATGGTTACACCAACCACAGTTATAGATGACTGTAACCTTTGTACTTTGTAGTCTGAGGCAAGAGAATCACAGATTTGAGGCCAGCGGTGTGTGTCAACTTAGTAAGACCTTGTTTCAAAATTAAAAATTAAAGTAAAGCTGGAGGTCTAATCTCTAAGGTAGACTATCCATGATTTCAATCCCTAGTACCAATAAGTAGTTTTTTTCTATTCCTAACCAACAGCCTTTCCTTCTTGCTCTACCCCAGTCATTTATTAGGTGTGGATATGTCTCTCCCTTTCTTCTGATACCTTTCTGTTATATTTCTGCAATATCCTAACTTGTTCCTGTGCTTACAATTTTCCAATCCTTGACATTGTTTCCAAATAGATATGAGAGTAATATGTTTTAACTCTTCTAATAGCTTGCTATTGCAATTAGAGAAATAAATAATTTTCATTGTCTACAAAATTGTATCTGATATGGCCCTCACTCAACACTTTCTTCAGAGCATTTAGTAGCAGTGGAATTTATTTATTGCATTTTTACCTCTATATAATTTAAGTTTCACAAGAACAAATACAAGCTGTGTCTCCAGAACCTAGAATATCTGATATATAAATGGATATTGAATGATAAATAAGTTAATGAATGAGTAAATGAATGAAGGTCTCTTCTTATCACTGCTTGAAAAAATAAAACATATCTTTTAGACCCAAGTTAAATACTACCTCTTCTGTAAGGGTATTCCTAATTTTCTTGCTAAATATCATCTTCCTCTTTCCAAAGCACCTACAGTCTTTATTTACAATAAAGTGTTTGGACTTCATGCATGAAATATCAAACACTATGAGGAACTGACATGTTAAAAATGCAACTTTGAAGAGACTTCAGCTAATGTCAATCCATTGTAGCTCATTTAATGTTTCTCTTCCTAATGGATTAGAGACACATATCTCTAAAATTATTGCTTTGGTTAAGCCTTCTATTATCACTGTATTTTTCAGTATAAAAACTATCAGAAATTGCTAGCTTAAATCCAATATCTCTCTAAAATCCTTCACCAAGAATCAATTACAACCTCTAATAGCCACTTAAAATGGCTACTGGCCTGAAATTGTCAAATTGTTCAAATATTAACCACTTGGATATTTTTCTGTAAAACTTGCAATGAAACTGCACCTTAAAAATACAATTTTTCTATTACTGGTATGCAGTTTGTCTATAAGTGCAATTCGTGGATAGTTTTGTAATGAGTTAATATTGCCTTTTGTCCTGATTTTTATTTTTCATAAAGTTACATTTCAATTCATTTTTATGCAGGTGGTATTCTCCTTCAAAGAATGTAGAATTGCAGCATCTCAGACTTGGAAAGGCTCATGGATTAAGTAGTGTGGTCTATTAAACAATAGATAAATTGCTTCAGAATTATCCCTGAGAGTTGACTCTAGCTTTTTTACACCTTTAGTGATAAATTGCTCACTATCTGCAAAAGCAACTTATTCCAAATAATGTTATTTCTCCCTTACATTGAGCTGAAACCTGCCTTCCCATGGTTTTTACCCATAAGTCCCATCTATAATTTCTGGAGCCATGCAGAGATTGAATTCATCCATTTGTGCTGTTTCAATAATATACTACAGATTGGATAACTTATAAATAACAGAAATTTATTTCTTCTGGTTCTGGAGGCTGAAAAGTGCAAGATCGAGACAACAGTATTTAGTGCCTGATGAGGATCTTCTTGCTACATCTCCATGTTGTAGAAGGGATTAAAAAGTGCCAAAAAGTTGATGAACAAGACAGAGTGAATAGACTCATTACTTCAAGTCTTCTTATAAGGGCCCTACTTCCATCCATGGGAGCTTTGTCCTCATAATTTAATGCCCTCATAAAGGTATGACCTCTTAATACTATTACATTGGCCATTAAATTTCAACACGAATTTTGAAGGACAAAAAATTTAGAACACAGTAGACCTCATCCTCTCACTCTTCACTCTTACAGGTTCTTCAAAGGTCTGAAGGCAAAGACTACATTCCTGAGCCTTCTCTCACTAGACCAAGCAGCCCTAGCTCCTTCCAGTTATCCTTTCTAAAACCTCATACCCAGCACTTCATCCTTCTATACTTTTCTTCATTTAGTAAGTTTCTCCTTTAAACTGTAGATCCAGGATAAAAGAGAATAAGACTCATACCTTCACTTTCCCACATACACATCTGGTCATTCAGGCCTAAGGCTCTGTAGCGAAAACTACTGAAGATATTTCTTATGTACTGCTTTATTTTCTTTCTTGTCACAAACCTGGACTACAAATTCTAACCTTTCTTACTGTTGTGTATTGTTATGTAACTCAATTCTATAAAGTGGAATATAACTAGAAGTGATGTGTATCACTTCTGAAGCTGTTGCCATACTGTTCCCTCATCAGCCAGATAGATATCACTTCCTAGGAAGGTTTTAAATTCTACACTTTAAGCATAACAGAACATACTACCACCTTCCTCCCTCAGTAATTTAATGAACATAAGTTCCTCTCTATTACCACTTACCAAAATTTCTATCAGTGAAAAATTCCATTGCATTAAGTGACTGACGTTTTAGGGGATTATCATTTACAAAAGTTGGTGTTACCTTAGATAAATAACCACAAAGTGACTTTTTTGTCCACATTTTCTACTTTTTTTTGGTGTCACTGGGGTGGAACCAAGAGGCTTTCTACCTCCAGGCTATACTCCGAGACCTATTTTTATGTTTTATTTAGAAACAGGGTCTCACTAAGTTGCTGAGAGCCTCACTAAGTAGCTGAGGCTGGTTTCAAACCTGTGCAATCCTTCTGTCTCAATTTTCCAAGCATGGGAATTACCAGCATGCATCAACATGCCCAGCTCACATTTTCTACTTTTAAACTCTGCTGAAGAACCTGTTTCCCTTATTATTCCCCATGGTACAATGTCAGACATCAGTAGCTTCTGCTCTATGCCTGTTTTCAAGACCAAATGTTACGATTTCATAAAAATCATTCAGTTCCATCTAGTTCTATCCAGCCCACTATTGTAGCCTGTGTACATCTTCTAGCATCCTGAATTTATCTCCTAATTTATCCATTCTATGTTCCCTAGCTCAATTATCTGTCATTTGCAATTATATTATTAATATACTCATTAAACCCATTAATTAAACATAGAGTGAGTCAGGGCTAAAAGCAACAACTGTATCATACTGTATAAAACTCCACCTAAGTTGACCTAAATATCTCTGATTAAGGTTCTAGCCACACACACTAATTGCACTCACTGTGAATGGCATACCCATTTCTCACCCATATCTACAGATATCCTTCTATATTTTTTCAAACACCAGGAAAAAATTGAGATATTCTACACTAAGCTTTCTCTCTGATAATCTTTATAATGAACAAAATCAAGGTGGTAAGTCCAGTATGGCATACAGGCTCTTAGTGTTGGTCACTTAACCTTTCTAAGCTTACAGAACTGTCACACATGTATTCTGCAAAATTAGTTTGATTGAATTAAAGCATTGATCTCAGAGTCAAGAGATCTGGATTGTAGTTCTGTCATCACTATCTAACAGTATGTCTTTAAAGAGTGTGTCCCCATCAAAATGACCAATGTGGAAGCCAAGCAGAGAATCTTAAAGGCAACAAAAACAAAGGGCCAAGTGACATTCAGAGGCAAACCAATTAGAATCACTCCAGACTTCCCAAACCAAGTCATGAGAGCCAGAAGGGCTTGGAGTAACATATTCCAAACTCTGAAAGAAAACAACTTCCAGCCAAAAATTTCCTATCCAGCAAAACTTTCTATCAAATTAGATGGAGAAATAAGAAGCTTCCATGACAAACAGAAACTGAAGGAATTTATGTCTTCAAAACCAGCGCTAGAGAAAATACTCAAAGAGATTAACTACAAAGAAGAAATAGGTAACACTCACCAGAACCAGAGAAACAAGAGTTTCCATCCAACAGACAACTAAGATTGGTTATCTGTGGAGATTCATTATTTATGTTAGTCTTTTACCTATCTCTAAGTTGTATTGTTTGCCTTTATTGTTAATTTTTAGGATTTCTAGTTGGAATATTAATATACCTTCAGATATAGCATTTGGAAATATTTTATCCAATTCTATTAGTAACTTTTAACTCTGTTTACATTGTCTTTGGATATACAATATTTTCTTTTATTTTTTAGGGAGTTTGTATATTCTTCTGTTGCCTGTGCCATTGAAATCATATCCAAGAAATCACTGCCAATTTCAATGTTGTGAGGTTTTATGACCCAGATTTTCTCCTAAAAGTTTATAGTCTTAAGATTTATATTTAGGTCTTTTATCTATTTTGAGTTAATACTTGTATATGGGATTAGGTAAAGGTCCAATTTTATTCTTTTCCATGTAATTATTATTTTTCAACAATATTTAGTTAAAAGATTATTATTTCCACCACCAAATGTTCGTGGAAACCTTGTCAAAAATAACTTGACAATATAGGGAAGAATTTAGCTCTAGGCTTGTATTTAACTCCAATGGTCTATATATCTGCCTTTAGAACAGTACTACACTGTTTCAATTATTGTAGCTTTATATGGTTTGAAATCAGAAAATATATATCTGCTAGCTTTGTTCTTTTTCAAGATCGTTTTGGGTATCTAGAATTCATATTCCATATTAGGATAGATTTTTTTCTGAAAAATAAATATATAAATATATGATAGTTTCACCTAAAAAAACAGAAAAAAATATGCTCTAGTAAGAAAGAAAGCAAAAAGAAATATTGAAATGCTATCTTTAAATCATCAAACACTTGGTATCAGACAAATGAAACTGTTATGTGAGATTATCATTTTTAATTTTGGATAAATTGCTATAATACTAGATGTCAACCACTAAGCCAAGCATGGGAAGGAGGGATGGGGAGAGAATGGGGTGGGGATCGGGTGGGGGCTGACTGGGCGATGTGTGCATGCATGTCTACAAAAGTTTGTATCCCACTATGATGTATGAATACAGTGCACCAATAAAATAAAATTAAAAAAAAATAAAGAGTGTGTTCCCAAGTTATGGAAAGGAATGGATGGAATAGATATTTTTAAGTTTACTTGCAGGGTTGAGTTTACTTTAAAATCAATCAATTCCATGTATCAAATTGGCTTGAGCTGTTTAATTAACTTGCCAATGTGCATTGTTATGTAATAAAATATTTGCTTTTAGGGTTCTTCCATGCATATTACAAATATTATTCTAGTAAGTATCAATAGGCTTCACCAGGCTGTCAAAAGTTCCATGGCAAAATATAATTACAGAAATTATCTACTAGTTTAACATTCAGTCCAGGCTGAGTAGAACAAAATAATGCACAAATGGAATGAAAAAAGATAATTATAGAAAATAAAATTAAATGAACTAAGATTAAAACTTCTTTGACTTTGATATGTTTGTGAATGTACATCATGTATATTATGGAGTTTCCTCTTCCCCCTCCAATCACCTTCAGTTAGGTCACCTTATCTGCTCTTCTAAGGTTTCTCCTTGTTTGTGTAGAGTTCCTCTTATAACACATTTTTCCCTAGCTTCCACATATTATGGATAGCATCTGAGTTTTACTTTTTGTAAATAATCTCACTTAGCATTATGTTCTTCAGTTCCATCCATTTTTCTGCAAATGACATAATTTTGTTCTTTATGGCAGAGTAAAATCTCATTGTGTACATATCCCATAGTTTTGTAATCCATTCATCTGTTGGTGGTATCTTGGCTAGTTCCTGACAAGTAAGGTCCCTCCCCGCAGGGGCGGAACCCTAGAAAAGAAGGAGACTCTGCTGGGCAATATTGCAGCTGATATCGCGTGGTAGGCGATGTTGCAAGAGGGGCAGAGTTCCCACGCGTAGCGCCACCCACAAGAAGTAAGCCTTAAAAGAGAGGCATTTCCTCTCCAGCAGCAGAGGGGGCTCACAGGTCTCCAGGAGTGATCCAGCTCCTATCCCCAAGAGAGAACCACATTAAAATTCTTTCCGTGCACCTGGTCTCTCTCGTCATTTTACTACGCAAATCTAACATCTGGTGCAAAATGCGGGACAATTTTTTTTAATTTAATTTAATTAAACAAATTTTTTTAATTCCCTGCTGCTGCCACTGCCGGTGCATACTCTGGGTGGCCTTGGCAGAAACCTACGCCTGGATCGGCCAGGGCGCTTGGATCCTCTGGGACCGCTCCCATCTCGCCCCGCGCTACAGGACCATCACCGCTGCCCCCTGCCAACCCAGACCTGAGACCGTAAGCCACCCTTTTCTGGCCCCATGCTTTCCCTGAGAGCCAGTGGCCATCTTTCATGGCCTTGCACTCTCTTCCTGAGAGCCAGTGGCCATATTTCCCAGCTACACTCTCTCCAGTAGAGCTGGTAGCCATATTCCCCAGATGCATGCTCGGCCTGAGAGCCAACAACCATCTTTCCCAGCTGCAAGCTCTTCGGGAGAGCCAGCAGCCATCTTCTCCAGCCACACACTCTGCCTGAGAGCTAGCGGCCATCTTCCCCAGCCACACATCTTCCCCAGCTGCATGGCTCTCTCTGAGATCCAGTGGCCATCTCACTACCAAGCCAAGCCCTGGAGACCATTGTAAACCTCATCCAAACCAAATTCTACCCAACAGCTCCACAGTGTGATCCTGGCTCTGCAGCATCTCAGCAGTTCGGTTCCAGTCAGCACTGGCTGATGATACTACACTGTGGTAAGCTTCCCCTTCCTTAGACAAGCGGGTTCCATGTTTTAGCTTCTTCCGGACTTGGGTTCATGGCTGTTAAATAGACCCTAATATTTGGTGTCCAAGTTCTCTGGGGTTAGCCAGGCTCCCCTACAGTTGTGTAAAGGGGAACAGAGACATCCTTCTCTAACACAACCACATTGTTTCAGGACATTAGGCAGGATCTTGGAATAACAAATTCCTGTTTTCATCCTCACCTACTGACCAGTCATGGGGAGAAGCCAGCCATCTAAAATAGACTCCCAGTCCACACTAAGCCGTTTTCTGGTTAATCTCCAGACTCTAGGTTTATCCAAGGAATTGTGCCCTGAGCAGCTCTTATTTTTCTGCACAAAAGCCTGGCCCACTTATGAGTTGGGTAATGGTTCTCAGTGGCCTGAGATGGGTACATTAGATCTTAAAATGTTGACTGATCTTAGTAAATTTTTCAAACGGGCAGGTAAATGGTCAGAGGTTCTCTATGTACAGGCTTTTCTGTTCATGCGTTCTCGGCTCTCCCTTTCCACCCGTCCTGACTCTACTGCTCCAGTCATGCAGGCTGGGGATTCCCACCAGCCTCAGCGACCATCTTGGGCACCACGTGGCAACTCACAGGCACCACCTGATGGTCTTTCTGGGACACAGGCCTGCAATTCTGCTCACTCATGTTCACCGTTCTGTGATGACACGTGGATGTCAGAATCTGACCTGGCCAAGTTACAGGCCCTATTTCCTGATGACCCTGACCCATAAGAACTCTCCTTACCACCGTGGTTGTCATCTTATTCTGGGCCAGCCTCCCATTCTAACCCACTCTTTTCTTCCCTACGTTTCTCCCTTAAGGGACCAACCCTTACCTCCCCCTTCCCTACCCCTGTTGGTCACCCTACCCATTCCAGAGAACCCCCCACCTTCTCCCTTGGCCCCACTTTGTGAAGTGGCTGGTACAGAAGGTGTGGTCCAGATCCATGTCCCTTTTTCCCTTCCTGACCTTGCTCAACTTAAAAGAGACTGGATTCTTTTTCTGCCAATCCCTCTGGTTTTATTAAGGAATTCCAACATATTGTACAAGCATATGATTTAACTTGGCGGGATCTTCATATCATTTTAACCTCCTCTTTAACTCCAGATGAATGAGATCATATTCTTAAGGCTGCCAGGGAACAGGCAGGTCAGGCTCACCTAAACAATCCACAGCGCCCTACTGGAACAGCTTCAGTTCCTTCTGAGGATCTCCACTGGGATTATAATCACAGTGGTCAGGGAATAAAATAGACAAAACACATACTATGCCTTCAAGCTGAGCCCAGGGTAACTCTCCAGGTAGCAGGTAAGCCAATCTCCTTCTTGATTGATAGGGATGCTACCTACTCTGTTCTCCCTTCCTTTTCAGGACCTAGTTTCCTTTCCCAATTTGCGGTTCAGGGGATTGATGTTATGCTCTCTTGCCCACATACTACAGACCCCCCTTTATGCCATTTAGAGGCAATTATGGTTAAAAATTCATTCCTGATTATCCCTTCATGCTATACCCCCCCTTTTATGTAGAGACTTTTTAACCAAAATTGCGACGGAACTTTCTTTTAATTTCCCCATGGCTTCTGTTTCCTATAATATACTTTTAATGGCTGCAGCTACAGTTGATGACTGGGAAGCCAAACCTCCCCTTCCAATAAATTTGGTTGACCATATAGTATGGGATACCAGCATCCCAGTTGTGGCAACCCGCCACACCCCGGTCCAAATTGTCCTATGTTACCCCACTATTTTCCCTGCCAGCATCCAGGTTCCCATATCCCTCCTTCACCAACATGGGCTTAAACCGATTATTTTTCGTCTCGTGGCCCAGGGACTAATTATACCTATTAATTTCCCTTATAATACCCCCATTTTCCCACTTAAAAAGCCTAATGGGACTTATCTTTTAGTCCAAGATCTCTGTTTAATTAATGATGTGGTGGTCCCAATCTACCCAGTTGTTCCTAATTCCTATGCCTTCTTATTTCAGATACCCCCAATGCCACCCACTTTTTAGTTTTTTACTTAAAGGATGTGTTTTACACAGTTTCTCTGCATCCTGAGTCATACCTCCTTTTTGCCTTCACTTGGGAGAACCCTGATACCCAGGTTGCTCAACAACTAACCTGGAGCATACTCTCCCAGGGTTTTTGAGATAGCCCACACCTCTTTGGACAGGCTCTACCACAGGACCTCTTCCAGTGCCCCTTGGAGCCTAGTTCTCTAATACAATATGTGGATGACCTTTTACTTTGTAGTCCCTCCCTAGAAGTGTCCAAACGACACACTGCCCTTCTCCTTAATTACCTTGAAAGCAGGGGTTACAGGGTGGCTCTACATAAAGCCCAGTTATCAGTGCCTGAGGTTCAGTATTTAGGCCTACATCTCACCCCAAACACCTGAGGACTAACTGTTGACCAGGTCAAGGCCTTACAAGACTTGCAGCCGCCTACCTCAGCTGACCAGATCCAATCTTTCTTGGGTTTTATAGGATCTTTCTGCAATTGCATCCCCAACTTTGCCATTCTAGCTAAGTCATTACATGAGGCAATTAAGGGAACCCTGGATGACCCCCTCACTTCGCCCTCGGTCATTTGCCAAGCCTTCCTGGCTCTCCAGGAAGCCCTTCTTAAATCCCCCCCTTGACACTCACCAATCCCACTAAGACCTTTTTGTTATATACTGATGAGAGACAAGGGATAGTCACAGGAGTACTCACTCAACCCCTGGGACCAACCAAGGCACTAGTGGCCTATTTATCTAAACAGCTTGACCCTACCACCCATGGGTGGCCATCCTGTCTCAGGGCTCTGGCAGCAGCAGCCATGGTTACAAAAGAGGCTCTTAAAATTTGTCTCCGGATACCCCTGCAGGTTTTTTCCCCACATGGACTACAGGATTTGCTCTCTCCTCGAGCATTCCCTCTTCTGTCACCTTTTCCTAATCAGGAACTTTATTTGTTGTTCATGGAAAATCCAGTTTCCTGGCCCTTAACCCGGACACTCTTTTACCAATGAGCCAGGGTTCAGGCCCTGATTCATGTTCACCTAACGATGTTCACTCATGTGTTGATATAATTGAAGCTTTAGCTAAACCTTGGGCAGACTTCCAGGACACCCCCCCTTCTTAATCCGGATGTTACTTATTTTGTTTATGGCAGTTCTGTTTCTGACACCAGAGGTAAGAAAAGGGCAGCCTATGCAGTGGTCACCCTAACTCAAGTCATTGAGTCTGGCAGATTACCAGATGGTATTACCTCTCAAAAGGCTGAACTGATTGCCCTAAATCTAGCTCTACACCTGGCAGAAAAACAAGCGGGTAAACATATATACCAATTCTAAATATTCCTTTATAAAAGCACATTGCCGTGCCTCAATTTGGAGAGAGAGGGGATTTCTCTCCACCAAGGGTTCACCCATTGTTAATGCCACCTTGATTAAGAAACTCCTAGATTCCCTTTCTTTATGATCTGAGCTGGCCATCATCCACTGTCGGGGCCACCAGACAGAATCTTCCTTAGTGGCCAAAGCAAACAGTAAAGCTGATTATACAGCAAGACAGCTGACACAACGAGCTCAACCAAGCCCACCAGCCTCTATACTATTTTTAACCCTCCCTTCAATGGCGCCTAATTACAGCCTGGCTGAATGAAAACACCTGATCAAACTTGGGGTGTCCAGCACAGGGGAAGGTTGGCTCATGATACAGGATAAGATTGCTCTGCCTGAGGCTCAGTCCGAAAAGGTCATTAGCCTAATACACAATTCCCTTCATCTGGGACGTACAGTGCTAAAGCATTTCCTAAGCCCCGTGTTTTATTCTCCTCTCCTGTAGCAGCTGATTAGTAAAGTCAGTGCCTCCTGTTCTACTTGCACTGCTGTGTCTCCCCAAGGAGGACTTTGCCCCTCCTTTCCTATTACCAAATGAGAGGACACTTGCCACGACAGGACTGGCAAATCAATTTCACCCATATGCTGCCTCACAAAAAAACTTAAATATCTTCTTACCATGGTCAATACCCTAACAAGTTGGACAGAGGCTTTTTCCTCAAAGGATGAGACAGCTAGCATGGTGGCTGATGTTCTGTGCTCAAACAATATCCCTTGGTTTGGACTCCCTAATTCTTTGCAGTCAGATAACAGACCAGCTTTTATTTCTAAGGTACTCAACAGGTGGCACAAGCTTTTGGCATTTCATGGAAACTACACATCTCATATAGACCGCAGTCATCAGGAAAGGTAGAAAAAATGAATGGCATCCTTAAAACTACCTAACAAAAATCTCTCTAGCGCTGCGAGTATCATGGCCTGAACTCCTGCCACTAGCTCTGGCCCATGTGAGGGCCACCCCTAGAAACCCCACCTTTATGAGCCCCTTTGAATTGCTCTATGGTCGCCCTTTCCTGCTTAATCATGCTCTCCCTTTGGATCCCCCTCCTTTGTCTTCCTATCTTCCTTACTTGTCTTTTCCCAGGCAACTACTTAGGGAATATGCTGACTGGTATCTTCCCCAACCTGGGACTGAAAAAGCAGCTCCACACCCTGCAGTCAAGGCCCTTAAGTCAGGGGATCAAGTCCTCTTCAAGTCACTTCAACCAAAATATCTCCAACCATGTTGGACTGGGCACTTCACAGTGATCCTCACCACAACTACAGCAGACAAACTGCTGAGGGACCCCAACTGGCATCATGTTACCCAGCTAAAAAGGGTTCTGTTATAGCAGTCCCATGACAGGTTCTCTTGCACAGTGTTGGGGCCTACTAAGCTTTGTTTTTCTTGGCATAATTCTCTTTGATGTTTTATTTTAGCAGATCCACTTGTTCACATACTATGGTGCTTTCCCTCTTCAAATGTCATACTGTCATAACTCTTCATCTGCTAAAGTCTCCTTGAGCACACCACCAAGCTGTCCAGGGTTATCTCCAACTCACACTGCAGCCATACTCCCACCTGCCCACTTCTGGAGGACCCGACCTCTCCCGGCCGAAGGGCCCCCTTATGACACCCCTTGACAGCAAGAAGTAGTTTAAGATTCGAATCTCCACCCATTATCACTAAAAGGCTGGAATGACAAGTCGGGTCTCCCCCCCACAGGGGAGGAACCCTAGAAAAGGAGGAGGAGACTCTGCTGGGTGATATCTCAGGTAATATCACGATGCAGGCTATGTGAGAGGGGCAGCATTCCCATGAGTAGCACCACCCACAAGATGCAAGCCTTAAAAAGAAAGGCATTTCCTCTCCAGCAGCGGAGGGGCTTGCAGGTCTGCACGGGTGGTCCAGCCCCTATCCCCAAGAGAGAACCACATTAAAATTCTTTCCACGCACCCAGTCTTTCTCATCTTTTTACTGCACAAACCTAACAGTTCCATACTTTGGCAATTGTGAATTGTGTGGTCATGAACATAGATATTCATGGATTCATTTGTTAGTTTGGTTTCCATTCTTTTGGGTACATACCCAGAGGTGGTATTTCTGGATGATAACATAGAAGGAGAGATGGAGGAGGTAATAAGTGGGAAGTCAAAAAGGGCTAAGTGAGTGATATATGCATGTATTCTCTGATACCTTGTACCCCCCTTTAGTTGTATGATTCCAATGCACCAATAAAAAGAAAAAGGGAAAGGGAAAGATGATACAAAAGCAAAAACAAAAAAGCAATAAAGATCAATTAGTTTAGTTCCACTTGTATTAGAAGTCCCACCAAAAAAACTGATTTGAGTCCACCTTGTAATGTTACCAATTTTTTTTCTTTCTCTATTGGTACCTAAGAGTCTTTGAGATATCTACAAATGTCTTTAACCAAACAAGGCTGTCTACAATGTAAATAAAATTGTTAAAAATTAAATTGTACTTTCACCTAGACTCTACCAATTGATCTTCTCTAGAAGAAGTATGAATCTCTAGAAGGAAGTATGAGGTTTTCTGCATTTTACAGTTGAAGAAACCAAGACTAAGAAAGATCATAAATCCTGCACAGTACCACACAACTAAGAAGTGTCAGAGCTGAGATTGGAACCTGGTGACTCTCAAATCTAAAGTCTCCTTGCATGTATTTGCATTGCACTACCATCCTAATAATATTAATCACTTGACCATTTTCAAATTATATTTGAAGTCCAACATCTTGAAAAGTTCAGCATTATTGTCTCCAATTTACACATGAATAAAATATGAAATGAAGTCCTAAGTACTCAGAAATGCAAAGGCTTGTGTCATGATTAAAAGAATCTTTCCAAATTCCTACTATGTCATGTAATTTCTAGCCAGCAGAAGACAGCACCATGTGTGCATATCTATTTGCCTATCATAAGTCATATAGCCACACCTACCTCCAAGGAAGTCAGAAAATCTAGAATTATGTTGAGTGTTTAGATACTCACTACAAATTTCACTACTATGTAATTAAAAAACATAAGGGAATAATTAGTAGTCTCTGCCACCAGTGAATAACATTAGTGTTATTTTTAAATATGTAGAACCTGAAACTCAGAGAGTTGAGTGAACTTGTACATGGTCTCTTGAATAGTAAGTAGTAAAATTAGTCTTGCAATCCTGCTCTGACTAGCCCCAAAATTTCTTAAGCCAATAATCCATGCAGACTGAGAATCACAATTCTGAGAAATTAGATGAACCACCTGGTCACAGGTGATGAAAATATTTAGAGTGTCTAAGGTGAAATGAGGGTTTATACTTGGCCCTAAATCTTGATGGATGGGTATAAAGAAACCAGCCTTTTCTCCCTTTTTGTGACAATGTTATAATTGTAAGCTGGAGAATACTACAGAGAAACTTGATTAATGAATTCAAACAACTGATGCACTGTCAATGAGCAGAGTTATCAATTAAATCCCATAAAGCCCTAGAAGGTAAAACTTAGGACTAGCAGATAAAAGCAACAAGGAGATATATTTCATAACACACAACAGATAAATTCTAAAGATTCATATCTCTTAATATACTGAAGTCATCTCAAGGAAGGAATAATTAAAATGGAATACTATACAATCTCAAAAAGATGGAAGTTCTGTCATTTGCAACAACACAAATAAACAGGACAAAGGTAAATGCCCTAACCCTAACCCTAACCCTAACCCTAACCAATGTCTATATCATGGATATAGGGAGTAGAAAATAGGTTAATAAAAATTGAGGGTTGGAGGAGGAATAGAAAGAAGAAATATATTCATCAAAGAGCACAAAATTTAGTTACAGTGAATCAATAAGTTTAAGTGATCTATTTACTACACATTGAACAAAGTAAATATCAATATTTTTCATTTTATATCATTAAACAGATTTTAAATATTCTCATTACAAAAATAAGTTTATGTAGTGATAGGTATGTTTTAATGTTTCTATGATGTATACATGGATTAGAATACCACATATTACTTTGTAAATACAGAAAATTGTTATTTGTCAATTGGAAATCAATAGATTAAAAGGAGAATTGCCAGGCTGCTTCCAGGCATAAAGCATACCTATCATCTCAGGATTTGGAAGGCTGAGACAAGAGCCATTCTCAGCAACTTAGTGAGACACTGTTTGAAATTTTAAAAATTAAAGTGAATGGGTGTGCAATTCAGAAATAGAATGACTCTGAGTTCAGTCCATAATATCACACACAAAAAAGAAAGAAATAACAGAAGAACCAAGCTAGTTGATCCTTTGAAGATGATGAAATAGGGGAACCTCAGAACTCTTATTATTCTTATCATTCTTTCCCTGACATCCCTTGAAAGACAAATACTCTACATTTTCTTCACTCTCACTCCACTTTTTCAGCCAAGTCTCATCTAAACATTGGTAATCAAGCTGAAACAGAAGAGAATTGGGGCCAAGACTAGGTAGATTAAGACTGGATATGTTTATGAGCATTGGATGTATATGTGTGCATTTCAAGGATTTTATAGAAAATTTTAAAGTGTCTATTTTTAATGATCTGTAATGTAAGTTCCTGTGAAGCTCTTTGAAATCTTGAAATGATTATATCTAAGAAATGAAAAATTTTAGAAAGATGGTTGAAATTCTAAAATTATGCAAAACTAAAGCTATAGTTACATATTTAGAACCACATATTTGTAAAGTTAGAAATAACAGAGCCAGTCGTGGTAGTCCATGCTTGTAATCCCAGCATTTGGGAAGCTAAGACAGAAGGATTGTGGTTCATGTACAGCCTCAGCTACTTAGTGAAGGACTGTTGCAATTCAGTGAGACCCTGTTTCAAAGTAAAGAATAAAAAATGGGGATGGGGGTATCTCTCAGAGGTAAAATGCCCCTAGGTTCCATCCCCAGTACCACAAATAAAAATAAATACATTTTAAAAAAGGAAAACAAATAATAGATGTAAGTAGTGTCTGAAAACCTGGCATTCTATCTGGGGTTTGCCCCTTACTTGTTTTGAGAATATTATCATATAATACTTCCTGAAATTTTCTAATCAGAAAAATGGGTAAAATGGTAATGCCTATTTCACAAAGTTGAGATGAAGGTAAGTGCATGCTATAATGTATGAATCATAAGTTAAGGGGTAGCACAGATGTCAATTTACTACATGGAAAAATGTGCTAAGAGAGCCTTTTCTAAAATATAGCAAAGTATTCTTCCTTGCATTCTATTTCACAGTTTATCTGCTCAGTGACTGGTGTTGTGGGTTTCTGGAGATCAGTTACTTAATAATCTGCATATTTATCTCTGAGAATGTCAATAAACAAATATTTATTTGAATATATGTGAATATAAAATCAGAAGTGCTATGTGCTTAGCAATGATTATCTCATTCAATGTATATAATTATTTTGTATGGAAAATATAGTTTCTGAAGTTGTTTTCTCATATATAAAATAAGGATAGTGATCCTCAGCTTTCACAGCTGACATAAAGATACAGTGAGATGATGGACATAAAGGGCCTAGTATAGTTATAGCCATGAAATATGTATTCTAGAAATTCTAGTTTTATGCTGCTTATTCTGTTTACTCATCCATATTCAGTCTTTACTATTCTCCATGCTTCTCTTACCCTCTGAAACTGAACCAAATAGTCTACTTCAACTCTGCTTCCTTGACTTTCGGCTTGGGATGAATTCATTAATGGAAAATAATAAGAAAAGGGTGGGAGGACAGAAAGATCTTTACTCCTCCATAACCCAACTTTCGAGGCTGCATTTCTCTAAGAAGGCCATGTATCTGATAGAAAAATTTTCTCCTATAGTTTCTTGTTCTGTATCTCTGTCTCTCAAGTCTCTCTCTGTCTAAGTCTCTCCATCTCTCTCCCTCTCTCTCTCTCTCTCTCTCTCTCTCTCTCTCTCTCTCTCTCTTTGTGTGTGTGTGTGTGTGTGTGTGTGTGTGTGTGTGTGTGTTTCCCTGTCTCTTTCTTTTGAAATAGGGCCTCACTAAGTTTCTGAGGCTAGTCTCAGTTCTGTGATATTCTATATTCTTCTCTTAGCCTCCCAAATGCTAGGATTACAAATGTGTGCTATCAGGACTGGATCTCTATTTATTTTTCTTATGGGAACTTCTGGGGATGGTATTGCAACCATATATTTCTAGCCTCAAAGAATGTCTCTATCACTTGTTGGTTCTTTATCCTTGCCCACAGATTTGGATTTTTATTAAATTCTAAATAATCTAGTTTGAATGAACTGTTTTGTGCATGATTTATATTATAAAATATTTTCTAAAGTTTTTAAAACATGAGGTTTAGAAATAAGAAATCAATGTTTTATGAAGGAAGTATAGTGGCTTTAGGTCTACAACTACTCTGACTCTATCCAATCCATTACAGGCTGACTGTTAATACAGGCAGGGACATTTTCCTAAGAATTTCAAATAGCTACTAATAAAGGAGCCACTTGCTTTTGTATTACCTGTCTTACATAAACAGGCTTAATGAAACAGAAAGTGAAAATTAAAATTGCTAGTTTAGGGAAGATAAAGAAGACAGTAACATGGTGATAGGCTTCCAATAAAATGGGATTGTTATTTATTCCATTCAACATTTCCTTCAGAGTTTCCTATGGATTCCTGTTCAGGATATCAAAAATCTTTGTTGATTTGATTTTAAATTTCTTTCAGGCTGTCTCTGAAATCTTTTCTGAAATTCTGTCTAATTTTTACTACTAAATATCTCAATTGTCCTTCATGTATTCTCAGCAACTCTGTTTTCATGGCTTCTGTTGTTGCAGGATTGTGGAGAATCTATCTTTTCTACTCTTCTTTCTCCTTATTTCATATTTCTTCAGTTTATATCTTTGTTGCTTTTTTGCAGTACTGGGAATGGAATTCAGGGACATTTTACCTTCTAGCTACACCACTAGCCTTACTTTTTAGTCCTTTTATTTTGAAAGAGGGTCTCACTGAGCTGTGAAGTTCCTTGCTAAGTTTCTGAGGCTGTCCATGAACCACGAACCTCTGGTCTCCACCTTCCAAATGCTGGGATTACAAGGGTGTGACACCATGTCTGGCTTCTTTGTTGCTTTTGATAGCTCCCTTTCTCTCTGTGGGCTTTCTATGTCTAATTTATGTTCTTTATAGTATCTTATTCTGATGGCAGATATTTACCTTTTTATATGCCTTAAAAATTAATAGCATCTTCTATATGGGTATTCTTAGCAATACAAATCATTAACAACAGACTAGCGCAGAGGGGGGAAAGAATCTTGCTCTTAGAAGATGACCACTCCAAAAATGAAGGCATAGCATATAATTTAGAAAAAGCACTTCAACAGTGTGAGTTGGACATTGAAAAAAAAAAAAAACACTAAAAGAGCAAACCTAAGAATATAGACAGAAAAGAGTGAGAAGAAACCAAAACCAAAGGAATTAAAAATATTTTCAGACCACAAAACCAGCGGCTTTCAGGGCCAGAAAACACCATCAGCAAAGAAATAAAACTGTAAATACAAGAGACAGAGAAAAAGAGGGCTGGAAAAAAGAGACACCAGAAAGAAACCAGCCTGCAGTGCCGCAGTCACCACAGCGTGGAGCAGCCAGAGCTGCTGCATGGAGCAGCCGAAGCGGCGCGGGTTACTGAACAGCCGGGCGGCAGTCAGCAAATTTTTCAGCGCAAGGAGCATCTAAAGCTCCCAAGGGCTTGGTTCAGCACACCCATCAGGGAGTCAGCGGAGCTCAAAACCAGAGAAGAACTACGCCAACCTCATGGCCAAGGATGCAGCAGCAGCGCTTTACTGCTGGCGGCAGCGGCGAGTTCACCGGACGGCTCCCAACCAATGCACTCAACCAGCCACCAGGCGACAGAGAGGAGGGGTGGACAGCGAGCCGATGGCTGGGTACGGCACACCCCACAAGGACTCAGCAGAGCTCAAAACCAGAGAAGAACTATGCCAACCAAATGGCCAAGGATGCGGCAGCGACGAGTTCACAGGACGGATCAAGCCAACACACTCAACCAGCCACCAGGCTCCAGAAAGGAGGGGTGGACAGTGAGCCAAGGTGAGTAGTTGCTGAACAGCCGGGCGGCAGTCAGCAGTTTTTTCAGCGCAGGGAACATCAAAAGCTCACAAGGGCTGGGCTCAGCACACCTGGCAGGGACTCAGAGCGGAGCTCAAAACCAGAGAAGAAATAACCAGTCTCACAGCTGAGGGTTTGGCAGTGGTACCATATTGCCAGTGGCAGCAGCTGCAAATTCACTGGGTCCACTACAGCTCCAACAGCGCACTCAACAACCGTGAGTCATATTGCGGACCCTAGGGGAGAAATCTCAGTACTGCACTCCTAGGGACTTGCACAGATAGTCTCCCTGGGTCAGAGATTTTAGCAGTCCAACCCAGTGGGGGAGTGACGGTGGCAAAGATATCACACCATAGTCAAAACTCCCCACTAGAGAATGCCCAACCTGGCACCCCCCATGGTCTAAGCAGCCTCGATTGACTCCCTAGGTCTGAGATTTTGCGATACAACCCAGTAAAGGAGTAGTGGTGACTGAGATACCACAGACTCGAGATCCAGAGCACCTTAAGTGAACTTGTAGTGACCCAAGGAAGAACCCAGAAAAGGCACAAACTTCCAAAATAATGGGAAAGAGAAATAACAATGGAGCAGTGAATGCCCACAACCCCACAACATCAGAACCTGAAAGCACAGAAATCCAGAGATCTCTAGAAGATCAAATCAGGAAAATAACTTTAGAAATAATAAAGGACTTTCGAAAAGAATTCAGAAAGAATCAAAAAGAGATAAAGGATGCAATCTTGGAAATAAAGGCCTCAATTCAAAGTATAAACAACAGATTAGACCACATGGAGAAGAGAATCTCACTTCTTGAAGATGATCACTCCAAAAATGAACGCATAGTTTCTAAGTTAGAAAAAAAAATCCGACAGCAGGAATCTGACATTGAAGAAATATGGGCCCATTTTAAGAGAGCTAACATAAGAATAAATGGAATAGAGGGAAAAGAAGGTGAAACCAAAGGGATCAATAATCTCTTCAAGGAAGTAATATCAGAAAATTTTCCAAACATAAAGCAAGAGGTCGATACACAGGTCCACGAAACTTATAGAACTCCCTTTAGACAGGATCAGAGAAGAGGATCCCCATGCCACATAATTGTCAAAATGACTAATGTGGAAGCCAAGGAGAGAATCTTAAAGGCAACAAAAATAAAAGGCCATGTGACGTTCAGAGGCAAACCAATTAGAATCACACCAGACCTCCCAAACCAAGTCATGAAAGCCAGAAGAGCATGGAGTAACATATTCCAAACTCTGAAAGAAAACACTCCCAGCCAAAAATTTCCTACCCAGCAAAACTATCTATCAAATTAGATGGGGAAATAAGAAGCTTTCATGACAAAAAGAAACTGAAGGAATTTATGTCTTAAAAACCAGTGCTAGAGAAAATACTCAAGGAGATTAACTGCAAAGAGGAAATAGGTAATACACGCCAGAAAATAAGAAACAAGAATTTCCATCCAGCAGAAAACTAAGCAAAGAAGAATAAACAGTATCTCAAACAGAAATAAGATCTTAACATGTTAGGAATTAAAAATTATCCCTCTATAGTCACACAGAATGTAAACAGCCTCAACTCTCCAATAAAAAGACATAAAGTGGCAAAATGGATTAAAAGCCAGAATCCATCCATCTGCTGCTTACAAGAAACACACCTTACAAGTAAAGATAGGAACAAACTCAAGGTAAAGGGCTGGAGCAAGGTAATCCATGCTAATGGTACTCAAAGACAAGCAGGAGTAGCAACTATGATGTCAGACAAGTTAGACTTCAAACCCAAACTTATTAAAAGAGACAAAAAAGGTCACATCTTACTAGTAAAAGGAATAATCCAGCAAGAGGAAATAACAATCATCAACATCTATGCCCCATACATAGAGGCAGCTACATTCATAAATCAAACTCTTTGTGACATGAAGTCACACATAAATCCCAACACAATAATACTGGGAGACTTCAACAAACCTCTCACAATACTTGACCGATCTTCTAGACAAAGGGTCCGTAAAGATGTCTCAGAACTAAAGAACATTATTAACCAAATGGACCTGTTTGACATATATAGAATATTTCACCCAACTACAGCAGATTTTACATTTTTCTTAGCTGCTCACAGAACTTTCTCCAAAATAGATCACATCCTGGGACACAAAATGAGCATTAGCAAATTTAAAAAATGTTACATACTTCCCTGTGTTATTTCAGACCATAATGGAATGAAACTAGAAATCAACTATAAGAAGACCCAGAGAAACAACATAAACATGTAGAGACTGAACACCACACTTCTGAATGAAGAATGGGTCATAGAAGAAGTAAGAGGTGAGATCAAGAAATTTATAGAAAATGGAAATAAAGATACAACATATCAAAACCTCTGGAACACTTTGAAGGCAGTATTAAGAGGAAAATTTATAGCACTGAGTGCTCACATAATAAAAACAGAAAATCTTCAAATAAATAACCTAACGACACACCTCAAAGCCCTTGAAAAGCAGGAACAATTGAACCCCAAAGCCAGTAGAAGACAGGAAATTATTAAAATTAGAGCAGAAATTAACAAAATAGAGAATAAAAAAAATACAGAAAATCAACAAAACCAAAAGCTGGTTTCTTGAAAAAATTAACAAGATAGGTAAACCACTAGCCAACCTAACTAAAAAAAAAAAAAAAAAAAAAAAAAAAAAAAAAAAAAAAAAAAACAGAGAGAGAGAGAGAGAGAGAGAGAGAGAGAGAGAGAGAGAGAGAAAGAGAGAGAATCAACCCAAATTATGAAGATAAGGGATGAAAAAGGAGAAATTACTACTGACAGGGTAGAAATCCAGAGGATTTTCAGAAACTAATTTGAAAATCTATACTCCAACAAAATGGAAAATCTGGAGAAAATCGACAACTTCCTAGAAAAATACAACCTTCCTAAACTGAATCAAGAAGATATAGAGTAGTTTAACCAACCAATAACAATCAAAGAGATTGAAACAGCAATAAAGAGCTTTCCATCAAAGAAAACCCCAGGACCAGATGGTTTCCCAAGTGAATTCTATAAAACCTTTATAGAAGAGCTAACCCCAATACTACTCCAACTATTTCATGAAATAGAAAATACCGGGACTCTCCCAAAAACATTCTATGAAGCCAACATCACACTAATACCCAAACCGAATAAAGACAGTTCAAGGTAGGAAAACTACAGGCCTATATCTCTGATGAACTTGGATGCAAAACTATTATGCAAACTAAATAGACACTTCACAAAAGAAATTCAAATGCCCAATACATGCATGAAGAAATGTTCCACATCACTGGTAATCAGAGAGATGCAAATCAAAACTACCCTGAGATTTCACCTAACTCCAACTAGAATGCCAATCATTCAAAATACAAACAACAACAGATGCTGGCGAGGATGTGGAGAGGTGGGAACTCTATATCATTGTTGTTGGGACTACAAATTAGTGCAACCACTTTGGAAAACAGTTTTGAGAATCCTCAGAAGAATGGGAAGAAATCTACCATTTTTTTCTAGCAATACCACTTCTGGGTATCTACCCAAAAGATAGGAAAACAAACTACCAAACTAATGCATGTGTATCTATGTTTATAGCTGCACAATTCACCATCGCTAAACTATGGAACCAGTCAAGATGTCCATCAACAGATGAATGGATTACAAAACTGTGGGCTATGTACACAATGGAATTTTACTCAGCCATTAAAAAAAAACCTCAATTACCTCATTTTCAGGGAAATGAATGGAACTGGAGGACATTATGCTAAGTGAGATTAGTCAGTCACAAAAAATAACAAATCAGATACTTTCCCTAATATGTGAGAGTTAGGGAGTAATGGGTCATATGAGGAACTCTAGATGCAAAAGAAAATCCTATAGAGGAGCAAACAAGACAATCTAAAGGAGGAGAAAGGAGGGGGAAGAGGAAACTCTCTAAAACACACAATGTACTTAAACATATTGAAGTCAACCACTAAGCCAAGCAAGGGACGGGGAGGGAACGGGGTGGGAATTGGGTAGGGGTTAAATCGGTGATGTGTACATGTCTGTACACACAAGTTTTTTGTTTTTACCACAATATAATGTATGAATATAATGCACCAATAAAAATTTTAAAAAAGAAAATGAGTGGTGATATTAAGCATCCTTGACTTGTTCCTGATATTAAAGGAAATTTTGCAGCTTTTCCCCATTAAATATGAATTTAGCTTTGGATTTACTGTATATTACCTTTATATTGTTGAGGAAAATTCCTTTCATTCAAATTTTCTTCAGTTGTTTTTATTAACATAATTGGTTGTTGGATTTCTTTAAATGACTTTCCAGAATCTACTAAAATGATCATGTGATTTTTGTACTTAGTTCTATTTATGTGGTGAATGACATGTAATGATTTGTGTATGTTGAACCAGCCTTACATCCCTGGAATAAAACAGACTTCATCATGGTGTAAGATTTTCTTGATATGGTTTTCAATGTGTATTGCTAATATTTTTTTAGAATATTTGCATTGATGTTCATCAGGAATATTGGTTTTACATTTTCTTTCTTTTTTATTCTTTGAGATACCTTTATTTAATTTTGGTGTTAAGAGGATACTGGTTCAAAAGAATGAGTCTGGAAGAATTATATCTCATTCAATAATATGGAATAATTTATGAAGGACTGGATTAATTTCTTCTGTAAAGGTATTTTTAGAATTCGGTTGAGAATCCATCTGGACCTGGATTGTTTTATTATTTTTGGCTTGTTTTTTTTTCTTTAATGTATTTTTTTATTAGTGCATTGTATTTATACATCATAATGGGGTAAAAACTTGTGTAGACATAGATAGGTTTTGATGAAAATATTTTTTATTGTTTTTTCTATTTATTTGCTTGCTATTGGTCAATTTATATATTCTCTTCTTTTGATTTAGGTAATTTGAATGTTTCTAGAAATCTTTCAATTTCTTCTATGTTTTCCAGTTTATTGGAGTGTAAATTTTCAAACTGGTTTCTAATGGGCCTTTGGATTTACCAACTGTCTGCAGTGATGTCTCCTTTTTCAGTTATGATTTTAATAATTTAGGTTAATTCTCTTTCTTTTGGTTAGGTTAGCTAAGGTTTTTTCCAATCTTATTTATCTTTTCAAAAAACCAGCTTTTTCCTTTGTTGATCTTCTATATTTTTATCATATATTTTATTGATTTCCATTCTGATTTTAATTACCACCTGTATTCTACTGTCTTTGGTATTAGTCTGGTTCTGTTTTTCATGGTCCTTGTGGTATGTATTTAGGTTGATTATTTAGTGACTCTCCAGTTTTTTAATGCTACATTTTTTCCTCTTAAAACCACCTTCAAAGTATCGCATATAATTCGATATGTCATATCTCTTTTTTAACTCTAGGATTTTTTTATTTCTTCCCTTATTTATTCTATGATCCATTTCTCATTCAAAATTGTATCATTCAATATCCATGTATTTGTCATTTTTTGTATTTTCCTAGTTGTTGATTTCTACATTCATTCCATTATTACTTGAAAAGATGCAAGAGACTATATTACATTTTTTTAATTGGCAGGAATTTTCTTTGTGGCTAAGATTTTAATCTAGTTTAAAAAGTGTCCATGAACTCCTGAGAATTATGTGTATTCAATTGTTGTTTTGTGGAATATTCTGTGTATGTTTATTAAGTCCATTTTGTTTATAGTGTTCTTCAGTTATGAAGAGTATTTTCTTTAGTCTGGGAGATTAATCTAGTGTTGTGAGAGGCATATTGAAGTATTCCATTAGTGCAGTGTTGGGTATATGTGAATATTAATGTCCCAATAAATTTTTTAATGTGCATAGAGTCATGTTTAGTTCATAAATGATTAGTATCATTATATCTTCTCACTGGATTGTGCCATTTCTCAGTAGGAAATGACCTGCTTAGTGTTGTCTAAAAAAGTATGGCCTAAAGTCTGTTTTCTGAGATATGAACATAGCTACCTCTTCTTATTACTGTTCTCTACATGGAATAAATTATTTCTTCTATTCACTATTAACCTCTGAATATTTTTGCCTGTAAGATGTTTCTTATAAGCAGCATATAATTGTATTTTGGTCTTTATTTCACATTGCCAGGATGTCTTTTATTTGGGAGTTGAAACCGCTAAAATTCAATATTACTATGGAGAGATGATTTATTTTATTTCCTGACATTTGAAGCATATTTTCTCTTTGATTTAGAGTTATTCTCTACTTATTTGCTAATCTGATGTAATTGGTCTCTTTTCTGCTTTGGAATTTATTCCTTGTTTTTTCTTTGTGTTTTATTTCTTTAATTATTTTCTCTCAAGCCTGCTTAATAATCATAATTTTTTAATTTCTGCTTTTCATGGAAGGTTTTTATTTCTCTATCAATTTGGCGAACATCTTTGCTGGATATAGCAGTCCTGGTTGGATGTTGTTTTATTTCATGGTGTAAAGTACATCATACCAGACCCTCCTGGCTTTCTTTACTTGGGTTGAGAAGCCCAGAGTAATTCTTATTAATTTTCCCCCAGAATGTCACCTGTCCTTTTATTCTTGAGGCATTTAAGATTCTCTACTTGTTACTGTTGTCCATTTGCATGGAATAATTTTTTTCTTCTATTCACTTTAAACCTCCAAATAATATTGCCTGTAAGGAAACAAAATTTATGACTACTAAAAAATCTATGTTAGTCATTTTATTATGTGGCATGGAGAAGTTCTTTGATCTTGTCTTATTGGAGATCTGTATGTATCCTGTATGAGGATGTCCATCTAATTTTTCATATTTAGGTAATTTTTTATTAACTTTTTAAAAATTTTTTATTGGTGCATTGTATTCATACATCATATTGTGGTAAAAAACTTGTGTGGACATACATGAACACATCACCCATTTAGCCTCTACCCAGTTCCCACACCATTCCCTTCCCATAGAATTTTGGTAATTCTATAATGCTATTTTTCTAAAGAGTTTCCAAATACGTTGATGTTTTTTCCTATTCTTTCTTTAATGCCTATTATCCATAGGCTTGGTCGTTTCATATTATACTATATTTTTTGAATATTTAGGTCTTGTCTTCTCTATATATTTGACTTGTGATCAGTTTTAAGTGAACTGTCTTCTACAAAGGAAACTATTTTTCAATGTGTTTTAGTCTTCCAGTGATGGTTCTATTAAGAAATTTATTTCACTTATTACTGTCTTCATTTCACTCAGACACTCTTTTTTACTCTTATTTAGAGCCTCAATTTTTTCCTTTATATGCGATTTTATATCCTATATATTTTATTATTTTATTTCTAACATCTTTGATCATATTTTAAATCAAAATTTAATATTCTCCTTCTGGTATTTTCCACAATTCTGAATTGGCTATCTTCATTGTTGTGGAGTTATGGAAGTTCATAGTTTCCTCACTTGTCTTCATTTTCATGGTTTCAGTATTCTTAGGTTTGTTACTTCTGTTTTATTGGCATCATCTTACTCTTTTTGTTAGAGTTCAATGTCTATTTATTATCCCTTTATAATAATTTCTTTACTGTGAATATATATTTGCCTCAATGAATCTGTCTCATATAATCAGAGTTTTCAGTAAGTACCCCCAGAATCTCTTTAAAAATAGAAAAAAGTTAGTTCAAGCAGTCTCTGAATGACTGAATGACTTCTGAACTCTGTGCTCTTCTGGGAAAAATTCAGCAGGGCCCCAAACCATAACATTTCAAGCCTGTATACCATCTGGCCAAGTTTTCATGCCACAGGGACACCACTGAGACCCTACTGGTTGTGATCAAGTGAAACACTGCTTGATATTGGCCTCCCTATTCACCAGACCTAAATCATCAGTGCCAGAGATTATAAAGTTTCCAGTCTGGCATGGATGTATGAGTTAAATTTATCCATGGCGCAAATCACTGTTTTGCTCATTCCAATTATGTGACTCTGGGACCTCTCACATCCCTGCTAATGGGGCCTTAAAGCCACCAAGGGTCAGGATATACAGTTCTGAATCTGGGGTGTGGCTGTATAAGTTATTTATTTCCAGAGCCCCAGAGACATCATTATTTGTCTGATAACTGTGATCTCATGAGACCTTGCTGGCCATTGGTCTCGGAACTTGTGGTGTCCTACTCCTGCTGGGCAATAAATTAGAGCCTTTAGATCCTGTGGAATGATTGCTTGAGATATTTCACCCCAAAGACATCATTGCTGAGGATACTGTGTTGATCAATGAAGAACCCACATGGGTGGAGTGTGGTGACTCTGATTCCAGCACAATTGTCTCTAGGGACTGTCTGCTAATTCATGTTTCTCCTGTGTTTCATTGTAGTCCCCACTCCCATCTCTACAGAGATGGTCTGTAAATTCACAGACCTCATGTGTTAGGTTGTTTCCACATGATTCCCTGTAGTCACACAATCTTCTGCTGGGACACTTTGTTAGTTCAGGGTCTTGATGAGGCTTTCAGTCACCACTCTGGCCCCTCCTGGAATGCCCTGGAGTTTCTTGGTACCCATGATTTTAATTGCATGATGTTACAGAATTTGGGGGGTGGTTTGGTTGGACAGTCTGGAAATTCAGTCTTAATTTTTTTGAGAATGGAAAGAATGTGATTGTTTTTTGTGGAATCTCTGTAGTAACTGGCTTGACATGACTTAGCTTCTTCTTTGATAGAGTTAATTTCAGAGAGCTTTCACATTCCAGCAGCTGAAAGCTCCAGTGCTAGGTCAAAAAGATAACTACCCTTTCTTCTGTCCATTCATCAGATGAGATGGAGTGAACTCTTTTAATCCTTTGCTCTTTCTGCAAATTTTGATTCAATGTTGATTGAATTGCCTTTCTTCTGTTGACTTTTGAATGGTTTACTTCTCTTACCAAGAATCTGTCTTTCTGCTCATTCACTTCTGAGTCTGGGAGCAACCAAACATGCTGCCTTCTTTCTATTCTGCCATCTTTAATTCTTGTGCTGTTTTTAATACTGTAACTTTGTTCTTACTTTTGAAAGTGGGAAGTGTGAGATTGTGATTTTGCATATTTTCAAGATAATTTTGGATATTTGTGGTTACTTAAGTGTTTATGTAAGTTTTTAAATGATCTTTTGTATTTTTTCAAAAAATCAGTTAAAATATTGATAGAAAATAAAGTGAATCTGTACATCACAATAGGGAGTATTGTAATACTGACCCTATTAATTCTTGAAATCTATGAACATGATGTATCTTTTTATTTGGTTATATGTCCTCCAATGTTTTTCTGATAATATTTTTGTAATTTTGAATGTACTTGTTTTTTAGTTATTTGGTTAAATTTTTTCTAAGTGATTTATTCTTTCAGCTAATATTTTAAATTAAAATGTTTTGTAATGTCTTTTCTGGGTTGTTCATTTATTTTTTTCAAAACCCAACTAAAATTTTCTTGCTATTTCATATACCACAAAGATGCAATTTGTGACATCATTATTGAGGTGGAACAGAGAAATGTAAAATATAGTTTTGATACAATAGAAATAAAATTGCATTAATTTGAATTGAAAATGGAGAAATATTGATCAAAAAGTACAAAATAAGAGTCAGAAGATATAATTTTTTACACTTTTATTGGTGTATTTTAGTCTCACATCATAAATGTAATTCATAATGATAGTGAAATACATGCACACAGCACTTGGTGGGCTTTCTCCAAGTTCTCCACATACTTCTACTTTCCCCATAAAGGATATTGAGATTGGAAGCAATTTTCACATATGAAAATAATTTCATTGGATATGATTCCTTTATTTATTCTCCCTCTCCCCTAGACCACCTGTCTAATTCCACTGAAATTTCTTCTCAACTTTCTGAAGTTTCTCTGCTATTCTGATTACTCCCTACCTTCCATATATAAGAGAAAATAAATGACTCTTCACTTTCTGTGGCTCGTTAATCTGGCTTAACATAATGTTAATATATTCATATCTATGTTTATAACAGCACAGCTCACAATAGTGATATTAAGTAACCAAGGTAGGTGTCCATCAACAGATGAATGGATTACAAATTTGTGGAATATAAACACAATAGAATTATACTCAGCAATCCAAAAGAACAAATTGATGTTATTTGCAAGAAAATAAATTAATATTTGGGTGGTCCAAATATAGTTTTATAAATATTTTATGCATTTGTCTTTTCAAAAAAATTGGAAATATAAACAAAATAACAATAATAGTGACCTTTAATATTTGCCTATATATTACCTTTACCAGTGGACTTTATATCTGCATATAATTTTCAGATGCTTTCTACCATTCTTTCACTTAAACTTGGAAAACTTTAAAGCATTTCTTGAAGGTTTAATGATATTGTTAAATTGCAATCTTATAATTTCCACATTACTTAAAAGACATTTTTAAAGACAGAATATTCAGTTGATATTTTTAATTAAGAATTTTCAATATAGTATCCCATTGTTTTTTGGCCTCTTTCACTTTTGATGTGGAATGATTGATCATTTTATTGAGAATCCTTGATACATTAGGAGATACTTGATTCCTGCTTTGAAAATTCGTACTGCCTTTGGCTGTTTATGTTTCCACTCTAATATGGTTCTTTGGAAGTGTCTTATTTGAAATTTGGTGAGTTTCCTGGATTTGTAGATCATGTGTTTCATCAAACTGGGGAGTTTTTCATCAGTATTTCTTCAAACAACCTGTTTTACTAATTTTATTTCTACTATCAGTCTGAGATTACCATAACATGTATATTAGTCGGCCTCATTATTTTCCATAAATCACTTAGACTCTGTTCACTATCTTATTTGCTTCTCATATTAAATAATTTCAGTTGTCCTAAACCCTACTCATACTTTTCATGTTCAAATCTGCTGCTAAATATTCCTATTCAATTTTTATTTCATTTACTATATTTGTTGCTTCAGGATTTGGATTTGATTTTTATGCTTTACATTTTTCATTGATGTTATCATTTTTGTTATGCATAACTATTCATATTTCCCTCAGATCTCTGTCCAAGTTTTTTTCTTGGCAACTCGGGCATACTTAAAATAATTTTTGACAGGTTTTGTCTATTAATTTTACTGCCTAGTATTTTCTCATTATATTTTCTGTCAGTTTAGTTTGTTCTATTTGAACCATGTTTTTATTTTCTTTGAGTGATACAACATTTTTGTGGTAATGAAGATTAAAGCCAGGGGCATTCTACCTCTAAGCTACACTCATCATTGCCCAGGCTCGCGTCAATCCCACAAACCTCCTTTCTCTGCCTACCAAGTACTAAAATTACAGATATGTGCCACCACACCTGGCAATGTGATACAATTTTTTTGTTGCTAATGCTGAAACTGGGCATTTGATCATTATCATGTGACAACTCCAGGAAATCAATTTTTCATGATTCCCAGGTTTTTACTATTTTTTTATTGTGGAAATCTTGAGTATTTTCACTTGTTTTTACATTTCCCCCAAACTTTGTGAAAATTATTCCTTGTCATCTGTGGTCCCTAAAGTTTCTGTTCCATTAAATTATTTTCAACTAATATTTTGCTAGAGATCTCCTTGACATTCAAGAGCTTGAACAACAAAATAATAAAATGGAGGTAACTATTGCCTCTCTCTAACTCTGAAGAATGTTTTTCTGCAGGAGCACTCATTTAACTCTTAGTACGGTTTACTCTGAGCCAAGAGACAACTGACATAAAAACTTAAGATTTTTTCAAGACTTTTCTGAGTATGCATCTTGTCTTAACATATTCATGGTTTTCTAAATCTTCCACAAATTCAGCTGCTTCTTAATGTCCTATTTTCTCAGTGTCTTTTTAGCATTTTTGGATGTTTCCAACCATAATCTATTGTCACAGGCACCTGAGGGTTTCCAATAGACCTTGTGACTTTTGCAACAATAGTTGCTATTTTTCCACCTGTGTTCACAGTTATCCAAAACATAGATGAACACCTTGCATCAGTACTTTTGGTAGTCACCATACAGATGATAACCGATGAACACAATAATTTTTAACACATTTTCTCTATTTGGTCTTGTTCCACGGGTGGTACTAGGAACCGTCAGTTACCTTCTCATGCTCAATATCACTTTACCAGGGAGGGGGTGGAGGAAACATGAGAAAAACATTACAATATTTCCTATCAACTTGAATATTGCATTGTTTATTTGTTACATAATTGTTTATTATAAACCTTGTCCTGTTTTCTAGAGCACTTATAAGTCTGATTCCAATAGTTTGGTTGTTCTGTTTTTAATTTTTCTATAAAACAAGAGTTCAGAGCTTCCCATATCACCATTCTATAATTTTTTGTCACTCTCCAAACACTTTTCTTAATTTTTTTCAAATGTTAAATTAGTTAATCCTCACAATAACTCTGAGGTAGATAATATTCCATGTAAAATACATAGTGCAGTTCCCAGCATTGAATATAGTAATGTTAATATGTAATATAGAATATGATATATGTGTATATAAAATACATGCTATATGTATGTAAATAACATTTATTTATGTCCTTGCCCTTGTGTAAGTATAGTAATAGTTATTTATTTTGCTTTTAATGTTTATCTTTTTGTTGTCTATCTAACCAGTCTTTCAACTTAGAATGGGCCCATGTTCCCTTAAGCAGCATATATACTACAATTTAAATTATACAAAGATTATTGTGGCCATTGTGCAAGGATGATGGACAAATTCATGAAGCATTCCATATTTTTCCCCAATAAGCCTGACAAAACTTCCACAACCTCGAAAATGTTGAAAGCAAGCTTTGACTTTTGTTTAATTTTTAATAAATCTTGTGGTCTCTTTCAAACACATACACACACACACACACACACACACACACACACTAATGAGCTGTCCAATATGAAAGGCACTGAACAAGAATTCAGGATACATAATATCTATTCTTAATTTTGTGACTTATTCTCTGAATTTATAGAAGTAATTTCCCTGTCTAGTCCTCAACCTTCTATATAGTGTGGAGAATAAATAATTTCAGAGGGCTCTGTTAGCTCTGCTGTTCTAGAATCCCTAGTAGGAAGAAAGTAAAGTTACTCCTTTTCTACCCCAGGCTAAGAACGTGTTTCTGCTGGCTGGGCAAAGAACAAGTAGTTATTTGCATGGATGAATATTTGCTTCAAACAAAGTAGGAGGTAAGAGATTCAGGATTCTTTCATTGTATAATTTCTGTTGCCCTTGTGAGAAGAGAAGTAACTTGGCTTAAAAAAATGATCTGTGAACAAACGCCTCTCTCCATAATGGGCTCCACCTAATAAACTGTATTTATATCCTTATCATTGATGGTATCTCCCTGTTTATCCCACCTTCAGGAAGAATTGAAATTTCCAAATTTTAGGACTCTCCTACCTTCCATCTCTATTCATTACAGAATTTTAAAATAATCACTCCCTAAAATCCATGAGACAAGCCTGACATAGCTGAGGATGCTTACAGAGACTGAGGACTGACTTCTTTAGGAACAAGAATATAACCACAGTCTTCCTATAAAAGAGGTGAAGCCAAAGTTTGTCTCATACATGGCTTGGATAAAAAACCATTTCTCTATTCATGCCCAAAACACCAGAGAGAAAATAAAAGGCCTAAAATGAAATACTTTGTCAGATAAAGGGGGAGGCAAGACCCTCCACAGAGGGAAAAATTGAACCATTGGCCAGGCACAGATCTTGTGCATCATTCTCTTTCAGTTATTCCCCCACCAATTTCCCTCTGTCTTTTTCTGTGGGATAACGTGTATTTCTTCACATTTTTCTTATCACTTTATTTTGTGTAAAGCAGAGTCCTACTAAAAAGAAAGGGTTTTTTTTGTGTGGATGTGGGGATTGAACACAGAGGCATTTTACCTCTGAGCTACACTCCCTAGCCTGATTTTATTTCTTATTTGGAAAAAAGTTGTAGAGGGTTTCACAAAGTTGTAGAGGCTGGCTTCAAACCTATGATCCTCCTATCTCAGCCTCCCAAGTACTAGGATTACAAGCTTGTGCCACCATGCCCAGATGAAAAGGGGATTTGAAACCAAAATTTTGTTTTCAGTTTTTACTTTGTCAGTATGTGACCCTTGACATATTTTTTGACCATTCTTAGCTTCATACTCTTCATCTGTACAGCAATCATGGCTTGATAGACAATATGGAATGAGTGAAACAAATTCCACTGTAACCTTTTATTGAAATTTTTAAACCAATAATATAATGAATATAAAAACTATGTATCAACATAGGAAAATGCAAGCAATATTGTTTTTATCGCAGCACTTAAGATGGTAGTTATAGGCTGAGAATAAACACATTCTATGCTAACAGCAGATATAATAAAGTGAAGGAATTGGTCTGATTTCTCTGTCATTTTATTCTTATCCTGGGATGTTTTCATATTATTATTTTTATACACCTTCCATATACAAGGAAATTGACACCCTGAAAAGGAAAAGTAATTGCAAAACATAGTGGAAGGTTTAAAACTCAAACTTTCTCATCTTAAAACTATCTCCTCTCTCCTGTACTACAGACTAAATCCTGAATTTCCTTTATGATTATTTTGCAAAGTGGTTGATATTTTCATCATCACTAAGATGGCATCAGAAATGGAGTGATTGTAATAATCATTTTCATCACTATTTGTTCATAATGATAGTTCACATCCAGTTGATATTTACAATATGTCATGAACTGTACTTCAAGTACATTGTCGTATTTAATATATACAAACAACATACGAGATTGTTACTTCATTAGTCCTATTTTACAGATGAAAACATTAATCTGGAAATAGGACGAATTGTTTGGACCTATTAATGCAAGATAAAAGACAGTGAAGTTTTATCTCATGATTCTACTCTTAAGCCTCTACTTTTAGCAATGTCACATCATTCTGTTATCTAAAAAGCACTAATTCTAAATAAGGTATTAAATCCCCGTTAAGGTACCAGTTTGGGAACAGCCTGCTATTTATTAATTCTCTTGGACACTTTATTATTTTCTTTCCAAAATCTTACCTGAAGATGACAGATATTGTTTGGAACAATTTAGAACACTACTAAGATATTTTGGCAGTATAGAAAACCTCCTATCTCCATTCCTCCTTCCTGTCCACATTTTCATCTAAATTTTGAAGTTTGATTTAAATGCTTGCTTCAGCTCTGAATATTGTTTTCTGTATTCTATAAGAATGTTAATTACTATGTTAGTTATTATGCCTTACTCATAGTGGGAATTAAGTGCTAAGATGCTATGTGGAGGCTGATAGAGATTATCTCCTTTTTCCACAACTTTCTCAGATCAGAGAGAAAAGCTGAATATAAAACATAGTGAAGGCCCTCATCTATCTTTTAATATAATGGTACTAAAATAAATAGTGTTTGTGGCATACTTCCAAACATACTAGAATTTTGAAAATGAATATAAGTATAACAAAACAAATTTTGAAAATTGAATTAATGTTTCCAATTTATATTGCTATATGAAGCTGTACATATGTATAAACCACTAATAATATTAATTCCTAAAATAATAGCCAACATGTGAAAATAATTTAGAGTAACTATATATTCTTATCTAAAAACTATTCTTGAGCCTAGTCAATTTTTCCTATCTTTCATTTGATAGGCAAGCACTCTAACAATGAGCTATACTCCAGCCCTGTTGTCTTCCTTTTTTATTTCTAACTCTAGTAATAAATTTTAGGTTTTCCCTGAATTTAAGTTGAATTAGTTCCAAAATAAAACCAAACTCTCAGGGATATATCTACTTTCCCCAGTCTACTTTTGGGTGAAATCACAAAGTAGAGATCACATTATTTCCCTTTGCTATACTGTGATACCTACTATGTCAGTTTTTAAGAAATAAAAATATCACTAAAAGAAGGTTGGTAGAACACAGGTCATTTTTCATTATGAGACAAAAGATCAAGTGACATTGTCAATTTTTTCCTGGTTATTCAATTTATGTGCTGAATATTTTTAAAAAAGCTTGAAAACTCAGACTTGATCTTGGTCTGCCACTAATTGAGTTCTAGAGCAGGTTAAACTCTTGGGCCTTACTTTCCCCACATGTAATGCAGAAATACTTCATGGTAGTATGACAATTTAAGACACCTGCAATAGAATACAACTGTGACAATATTCCATAAAGTTATATTTGAAGTTCTAACTATGAAATTTGTTCTCTTCAGAGAACAGATGATTTCTAATAAAATTCTTGGTTTTAAAATACCTGGTTGGCCAGAGGTGTCCTAACCCTTGATCATGAATAGGTATTTCCTTTTGGGATATTTATTTGAAATATTAATACTTTGATACTAATTCATTAGTGTTCCATGTGTGTATTTTTATTCTTGAGATTGTTTATAGCCTAATAGGGGAAGAGAAGCCTATAATTACTACCTCTTAACCTTCTTGGAGCAAATGAAATATTTGTTGAAAATATTGTTGTAAAGCGTTTTCATAAGTATTTTTATCAATGTCTTGGTGCTCTAAAAGTTCTCTTTACAGAACAGATTTATAAAAAAGATAATCCTAGGCACAGAAAAAAAGAAAAGCAAACATATCTGACAATCTCAATATCATGTATGGGGAAGGAAATACTAATCCTAATCTCAATATCATGTATGTTAGCTGGGAAAAAGGTCACCAAGTGCTGTGGATATGTATGTTCCTATCACTCTGAATTACATTATAATATCAGCTTACAATACACCAGTAAAAGTATATTAAAAAGAAAATAGTAGATAAAGCCACTTTCATTCTCATTTTTAAGTAAATTATTACTTTTATTTTTCTTCTCACCTTTAATCTTATGAGTATGTAATTATAATTTATAGCTATATAACAAAAGCAACAGAAGAATCATAAGGATATTAATGTGACCTTATCTCAGCCATGTCTCACTCCTTGAATATAACATTACTGTTTTGACTACACTCTCATATATAGTATACTCAAGAAGTCAAGTTCATACCTTTGTAACTATATAGCCCAAAACACCCTACTTCAAAATACACTACAAAGCTATAGTAACAAAAACTGCATGACACTGGCATAAAAATAGACATGTAGAACATGTAAAAGACTAGAAGACACAGAGATAAACCCACCCACACAGATACAGTCATTTGATCCTTGACAAAGGCACAAATATCTATGTTGGAGAAAAGACAGCTTTTTTAAGCAAATATGTAGAAGAATGAAACTAGATCCCTATCCCTCACCCTGCACCAAAGTTAATTCAAAGTGAAACACACACACACACACACACACACATTTGTTGTAAGCTATAAAATGCATTATATATATATATATACACACACACATATATATAAAAGGCATTTAGTATATATACATATATACATATATATGTATATGTATATATGTACATATGTGTATATATATATGTGTGTGTATATATATATTTCTGTGTGTGTGTATGTGTGTGTGTGTGTGTGTGTGTGTGTGTGTGTGTGCATGTGATATTGGGAATAGAACCCAGGGGCATTCTACCTCTGAGCTATACCTCAGTCCTATTTTTATTCTTTGTTTTGAAACAAGGTATCACTAAGTTGCAGATGGACTCACTAAGTAGTTGAGGTTCTCCACAAACTGTGATCCTCCTGTCTCAGCCTCCTAAACCCTGGGATTTCCACTGGGCACCACTATGCCTGTCTTCCAGAAACTTTTTTTTTTTTTTTTTTGGTGGTACTGGGGTTCCTGGAAGCCTTTCTACCTCCGGGCTACACTCCCAGACCTATTATTTTATATTTTTATTTGGAAACAGGGTCTCATAAGCCACCTCGGCTGGCTTCGAACCTGTGCAATCCTCCTGTCTCCGCCTCCCAAGCACAGGGATTACAAGCATGCACCACCACGCCGGCGACCAGAAACTTTTCAACTGCTAGAAAAAAACTGAGTTAACATTGCATTAGATAAGCATAGGCACTGACCAATAAAATAATACCAAGTAGCATATTTAAAAATCTCCAGTGATGTGAGAATGATGTATAATAGTTGCTTTAGAATGGAATACATGCAGGGCATGGTGGTGCAAGTTAGTAATCCTGTGCTTGGGAGGCTGAGACAGGAGGATCGCACAGGTTCGAAGCCAGCTGTACTGGCTTAAGAGACCCTCTTTCCAAATTAAAAAAAAAAAAGTATAAAATAGGTCCGGGAGTGTAGCCCAGAGGTTGAAGGGCTTCCATGAACCCCAGTGCCACCAAAAAAACAAACAAACAAAAAAATGGAATGCATACATTTTCTCAACTTTGATATTTAACCACATAAAGAAAGTACACTCTTAAAATACACTGTCTCTATTGGCAATAGAGACATGGTATAAGGTTTAGGTATAATCATGGTATAAGGTTTAGGCCTTATACCATGATTCTTTCTTTCTCCTTGTGAGTTATACTCACAATGAAAATTTAATTTTTGCTTTGGAAAATATGTGTTAAAGTCTGGTTTCAAAGAATTCACATAGAAAATGAAATAATGAATTAAAGCTCTGAGTTTAAAAAACAGTTAAGAAACAGCAAAGAAAGCATCATAAATATAGAAATAGAAACTGAAGATATAGATGTTGAAGGATATTAGATACTAGACTGAATACAAATAAGAATTAATCATCAATAACCATGGAATGCAACTAAAGCAGCACTTAGATGGAATCTTATAGCGCTAAAATATTTTATTAAAATGGTTTTTAATTACAAATCTTGAAAATTGACAATCCTGTGGTGAAACTAAACATGAAACAGAAAAGTCACAAATAAATTTTAATGATAATAAAAAAACCATGAATTCAGAACCAGATGAGATTAAAACACTTAGAGATCATCATGAATCATTTCATGACCTAACATTATTAAATTTAAGTGAAATGGAAAATTTTGGGGGAAAACATATTCCAAGATGGACTAAATAGAAAATTTGCAAGTTTCTATGACAAACAAATGGAATGAGCAGTTGCCATTTTTCCACAAAATATATGAGGCTCAGACGAGTTTACAAATTCTTCTAAACTCTTTAAAAGAAATAATTCCTATCCTATACAATTAGAAAGAAGAGCAAATAAATGATATTGCCCAACTTAATCTACAAGTGTATCATGAGGCAAGTGATAAGCAAAATATTTAAAATAAAAATGACAAGCCACTTTCATTCATAAACAAAAATTTAAATGCAAACAGAATTTAACAAATCCCTGAAAAATAAATCATATTGGACTTATATGAGAAATGTAAGTGCATTCAGCATTAGAAAAGTCAGTGTAATTTAACACGTTAACAATTTAAGCTAGGAAATCATATTAAAATCTCTTTAAATAACAATTTTTGTTAAAGTCCAAAATTTTTATAAAATGTTTTAGAGCCGTGTACGATGACACATACCTGTAATCCCATCACTTGGGAGGCTGAGATATAGGAGGATCACAGCTAACACACTGTAACTTGATGAGACCTGGTTTAAAAAAAATAAAATGGCTGGATATATAGTTCAGAGATAGAATGTTCCTGAGTTCAAAAACTAATACCACTCAAACAAACAATCTCTTAGCAATATAAAAATAGTAGAGAGCTTTAGTGACTTGATATAATATATCTGAATATATATTATATCAAAAATAAATTAGGGTCTAGAGATGGAAGCCATTAGGGTTGGCCCAGTGTTTGATATTAGAAGCTCAGCAAGTTCCAGGGCAAAATTATGTGGTTAGTACTTTGCCTTAGCCCCAACAGATGAAGTCTTGTACCCTTATCTGGTGCACAAGGTTGGGATAGTTTTGGTAGAGGCAGACCCTTGGCTACCTCAGATAATGCTAGGTTGGTTGTGCCTGGATCTCATAGCTGCAAAGTCCCGCACAGTCTGAAAGGAGTATGCTGATAGAGTGCTTCCCTAAAATGTGCAAGTTTCTAGATTCCATTCTTAGCAAAACATACATACAAAGAAAAAAAGAAAACCCCTCAAATATATCAATAATGAGCTATTAAAGCAGATATTTTAAAATTGGGGAAAAGACAGGAGTTTTACTACTATCACATTTATTTATTTATTTATTTATTTACATATTATTTTTGTGGTACTTGAGAATGAACCCAGGGACATCTCTTCTACCTCTGAGCTACATCTCCAACTTTATTTAATTTTTATTTTGAAACCAGTCAAACTATGTTGCTGAGAATTTCATTACATTATTGATTCAGTCCTCAAAACTGTAATCCTCCTGTCTCAGGCTCCCTACCACTTATTTTAACATACTAAATGTCCTTTCCAGCATAGTGAGAAAATCAGCTGAAAGACTCATAGTGACTGCTTTAAGCTCAGGGCATGGTGACAGGAAGAAGAGCGAGAGAGTGCACAAGTGAGCATGGGCTCTGCTCTCACATCAGAGAAGCTAGAATCAAGAGAAAGTAGGAAGAGGATGAACATTCTATATTCCCCAAGGACCCCTCCTTAGCAACCAAGCCTGCTTGCAACATTGCTATCTGTTTTTTGTGAAGGCTAGGGGGACATTATAAATACAAACCACTCCATCCTGGCTCCCTAAGCCTCATGGCCACCTCATAATGCAAAATGCATTTAGCTGAACTCCAAGAGTTCCCAAAGTCTTAATAGGTAATCACTCAAAAGTCCAACGTTTTCTCTGAAACTCAAGGTAAACTCTTGACCATGTGCCCCTATAAAAATTAAAAAGTAAGCTACATACATCCAATGTACAATGCCACAGAGTAAACATTTACATTTCATAATGCAAATGGGCCATGGAACGAAAGAATAGAATCAAAACTATAACAATCTAGTAGTGAAAGAATGTAATCCCATAGCTCTACTTCTGGCATGTAGAGCACATGGTGTTGTGATGTGATCTCCAAGGGTCCTTGGGAGCCTCCTCAAAAATTCTGGAAAGAAAGGCACAAACAAAGGCTTATTATGAAGACTGGAATAAATTCCTGGTTCTTCAATTTCCAGATGATGTCACATGCTGACAAGCACTGAAAGATTTTAGGAAACCATAATCTCATTTAAAAATTAAAATAAGGTGCCATTAATTTACCAAAAAGTAATCAGTATGAGAGAAAACAGAATTTAAAATAGCTTTCATGAAGAAACTCAATGCTCTTGAGGAAAACACAAAGAAACATTTTAATATTTTTTTAACTTTTGTAACTTCTTTTATTTTTTTCTTTTAAGAATTTTTATTGAACATAAATAGTATACATTTAGACTATATTTGGTGCCCTCTTCCCCCCGCCCCCATTTTCCCTTCCCCCCTCCCACCAATGGTTGTCCAGGTTAACCATGTCATATTCTGGAAAGCCCTGAAGAACATTATGTTAAGTGAGATCAGCCAAACACAGAAGGAGAAGGTACATATGTTTCCTCTAATATGCCCATACTGGGACTCCAGATAATGGAAGGGAAATATCAGCAAAGTTTGAATGGAAACATTTTAATACTTTAAACAGAGAAAGTTAATAAAGATATGGAAACAGTTTTTTAATTAAATGAATCTTGAACTAAAATGCATTCAGTGAAATTGCAAATAGAATAAAATGCATTAATAGCAAGATAGCTCAAACACAAGGACGAATTTGTGAGCTTGAAGATAGTCTATTTGAAAACATATTGGTGAGGAAAAACAGATGTAGAGAAATGTAATAAGCTTATGGGAACTTTGGGACAATATTAAAAGAGCAGAAATGTGTGTTATTGGGGTTCAAGAAAAATTTAAGAATGCCAAAAGTGTAGAAAACTTACTCAAAAAAAATTAACGGCAAATGTCCAAATCCTAGAGAAGGATACAAGTATCCAGAAACCAAAAGGTCAAAGGTAACCATTCAAATTTAATTCAAAGAAATCTATTTCAAGATATCTTGTAATCAAGCTTTAAACACTAAAAGATAAAGAGAAGATTCTAAAGGCAGAAAGAGAAAATAAGCTACATGTAGTGCTGCAACAATTTGACTGAAAGCTGACTTCTCAGCAGAAAATTTACAAATTAGGAGTAGTGTGAGATTTTCATGTTACAGAAGAAAAAGACTGTCAGTCAAGAATACTGTACTCAGCAAAGCTCTTATTTAAAATAAAGACTTTTCCACACAAAAAGCAAAGATAATATATTGCCACCAAACTGGAAGAAAAAATCTAGAGTAAGAAGAAAGCCAAAAGGTATAGGCTTTACTGATAAGAGTAATTGTGCAAATAAATTCACAATGCTGTAGTATTTTAAGAATGGAAACCATTCCTACCATTAGCATGTAAACTAAAAACACAATTAAAAATAAAAACCAAAATAAATTATTTAAATTTAAGAAATAACTACATCAATATGTTAAGTGGTAGGCAATACAGAAATATGTATATGAAATGTCTGATGTAAGCCTCAGAGTAACCACAAAGCAAAAATCTGTAAGGGCAAATCAAAAGTGATCATTAATGAATCAAAACATACTTACAGAAGATGGGTATGGTGGTTCATAGCTGTAATACCCATAATTTGGAGGATGAAAAAAGAGGATAGCAGGCTTAAGGCAAATGTCTGGTAACTTTGCAAAACCCTGTTTCAATATAAAAAAGGGACTAGGATATAGCTCAGTGATTAAAACCTCTGGGTTAAATCATTAGAATCACATAACTAACAACACACACACACACACACACACACACACACACACACACATGCACGCACGCACACACACTACTGAATAATTAACTTAATCACCAAAGAAAACCATAAGAAACAGAGAAAAGAAAAGACAAAATTAGAAAATAAGTTACATAAAGGCTAGGGTAATAATTTGCCTATCAACCATTAATTTTAATGTAAATGTATTAAATTATCCTATTAAAAGGTATAGAGTGACTAAATATATAAAAATTAGACCAAAATATCTATTGTTTACAAAAAATTCACTCCATGTCTAAGAACACACATAGACTGAAAGTAAAGGAATAGCATAAGATATTCCATGCAAAAGGAGGTAAAAAAGCAAGAGTAGCCATATTGCTATCAGACAAATAGATTTTTAATTAAAGGTATTAAAAAGAGACATGGAAGATAATAAAGATAAAGGGAACATTTTAGAAGGAGAAAAACAATTCTAAATATATACATACCCAATATAAGAGAAATTTAATATATGAATCACATATTATTAGCCCTGAAAAGAGAATACAATAACTGGGGACATTATCACCCGACGTTCAGCTGAAAACATATCATCCATTCTGAAAATCAATAAGCAAAAACAGAGTTAAATTTTTCCCTAGACAAAATGAACCTACCAGACATCTATAGACCATTCTATATAATATCGACTAAATTAATTTTTTCTCATTAGTCTCTCAGGATACATTCTCCAGGATAGAATTATGATAGGACACAAAAATAGGCTCAGCAAAATTTTTTTGCAGTACTGGGGATGGAACCCAGGGTCTTTCTACCTGCAAGCTATACCCCCAGCCCTACTGATAGGTCGGGTCCCTCCTTTCCCCTTCCCCCACAGCACTCTATAGCAGGGACCAGAGGTGGAACCTCAGAAGCCAGAAGCAGAGATGTCCTGAGACTCCAGAGATCGCAAGACTCCAGCTGTTGTGAGACCATCGGCATTCCCACGCTGTGAGCCCCACCCCAAGACCCTGGCTACATAAATACCCTCACTTCCTCTCTGTCACGTGACTCTGCTGACCATGACTATGTTGATGGGTCATTGGTCCCTTCCCCCACAGTTGGCAGACCTCGCCCAAAGGTGCCAAAACTTGGCTGGTTTTTGCCTTCTTTGCCACCTGCAACTCTATTTCGATGTTGCATCTGGTGCCAAAACCCACCAAACCTGAGTAGATTTATTTATTTTTAAATTATTTTTCTTTCTTTTTTTTACCCCTCCCTAAACCCCTATGAATCTCCTCAGGAGCCCTTCTCTTAACTCACAGGAACCCGGACTCTCGGACTCTTAATTGGACCAGCCGCTTTCAGACAGGGTAAGTTCCTTCCCTTCTTCTGGACAGCAGGTCCCAGCTTCTTGCCTCTGGCTTCTTGCTTCTGGCTTCTCTGTTTGTCCAAACATGCGTCTGTGTCAGAGTTGTCTCCAGATGACCAGGTTGTCCTCTGGCCTTGAGAAGGGAGTGGAGAAATCCCTCCCATTTTCTTGGCTCCTCCAGCCCTGAGAAGGGAGTGAAGATATCCATCCCATCTTCTTGGCCCCCGATCCCATACATTGATCAAGATAATTGGAGATGCCTGTTTCCTGTTCTTCATTTTCCCACAGACAAGACATGGGAAGCCAAAATTTCAAAATAATCATGGCCTGAAAATGGAACTTTGAATTTTAATGTCTTGACTGATCTCTGCAGCTTTTGTAAGGAGTTTCTAACTCTGCTAGGTCACAGTCACCTTCTTGTGATGTTACACAATCACAACCTTGTGATGTTACACAGTCACCATCTTAGTTGTCATTTGGTGACAGTGCACAGTTGCCATCTTGTGACTTTTCTGGGTTACAGGCATCATATACTGATTTCACCTTGGTTTCCCATATCTACTCCTCCCTTTCAGATCTCAATCCCACATTGGAGCTCCTTTCAATGGACTTTCACTCTAACCCTCTTCTTTCCCCTTCCTACCATCATCCCTTAAGAGACCCTCAGACCCCTATTCAAGATTTGGAGAACATGGCATTTAAAAATTTTAACTCCTGAGAGAAACAGGCTTAAATAAAGCATTCAATCAAACCCCACCAAAAAGCAGATTTGCAAGCTCAGCTTGTGCCTTGGTAGCAGTCCTGCATCTAGCAGTGGCGACAAATACCACCTAGGGCTGGAGGATAATAATGACAACTATCTACAGGAACCTGCTTCAAGTGGGGCAGGACCATACCCACCAATCAGACCCTGCCCCTGCCCTGGGTAAAGGGCACTGGAAAGCCACTGGAACAGTGACATTGGAAAAGCAGTGAGCCCCAGCTGCATCAGCACAGGGGGACCGCCCTTACAGACCAGGCCCCGCTGCTGGCCCTACTTGGCCTGGCCAAAGACTGATGGCTCCTGGCGTTTTCAACATTGATCACCCTTGCCAAGTCCAGAGTAACTTTCAATGTAGCAGGTAAACCAATCATGCCCTCTCACAAAAACTAAAATATCTTCTTACCACGGTTGACACCCTAACAGGTTGTGTAGAGATTTTCCCTTCAAAGGACAAGACAACCAGCATGGTGGCCAATGCTCTATGCTCGAACATCATCCCATAGTTTGGATTCCCCAATTCCTTACAGTCTAATAATGCGCCAACTTTTTTTTTCTAAGGTTACTCAACAGGTGACACAGGCCCTTGGCATTTCTTGGAAGCTCCACCTCCCATATCGACAGCAGTCATCAGGAAAATCCACCTGTTTATGTCTGGAAATTCATGCAAGAGAAGTATTTGCCCCCTTCCATAAAACGTTAGACTAACCACAAGGTTAGATCAGTGCAGTGCTCTTCCTCTCGAATGCCAGACAGCTATAAGTATTAAACTCTCTAAAATCTGTTACTGATGCTGCTGACCCAATAGCATGTTTTCCATTTGGCCAGACTGACCCATATTTACTCATCGCTGAAAAGGATGGTATGTGTCTCTCAGGGGAAAAATGCTGCTATTACATTAATGAATCTGGTCTAGTAGAGGAAAATGTCTAAACTCTGACCAGGTTAAGTGAGAATCTAAAAACACGATATTGACTGCCTACCTCATATCTGGAAGAGTTCCAAGGGCCAGTAGCTGCTGGGCTCCTCCCACTCCTGTAAGGGTCAGTAGCTACTTGATTACTTCCCTTCCTAGGACTTGGTCTCATGATTTGCCTTTTCTTTTTTATTTTTTTTATTTATTTTGCAGTACTGGAGGTGGAACCCAGGGCCATTCTACCTCTGAGCTATACTCCCATCCCTATTTTTTAGTATTTTATTTTGTTGCAGATCTGGGGATGGAACCCAGGGGCATCGACCTCCAAGCCACCTCCCCCATGCCCTATTTTTTATTCTTTATGTTTAAACAAGGTCTCACTAAGTTGCAGAGGGCCTCACTAAATAGCTGAAGCTGTTTCTGAACCATGATCCTCCAGTATTAGCCTCTTGAATGCTGGGATTTTAAGTGTGGGCCACCACACCCAGCTTAGTCTTTTATTTTTTGAAACAGGGTCTCACTGAGTTGTGAAGGGCCTTGCTAAGTAGCTGAGGCTGTCCGTGAACTGCAATTCTCTGGTCTCTACCTCCTGAATGCTGGGATTACAAGCGTGAGCCACCACGCCTACATACCTTTTCTTTTTAATAGCCCTTGTCTGCTAAAGTGCATTCAAATGTGCATCACCAAGCTGTTCAGGGTAACATCCAAACAAGTCCTGCTTCAGCCATACTACCTCTAAGCTATACCTAAATACTTTTTATTTTTTACTTTGAAACAGTCTTGCTTCCCAAGTACTGGGATTACAGGCAAGTAGCATCATTCCCAGGTTAACAACTTACTTTTGAAAAACCAATTAATCAGAGAAAAAATCAAGAAGAAAATGTTGTTTTAATTTTTTATTGGTGCATTGTAGTCATACATTTTAATGGGGTATAAGGGTCGAAAGTGTAGCTCAGAGGTAAAATACCCCTGGGTACAATCCCCAATACCTCCCCAAAAAGGAAATATTAAAAATTTATTTAATCAAATGGAAACAGAGACACAACATAGCAGAAACTATGGAATACAGCAAAAGCAATTCTGAGAGGAAAGTTTATATAAATAAATGCCCATAAAATAAGTAGAAAAATCTCAGATAAAAAGCCTGTCACTGTATATCAAAGACTAAAAAGGAAGAACAAAAAACTGGATAAAACTTACATTGCTGCTATAATATAAAATGCTACTATTATTATTTAAACCAATTTGATATATTCCTATAAAACAAAACATGCAATTACCACAAATATGACAACTGTACTTCTTAGCACTTACTCCAAAGAAATGAAAACAAGTTTACACAAAATTTAAATTAATGTCCATGACAGTTTTACTCAAGAAAGCCAAAAACCTAGGGAAAATACAGATGTCCTTCAACAAATAAATAGTTAAAATTAGATTTTTAAGAAAGCATTTGAATGCATTTTGTTTGTTATTCATTCAATAAAGTATTTAGTTAGTGCTAAGTATGAACTAGACTCTTGCTAAAACTTATCAAGCAATCATCTTAGGTAGGTTTAAATTTGCCATATTGCACATGTCTTATTAAAATTTGAATTTTAAATAAATAGTATATTCACTTTTTAAAAATTTAATACAATCATACAATTGATGACTACTCAACAACAAAAAGGGACATGTTAGTAACACATGCAAAAACTCCAACGAATCTACAAAGAATTATGATGATTGAAAAAGGTTAATATAAAAAGATTACAGACTATATGATTCCATTTATAAAGTATTCTTTCTTTCTTTTGTGTGTGTGTGTGTGGGGGGGTACTGGGATTGGAACCCAGGGGCTTTTCTACCTCTGGGTTTACTCCCAGACCTATTTTATATTTTATTTTGAAACAGAGTCTCATTAAGTTGCTGAGAGCCTCACTCAGTAGCTGAGGCTGGCTTCGAACCTGTGTGATCCTCCTGTCTCAGCCTCTTAAGTGCTGGGATTAAAAGTGTGCACCACCATGCCCAGCAATAAAGCATTCTTTAAATGATAAGGTTATATCAATGGAGAATGAATTGCTGTTTGTTGGACATAAGGGATGATGTGGTAGAGGGTGGTGGAAAGGAAAGTGGGTATAGCTGTAAAATGGGTAAAGGAGGTGGAGATATAACTCTTCTGTACCTTGTTTGTATCAATATTCATATCTGGTTTGGGATATTGTACAATAGTTTTGCAAAATGATGTTACAGGGGACATTTATGTTCATTCTCTCTTTTTCTCTCTTCTCTTTCATTTTATTTTTTCTTGGTTTTGTAGTATAAAGGATTTAACCAAGGGACATTCTACCTTTTAGAGTCTCACTAACTTGCAGAGACTGTGTTCTTACCTGCAATCCTCTTGTCTCAGCTTCCCAAATACTGAGATTACAGGCATGCACCACCATGCTTGGATTCTCTCTGTCTTAAAACTGCATCTTAATCTATAAGTAAAATAAAATATTAATTTAAAATACATGCTATGGAACATATCAAGAAAATTTAAGTTACCTAAAGAAAATGATCTAATAAAATATAAAAGGCAATTATTGTAAAAAGCATAAAACTTTGTTGAAAGGCACTTCAGAAGATGTCAATAAATTGAAAGACACTGTTATAGGTAGTTACTACTACAGAGTCAGAGCAGAAGTCATAATAAAGTATACCAGTCTTCTCAACTGGTTTGTAGACTAATTGCAATTTCTACAAAAATTCACCCAGTCATTTCACAAAACTCCACAGGAGATTATAAAAATATTCACACATAATTTATCAATATCTATGCATCTAATGAAGAATATAAGGTAGAGATACTGACACACATTAATATATGATGAAAATTATCCAGTAGGAAAAAGCATAAAAACTAAAGAGATTTTTGTAAAAGCAACATTTGGAGAAGGGTAAAGTGAATGATTCTAGAACACAGGTAGAGTGGTATAATTTTATTAATGAAACAACTGAAGGGGAAGCAGAGTGTGAATGGAATGGCAAGTAGGTCAGTCAGTTTGATAGTGGGATGGGAATGGATCAGATATGTTATGAGAAAGTAGTTGTTGAATGTTTGAAAACAAAATTCATAACACACTTGTCTGCCAAATTTTTGTGATCACTTCTTCCTACTACTTAGAAAGCTTTGTAAGAACAGAAACAACATGTTTTTCATATTAGAAGATTAATGTAATAGTTGAGATTATGGGCTCCAGGGTCCCTGATTTGCAGATCATGGCTGTATGACCTTGAGCAATTATATATTTATCTCTCTAGGCCAGTTTCCTCATTTGAAAAACTGAAATTAAATGTGTGCCAATTTAAAGACTGTTTTGAGGATTAAATGAAACAATGTATGTGACAGGTATTTACAATGATTCCTGGTACATATGAGGTACTCAATTATGATTGGCTATTTATTATAGAGCAGGTCAGTTCTTGGAGAATGACTGAATAAATTAAATTACTTCAATGTCTCCAGATAAAACTTCCCCTAAGGCAGTACAAGTTTCATCTTCACCACTCTGACTGCTGAAGAAACTCTCCACAGGAGCTAAGTAAGTCCACAGCCCACGTTCTCTTTCTCTCAGTCATAGAGTTTAGATTCCAACAGTTCTTGGGACATTCATGGGCATGCTCAGAGTACAGAGTTCAAGAACCTGAAGAAGAATTCAGATCCTGTTTCAAGCTAATAATAAAGTGTTAATTCAAGAAGGATATCAAGAAGTCCAGACCAGATATGTGAGGACAGTGTCTGAAACTAAGCTAATGTCAGACAACACATGAGAGATGCATACCCTTTCTGGCACTTTATTCAATAAGCCAATCAAAAAATTCCTCTAATCAGAGCTTTTTCAAGAGGACAACTACCAAGCTTTGCTTGGCTGTAATTATGCCCATTTGATGGAATTAGTTGCCCTTTAATTATGCAGTTTAAAGGCATTTGCCTTAAAGACTGGGGATACTGATTTATAGATATAAAAAGAGATGAGGCTGATGAGTGAGAAAGAAAAAATGTTAACATATGAAGAAACTTATTCATCTACCAGCAACAACACAAGAAATTGAAAGTGCTGGCCTCTGCTGATTTATCAACAGCTAGGTTGGGACTATTTGGTTTAGGTGAGTAAATGAATTTCTTGTTTGCATCCCATAAATATGATTAGAATGGATGTATATATGTAAGAATATCAAAGCCATCCTCAATAGCATGTATGTGGAAGGGAGTGGAGAAGGAGCTGAGAAAAAGCTTACCAAGTGTTGTGTGCACATATGTCACTATTACTCTGAAATTCAATATGATGTGAGACTACAATGCACCAAGAAGGGTATATTTTTAAAAAGAACAGATAATCAATTTGAAAAACCCACTCTGTATAAAAGTAAAGGACTTAGCCACATTATTACCTTCTCACAGAGTCCTTATCACTAGTCATAGTCACTACTGGCAAATTAGAGCCACACAAGACCAGGTGGTCACCAAAATTCACCAGGCTCCATATTTGTATATCAAAGTTTCTAATGTGGCCCACAAAAATAAACATGCTTAAAATTAACAGTTTCACAAAAATCAATTAGTTATGGAACCCTCATTATTTCTAGGAATGCCTATTGATATTTCAATGAACAAGTCAGTCTCCTTGAACTTTAATTACTTCATCTGAAATACATAATGTGTAGGATTTTAAAGAAAAACCATAGGTAGCATGTGTTATTTTACATTAAGTCTGTAAAATTAATATAATTAGCATAGACATTTTATACGTTTTTTGAGGGTCTGGAGATGGAACATAGGGGCATTCGACCTCTGAGCTACACCCCCTGCTCAATTTTTTATTCTTTATTTTGAAACAGGGTATCACTGAGTTGTGGAGGGCCTCGCTTAGTAGCTGAGGCTGTCCGTGAACCGCGATCCTCCAGTATCAGCCTCCCGAATGCTGGGATTACAAGCATGCACCACCATGCCCGGCTCCACATTTTATACTTAAAAAAACTAAGAGTCATGGATACTAACTATAGAATCCCAAGTAATACAGCAATTAAATGGCCAAGGCAAGACTTGATTCCAAGACTTCCTTGTCTATTAGAGTTTAATTCATGAGTATTTTTATAAAGACTTCAATTGTAGTAATTTATGCACTGTAACTTTGGGCAAGGTCCCCTTTCTGAGCCTGTTTTCTCATCTTAAGTGAGTAGGTAGGATTATACAATTTCTAAAGAATTATTGTACTCTTATATTTTAAGGTCCAACCATAACTTTTTTGGATCAAATTAAAGTTGTGTTAAAAATTCTGGATTACAAATCCCAAAAGAGGTGAAAATTTTACGGAATACTGTGATACTTTTAGCTTCAACTGTCTTTTGGCAACTGAGGCTCCTGAGAAGAACAAATTCCTGAATTTGAGCTTCCAGATAAACTAGTTTAATAGAGTTTTATGCAACTGTTACCATTCCTATCTATTGTATATGTCATCAAATGAATGTAACAGATTCCCTGATGACTTCCAGGTCTCACATTGACTGGAATGGGTATGTGGTTTCCTATATATTAATGCCTCTGCCGATTTTTGTCAAATTCGGGCAGCCTGGTCTACTAAGAAGACCCAGACAAATAGTTAGTAGAAAGTCAACAATTATGGCTTTAGGAGGGATACCTCCTCTTCTTTCCCATGGTCAGTGAGCAAGACCCAGACAGTTTCATTCTGCCACAAAAGGGCTCATTTGCCAATTTGCACTGGTTAATGTCTCAGTATTTCAGAGGCAAGTCCACATGGAATCCTGAGTCCTCAAGCTCTTTATAGCTCATTTTTCTATCCTTGATATAAGGCTTCTATAGCCACATAAGGCTAGGGGATTCCCCATTACTAATGTTTTAAAGCTTCAGTTTTCTTAGTATGGGAAGGAGCTTACAGTTCCATCTCAATGTCCTGACTAACAAAAAATCTCAGCTGTAACTTTCTAGTCATATTCTAAAACAGAATCAGTTCTTTTTCCCTTCCTTCCTTCTTTTCTTCCTTCCATCCTCCTCTTTTATTGCTTCCTTTTTTCCTTTCTCCTTTGATTTTATTGCTTTAATCTTTCTTCACTTTATTTTTCCTTCTCCCATTCTATTTTTCTTCCTGCTTTCTTTTTTAAGTTATTTTATATATTCATTGGTGCATTATAATCTCACATCATAATGTAGTTCATGGTAATAATGATATACATACACAAAACATTTGGTGAGCTTTCAGTACTTTAAATACTGAGACAAGAGGATTACAGGTTTTAAGACAGCCTCAACACATAGGGAGGACCTCAGTAACTTAGTAAGACCCTATTTCAAAATAAAAAATAAAGCCAGGTGTGGTGGCATATGCTTGTAATCCCTGCACTTGGGAGGCGGAGACAGAAGGATAGCACAGGTTTGAAGCCAGCCACGCTGGCATAAGAGACCCTGTTTCAAAATAAAAATATTTAAAAAATAGGTCTCGGAGTGTAGCCAGGAAGTAGAAGGGCTTCCAGGAACCCAAGTACCACAAAACATAAATAAATAAAATTTAAAAATGTAAAATAGGACTGGAAGTGTAACTTAGAGTTAGTAATTCCCTGGGTTCTATCTTCAGAAAAAAAAACTTTTGGCTAATTTATTTTACCATAATTTAGAAATTATAAGTATCATCTCAGACACCAGACAAAAATAAAATGAGGCAAGTGCCTCCCTCAATAATTTTATAACTTGTTTCAGAAAGCCTTAAGTAATTTTTCCATTTGTGTTCAGGAATCCACCTCTTCCATCATTCAAGAAGCCTCATTCTAACGATTATACTCTTTCTTAGATATCTTTATGTACTCTCATTATAGACTTTTACCCTTGAAAAGCTTGAAACATGATCATCCTTAAAAATCTTTGCAGCTCATGTCTTGCTCCAGTTATTGCCTAATCCCTTTCCCCTTCCTCATTATAAAACTCAACGAAGGAGTTTTCTACACTTTCACTGGTCTCACACTCACTTCTCTATCCACTCTGGATTGGCATCAATCCATACCACCCCATTTAAAGTGTTTTTACTGAGATGAAAAAATGACTTGCTTCTTGATCTAGTCAATGGTATTTTTCTGTCAAATTCAAAAGATTTCCCAGTACAATATACCTGGCACAAAGTAGATAACCAAAAAACATTTGTAGATTTTGTGAATGCTATTTTTTCAAGTTTTATTTCATCAAGTTATTGTATTACCTGAATACTTGGCCATGTACTGCATTCTTTCACTGGTTTCTATGACATTGACCTCTGTAGATTTTCCTCTTATCTTTATTATATTTTCTATTACTTGTGTTTCCTTTTCTATTAATATTTGAAGAGGATGGATAGGGCTTTGTCCTATGCATTCTTCTGTTCTGACTCTGCATGTTTTCCTGAAAAAAAACAGTATCCATGGACATCACCTTTAAATGATGATTCCTCCTCTCTAATCAATTGATAAAGCTCACAAATTTCTTTTGATTCCCAATTAATGTATTTTCCTTTCTATAACACTGGATAGTAACTACAGTTACTTCCAATTCAGCATGTTCAAAATGTATGTCACCCACCTTCTAAAGTAAATCTGCTCCTTCTCTAGTGAGCTCAGTTCAGTAAATTGTACTTCTATCCTCCAGGTGCTCTAGCCACAAATCTGGTTATACATTTCACTTATAGTTCAAACTTGATAAATACTAGCTCAGCAAAGAGATCATGATCAACAGTGACATTATGACTCATGATCATAGTATGTCCCTTAGGTATGATATGTTGAGAATGGCACTTTATGTCTGCAGTCTTCCTCCCCCAAACCAGCAATTCTTATTTAATAATGGTAAAAACATTAAAAAAAACTTCAATTAAATGACATTCTGCAAAATTCTTGGCTAACACTACTCAAAACTGTTAAGGTCATCAAAACAAGTCTGAGAGAACTGTCATAGCCAAGAGCCTAAGCTAACATGAAGAATAAATATTTCTTGCCTCTGAACTACAATGTTCACCCTACCCTCTTTCATCCAGGAAACCCATACTCATTTTCAGGCCTCAGATTGAATGTCACCTCTTCAGAGAAACCTCCCTGGACTCCACAGACTAAATTATATCTGTGTACTATGTACCTCCATAGCATCAGATGGTTTTTCTAAAAGAAGACTCTAAATTCTTGCAATAATTTTCTCAATGAATATATCTCTCTACTAGACTGTAAGTGAATTTCAAATACAGACCTTATCTCTAATATACTGCTGTATCTCTAGCATCTAGATCAACATCTGGAAAACTATGACCACAGCCTAAATCTGGTCCACTGTGTTTTTGAAAATAAAATTTCACAAAGATGATCATTCATTTATTTATTTTCCATGATTGATTTCATGATACAATAATTGTGTCATTATAATGCCACAGCAATTTCAATAAAATATTTGCCAACTGTTGACCTAAAATTGTGCTTGTCAAATCATAGTCCCTCAATAATTTTCTGTCCATTATTTAGTAACATTTTTTCAGTGAAGAATATTAGACATAATTTTGAGTCTTTTGATTATTTGTAAATAATGCTGAATTGTATTTTTGAAGATTCTGAAGATTTTTATTTTTTTATTTTTGATAGAAAAATATTTTTTATTTTAGTAATTTTTATAATTTTATTGGTCATTACAGTCTCACATCACAATGTAGTTCATAATGATACTGACATGCATGCACAAGAAACTAGTTCTGCTTCTAGAGAAAGATTTCTTCAAAAGGAGACTTTTGTTTGTTTGTTTTTTGATTCATTGCAAATCTTAGTTCTAGATTATCTATCAGGCTTTCTGCCACAGTGGTCTCTCACTCTCTTTGCCTTCTATCCTACCAGCCCATTCAGTAGTAGCAAGATAATCAATCAATAAGATCCAACAGTAATTCTTGTTGGGTAAAGTGGCAAAGGCTTATAATACCAGTACTTGGGAGTATGAGACAGGATGATCACAAGTTCAAGGCCAGCCTCAGCAATTTAGTGGAACTATCAACAACTTAGTAAGATCATATTTAAAAATAAAAAGGGATATGGAGTATATATCGGAGGTAGAATTTCCCTGGGTTCAGTCTACAGTAACAAAAGAAAAGAAGCAGTAGTTCTATGTGCTAGGTGCTTTGTCTACTTTTATCTCATCTAATCTTTACATCAAAGTAGTCATTATTAAGCCTGTTTTACAATGAAGGAATCAAGGTTTCATTGGTAAAATTTCTCAAAAGACATCTCCAAATAAAGTTACATTGTGGAAGAATTTCCTAAGTATTAATACCTGCCACAAAGGACATGCTGTATCCCTGAAAATAACATTTTCAAGAAAGATGAAAAAAACAGAAAAAATATAAACCCTAGCATACAAGGAAGCAGGCTGAACCCGGACATAGGAAATCTAGGAATGGTGTCTGTTTGACCATTACTTGGATGCTTGGGGCCAGGCAAGTTATTTGAGCTTCAGTTTCCCATCTAAAAAATTAGGGTCATGATTCTATTTCTAAGCATATTATGATAAACACATGAATATTAAATAAATGTTCTAAAAAGTTGATGGTAGCTCAGGTTGCATTTAATTCCAGGTACCAGAAACTCCCCTGTCTCACACAAACTAGCATTTTTAAAGGAAGTAAGGAACTGTTTGGAAATTGGTGTAGTTAGAAAGAGAAGTATCCTTTTAAGATAGAAGAAACAAGAATTCAAATGCTACCTTTGACACTTCTCTCTGACAATGACAAGAACACTTTTATGAGTCATGATTTCCTCATTATAAAATATGCATCATTATGCCTACTCCATTGGATTGATATAAAAGCTAAAATAGATAAAATAGGCAAAATACTTAACATATAATATACATACAGAATATTGGACAGTATCAGAACCATCTAAGTTTCCTGTCTACTTTCTCTTTTTTCCATGAGAAATCTTACACCAAGTCCTTCTTATACCTTGTTTAGAGATCTGCAAAGTCCCTGTATATAGAGGGATTTTCTCTGTTCCCTTCTAAGCTTTTCTTCACGTATTATCCACACTTGGATAGCAGTAGATAGACCAGGAAAAGCTTAGGAACCACTCAACAAACCAAATGTGAAGTCTTCTTTTTAATAGGCTCTGTTAATTTTCTTACACCTCATAATGGGATTAGTAGCAACATATGGGTCTCAGGGAGTCAGAAGTTCTAGATGAGTTCATCCCATCTCTGTGAAAAGGAAGGCTGTATGTATATTGGGGGTATGCAGACTGGCATTAATCAACATGATCTTCAATATTCTCCTAATGTTCCATGAGTCAAAGTACTAATGGTCCAAATTCATTAAGACACAGAAGTTGAAAACAAAACATCCTTGGATTTACTTCTCATTCATTCCACTGGCCCAGTGTCCCAGACATTTCCTCCTTAATGGAAGAGTTTTTTACTTGCATGAAACATAAAGGAGATACATAATTGTTATCTCTGAGTAATTTAAAGTGAGATGATAGTGAAGGCATTTGAAGGGATGAATTATTTAAAGTTTTAAAACAAAATTTCCAGAGAGAAATTTAAACTGGTGCAATTATGCCAGGAAAATGTACCATAAATGCAGCTTCTCAGGGCTTTGAGTTAATCTGTCTGAACCATGGGTGTCTGTTCCACCAAGGACAGATGCTGACACATTTCAAATCCATAATATACTGAGATTCTCTATGTCACAATGTGTTGCAAAGATCAATTTAGAGAAAGGTTATTTTGCTCACAGTTCTGGAGATTTCAGGGGTTCAATCCATGTTAGTCTGGGTCACATCTGCAGAGTTCATGGCTTGGTGTCAGGAAGCAAAGAAGCACAAAGCAGGAAGTATGAATGGAGGATCTTTGTTCTCATATCATGGAGGTCAGAAGTAGAAAGCGAGAGCAAATGTCTGGGCAAGGGACATATGTAGTCTCCAAAGCCAAACTCCCAGAGACTCATCCTCAGGAACCAAGCTGCTTCTTCAACAAAGCTGCATTGTCTACAAATTGAGGGTTAGGGGACATTCTCAATCAAAACAATAACACCTCCACACTAGTCCACTCCCAGATGCCATTTCCTTATCTCCATGTCATTCCTATCTCTCTTTTCACTTGATATTCACACATAATTTGGCAATTATTATCAGTAAAAACTCTGTAATTAGAAAATTGCTCTGTGTAGCCTCTGTAAGAAATTAATACTTATATTTATTCCTAAAAGAGACTCAGACCATGACAAATACTTAACACAAGCAGATAAAAGAATATAAAATGTTCAAACATCACAACATGAGATTACCAAGTCCACCCATCTCATATTATGTGGCTAGAAACTAAGTCCCAGAGAGGAAGTACACTGCAGAAAGTCAGGGAACACATCAAGTAGGCCTTATTGTGGACTTTGGATGATTTTTCATTGCAGTAGTGAGTCTCTTTTTGCTTCCCTTGAAAAGAGTCTCATTTATTTCTATAATACTAACACCTATTGTAACACCCTCTATAGTAAATGGCTACAAATTGACTGCATTTCCAGAAACTTCTTTTTGTTCCATTATAAAAATATATTTAATAATATTAACTCCATGATAAGGTTAACATGACAATTACATGAGATAATCCAGTAAAAAGCTCTCCAAATAGTTCCTGGCACAAGAAATCTGTAATGTGATCCTTAATTATTTTTATTTTATTTATTTATTTTTTGGCAGGTCTGGGGATGGAACCCAGAGGCATTTGACCTCCAAGCTATCCTCCCTGCCCTATTTTTTATTCTTTAATTTGAAACAGGGTCTCACTAAGTTGCAGGGGGGCACACTAAGTAGCTGAGGCTGTAAACAAACCGCGATCCTCCAGTCTCAGCCTCCTGAATGCTGGGATTACAAGTGTGCACTACCATGCCTGGCTTTTTAATTATTATTAATAAAATATATGTTATAAGAAAATGTAGCTTAAGCAACTTCAGTTTTTCTGGACAACTCAAAAATTATAAAGTCTATAGGCAAGTGGGTACTAGAATATGTCTTGATCCTAAACTAATTCTGAAGTAAAGTTTCTCAAACTTGACACTCTTGGTATTTTGGTCTATGTAATTTTTCTTTGATGGGACCTGTCCTGTGTATTGTAGGATGTTTAGCAGTATCCCTATTTCTTGTCCCCAAGGGCTAATAATACTTCCTCATCAATATAATAAACAAAAGTGTCTATAGAAACACCAGTGTACCTTTGAGTCAAAATTGCCCACATTGAGTAGCACTGCCTCAAAGCATATCAAAGAACAACACAGTGTCCTAACCAGTTAAAATTATAGGAGTCCCAGGTAATTTTACATTTCCTTTTAAGTGCTGTTTGTTTAAACTTCAGCAAAAAGGGGGAAGAAGTAGAATCAGAATATTTTCAGCTTGAATATTATTTGTAGTTCAGACAAGTAAAGCATGTCTTTTAAACTGATGGGTGAGCCTATGAGAGACTTATGTGACAAAGAATCAAAAAGCCTCCTCAGATCAAATTAATTCTGGAGGAAGAAGATGGTAGGTTTGAGGGGTTTGTAAAAAAAATAAGTTTGCTGAAAACTGTGGATGATTGAGAGCTCAAGTAATGCTCACTGGGGACATCTCTGACAAGGCAGAATACAGTAAAAGGAAAGGCATTTTCTCTTCTTTGACATAGGCCAGTTGGTAACTCTGACATAATGAGAGCTCTAGTTCTCTTTCACAAAAGAGGTTGGAAAGCTAGAAAGAACAGGGTACTGAAGAGAAAAAGTGGGCTGGGCATAAAAACAAGTGACATGTGAAAGCCATGGGAATGTTTAAAAATAGTTTCCTCAGAAGTGGGGTTTTTAGTAATGTGGAAAAAGAACCAGAGAAATTTGTAATACTACCATATACATGTGGGTGCATATTTGATGCCAAAAATTAGTGAATACTAAAGAAAGGCAGGATTCTAGCAAATATTAGTCAGAATATATCTAGAATGGAGTGATGATCAAGTGAATAGGACATAGATGCTAATATTCAGATTACATCTACCTATATCCTTGAGAATTAGAAGACCTTGCTTCCAATCCTCCTATTTGACCTTGTACAAATCACTTCCCTTCATTTGCCCTTGGTTGCCTCATGCTTAGAGCAAAAAAAATTGGCTTGGGTGATCTTTAAGTTTCCTTCCAACCTAGAAAGCATCAATTAAACAAAGAGTTAGGTCTTCAAAAGCATAAATAAAAATTGGCAAAATCTTAGCTAAATTAACAAAAAAGGAGATAAGGCACAGATACATAAAATTAGAGATAAAAAATGGGATATTACAATATATACCACTGTAATTCAATAGGATATTTTAAAAATAGTTTGAAAAACTTATGCCAATAAATTGGAAAATCAAAAAGAAATTAACAAATTTTTGTATATATGTGACCTACTAAAATTGAACCAACAAAATAAAAACTAAATAAATCAATAATAAATAATTAAATTAAAGATAACACATCTTTCAAAAAAAGAAAACAGATATATTCACCAATGAAGTTTGCTAAACTTTTAAAGAAATGATGCAAATGTTCCTAAAACTATTTCATAAAATAGAAAGAAAAGAAATCCTTCCAAATTCATTCTCTGTAGTCTGTATTACTATAATACCAAATCTGATATGGACACACTAATGCAAAATGCTCAATAAAATTATTTCAAGTTGAATTCAACAGCACAAAGATCTTAAAACCTGATCAAGTTGGTTTCATTCCAGTCATGCAAGGATGATTCACCATATCAATAAATGCAATATGGTACATAAATAGATTCAAAGCTAAAAATCATATGATCATCTAATAGAGGCAGAGGAATTCTGATAAAATTAAATATCCTTTTATAATAATATTTTAAAACAATAGATATGGAAAAATAATACCTCAGCATAAGAAAGGCTGTGTATGAAAAGTACATAGCAGACATCATACTGAATAGGGAAAAACAGAAAGCAATTTTTCTAAAACCAGGAACAAAACAAAGGGGTCCAGTCTCACCACTCTTCTTTCTTAATTTATAAATACTTCACCAAAATTTACTTAAAACTGATTAACAAATTCAGCAAACTAGCAGTACACAAAATCATCAGATGAAGATCAGTAGCTTTCTCTGTACACCAGTAATAATATTAATATAATTATATTATATTAATATAATTATATTAATATTAATATAATAATAATATTTTTTCTTTGAGAAAAAATATCAGAAAAACATTTCAATTCATAATAAAAAACTCTAGAAAAATCCTAACTAGTGAAATGGTATATCTCTAAAATGAAACTTACAAAACACTGAAGAAAAAATTTAAGAAATGAGATGGAAAGGCATTCCATTTTTATGAATTAGGTTATTTAATTTTGTTAAACTGGCCATATTACAAGAATTGACCTATAGAGTAAATGAAGCTCCCATAAAAATACCAATCACATTATTCACAGGAATGGAAAAACAATCCTAAATTTCATATGGGGAAACAAAAGACCCAGAATAGATAAAGCAATCTAAAGGCATCACATTAACTGATTTCAAAATGTATTATAGATTATAGAGCCACATTAACAAAACAGCATGGTATTGACTTAAATACAGGTACATAAAACAGTGGGATAGAATAACAAACTCAGAAATAAACCCACACATTTTTAGTCATCTGAATCTTGACAACAGTGCCAAAAATATATGTTGGAGAAAAGATAGCTTCTTCAAAATATAGTGATGAGAAAACTGGATATAAACATTAGAGGATTTAAATTAAATCCTATTTCTCACCCTGTACAAAAATAAACTCAAAATGGATACAAGACTTGAAATTTTGAAAGTCTTAAAAATACATGGGAAAAATATTACAAAGTATTGGTGCAGACAATAATTTTCTGAATAGAACTCCAATACCTTGGGAAACAAAACCAAGAATTAACAAATGGGATTCCATAAAATTAAAAGTATTCTGAACAGAAAATTAGACAATCAACAAAATCAACAAAATGAAGGAACAGTCTATGGAGTGGGAGAAAATCTTTGTCAATAATTCATCTTTAAGAGGATATATATATATATATCCTCTTAAATGAATCCAACATAAATGAATAAAATTTTTGAACTACACTTCTCCAAAGAAGTACAAATTGTCAATCATCTTATAATGCTCAATATTTTGGCCATCAGGGAAATGCAAATCAAGAGTACATTGAAATCCTATCTTACCCCATCAAGAAAGGTTATTATATAAAATAAAAATATTTAAATGTATACCATTTACTTTCAATAAAAAAGAGACAAAAATAAGATAACAAATGCTGTTAAAGACGAAGACAAAAGGAACCCTTATGTACTGTTAGTATCCGTGTAAATTAGTGCAGCCACGATATAGGACTTTTGAAAAAAACTAAAAATAGAACTAATATATGATCTAGTATGCTACTCATAAGTATATATCCAAAGAAAATAAAGTCATCATCTGAAAGAGTACCTGTATACCCATTTTACTATGACACTATTTGCAGTAGCCAAGATATGAAATCAGCCTAGGTGCCTATCCATAAATGATTGCATGAAGAAAATATATATACACTATAGTATATTATTCAGCCATAAATAAGAATAAAATCTTGTCACTTGCTGTAAAATGTATAGAAATATAGGACATCATGTTAAGTGAAGACAAGCACAAAAAGACAAGAACCACATGTTTTCTGTCATATGTGGAAACAAACAAGAACTCTGAATAGTTCTGAAAGTAGAAGGGGAACTATTAAGGAAGGGGGAGGGAAAACAGGAGAACAAGAGAAAGTAGAAATGAGTACAGATATTATCAAAGTATGACATATACATATATTAAAGTGTAACAGTGAAAGCTAATAATTTGCATAATTTATTTTAATTATATTAAAAATAAAAATGTGATGCTTCTAATTTATTTTTATACTTTTATTGGTGTGTTATAGTTTCACATAACAATATATTGCTTAGTGATAGTGGCATTTAATAATTTAAAACTATTACTTTTTGGTAATTTAAAATTATTATTTTAATTTAAAATTATGATTATTAAATTTGGTAATTTAAAATTATTAATTATTAAAATTAAAATATTTGATAATGACAGTAGATCCAAAAATCAATTTGAATCCTCCTAATCATGGCTTTCAGTGCGGCTACATTGGTTGCTTGCCTATGAATCCATCCCTACTTCCTGCTTAAGCAGAGATAAGAAGACATGAATGATTCTCAAATTCAGATTGTACCCTGACAGCCAGATGTGGTGGTGCACGCTTGTAATCCCAGCATGCAGGAGGATTGCAGTTTTCGGACAGCCTCAGCTACTTAGTGAGGTACTCCATAACCTAGTGAGGCCCTGTTTCAAAATAAAGAATAAAAAACAGGGCAAGGGGTGTAGCTTGGAGGTCAAATGTACCTGGGTTTCATCCCCAGACCCCCCCCCCACACACACACAAAAAAAATTGTACCCTGACTGAAAACCAGGTAAGTTTATTGGTTATTATACTATAATGCCTATGAAATGATTGTAATCTTGGATGCTGCAGAAATAGAGAACAAAAGTCACCCAGTGATGCTAAAGATCAATTAAAGGATGTTATTAGTTTAAGTTATGACTGCCTAAATACAGATAAATGACTTTTGGAATTTTATCAATCTTTCAAAAGGGTACTGTCTCTGTGATCCTTATAGACCTCTCCCAATAAAATCCTAAATATGTTTTAGTTTTGTTTTATTTTTGCATCTCAATTATACAGAATGCTGGGTTTCATTATGGTATACTTCCACATGTATAAAAACAATTTTATTAATTTCATTCCTTGATATCCCCCTCACACACTCTCTATTCTTCCCTCGTTTGACCCCTCTCTCTACGCTCATGATCTTATTTAAAATTTGTGTGGCACCCCTTTATCCCTTATATTTTCTCTCTATTAAACATATGAAATATGAAACATAATATACAAAACATATGAAACATATGACATGAAAATATAAAATAAACAGGAAACCTTTTATTCTGGTTCTGACTTATTTCCTCCCAAACTATGATTTCCAATTCCATATATTTTCCTGCAAATCATATTATTTTATTCCTTTTTGAGGCTTAATAACAGTCTATTGTGTATATATACCAAAATTTATCTATTTATTTGTTGAAAAGTACCATGTTTGCCTTCATAACTTGGCTATGGTGCTGATAAACATAGATATAGATACATCTCTAAAGTATGCTGACTTTAATTCTTTTGGATAAATACCGAAGAGGGGTAGAGCTGAGTCATATGCTAGTTCTATTTTTAGCTTTTCTAAAGCTATTTCTAGCTTATTTTGTGGCTATTTTTACCTCCATACCGGCTCCCAGCATGGCTATACCAATTTACCTTCCCACCAACAACATATTAGAGTTTCTTTTCCCTATATCCTCACCAGCATTTATTGTTATTTGTAGTCTTGATGATTACCATTCTAAATGGTATGATATGAAATCACAGTGTACTTTTGATTTTTGTGACTCTTTGCTACAGAAAATAAAATTTTTTTCTATATATTTGTGGAGAATTTGTAATAGAAGTGTCTGTTCAATTCCTTTGCCCATTTATTTAATGGGTTATTTACTCTTTCAATGTTGAGGTTTTTTTTTTTTTTTAGTTCTTTATTCTGGATAATTATCTTCCACCTGAGGAATAGATGCCAAGATTTTCTTCTATTCTGTTGTTGTCTTTTCAGTCTTTTAATTAGTTCCCTTGCTGTGCAGAAGCTTTTTAATTTGATGCCATCCCATTTATTGATTTTTCTTTAATTTCCTGAGCTATAGGGGTCCTATTCAGGAAGTTTTTGCCTGTATTTTTATCTTGAGATGTTTCTGCTATTCTTCTTTTAAAAGTTGAAAGCTTCAAGGTTTATACTTAGATCTTTGATTCATTTTGAGTATAGTTTTGTGCGTGATAAAAGATAAGAATCTAGTTTCATTCTTAATGGTAATTTTATTTGTATATTTTTGTCATCATATATGGGTTTTATGCTTTTATTTTTAATAATTCATTGTAATTATACTTTAGTAGTGTAATTCAAAGTGATATAATTAAATATGCACACAACATCACTAGGTGTGTTTCTGTCCCTACTTGTTTCACTTGTCTCAATATGGATATTCAATTTTCCCAGTACCACATGTTAAAAAGTCTGTCTTTTCTCCAATGTATGACTTTGAAACTGTTGCCAACAACCATAAAATTATGTTCTGTGTGTTCTATCTGAATCTCCTATTCTGTTCTATGGATCTTTGTGCTGTTTTTATATTAATACCATGCTGTTTTTTTACTATGGCTTTGAAGTGTAATTTAAAAATCAGGTAGTGTAATCAAGCATTGATGTTTTTGCTCATGATTGTTTTGTCTACTCAAAATAATTTTTGTTTCCATATGACTTTTAGGATTGTTTCTATGATGAAAGCAATATGTGGTTTGGTGTGGTGGCACAGACTTGTAATCTCAGTACTTGAGAGCCTAAAACAGGAGGATTACAAGTTTATAGTCAGTCTTAGCAAATTAGCATAATAAAATAGGTATGCGGAGTAGCTCAGAGGCAGAATGCCCCTGGGTATAATCCACAGTAAAACACACACACACACACACACACACACACACACACACACACATCACAGAATGTCATTTGTGTTTTGATTGCAATTGCTTTGAATCTGTAGATTACTTTCAGTAGTATGACCATTTAAAATATAATTCTCTCAATCCATAAAGGTAGGAAGCCTTTCCATTGTCTAGTGTATTCCTAAATTTCATTATTCAGTGTTTTATAGTCAAAGACTTTTTCTTCACCTATTAAAATGATCATATGAATTTGTTCTTTGTACTATGTATGTGTTATTATACAGTTATTGATTTGCATATGTTGAATCAGCCATGTATCTCTGAGACAAAACCAATTCAATCATGGTGGATGATCTTTTTCAATGTGCTGCTAAAATCAATTTGGCATTTAATTAAGGATTTAATTAAGGGTTTTGCATCAATGTTCACTAAAGTTATTGGTTTATGATTTCCCTTTCTTAATGTGTCCTTATCTGGTTTTGGTATCAGAGTGATTGAGGCTTTATATAATGAATTTAGAAGCATTTCCTTATTTTTAATTTTATGGGATAATTTGAGAAATGTAGTATTAGTTCTTTAAATATCTTATATAATTGAGGTATCAGTTTCTCATCCTAGACTTTTTATTTTACATTTCACCTATTTTATTGAACTTGTAATAAAGGGATTAGTAGGGGTGGCAGTACATTTATTGTCAGAACCTATTTTAGACACTAGAGAGGGAAAATTTAAGTTAAATCAGCAAGAGGAGGAGTGGGGAAGAATAAGAAGGAGCTTTACCCATCTTTCAACATCAAATCAAGAAATGAGGGAAAGGATGAGGAGAGAGGAGAAGCTGACATTCTCTTCCTCTGTCATCCTCCCCCAAGGCTGGGAGTCACTGTGCCACATAGGGGGGAAGTATTCAGAGCGGACTCTCTCATCCTAGGCATAGATGTTACCCCTCCTCACCACGCTCTTGGAAAGTGGCCAGGATCAGGACTTGGCCAACAGGAAGAAAAGATCGGGGAAGTTGGTTCCAAAAGGAAGGGTGGAGATACCCAATGATGCTTTTCCCATGGCTGGAAGTTGGCAGGAAAGTGGCATAGCTCAAACACAGAGCAGCCAGAAAAAGTAGATCATGAGAAACAGAAAGAAAGATTCTTGCCAGCTGGAGGCAAGGTGAACCTGACCCAAATCCATACCTGTAACACTGCAGAAGGGCTTATAGGAATTGAAGATGGTGATGAAAAAGCCAAAGGGAAAAGCACCAGCACAAAATGAAAAGTGAAATCCCCTGGTATTGCCAAAGAGCTGGAACACCCCTCTGTTCTCTGAGCAAGTCATTGACCCTAGGGTGGAGTGGAATTTTTCTAGGACCAGGAAAGAAACTGGTATCATGGGCTTCTGTCTCTCTTGCCCATTAAATGGGGAAATCCTCACTTTGCTGATGCTACCTTTACACAATGGATAATCCTCCTGCTTTGGCTATGTCTTCAACCACTGCTAAAGGCAGGCCTAACAGTTCAGGTGGCTACACACACTGACCACCACTTACCAAAGTCACCAAACGAACATTATGTTCAAAGGTTGCAGCTCTTCAAAGGCCCCATCTCCCTCCTCTGCTGCTGGCATGGTTGGTTCTTTTTTGCTTCCTTGTACCCTTCAGTCCCCCCAAACATACACACAAACAGCACACACACACACACACACACACACACACACACACACACACACACACACCAAACACACACCAATGGACTTTTCTTTGTTGAAAGACTTTTTGTTACTGCTTCAAACGCATTGCTTGTTATCTGTTTTGTTTTTTATATCCTCTTGGGTTTAGTTTTGGTAGGTAGTATGTGTCTAGAAATGTATCAACATCTTCAACATTTATAAATTAATTGGAATATAAATTTCCAAAAGAATCCTTAGTAATTCACAGTATTTCAGTTGTGTTTGTGGCAATATCCCATTTTTGTTTCTAAATTTTATTAATGTGGCTTTCCCTCTCCTTTCACTAATTTGGCTGTGGGTTTATTAATCTTGTGTATTTTCAGAGGACTTAAGTCTATATTTCATTGATCCTTTTTACTGTTCTTTTTGTTTTATTTCACTGATTTTAGCTTATTATTTTTCTTTTAACTAGTTTTAGTATTGGTTAATACTTGCTTTTCTAAGATTATAAGATGCAACATTAGGTCATTTATTTGAAATATCTTTTTATTTTTATAAAGAAACTTACCACCCATTTCCTCCACATCCCTCCCTCCCATGCTTGGCTTAGTGGTTGACTTTGATATATTTAAGTACTTTTGTGTTTTAGAGAATTTCCTTCTTCCTCCCTCCCATTCCTTCATTTATGTTGTCTTGTTTGCTCCTCTATAGGATTTTCTTTTTCATCCAGAGTTCCTCCTATGACCCATTTCTCCTTAGCTTTCACATATTAGGGAAAGCATCCGATTTCTTATTTTTTGTGACTGACTAATCTCACTTAGCATAATGTCCTCCAGTCCCATCCATTTCCTTGAAAATGATGTAATTGAGTTTTTTAAATGGCTGAGTAAATTCCATTGTGTACATATACAACAGTTTTGTAATCCATTCATCTGTTGATGAACATCTTGGCTGGTTCCATAGTTTGGCTATGGTGAATTGTGTAGCTATGAACATAGATACACATGCATTAGTTTGGTAGTTTGGTTTACTTTCTTTTGGGTAGGTACCCAGAAGTGGTATTGCTGGATCAAATGGTATATTTGTTCCCATTCTTCTGAGGATTTTTCATACTGTTTTCCATAGTGTTTGCACTAATTTGCAATCCCACCAACAGTGTTTTAGAGTTCCCACTTCTCGACATCCTCGCCAGCATCTGTTGTTGTTTGTGTTTTGAATGATTGCCATTCTAGTTGGAGTTAGGTGAAATCTCAGGGTAGTTTTGATTTGCATCTCTCTGATTGCCAATGATGTTGAACATTTTTTCATGCATTTATTGGCCATTTGAATTTCTTTTTTCTTGAAGTGCCTATTTAGGTCGCTTGTCCATTATTTGATTGGATTATTTGTTTTTTTAGTGTTGAGTTTCTTGAGTTCTCTGTATATTCTAGATATTAGTCATCTGTTGGAGGTGTAGGTGGCAAAAATCTTCTCCCATTTTATTGGCTCTCGGTTTAGGTTCTTGACAGTTTCCTTTGCTGAATAGAAGCTTTTCAGTTCCATGCAATCCCACACATTGATTCGCCTTTTAATTTGTTCTGCCTTTGGGATCTTATTGAAAAAGTTTTTATCTGTGCCTATGTGTTGCAGTGTTGGACCTATGCCCTCTTCAATGAGCTTCAAGGCCTCTGGTTTGATTTCCAAGTCTTTGATCCATTTTGAATTGACTCTTTTGCAGGGTGAAAAGGTGGGATTCTTTTGCAGTTTTCTGCATATTGGTTAACCAGTTTTGCCAACATCATTTTCTTGTTGAATTTTTCCATTTACTAATATATAATGACCTTTATATCTTCTGACTAATTTTGTAATGAAGTCTGCTTTATCTGAGAGTGGCTACTTCTGTTTGTTAGATCCCATTTGCATGAAATAGCACTTTCTATTCTTTCACTTCAAGTCCATCAGTATCTTTGCTGGTGTATTTGTTGGCGACATTATACAACTGATTCTTCTCTTTTAATCCCATCTGCAATGTTTTTTTAATTGTATAATTAAGACCATCTCTAATATGCCCAAACTAGGGAGTATTAAGAATACCATAGTAACTCCAGATAATGGAGAGGGAACCTCTGCAAAGCTGAAATGGAAGAGTAGGAGACAAAGAAGGCTGAGGTTGATTAATGGAAGAGCTTTAACTGAATATGTTTAAAAGTATGAATGTAGCATGATTAACCTGGACACTCATTGTTGGGAGGGGGAAGGTGAAGTGGAGGGGGAGAGGGCACCAAGCACAGTCTGATTGTATGCCATTTTCAAAAAATCCACATAAAAATAAAAAGAAGAAAATAAAAAGACCATTTACATTCGTGTTATTATAGAGAACTTTATGTTACTTCCCTTCATTTTGCTTAATTTCTATTGTTTGAATTTCTTTCTAGTTGTTATTTGATTGTTTTGTTCTAACACTATTCTTTTCTATTCTTTCTTGGTTATTTTTATCTTCCTCTTCTGTAGGTAGGGTTTTTTTTTAAGTATTTTTGACAATGCTGGCTTAGTGGTCATGCATTCTTTTAGTTTATGCTTATCTTGGAAGGTTTTCTATTCTTCTTCAATTTTGAAGGCTATATTTGTTGTATATAGTCATCTAGTTTGATAGTTGTTTACTTTGGAGGTTTTAAATATGCCCTCCTAAATTTTCTTTTTCTTTCTTTCTTTCTTTCTCTCTTTCTTTCTTTCTTTCTTTCTTTCCTTTTCTTTCTTTCTTTCATTTTTGGCAGGTCTGGGGATGGAACTCAGGGGAATTAGACCCCCAAGCTACACCCTCTGCCCTAATTTTTTGCTCTTTATTTTGAAACAGGGTCTCATTAAGTTGCAAAGGGCCTCACTAAGTAGCTGAGGCTGTCCACAAACTGTGATCCTCTGGTATCAGCCTCCCGAATACTGGGATTACAAGCATGAGCCAACACGCCCACTCCCTCCTGAATTTTAGAGTTTCTACTGAGAAATCCACTGTTGTTTAAATTGTTTTGCCTTTATAATTGAACTGGAGGTTCTCTCTTGCAGCTTCTAAAATTCTTTCTTAATTTTGAATTTTTTGCATGTTAACTCTGATATGTTATGGAGAGTATCTTTTCTGGTTCTCTCTATTCAGAGTTTTAAATACCATCAGTGCCTTTATGTTCCAAGATTTGGAAAACATTCTGCTTTCATTGTACAAAGTAAGCCTTCTATATCATTGGTGTGTATCTTCTTTCCTACTTCAAGATTTATAACAACTGTGTGTGTGTGTGTGTGTGTGTGAGAGAGAGAGAGAGAGAGAGAGAGAGAGAGAGAGAGAGAGAGAGAGAGAGAGGAGAGAGAGAGAGAGAGAATGGAACTCAGGGGAATTTGACCTCCGAGCTACACCCCCTGCCATATTTTGTATTCTTTATTTTGAAACATGGTCTCACTAAGTTGCAGAGGGCCTCATAAAGTAGCTGAAGCTGTCTGCGAACCGCTATCCTCTGGTCTCAGACTCCCAAATCCTGGGATTACAAGCATGAGCCACCAAGCCCAGCCTCAGCCTTATTTTTTAAATTTTGAAATAGAGTCTCACTAAATTTCTGGAGGTTTTATTAAATTACTGAGTATAGGTATGAACCTGCAATCCCCCTGTTTTAGCCTCCCAAGTACTGGGATTACAGGCATGTGTGACCACATCTGGCAAAACTTAAATTCCTATATTTAGCCTTTTACTGTTTTCCCAGAGCTCTTATATATTCTGTTCTTAGTGGTGCTTTTCCTTATTATTATCTGAGTATTGTACTCCTCTACCTTGTTTTTATGCCCTGATATTCTTTCTTCTGTATAACCTAGTCTCTTGGTAAGACTTCACTGATATTTTTAGTTAATTGAGTGTTTACTTTCCACTTGATTATTTTTCAGAGTCTCTCTCTTTTATTATAATGTTCTTTCATATTTGCATTTTCTCCCTTAAATATTCTTTTAATCTTCACTGATCATTTTAACAATCAATTTTAAAAATTATTTGTTTCCCTCACTTTGATATTTATGGGACTAATTATTGGATTTTCTTCAACATTTTCATGCATATTATTGCCTTGTTTACTCATATTTCTTGTATTTCTAAATTAATATTTGTGCACCTTCTAGGATAAATATCTCTTCCACTGTTACACGAGGGTCTATTTAGTGAGCCACGTTTTCTTTACTATGTGTTCTAGGCTGGAGTTGTATGTCAGTGTCAAAACACCCACTCAACATGATCTCAGTGTTATGATCAATTTCTCTCATCACTTTGAGAGAAGATAATAAACATCAGTAACTGCAAGCACTCCAGAGCAAATCATATAGTAATAAAGCATAAAAACTTAATGAAATATTCTCGACAGTTCCACTAGTCCAAAGTGGATAGGGGGAGTAATATTCTGGGAAAGGCTGAAAACTAGGTATTAAAGAAAGTAAAATTACTGTTAAACTATATAGGGCATAAAAAGAAATAAAATAAGAGGAATAAAAATTGAAGGAAAGAGACAGGAGTAGATAATTAATTCAGGAAGAGAAAGACAATTCCAAAGGAGAGAATTTATAAATGAGAAAGAACTGGGTTTATCCCCTATGCCACACACACATACACACACACACACACACACACACACACACACACACACGAGTAAGAAGAAAAATAATAAATGACACTGACACATTAAAAGTTAAAATTCACCAATAAATTATAAAACTAAAGTTTTGATTAGCTAAAAATTTAAAATAATTACAATGCACCAATAAAATATATTAAAAACACATAAATTTGATTAAATGTGCAGCATCAAATAATGGGAGTAACCAATACTAGTCAAACCAAAAACTAACATTAAAGAATTTGAAGTTACTTTCTGATGAACTATTAGAGATGGAAATATTTTTTGCTGGCCCTTTTAGTTTGGATTCTGTCAGGTTTTGAAAGATAGTTACTGTTAACAGACTCCTTAGTTTTTTCTCTAAAATGTTCTAGGTATGGAGGTAGCAATCGTACCAGCCAGCAATGTAGAGCTGTGTATTTATCCACTTACTACTATGGTTCAGCTTTATGCCTTAAAAACCATGCAGAACTCCGATATTGGCACCTATCTGCCCAGACCTTGTTCTGCTTACCTCTGGCATGAATTTAAGTGGCTTTCACTATTACTTGGTCTATAAAGACACCTAATAACTTTGTTAAGGGCTAGAGGAGATGACCTCTGATTGTTAGTGACCTAGCAGCCAGATATTTCCCTGGTTAGCATTGAAGCCTTATGTGCCCATTTGTAGACTGGATAAGCCCAGAGCTATCAAAAGAAGTTGAGCTTACCTATTTAGATTTCAGGGTAGCTTGAGGGATTTGGCCCTTGACAGAGGTGAACATCATCCTACAAAAGAGGCATGTTCCAGTTTCTAAGCACTACATTCCCTAATTATATTGTGCACTTTCTTCTACCCCATTCCTGTGATCAGTGGAGGAATATGTATATGTGTTCTTATGGGGATTGTAGCCTTCAGCTCAGAGCTAACCCACTACAAATGTTACACAGATAGGCCATTTCAAAAGCATTCCATATGATAGTATTTATTGTACTTCTAGGTGAGGTGAAGCTATAGAGATGAAATTTTATGCTTCAATTAGTGCAATAATTATATATCACAATAAAATTCAAAGTGAATCGCTGAATACATGAACCCATCACTTGGTATATTTCTTTTGGTATACTCTTCCTCGCCATTCCTCCTTTCTCCTCCCTGTTAGTGAGGTTAGTAATGAACCACTCATATATAGACATAACCTTATTTGAACTATTCTCTTCCTCAATATTTTGTTTAGTTTTAGAGATTTAATGCTTTCCAAAGCTCCAAACGTAGGTGTGGTCTCTGTGAAATGGCTAACAGCCACACTTTCTCACCAGAAAATTTAGAAAAATGGAGCACTTCTCCCTTGCCATGTGGCTTTGCAATTCCTGCCCCAGCTTAACTCAGTCTGACTTTCTCTCCTACTACTCTCTCTGAAGTAAGCTTGTCAGCTTTGCCTTTCCCTATTTTTCCATTTGCTATCCCTCCCAGTAGACCTGCACTGATCCTTCAGATGATGGTTCAGGGTTGACAGATTCCTTCCTGTTTTTTGTTCTAGTAATCAGAATATCTGAGTCTCTCCAGGTATCTAAGAGTCCAATATTGTGTTCACTGTTTTCCCTCTGTCACTCACCTCTCCAATGAGCTGTTTCCTCACTGCTTTGATTCCAAGCTGCATAGGAACTGAGACCTGCAACATACCTCTCATTGGAAAAACTGACAATTCATCTTGACCTCTTACTCCTCTGCATTTATTCACTAAATCACTGTATGATTTCTGCTTTCAACCCACATAGTTAGGCCAGAGCCTTATGCTATTTAAGGTTTATAAAAATACATTCAAGATTAAATATTTCAGCTGGGCATGGTGGTACACGCTTATAATCCCAGCATTTGGGAGGTGGAGACAAGAGGATTGTGGTTCATGGACAGCCTCAGCTACTTAGCGAGGCCCTTCATAACTCAGTGAGATCCTGTTTCAAAAACTAAAAAAAAAAAAAATAGACTAAAAATAGGGCCGAAGGTATAGCTGGGAGGTACAATGCCCCTGGGTCCATCCCCAGTACTGCAAAAAAAAATTAAATCTTTTATAGAAAGAAATAAAACACTGGACAACAATAAAACAAAGAATTGGGTGGTTGAGGGCTCATCCCAGAACTGTCACCACCGTACCATGCAATCTTTTTGGTAGTTCAGAGGCTGCACTTGCCTTTTGGTGAAAAATCAAAAGCCAAAAAAGAGGCTAAAATATCAGTTGGCTATTTTGCCCATTTCCTGTACTAAATGTCTGGATTACCTTAGAGGAGAGGTGCTGCCTACTTTGTCTGGCTCTCAGTATCTCCACACCATTCTTTGGAGACAATATTCAAAGAAAGAAGTTTATGTGATTAAAGGAAGCACATCCCATAGTTCTCTGACTAAAGCTAGCATTTTGACTTTGTCTTCACACATAAAATCTGTCTCACCGAAATCCAGAAAAGAATATAAACACAGAGATAAAAAGTTAAAGAATCATGATAGATTTTCTGAGTGTGGTAGAACATGCATGGTATTCCATTACTAAAGAGGCTAAAAAGGAGAATCACATATCTGAATCCAGCCTTGGTGACTTATCAAAACCCTGTTTCAAAATAAAAAAGTGGGTTGGGATGTAATTCAGAGGTAAAATGTCCCTGGGTTTAATCTGTAGTAACATAAAAACAAAATTAAAAACCGTTGCAATTTTATGGGACGCAAAGATGCATGCCTGTAATCTTAGTACTTGAGAGGCTGAGACAGGAGTATCTCAGGTTTGAGTACATCCTCAGCAACTTAATAAGACACTGTTTCAATATATATATATATATATATATATATATATATATATATATATATATATGTGTGTGTGTGTGTGTGTGTATGTATGTATATAGACACACACAATATATAATATATATAATATATATTATATATATAATATATATTATATATATTATATATTATATATATATATATATATATATATATATATATATATATTCTGTTATTCTGGTACTGTGAGGGTGGAGATTGTGGGAAAAGAAGCTAGTTGTAAGCATATTTTTCTTGAGAACTTCTAAGAGGATACTTCACCTTCTCCCCTGATAAGGAGTAAAAATGAGTCTTATGTTTCTAATTACTTGCAAAATAAAAATAGCCTGCTGAGAAGGTATGCCTTTCATTTCAGGAGCATCTTGAGAGCAGAAAATTTCAGCAGTGCAAGCCAGCTTGGGCTTGGCTTGGGGCTTTAGTCTCAGCCAAATTCTGGGACTGGCAACATTTTCATTTGACTCCACGGTTGGACCTTCCCTCTTGAAATGGCTTGTGGGAAGGCTCTAGGCATGCCTTAAACCAAGCTACATCAGTATTTGTGACAAGAAGCAAAGTACAAGGATGAAAAAGAGGTTTTTCAGCTCCTGGCCTTTTGCTGTGTCCAGTTGCCTGCAAACCTACTGTTAAATGTCAGCTGTCAGCCTGACTTTAATCATAAGCAGTTGATTCTTTTAAAATGATCTGATTTCAGAAGCTCCTCAGGCATGGCTTGAGGTCCTATATTGACTTTGGCCCTTAGCTCGCTGGCATTGGAAACGTAAATTAATTCCAAAGAGTCATAGGAACCCAGGTAGGCCACAAAAGGCTTCAAATTGTCCAACTGTCAGTCCAATTCAACAGGCAGTTACTGAACCAATTACTCTGTATCAGGCCAATACTCAGAACTGGGATATAAGTGCAATGAGGCCCTATCCTTGCCTTACAGGATGTCCCAGTGTGTTTACCAAGCCAAAGACATAATCAGATGATTAATGAGAGATAGATATGATATCTTCATGGCTTGAACTCACTGAGAGGAGCACCCAACCTAGCCTATGGACATAAGAGAAGACTTCCTGTAAGAGGGATCACCAGGTTGAGTTCATATCAGTCGGGGTGGGGGGAAACAGTGAGAAATGCTAAAGAAGGAATATCTAGAAATAAGACAGGGTGTATCTAAAAGTAATCTCTGCTCAAAGAACTATGAGTCAGGATATTGAACTGAAGAGCTCAATATCTGCAGTAGTGGGAAATTAGGATAGAGGGTGAGATGGATGGAGACTTGTCATTGAAGTTTTAGGTGCTGCTGTAAGGAACTTAGATTATGTTTTAAAGGGAATGTAGGGCCAGGTAATATTCTTAAGTGCAGAATTAAATAAAAATATTTTATACAGCAAAGGAAATAATCAATAGAGATAAGGCTACTTGCAGAGTGTTAGAAATTCTTTGCAAACTCAAAAGGGGTTAATACCCAGAATAAATAAGGTACTCAACTACTCAATAACAAAAATCCAATTTAAAATTGGTAAAAACACCTTAATAAGTATTTCAAAAAAGACATATGGCCAACATGTGTATGAAAAAATGTTCAACATCCTTAAACATCATGGAAATGCAAATCAAAATCACAGGGAGATATCACTTCAAACCTGTTAGAATGGGTATTATCAAAATGACAAAAGATAACTGCTGGTAAGTACATAAAGAGAAGTAAAACCTTGCACACTGTTGGTAGAAGTATAAATTAGTATAGCCATTGTGTAGAACAGTATAGAATTTTCTAAAAAAACAAAAACAAAAACAGAACTATCATATTATCTAGCAGTCTTACTACTAGGTACATACAGTCTTACTACTAGGTACATACACAAAGAAAATGAAATGAAATGTCAAAGAAATAACTGCACTCTCATATTTACAATACAGCACTCTTCACAATAGCCAATAAATGGAAACAACATGTCCATAAATGAATAGGAATTCATCCATCCATAAATGGAGGTTATAGAAAATGTGGTAAATAAACATAATAGAATAGTATTCATCCATAAAAAGTAAAATTTTGTCATTTGGAACAATATCAGTGGAATGTAAAATCATGTTATTGAAATAATTCAGGCACAGAAAGACAACTATCACATGATCTCATTGATATGTGGAATCTGAAAAAACTGATCTTGTAGAAGTTGACAGCAGACTGGTGGTTACCAGAGACTGAGAAGGGGATGAAGAAAAATAGGATAAGGAGAGGTTAGTTAATGAGTACAAAGTAACTATTAGGCAAAAAAATAAGTTATAATGATATATTATGCAGTAGGATAACCATAATTAATAATAATAATATATATTAAAATACCTAGAGGATGGGATTTTGAATGGTTTCATCACAGAGAAATAATGTATATTTGATATGATAATATACTGATTAGCCTGATTCACAATTATAATAATTGTATAATATATACATGTAGCAAAGTAGCACAATTTTTTCCATAAGTATGTACAAGTTATTATATGTCAATTTATTTTTATGTTAGATAAAAACCTCTTGGAGTGCAGTAAGTGTATGAACAAACAAATTTGTGTCACAACTTTAAGTTAAAAAACATGTAGTGGTTTTCCCAGAAGTCAGTTGAAGAAAAGGTAGAATTCATTGGTTTGGTTCTTTACAAACTGCTCTAACCAAAAATTTTTCTCAACTCTTATCTGTTCTGTAGCCCCACAAAACTCACTGTTCACTCATTTAAGTACCATGCTGTTTCTTATTTCCAATTGATTCCTATCTCCTTCCTTTCTTTGGTGAACACAATTATTCTTTGGGAGAAAAATTATTATAATTTTCTTTAAGAACCCATCCCTGAACTTAAGACATTCCATTTTTCTTCTATATTTCCATAGCAGCCTGTTCATGCTTTATAGCTATTATTACTGAAGTGTTGCACTGTCTATTTTCCCAATCTTCCCCACTTGGCTTGAGTTGATTGAAATACAAAAAAAAAAAAAAAAGCCCAGTGTGGTAGCATGCACTTATAATCCCAGTTCTTGGGAAGCTGAAAGAGGAGGATCACAGATTTGCAGACAGCTTCACCTACTTAGTGAGGAACTATATAACTTAGTGAGACCCTGTTTTAAAATAAAAAATTAGGCTGGGTATGGTGGTGCACACTTGTAATCCCAGCATTTGAGAGGCTGAGAGCTGAGAGCCGCAGCTACTTGTTGAGGCCCTCCGCAACTTAGTGAGGCCCTGTTTCAAAATAAAAAATAAAAAATGGGGCAGGGGTGTAGCTTGGAGGTTGAATGACCCTGGGCTTCATCCCCAGACCCGCAAAAAAAAAATAAAAATAGGACTGGGGGTGTAGCTCTGAGGTAGAATGCCCCTGGGATCAATCCCCAGTATCACACAAAAAATAAAATAAAATAAAATGATGACTTATTTATTGTTGTATTCCTAGCACTATACAGAGTCAGCACTCAATAAATGTTGGTTTGAAAGAATCTAAGTATAAAGTGACTGCAGTAGAAGGTTGAAAACAAGCCACCAGTGTCATTTTGGCAATGGAAAAATTTAATTGTCATCTTGTATTGTGTAACAGAATAAGCACTAATTGGGAGTAGGGACTGGGAGGTGAAATAGCACCTAGGATTCCAATCTATGTCCTGCTGTTGAGTTACTGCAAGTCATTCTTTCTGACTCTAGACTTCAATGTCACAAGCTATGTATCAGCCCAACTGATATAAAAGATCATTAGTCCTTCTCCCATCACAGACCCAATTATCTAGGATTATATCAATTATTCAATTCACATTCTTTGTTTCTAGAAGTTAACAGAGGCTATGTCCAGAAGATATGTAAAATCACTTAGGTCTAAAAAAGAAATTCCAAGTTCCTATTATCTATAAATACTATTAAATATCCCAAGAGAAAACTCAAAAACTCAGATCTACTCACCCAGAATGAAAACACAGATCTCTCTCTCTCTCTCTCTCTCTCTCTCTCTCTCTCTCTCTCTCCTCTCCTCTCCTCTTCTCTCTCTCTCTCTCTCTCTCTCTCTCTCTCTCTCTCTCTCTCTCTCCTCTGTCTGTGTGTGTGTTGTACTATATGAAATCTTTCTCTCAGATTTCAGTATCCAAATGAGGGGGACCTCAAGAGCACTTCTGGTTGCATTGGCTTGACTTTGCTTAATCTCAATGGAACAAGATACACTATGCAAAAGATTCTTCAAGGGAGCTTGCCAAGATAAACTATTCATTTTCAAGTACTTTGGTGGTACTGAGAATGGAACCCATGAGGGAGTTAATCCAGATAAGAGAGGGAGTTCAGATAATGGAGGATAAACTCCAGTGAAGTCAGGGAGGTGGTTTAGGGAAAGGTTGGAGTTGAGGAAGAGGAAGAATGAAGGAAGGGATCCCTTTCCTTGACATTATGTACATATGTGAGAATACCAATGTAAATCTCAATATCCTGTATGGGGAAGGGTGGGAATGAAGAGGGAGCCAGTTGAAATCCCACCAATAAAAGTACTAAAATAAATAAAAATAATATATATTTAGAATTGGCAAACTTGACTCAGTTAAAGTATCCTAATTTTGTTGATGATATATAAAGCATCATAAACAAGAGCTGGTTGAACATGCTTTCTTTTTGCCATCAGGCCTAATAAGAGTGTTTACATTGCCCACATCAGTGTCACAGAGCTTCTTGATATGCTGTTTGGTCTCAAACTTGTTGGCCTTGAAATTCCCAATAAACAAAGAGTATTAATGTTTCCCATCTTCTTCAGAGTAGACTTGGTGGTCAGGGGGATTCAGTTATGGCATAGTGGTCACTTTTGTTTCTCCTCGTGGAGCTCTTCTGAAAATAATTGGGCTACCTCTGGAGCACCAGTGTCTGATGTCACCAGGAGGTGGATGACATGTGAGTCTTCTTGAGAATAGTGCTGTAATTCCTTTCAGTATTGCTGTTTTGAACTTCAAACCCTTTGCTTTGGCTTTGAGAAGAACAGGAGCATCTTTTTTTGCTTTTGGTGCTATCATGGTAGAAAAGTTGTGATCCTCCAAATGAGGAAACCATAGGATTCCAGAAACATAGACACCTAGTTTAATATTTCCTATAGGAACAGGTATGATGACCTCAGGCTTCTGGCAGCTAATGCTGGGACTATCAGCTCATAATTAGTAGTAAATTTAGAAATAGAAAGCTAGTGATGGGTGTTGAGAGAAGTAGGTGGGTGAAAATGCTCCTTATCTGTTTCTTGAGTTACTTATTTCAAGACCAAGCCCAATATTTCAAATTCTTGACAAGTTAAGACTATTTTCTATGAAGCCATAAAATCATCACTCAGAATACATATTTGGTAGAAGCACGAGATCTTAACTCTGAAAGAAACCATTATATGTATAAACCGTTTCATTGTCTTCAGTTTTCCCATGGCTTATAGTTCTTATCTAACATATATTTCTATATGACCTCTTGCATCATATCACTCCACAACTTAAACGTGTACAATAGATGCCATTTTTTCTCATATCACTTCTACATCATTCTTCCCAAAATACTATATAACCCTCTATAATCTATCCCTGTGTTATTCAGCCACATTTTCTTTCAGCTGTCCGCTGCACACCCACTTCTGACACAGTGCCTTCAGCATTCTGTATCATATCAACACCATCTTTAGTATCCCTCTAAACCTTCCTATATTGAGGCTTTCCTCCCATTCCTGCTCATCTCCCAGCACTCCATGAAGTCTTTTTATACTACTCTGACATGTGTGTTGAATTTTTCAAGTATATATAAATATATATATATATATATATATATATATATATATATATAGCATTCTACCTCTGAGACAACATCCCCAGACCTAATTTTTATTATTTTGAAACAGGTTCTCATTGAGTTGCAAATGGCCTCACTAAGTAGCTGAGGATGTCTGCGAACCTGGATTCTCCTGTCACAGACTCCCAAATGCTGGGATTACAAGCCTTTGCCACCACGCTCGGCTTCTAGTCTTTATATTTTCTATACCAATTTCTTTTCTCTGGAGGAGTTTGTTAGGTCCTTGATTAGGGTTCCCTCATAACATGCCATTTTTATTTAATCTTGGTCATTAATGATTTTTCTTACAGTAGTTTATGAATCACTCCTCAATACAAAATTCCACTCAAGTGCTGCATCCACTGTCTTAGTATATTTTGTGCTACTATAGTAAAATACCATCAACTAGGTGACTTATAATGACAACAATTTTTTAATCAGTTGTGGAGGATGGAGAGTCCTAGACAAAGCCTTCAGTACATGTGTCGTCTGTTGAAAATTGTCTCTATTTCAATGATGGCACATTATATGCTCGGGAGGGGAGAAACACTATGTCATAATATGATGGAAGGACAGAAGAGGAGGAGGAGGAGGAGGAGGAGGAGGAGGAGGAGGAGGAGGAGGAGAGGGAGGCTTCATTTGTCAAGAACTTTTATAAAGGTATTTTATCCCATTCATGAAAGTTGACCCTTCATGATCTAATCTCTTCCCAAATGCCATACTGCCCAATATTGTATTGGAAATCAGGTTTCAAAATGAATTGAGGAAGTGAACAAAATATTCAAGCCATATCACCTAGCCTGTAAAATAAATATAGATTCTCAATTACACAGAATATATATTGAAAATCTTCTACCTGTCAGACACTACAAATATAAGTTATTTCCAAACTCATTTACAAAGGAGAAAACTAAAAATATTGTAAGATAATGGCATTTACTTGAGATCACACAGATCTAGCAATCCAACTCAGGCCTACATTTTACATCCAAATTCTCTCTACTACATGCCATATTTTTCCAACAGTAAGAATTTAACACTTCTTAACTAAATATAATATATTTCATTTCTATATATCTGGGGAAATTTATTGTATGTTGAGATCATTAGCAATGTGATTAACAACTATCAATTGGAAAACAATTGTTATCTAGATATGAAAGGTGTATATAAAAAGCTAATATTAAGCATATTCTGCCAAGTGTCAAGTGAGCAGAAGAAGTGTCCCAGGTCCCAAGCCTTCTGAGAAATACAAGAGTTTTGTTACCTAGAATGGACATGAGAAGTTTCACAGAAAAGCTGAATTTGGAGGGGAGTCTTAGAAAACTGTTAAGAGCCGAGGATGTTGGTGGACACCTATAATCCCAGTACTTGGGAGGCTGAAACAGGAGGATTTATAGTTTCTAGGACAGCTTTAGCAATTTAGCAAGACCCTCAGCAACTTAGAAAGACCCTGTTTCAAAATTTAAAAACTATAAAATAATGTTGGGGGTATAGCTCAAAGGTAAAATGCCACTGGGTTCAATCCCCAGTACCACCCACCAAAAGAGACAGGAGAGATTTTGATAAAAAGAGCAGAGAAATGAGAAATGACATTTTAGTTTTATAAACTAAAGCCTCCCAGGGTACTGAAAAAATCAGAGCAGGCATCATTTGTTTGAATCAACAGTAAATGTGAACTTTTGAAAAAATGTGATAAGTGAAAACATGATTGGTTTTGAGGATTTAAAGAAGGTGTCAAAAAGTATACAAGTGGGAAACCAAGGCCTAAAATGAGTTACTGGAAATGACAGCACTTTATAAACTGTAAAGCACAATAAGTAGTAGTAATTTAAAATATAATTATTTTTATTGTTATTTTACCAAAAAGTAGTGTGACTTAATCACTGAATTTCATCACTGAGTGGTGATTATCTCTATATGGCAATCAAAGACATACTTATTGCCCATAAAGTCTTTTCAAATAAAATATACAATTAAAAATTTTCTTTCAGGAAGATGGCGACCAAGTAAAGCAGTGCCTATGAATACTGATGACACTCAAAAATAACGCCTTACAGAGCCAGAAAACACTATCAATAGAGAAATAAAATCTATAAATACAAGGGACAGAGAAAAGGAAGACTAGAAGAACAACCAGAGAGCAGAAAAGAAACTTGTACACTATGTGTGTGGCCGAGGCCACCATGCTGGCACCAACTTGCCTCACGGAATCAGATTCCAGTGATGAAAGTAAGGAGCTGAAGTGACCAGTTGTAGTCCAATTGGCTGTAATTCAGCAATTCTTTCAGTGCAAAGACTGGCTAGAATTCCCAGTGGCCAGACCATCATGCTCTCCAGGGATTCAAAGCAGAGCTCAAAACCAGAAAATAAATCCACCAAATTCACGGCCGAGGGCGTGGCATCGACACAATATTGCAAGGAGTGGAGGTGAGTTCACCTTGCCAGCGAGAGCTCCAGGCTAGTGCACACCACAATCGTAAGTGAAATAGTGGACCCTACAGAAGAAATCCCAATGATGCACCCTCCGGGACCCACGCAGCTTTGATAAATTCCCTGGGCTGAGATCTACCCAGTGAAGGAGTACTGGTGGCAGATATAACCACACCCTAGTCGCAGTTTCCCTAGGGATAACGCCCCCCTGGCACCCACAGGGTCATGCGTAGCTACGACTAACTCCCTGGGTCTGAGACTTTGTGATACAACCCAGGGAAGGAGTGGTGGCAGCTGAGATTACCACACCCTCCAGAGATCCAGAGCACAATAAGTGAAGTCGTGGTGATCCGGAGAAGAACTCAGAGAAGGTGGGAGTTGGATCTGCTGTTGATCATATCAGAAGCTCAGACAAACTCAGGCTCTTATCAGTGGAAAGAGTGGGGGGAGTATTACACTTAACACTAAATCCAATGAGTAGGACACAGACATCCCAATTGTGGTGAACAGGAAGAAGTCAGACTAGCTCAGCCCTAGCTGTGGAGAACAGAGACTCCTACATTGAATTGGGTCTCAGAGGCATATACTACCAACAGAAGCAGGAAGAGACCTAGACTTCAAATCAGTGGAAACTGTGGAGGGTACCCTACACTCAATATTATATCCAGAACAATTGATATCAACCATCTGCATAGACTGAGAAGACTCAGAGAACCATACTCACATAGGGAAAGTTGCCAGAGGTACTCAATATCTACACACAGAGAAACTGCTGAAAAGTCATTTATTTGTAGAATTTCATTAATTTGTTATTGCAATTGTTTGGGGGTTTTTATACTATTTGTGTATACCTTTTTTCTTTATTTTGGGGGGTTTGTGGGTTTTTTGTGTTTTGTTTTGTTTTATTTTGTTTTGTTTTTTTAACTCTCTTCCAAAATCCCCTCCCAAATTTCTTCCCTTGTACATACTTACTCTCACCTCTCTATCCCTTTTCTACCTTTTCTCTTCTTTTTATCACTCCCTTGTCTTGTATTAAATCCAATTCATGTCACTATACCAGAAACTCTAACTTGTTTACTAGAATATTACTAGCTTTGTACTATCTCTAATCTTTAGTACATACTACCTTACCAAACTCATATACTAATACTATTCAACCCTATCTGAGACCTTACCATATTCTTCTATTTACTTTTTCACTTTCCTTCTTACTCACCCTTCACTGTTGAATGCAACCTGCCCTTGAATATAACAGCTGACAACTAGAGACTGAGAAAAATCCACTAAAAGCAACAGGTACAAACTTCAGAAATCATGGAAAGGAGGAACAACAATGGAGCAATGATCTCTCACAACCCCACAAAAACAGAACCTGATAACACAGAAATGCAGAGATTTCCAGAAGATCAAAACAGGAATGTAACTGTAGAAATAATACAGGATTTTAAAAAAGAATTTAGAGACAGTCTGAAAGGAATAAAGGATGCAATCATTGAAGTAAAGGCATCCATTGAAACTATAAACAATCAATTATACTACATGGAGAATAGAATCTCGCTCCTACAAGATGATCACTCCAAAAGCGAACACATAGTTTATAACTTAGAAAAAACAATTCAACAACAGGAATCAGACATTGAAGAAATATGGGCCCATCTTTAGAGAGCTAACCTAAGAATAATCGGAATAGAGTAGGGAAAAGAAAGTGAAACCAAAGGGATCAACAATCTCTTCAAAGAAAAGAGAAAATTTTCCAAACATAGAGCAAGAGGTCGATACACAGGTTCAGGAAACTTATAGAACTCTCTTTAGACAAGATCAGAGAAAAGGTTCCCTATGCCACATAATAGTCAAAATGGCCAATGTAGAAGCCAAGGAGAGAATCTTAAAGGCAACAAAAACAAAAGACCAAGTTCTATTCATAGGCAAACCAAATAGAATCACTCCAGACTTCCCAAACCAAGTCATGAAAGCCAGACAGGCCTGAGTAACATATTCCAAACTCTGAAGAAAAAAACAAAAACAAAACAAAAAAAACCTCCCAGCTAAAAATTTCCTACCAAGCAAAACTATCTTTTAAATTAGATAGGGAAATAAGAAGCTTCAATGACAAACAGAAGCTGAAGGAATTTATGTCTTCAAAACCAGGACTAGAGAAAATACTCAAAGAGATTAACTGCAAAGAATAAATTAGTAATACATGCCAGAGCCAGATAAACAAGAATTTCCATCCAGCATACAACTAAGAAAAGGAGAACAAACAGTATTTCAAACTGAAATAAATTCTTAACATGTTCAGAATTAAAAATCATCTCTCAATAATCAAACTGAATGTAAATGGCCTCAATCTCCAAATAAAAAGACATAAAGTGGCAATATGGATTAAAAAACAGAACCCATCTATCTGCTTCTTGCAAGAAACACACCATACAATAAAGATATTAACAAACTTAAGGTAAAGGGCTGGAATAAAGTAATCCATGCTAACAGAACTCAAAGGAAAACAGGAGTAGCAAATAAATATGATATCAGACATGTTAGACTTCAAGCCCAAGCTCATAAGAAGAGACAAAGAAGGTCATTTTTACTGGTAAAATGAACACTACAGCAAGAGGAAATAAAAATAATCAATATTTATGCCCCAAACATAGATGCAGCTACTTTCATAAAACAAACTCTCTGTGACACTGTCACACATAAATTACAATACAATAATACTGGGAGACATCAACACCCCTCTCACACCATTAGATGGATCTTCTAGACAAAAGGTCAGTAAAGATGCCTCAGAACTAAAGAATACCATTAAACAATGAACTTGTTGGACACATAAAGAATATTTCATCCAACTACAGCAGAGTTCACATTTTTCTCAGCTTCTCATGGAAACTTCTCCAAAATAGATCACATCTTGGGCCAGAAAGTGAGCACTAGCAAATTCAAAAACTGTGACATACTTCCCTGTGTCTTCTATACCATAATGGAATGAAATTAGTAATCAACTATAAGAAAACCCAGAGAAATCACATAAACATGTGGAGACTGAAAACCACACTTCTGAAAGAAGAATGGGTCATAGAAGACATAAGAGGTGAAATCAATAAATTTATAGAAGTAAACAAAAATAAAGATACAACATATCAAAATCTCTGTGATACTTTGAAGGCAGCATTAAGTGGAAAATTTTTAGCACTGAATGCTCACATAAAAATAGAAAATCACCAAATAAGTAACCTAATGACACACCTCAAAGCCCCTGAAAAACAGGAACAATCTAACCCCAAAACCAGTAGAAGACAGGAAATTATTAAAATAAGAGCAGAAATTAATGAAGTAGGAAATAAAAAATCATACAGAAAATCAACAAAACCAAAAGCTGGTTTTTCAAAAAAATTAACAAGATAGATAAACCACTAGCCAACTTAACTAAAAAAAGAGAAAATAAACCCACATTATGAAGATAATAGATGAAAAAGGAGTTATTACTACTGACAATGTAGAAATCAAGAAGATTATCAGAAACTATTTTGAAAAACTATACTCCACCAAAATGGAAATCTGGAGGAAATAGACAACTTTCTAGATAAATACAACCTTCCTAAGCTGAGTCAAGAAGATATAGAAATGTAAATCAATCAGTAACAACCAAAGAGATTTCAACAGCAATAAAGAGCCTACCACCAAAGAAAAGCCCAGGACCAGATGATTTCCCAAGTTAATTCTATAAACCTTTATAGAAGAACTAATATCAAGACTCCTCAATCTATTTTGTGAAATAGAAAAAATGGGTCTCTCCCAAATACATTTTGTGAAGCCAATATCACATTTACACAAAAATAAAAAGAGTTCAAGGAAGGATAACTACAGGCCCATATCTTTGATGAATTTGGATGTAAAACTGCTAAACAAAATACTAGCAACATGCATTCCAAATCACATAAAGAAAATCATACATTATGACCACGTAGGGTTCATCCCAGGGATGCAAGGCTGGTTCAACGTGTGAAAATCAATTCATGTAATTCATCACATGATCATTTCAGTAGATGCTGAAAGAGCATTTGATAAAATCCAACATCCATTTATGATAAAAGCACTGCAGAGAATTGGAATAGAAAGAACATATCTCAACATCATTAAAGGCAATCTACAATAAGCCCGCAGCCAACATCATATTAAGTGGGGAAAAACTTCAAGAATTCCCCCTAAAAAGAGGTACAAGACAAGGGCGTCTATTATCACCACTTCTCTTTAATATATTAGTGTCCATTATCACTTCTTTTCAATATAGTACTTGAGACTCTAGCCAGAGCAATTAGGCAAGAAAAGGAAATCAAAGGAGTACAAATAGGGAAAGAAGAACTCAAATGTTCACTATTTGCAGATGAAATGTTAGGATATTTAGAAAACCCAACAAACTGAATTAAAAAGCATATAGAACTGATCAACAAATTCAGTAAAGTGTCTGGATACAAACTCAATCTTAAAAAAAATTCAGAAGCATTTCTGTACACCAAACATAAATCCACTGAAAAGAAATTCAAAAAACACTTCCACTCAGGATCTCCCACAAAAAATAAAATACTTAGGAATAAACATAACCAAGGAGGAAAAAGATCTCTACAAAGAAAATTATAAAACACTGAAAAAAGAAATCGAAGAAGATCTTAGAAGATGGAAAGATCTGCCATGTTCATGGATAGGCAGAATAAATATCATTAAAATGGCCATTCTTCCAAAAGTGTTCTATAGATTCAATACAATGCCCATTAAATTATCATGATCATTCCTCACAGGCATAGAAAAATCAGTCCTTAAATTTATTTGGAACAACACAAAGCCCAGAATAGCCAAAGTAGTTCTCAGCAACAAAAAGCATGCAGGAAAAGCATGCAGGAAGAATCACAATACTTGACTTCAAACAATACTACAAAGCTATTGTAATAAAAACAGCATGATACTGGCACAAAAACAGATACATAGACCAATGGAGCAGAATAGAAGACGCAGAAAAAAGTCCACACACTTACAGTCAATTGATTTTTGAAAAAGTGGCCAAAAACAAACACTGGAAAAAAAGATATCCTCTTCAACAAATGGTGTTGGCAAAAACTGTTTAACCATATGCAGAAAACTGCAAATGAATCCCACCTTCTCACCCTGCACAAGAGTCAATTCAAGATGCATCAAAGACTTGGAAATTAGACCAGAGACCTTGAGGCTCCTTGAAGAGGGCATAGGTACAACACTGCAATACATAGGCACAAATAAAACTTTTTCAACAAGACCCCAAAGGCACAACAAACTAAAAGTTGAATCAATACGTTGGATTGCATGAAACTGAAGAGCTTCTGCTCAGTAAAGGAAACTGTCAAGATCCTCAGTCAAAAGCCAACAGAATGGGAGAATATTTTTACCACCTACTCCTCCAATAGAGGACTAATATCTAGAATATACAGAGAACTCAAGAAACACAACACTAAGAAAACAAAGCATTTAATATCAAAATGGGCAAGTGAACTAACTAGACACTTCATGAAAGAAATTCAAATGGCCACTAAATGCATGAATAAAATGTTCAATATCATTGAAAATTGGAGAGATGCAAATCAAAACTACCCTGAGATTTCACCTTACCCCAGCTAGAATGGTAACCATTCAAAACACAAAGAACAACAAATGTTGGCAAGGATATGGAGAAGTGGGAACTCTAAAACATTGTTGGTGGGATTGCAAATTAGTGCAACCACTTTGGAAAACAGTATGGAGAATCCTCAGAAGAATGGAAACAAATCTACCATTTGATCCAGCAATACCACTTCTGGGTATCTACCCAAAAGAAAGGAATCCAAACTACTGAACTAATGCATGTGTATCTATGTTCATAGCTGCACAATTCACCATAACCAAACTTTGGAACCAGCCAAGATGTCCATCAACAGATGAATGGATTACAAAACTGTGGGATATGTACACAATGGAATTTTACTAAGCCATAAAAACACAATTGCAGCATTTACAGGGAAATGGATGGAACTGGAGGACATTATGCTAAGCGAGATTAGTCAGTCACAAAAAGTAGGGAATCGGATGCTTTCCCTAATATGTGAAAGCTCAGGTGAAATGGGTCATAGGAGGAATTCCAGGTTAAAAAGGAAATCCTATAAGGAGCAAATAAGGCAACCTAACTGTGGGGATGGGAGGGGGAGAGGTAACTCTTCAAAGCACATGATGTACTTATTCATAACGAAGTTAACCACTAAAGCAAGCATGGGAGGGAGTGATAGGGAGGCAGTTGGGTGGGGACTTGGTTGAGGGCTAACTGGGTGATGTGTGCATATATGTCTATACAAGTTTTTTACCCCATTATGATGTATAAATAGAATGCACCAATAAAAAAATTTAAAAATATTTTCCCACAAATTCAAAAATAAAATAAAAAAGGAAAACAAAGAAAAACTTTCTTTCATTCCACATTCATATGAGTTTATTGCAAGTTCAGAGGGGCCCAGCTAAGCAAGGGTTTTCTTCAGGTACTGTTAGTCCTTCCCTCTTAAGGAAGCATCTTAGAGGAAATTGATTTGGGGACTATGAATACTTATCAAGAAAAATAAATAATATCTGACAGAATGAACCAGCAACATTAATAATCATCTCACATTTTGGAGAACATTTTTATTCCTTTGGTAACTCTCATGAACCAATTTTCCTCTCACTCTCACTCAGAGAAATGATAAAAAATTATATTGCAATTCAATATGCTGGCAGTGTTGAGGGCTATGTAACTAAGATACCTGGGTTCAAGTACTAGCTCTGTGACTTCTGACTGTGAGAATTTAACACCTCTCTGGACCTCAGACAGAAAAAAATAATCCCTACTATTTTGCAGAAATCTCATGAGGATTAAACAAAATATGCATATATAGGTCCTGGGTTGATTCTTAAATATAAATTTTGTTTGTTGCCCTGACACATACAGCATAAATTTGAGAATCCGAGAAGATATGGGCTTAAGCAAAGGCAATCTAGGCATGCATTCAATAAGTTATTATTGAATTTATACTAAATATCAGGCTCAGTAAAAGGAACTGGGGAATGGATAAAGCCTTCTGTAGATAGAAGAGAAGGAGCATATATGCCAAGAGAAGCAGAGACAACAGGGGGGAAATAAATTTCTAGCAGCACTGAGTCCCTTGTTCTAATTGTTTTCAAGGCCCAGTAGAGTTCTGGTACTGTAAGATATCTCTTAGCCTTCCTAGGCTCTTATTATTGCTTCATAGGCTCTTATTAAACTTTCTTGAGTAAGTTCAACAGGGTTTCTACTACTTGCAGCCAAGACTCCCAGCTAATTTGAGTGTGATGGTGCACATCTCTAATCCCAGGACTTTAGAAAGTGAGACAGGAGGATCACATGTTTAAGACCAGTCTCAGAAAATTAGTGAGACCCTGTTTCTAAATAAAATTGGCTTGGAGTTTAACTCTGAGAAAATATGTCATGGGTTCAGTCCCCAGAATAAAAAAACAAACCTCCCAACCTAATAAAACCTTATACTTAACCAAAATCCATGGTAAGTCACCAGTGAGCTTTATATCCACACATTCCTAATATTTTATTTCTTTTATTTATATTATTACATGACACATAATTTTAAAATGACAGAATTTGTAGGCCAAGAGATGTTTACATGGTTAAGAAACCTGTCAAAACTGAAGTACACAGTAGTGCGGAGACTTAATAAAGATCAAAATATCAAAATAGAGCACATATCAAGGTATTATGACTTGGAGTCATTTGTGAATTTTGTTGTCTCTGTCCAAGTTGGAAGGTCTTGAATTTGTACTCTTGATCCTCAGTGTTATAGATGGCAGGTTAAAGAAGCAAAATGATTCCTCTAACCAACTTTTTTTAAATTTTTATTGGTGCATTGTAGTCATACGTCTTAATGGGGTACAAGATGGTGGAGACTTACATGCACATATCACCCAATTCTTTTTTTTTTTTGGTGGTACTGGGGTTCCTGGAAGCCCTTCTATCTCCGGACTACACTCCCAGACCTATTTTTACATTTTTATTTGGAAACAGGGTCTCCTAAGCCAGCGCGCGCGGCTGGCTTCGAAACTGCGCGATCCTCCTGTCTCTGCCTCCCAAGCGCGGGGATTACAAGCGTGCGCCACCACGCCCGGCCATATCACCCAATTCTAAGCAACTTATTGATAGAACCTGTAGGCCCAAGGCTACTGCTTGTACATAACTGTCCGTAGTCTAAGGTAATTACAATATCCATTTCATGTAGCATGGTATATAGTAGTTGAGAGCACCTGCTTTGGAATGAAAAGACATCTGAATATTATCTCCATCATTTTTAACTTATGTGATTTCGAACAAGTACTTTAAAATCTTTGAGACTGTTTCTTTATCTGTTTGAAAAGAGAATAAAAATACCTTCAAAGGGCAGCAGAAGAAGCTACGCTTACCAGAAATTTGGGCTGTGTTGGCTTGGATGACAGCACTATATTGCGACCTCACTCATGGGGGAGACTGTGAAGGTGCTTAGGTGGTAGAAATGATAATACCTGAATAGTCTAGAGTCTGAGGAATTTAAGCCGAGGAGGAGCTGCTACTAGATTCCAAAAGCCTAAGATGGAAGAGGCACCATTCTACCACACTCTTTTTGGGGATCCAGACCCTAGGTATGGCTTGTATGAACTGAAGTTCTTTGAAGAAGCAACTTCTGTGTTAAGGATCATACAAATTGTTTTACCTTGGCTGGCTAGACCATCCTGATGACATGGACTGTTGTAAATCTAGAGCCAAAATTATCTTAGGCTGTTTTAGTCATCTTAATATCTCGTTAATAGTTATTTGCTTTCAGCCTCTGTAAGCTTGCTTAATATTCTTGTAATTATTAGGGAAAATTCTTAAACATATCACTAGGCTTAGAAGATCTCTAGCCTCCACCAACCTTAAAGCCAAGAATCCTATAGCATCTGAAACCTATAGAAAAGTCTTCCCCTGTTTTCTATAGCCTACCTATTTCATGCCCCTACCAATATATGTATGGAATATACTGATTTGTGATTTCTTAGTTTTGTGGGTATAAAAGTTCATGTAACCTCTCCCAGAGCAGAACATGTCATTTACAGTAACTTGATTCCATGTTTCTAGGTCATGGCCACTCATATTTGCCTCGGAATAAACTATTTTCTTTTTTCCTCTAAAGCAGAATGGTCATATTTTACATTTTTTATTGGTACGTTGTAGTCATACATCTTAATGGAGTACAAGACGATGGAGGCATACATGCACACATCACTCATTTAGCCCTTCCCCAATTCCTACCCCATTCCCTCCTTCTTCCCTCTTTCTCATGTTTGGCTTAGTGATTGACTTTGATATGTTTGTGAAGAATGGTTATTTTACACTGCCAATTGGGAACCCTCTGGAAGCCAGGAGGAGAGGGAGGAAAATGAAACAAGGCTGGTAGAGAGTAACCTGGAAGGTATCATCACTGAGAACTCAGATATGGAAGCCCTGAAGTTAGGGAAAAATAGGAAGAAGCTGAGAAGCTAGAGGGCCCACTTGACAATGTAGGGAAACAAATAAATATATGTTCACTTCCAGTCATTGTTGTCCCAATAATTATATGAATTAGGGAAAAAATAAAGGTATTACACAGTCCATCTATGTTGGCAATGTGGACTGTGATATGACATTGTAAGTGCTATAGTCATGCTGGCTCAGTGAGTTGTGTTGCCATACTCCAAAAATTTTACTGGCCATCCCAAGTATTTTTTATAAACAGTGTGCTAAGACATTCTTCTAACTGCTTTCTGTGAATGAATTCATATAATCCCTGCAGCAATCCAATGAGAAAGGTACTCTTATTTTATAGATGAGGTAAGAGAAGTGCAGAGACTATAGCAACTTGTTCAAGGTCATACAGGTATTAAGTGATGAGTCACCTCAAAACCTGGCTCTAGAATTTATGTTATTCTTACTAATGAAGGTTATTTGTGTAACATCTTTGATAAAGAGTCAATGAAAAATTCTCTGGAGTTAGATGAGTCTCTATTAGAGGAAAGCAAACCAAAGTGTTCCCATGAGCCCACTACTGTGTTTGGACCGACTAAAACAGTTTCTTCTCTCAATTCTGTACTGGTTTTAATACATATCCTATTTGTACAACAGGGGCTGGGCTAAAGGGGTACTATGGTATTCCTTTCACTGTAAACATGTCTATTAGTAGAAGGAGATGGAAGGAAAGAAGAAAGAAGGAGAAAAAATTAGCCAAAATAAAACCAGAAGATTGGGAGAACAAAACCCTCCCCAGCTAAAAGTCATGTAGTATATTAAAATTATATGAAGCAAAGTGTTAAAAAAAACTCTAAAATGCTTAACATGTCCTAATTGTTCTGATTCTTGTATTAAATAAAAATCTATTTTACTAACACTGAAAATGATAAGCTCAGCTTATTTTGTAGCATGAACTTCATGAGAAAATGCCTAGCACATAGTAGGTTCTGTGAAAATGGAATAAATTCATTGAGAGTTTCTGCACATTTTGACAAATGGGAAAAAGTCCAGAGAGATGACACACAAATATCATTCCTTAGTCAGAATAATAAAAGCTCTAGAGCCTGGTTTCAGGTATTAGAATCCTGACTATATGATATGGAATAAGTTACTGTATGCTCTGAGCTTCTCTTTCCTCATCTATAAATAATAATAATAATAGTACCTTTCTCACTGCATTGTTGTGAGCATTAAATTAGTTTATTCACCTAAAACAGAAGAATGGCTGAGCACAGAATAAGCACTATTCCTAGTAAATGAGTTAATTTAAGGCTCTTAGAGGGATAGCTATCTCACAAAAAGTATGTAATAAATGTTAGCTGCTATTGTAGACTGTCTCATTTAACTTAGATAATAGAACTACAACCTAGATATTTCTTGATGGAGCCTTTTTACTTATATCTGATTACACAATCCAATTGCTCTTCCAAAACGGTTTCACTTTTGTCTCCATATCCCTGTCCTGGTTTGCTCTCTGTGAAAAGGGCTGCTTCTAACAGCTTTGCAGACAAGTTTGCTGGGCACTGCCATAGCACAGAGATTGCATTTTGGCCAGTGTTGGAAATCAGGTGACTAAAGAGTGATAATGTTGGATGGAAGACAAAGGGGCTACTGCTGACAAGCTCATATTTAAGTGTTGTATTTGAATCTAACTTAATCTCAGATTTAAAGTTATTTAGGAAGCAAAATAGCCAGAATTTGTATCCTATGGAATTCTGTGATAATATAATCAGTTTTAGCCTGTTGGAAAATACTGTTTGCTTTTTCTTAATGGTTTTGATGATAATAATTCATAATTCCAGTACACACAAGCTTGAACCATCTAACTAAACCTAGTAATAGATTTTTAACTGACAAATATCAAGGCACTGTTTGTGTTTCGTTAGGCAAAGTTTCAGAATACCTACTAATAACTCTCTTCTTTCCAAGGTGTGAGAGCATGAAGCCCTCTTCATTCATTAATTTATGTTTCAACTTAGCCAAAAATTAAAGCAAGTTTTGATGTTCACTGTTTGGTTTGTTGTATTCTAAGTGGTTATCTACCCCCACCTCATAGCAGGACTCAAAATAGGGGTAATTTCTCAGAAGATTCTGAGATGTATCATACTTCTCTTTGGGGGTAGAATTATAGGAAGGCAGAATCAAGGGATAGCAGTACTCTACCTGTAACTTCTCTTCAGTGTCTCCTCAATGTGACTTCCCTGTCATTAATTCCTAGAAGCATCTGGGAGGAAACAGGACTACAGGGAAAATGTGCCAATTTCACGATAGAGCTAGTACAACAGTAACCAAAAATTCCATTTGGCTGCAAATAATTCTGCCTCTAAAAATAGGAGAGCACTTGTGGAGAAGAACTAAGCACTGAAAAGTCTGATGTTGGATAAAGAATTCTGAGCAAGGAAAATAATGACCCCATACTTCTCTGCATCTGAGTAAGTTAGATGATCTTGGGAAACTTACTTCAGCTTTCAGATACTCAGGTTCACTTCTGTGCAACAGAGATAAAAGTGCATGTTCTACTTAACTCCATAAATTGCTATCAAAACAAGCTCTGTGCACATGTTTCTATCACTCTGAACCTGATTATGATGTATAATTACATTGCACCAATAAAAGTATACACAAAATAAACACCACTTTAAAAACTGAATATGGTATTGTATACAAATATTCTTTGTAAATTCCATTGTTTTATATAGAATTTGGGTGCTATTACTTACTGTAAGATAATGAAGGTGCAGACACAGAGTGAATTTTTTAATCCAAATAATACTGATGTAAACTCAATCATTTAGTGATTCACCTCTTCTAGCTTTGAACTCTACAGGGAAGTTCTGCTACTGTGAAGGATAGCAGTGATATGAATTGCATATTTTGGTCTAATCTGATTTCTGCAGAATACTCCATTCTTAAGGGCCCATAGATAACATATGTTGTCTGATCGATGATCTTTTTTTTTTTCTTTTCTTTTGGCAGCACTTGAATTGCTCCTCAATACCTGGTGGAGCCAAAAAGGATATGGGCCAAGATCCACTGCCATCTGAAAACGTGTGTTTTGTGGCACAGAATGCTGCCAAGGACATTTCTAGAGTAGAATGGAGTACAGTCTTTTGGCTGGGGGATGGGTGAGCTGTCAGTGGAGACAGAGAAATTTTGTAAAATGTTTCCAACTCTTGACCTATGTTTCATATCTTTTGAAATATTTTAAATAGTGAAGTTTAAATTTTGAATACCAGTGTTGTCCCTGACATCTGAACTTAGGATCAAATGCCCTTAGGCATTTTGGAAAGTAAATGACGCTATACAGATGATACCAGTAATTAACTGTTGCCTAATTCCTGCAAGGCAATATGACATTCTATTTTATGTCAAATAGACCAAGCCCCACACTCTAGCTTCGGTATTGTCTTCTTTGAGATGGGAATTATAGCAATGATATTTCCCTTAAAGAACTGTTGTAATACTTATTAATAATACACATATTGTCATATAATTATTTTATTTATAATAAAACACATCATTTCATTACAGTTAATTTTATTTATAACAATTGTTTCAAATAATTTCAATAATTCTTATTGCACATTCCCTTTACATTCATTATGTCATTTGATTTCTCACAGCAAATCATTATTATTTCCATTTTGCAAAAAAGTAAAATAGGGTACAAAGTGATTAAAAGATTATGCCATAGATTACATGACTTATTTTTGGTACTGGAGTTTAAAGCCAGGGGCATTCTACCTCTAGAGCTACAATCCCAGCCCTATTTTTTTTTTAATTTTGAAACAGAATCTCACTAAGTTGCTGAGGCTGAGGGCAAACCTACGATCCTCCTGTTTCAGTCTCCCAAGTACTTGAATTACAAGAATTGCCACCAGGCCCTGCTTACAAGACTTATTAATAGGAATGGATGCACAGGCTTGTAATCCTTATTACCCAGTATGCTGTGGTAAAAGGATCAGAAGTTCCAGGCTAGCCTCAGAAATTTAGCAAGATCTTATGTCTAAATAATTAATTACTTAACTAATTAATTAAAAGGGCTGGGGAAATAGCTTAGGTATAGAGCACTCCTGAACCAAACAAACCCCAGTGTCAAAAAAACAAAACAGTATAAAGTAGTAGATTTATTTTTCACCAACCAAACTACAAAATTCTTTACAAAATAACATCCAATGGCTAAGATTCAATAATTTCCCAGCTCACTTAATATTTTAGTCAGCTTTTCTACCACTGTGACCAAAATACAAGCACAACTTAGAGGTAGAAGAATGTATTTTGAGCTCACTACTTTACAGGTCAGTCCATTATCAGCTGATTCCAAGGCAGGAACCACAGAGGTGCATCTCAGGGCATGACAGAAGAGAAAAAAACCCTACTCACCTTATGGTGGCCAGGAAGTAGAGAACAAGAGGAGGGAGTGAGAGACAGAGACAGTTCCCAAGACCATCCTCCGCAAACCCAGTATCTCACTTTCAGTGATGCCCTAGCTTTAAACCAAGGTGCTTTGGCCACACCTGAAGTCTTGAGACACGATTTAAATTCAACTATAATACCTAATATCTGAACTCTGTATCATGGATGGGTAAGGCACATTGGCATGGCTTCAGAGAGGCAGCTGTGGTATAGTGATAAGAGATCAGCTGGTTTTATTCCCAGTACTGGGAATGGAACCCAGGGGCATTCTACCTCCGTGCTACACCCCCAGCCCTGATTTTATTCTTTATTTTGAAATAGTGTCTCACTGAGTGGCAAAGGGCCTCACTAAGTAGCTGAGGTTGTCAGCGAACCATGATCGTCCTGTCTCAGCCTCCTAAATGCTGGGATTACAAGTGTGAGCCACCACACCCAGCTTAGATCAGCTGATTTTTAATATGATATCTAAGTTAACAGTACTGGTCCTGCCTCCTATAAATTGGTCGGCATTAGGCAAATTAATTAATAGTCCCAAGCTTCAATTTCCCCATTCATAAGAAGAAAATTTTCCAGGCATGGCGGAACATATATATAATCTAATCTGAGGCTGAGGCAGGAGGATTATGAATTTGAGGCCAGCCTCAGCAGTTTAGCAAAACTGTTTCAAAATAAAAGATAAAAAATGTCTGGAGATTTAGTTTAGTGGTTGAATTCCCTAGGTTCAATCCCCAGTATCAAAAGGGTGTGTGTGTGCAATAATCTTTTCTTATCTGGTTTCATATGCAAAAGAATATACTGTGAGGCCAGAATATTAAAGTGGATTTCTAGTGAATTATTAATAGTATGCAAATACCAGAGATGTAGATATACTTCTCTTCTTATACCAATTGAGTAATATGCTTCCATTTACATGTTATATCTATATTTTATTAAACGGAACATTTAGATTTCTTAGTCCCAGTGCCTAGCCAAGTGCCTGGCATATAGCAGGAGTTCCACACACTCATTGGACAAACATTAAATTGAATGCATGACATTGAATAAAGTTGGGTATACCACCTGGCGGAGAAGGAAGATCTGTATCAATATCTATAAAATTAGGAAGCATAGATGATTATGATACTGATTTTAAAAGAGGTAAGAATCAAGTGTTATATAAAGTAACTATGATTAATAAATTTAGAAAAATTCTCAGAGAATTTGACATTTGACCTGCATTTAGAAAAATAAATTATATTTGGTCATGAAGGATGAGAGGAATAAGATTTCAGTAAAAGAGAACAGCATGGCCCAAAGGTAGTCAGAGGGAACTCAAGAAGTCTGGTATGCCTGAAGAAGTGGGGGGTGGGCAAGAGAAAGAGATTGGGAAAATGGCTTCAAGGATAAATTGTGACCTTACTTCGAACATTAGGCTACAGAACTTGGACTTGAACCTACAGGCCAGAGGTCTACAGATTGGCAGTTCACAAACTGATTCTTGTCCACAGACATGTTTTGTTTGGCTTGCAGAAGGTTGGCCTGCATGATGTTTTTAAATCATCTAAATTAGTAGCCAACATTTTTAAAAATAAGGAGATTTCACATTAAAATTTGGAATGCTGTTGTTCTTGAATATAATGGAACATCTGGAACACTGAGGCTACATTCCTGCCTGGCAACAAACAGAGCTGAGTGGTGACTGCTCCTTTTTGATGGGGCATCTGCTCTCTACTTGGCCAGAGCCTCTACCACACCCTTTTGTGACTCTAATGCCAGGCTTTCTTCACTCTGTTTTTGTTACATAGGAACCACTTGGGTTTGAAAGTCTTGGTGTAGACAACTGAAGATTATTTAAGAAAGGAAGGATGTTATCAGATTGTCATTTTGAAAACAACTTTCTTATTTTAATTCTGTTGAAGATAGTGTAGCAGAGGACAGCTAGGAGAAAAATTAAGGCTGGAGCCCTGGATAAGGAGGAGATGAGATATGAGCTTCAAAAGTAAGGGTCAGGAAGAAAATAGGAGAGAAATTACTCATGTATAACCCATTAAGTGGAGGAAATGCAAATGTCCACACATCAGAAGAGGGTGAAACTCTTCTAAGCCTGATCTTCATCTCTGGCTTAGCTCAAATGTAATTATTTAAATGCCTTTTTACTTTCCTTCCTGGATCATGAATGAGCTCCTCAAAGGCAGGGTCCACAGTGTTCTGTCCATCAATGTATCCCAAGTGCCTAGCACAGAGCCTGGAAAGTGCTGTATGTTTAAATCAATACTTATTCAGGCATGGATTAAAGGAATTCTCTACTTTGTTTACAAGATGATTAAAAGTTGCCCAAACTAGAAAACACAAAGGATACCGGTAGGACCCCAGATATTAGAGGGGAAATACTAGCTAAGTTTTAATGGAAAGATAGGAGAGGAGAAAGGCCGATCTGGATTAATGAGGGTCTACACCTGAACATGTGTAAAATTATGAATAAGACATGGTTAACCTGGACAACCATTGGTGGGGGGGGGAGGGGGAGGGGGGAGAGGGCACCAAATATAGTATAAATGTATACTACTTATGTTCAATAAAAAATTGTTAAAAAAATAAATAAATAAATAAAAAAGTTTTTTACATTCCTAAACATGCTGAAACTACAAGATTTTTTTTTGCAAACTTCCACAGCCAAACTCCCAATATAAACATAAAATGTTAATTCTGTGGGAATAAAATCCATTAATTTATTCAATAGTCATTTATTAAGCAATGAACATGTACCACATTGGCTGAGATTCCAGGATTCAACGATGAGCAAAAACCAATATCATCCCTGCTCTGAGGAAACTTCAGTCCACTGAGGAGAAAATGTTTTGAGTAGCCCTCTGTAGGAGAAATAATGCATATTGTTGAAACACACTAAAAGGTTGGTGAAAGGACTTGAGCTAGCTTAGGAGGTCCAGAAAATACCAGTATGTATGAGTCTTGACTCAAAGATTATGGAGAACAATAAGCCATTTCAGGCAGAATGAATAACATATGCAAAAGCAAGAAGGATCATGGGATATTTGAACTCAGAAAGCTAGAGTAAGTTGGTCATGGTGATATACATCAGTAATCCTCGTACTTGGTAGGCTGAGATAATAGGATTGCAGGTTTGAAGCCAGTCTCAGGAAGTTAGCTAGGAGAGGCCCTCAGCAACTTATTGAAATCGTATTTCAAAATTACAAAAAAAAATAGAGCTGGAGATGTAGTTCAGAAGTGGACTGTCCCTGAGTTCAAATCCTATCATACAAAAAGAAGGAAGAAGGAAAGAAAGAAAGAAAAAAGAAAGAAAGACCCAGAAAGCCAATGTGAGTGAAGCTCAGAAGGCAGGACAAAAAGTAGCATGAGATGAGGTAAGAGAGGAGAGAGGCCAGATTATGTAGGGTGTGGTTAAAAATTTGGACGTTTATACTAAGAGCAACAGAAGGCCAGTGACAGGATTTAAGTAAGGGAAGAACAGAATCAGATTCAGTTTTCTAAAAGAATCCTGTATACAAACATATATTGACATTGATAATTAACAAAGGGCCAAAGGCAGTTATGTGGAGAAAAGTGTAGTCTTTTGACAAATGGTAGTGAAAGTAAAACTTTCTATATAGAAAACTGAAAATATATATACAAACATAAACTCAAAATGGATCATAGACCTAGTTATAAAACTGAAACTTATACAACTCCAAAGGAAAACACAGATGGGAAGCTTTGTGATCTTATATTAGTAAAATATTTCTTTGTTCTATTAACAAAAGCATAATCCATAAGTGAACAAATTGATAAACTGGGCTTCATCAAAATTATAAATGTCTGCCATTCAGGAGACACTGGGAAGAAAATGAAAAATCTAGACAGCGAAAAATATTGTCAAATCTTATTTTTGATACGAGCCTTCTTTTCTGAGCATATAAATATCTAAAATTTCATAATAAAATACAAGAGCCAAATAAAAAATAGGCAAAAATGTTAGGAGAGTCTTTTTTTGTGTGTGGTACTGGGGTTCCTGGAAACCCTTCTCCGGTTACACTCCCAGACCTATTTTATATTTTTTATTTGGAAACAGGGTCTCTTAAGGCAGCAAGGCTGGCTCCGAACCAGTGCGATCCTCCTGTCTCTGCCTCCCAAGCGCGGGGATTACAAGCGTGCACCACCACGCTGGCTAAGGAGAGTCTTTCTCTAAAAAAATATATAAAATAAAGATAAGCACATAAAAATGTTCTACATCATGATTCATTGGGCAAATTAAATGAGAAACATATATCCATCTAAATTAGAATGTTAAAATTAAAATGTTTGAACATACCATGAATTGGTGAAGATGTGGATGAGTAGAAATTCTCATATGATGATGGAAATGTAAAATGGTATAATCATTTCATAACAGCTTGGAACTTCTTAAAAAGGTAAATACGCATCTACCCTGTGATTTATCCATTCCACTACTGACTATTTATTTTCTCAGGGTGAGTGGAAGCATATATCCATATGACAACTTTAAAATGAATGTTTTCGTATGAATGAATAAACAAAACTGTGTTATAGCAACACAATGGAATACTATTTATTAACAAAATAACAGTGTAGTGATACATATAACCTCTCGAATTGTGATCAAAGGCATTATATTTCCTGAGAATTATAAGACCAAGAGTATATATTGTATAATTCCATTGCTATACAATCCTGGAAAATAAAAACTAATGCATACTGACAGAAAGTAGATTATTGGTTGCCAGGGGTTAGAGAAGAAGAGAAACATAAAAAGAAACTTTTCTAATAATAGATATGCTCACTGTCTTGAATGGGCAATGATTTCATTAGTTTATGGATATGATATTAATAATTTCCAAAAATATCAATATATGTGACTTTAAATATATATAATTTATCACATGTCAATTATAGCTCAATAAGGCTGTTTATCTAAAAAAAAATCCTTCTACCTTTTCCCTGCAGAACCACTTGCGGTTGTGTAAAAGTGGGAGGGAAACCATTGATGGTAATCAAAGTGGGAAAAGGCAGTACAGTAGAGAGAAAAAGAAGTAAACAGATTTGTGAGATGTTTGGGAAATAAATCTTATAAAACTTGACAAATGCCCACCATTTTCCAAAGGTCAGTTTTTTCTGGTTTTCCAGAGTAAGGATCTAGGGAGGATTCCATTACCAAGGCCTACCCGAAGTTGCAAAAGGAGCCCTCAGCAGAATTTATAGTCAAGTAGACTAACCTGAGTGGGCACCACTGATTCTATTTGATTACTAAAATAATCATAAAGAGAAGTATGAGGAGAAAGCAAAAATTATTATAGTTACTGAGTTTATATATTATTTAATGCTTGCCTCTCAATCTTAAAAGCAATGGATAAAAAATAATATTTGAGAAAGGAGATCAGATTTTAAAATTCAGATGAAGTATGTACATACCCCTAATATGATCAAAGTAGTTAATTATCCCAAAAATGAAATAACTGCTAATAGATTGCTCCACTTAAAAAAATAAAGTGATCCTTCAGATTTTCAGAATGCTTTTCTATTTACAAATTTGTTCCATATACATGATCTATTTTAATTGCCACATTGGCCTTCTTAGGGTAAGTATTATTAGCTACAATTTTCTGATGAGGAAACTGTGAAGACAATTTTGGTACTGTGGAAGTAACATAAACTTTGGGATCCTCCAGTCCTTGTTTTACATGCCTGTTGGGCTGCTGTTTATTCAAAGCGTAGCTTAGGAGAATTTTTTTTTCACCTCAATTTTTTTTCATACCTCTTCTAACTTCCCTCCTCCTTCTTGCTGTTGTTCTTACTGCCATTAACACCTTGATTCATTGTCAGTCTGCAGACAAATAGTTCTTCAGACTTTAATACTTATGTTCATTCTATCAACCTGCAAGTCGACTCTATTTCCTCTGAGCAGCCCTCCTTAAAACTAGTTAAAAGCTTTGATGGGATCCAGGCACAGTGGTGCAAGCCTTTAATTCTAGTACTTTGAGAGACTGAGACAGAAGGATCATAGGTTTGAGGCCAGCCTCAGCCAGTTAGTAAGACCCTCAGCAACTTAGCAAGAACTTCAGCAACTGTGTTGCAAAATAAAAAAGTGGGGCTAGGGATGCATCTCAGATGTAGTATGTCCTTGGATTCAATCCCCAGCATGAAAAGAAAGAAAAAAAATAAAGACAGAAAGACGAGAGAGAGAGAGAGAGAGAGAGAGAGAGAGAGAGAGAGAGAGAGAGAGAGAGAGAGAGGAAGGAAGAACAATAGACTGAATTGCTGAGTTTGAGGTTTTGATGATTATTCAAATATAAATAAGACTTAGCATCTTAAGACTTTTTCTTTACCACAAAGAGTAAATGAGATTTTTTCACCAAAAAATAAAGAAATAAAAATAAGAAGGAAGTAATATGATTGGGATATTCTAAGGCAGAAATGCAGCCATTAACATCTCAGAGGATAATTTTTCACCTCCTCAGATGAAAGGGTCCTCAGTCCTCTGTGTTCTGGAAAGTTCATTTATAGCCATTCTCAAGCGTCCATGAGATTGATGAGTCTAGCTAAAATAGCAATGGAATGGAAGAGTGGTTTAGGTTTTACTAATGTGAAACATAGAACAAATTATGTCTTTGCTTCAGCCTGTTCATCTGTGAAATAGAGATGATCATGCCCTCTCTTTTTTTGCCTTTAGGTTTAAGTTGCCTCTTTTGGTCAAGAGAAGTAAATCCTCATGATGTTTCTCTGTGCATGAGACAAAGCTACTTACAGTACCTCTTTTCTCTGTAAAAACCTGGTAAAAATGTGGAAAGTCTCAGATGAAAACCTGCCTGAGCCTTCTGTGACAGAGAAACCCTGCTCAGGTCCAGAGGACAAAGAAATTTAAATGCGGCCAGGGAAAGCTGAGGCTTTGCTAAAAGGGAAACTTTTTTTCCTTATAGATAGTTGCACTCTCCCATTTCCTCTACTTTTCCATTCTCTCCTACCTCTCAGTTTTACTCATGGCCTGTGGAACTCCTCTACAAAGGAGCAGTTGCAGTACCCTTGTCACCCTCCATTTCTTGCTGCCCATCAAGAGGAAGAAAAGCAGCCTATATAGGTCTGCCTATATAGATAGTGCAGTTTGAAAGCTTACAATATGCAAAGACAACCTGGAAACTCAAAAGCTTGTATACAAGCAAACGTTTGCAAAGCTTTAGCCACATGCACAGAGCAAGCATTTCTGTTTCTGGTGTTTGTGCATTTGCCTGCACGTCTGGGTGATCTTGCCTTTGCAGGTTTGGATAGGTGAGAAGTGCTTTCCAGAGGTGATTCCAGGCAGAAAGAAGGGCAGAGAAGTGGATGGAAATGACCTCTGGATCCCTGGGCCAAGGGTTCCCAGAGCAGATGGCATGGTGCCATAAGGCCCAATCTACACAGACTGGCTTGCCTCTAGCTTGCTCCTTAATTTGTAGGAGACTCTCCCTTCTAAGTGTCCCTATTGGCTCTGAAAAGAACCCCTGGCAGCCATTAGTAGCCGCTACTCCTATTGCCCCTTTTCTCCCCCCTCCCCCTCCTCGTCAGTTTTGGCACTGGGCTTCGGAATCAAATCTGGTGAGTGCTAGCCTTCGGGAGATCCAGTAGCCCTGTCCTCAAAATAAAGCTCCAGGTTAAAGATTCTGCCCTGGCTTCTGAATCCTGGTACAGGAAAGCAGAAGATATTCAGGGAGCAGGGGGTCCTCTCGGGCTAGAGGGAGCCTCTCCTGCCCTCACCCACGCTGCGCCAGCACTTGTTTCTCCGAAGCCACTCAGGCGCTAGCTTGCGGTGAGGGGAGGGGAGAAAAGGAAAGGGGAGGAGAGGGAGAAAGGAGGTGGGAAGGCAAGGAGGCCGGCCTGGCGGGGGCGGGACCGACTCGCAAACTGTTGCATTCGCTCTCCACCTCTTAGCGCCCCCTTCGAGATCCCGGGGAGTCAGCCTGCTAGTAGAGCCGGAGGGTCCCGAGCAAGCCTGGAGGCAGAGGAGGCGACGGAGGGAAAAAGACCGAGCTAGCTGCTTCAGTGCCACACAGAAGCAGAAGGTTCCCACCAAGCTAGCCCCAGCCGGGCTCGGGCGGCAGCCAACGCCTGTTGCAGCTCGGCGGCTTCGAAGCCGCTGCCCCGGAGCTGCCCTTTCCTCTTCGGTGAAGTTTCGAAAAGCTGCTTGAGAGACTCAGAGGAAGCGAGGAAAGTGCCTGGTAGGACTGACGGCTGCCTTTGTCCTCCTCCCCTCCACCCTGCCTCCTTCCCCCCTGGTCTCCTCTCCCGCAGCTGCCTCCTCTTCCTCACCCTCCCCCCCCACACCCTCTCCCTTTCACCCAAGTCCGCCGGGCTTTGCCAGCCAGTTTGCAGAGAGGTAACTCCCTTTGGCGGCTGCGAGCGGGCGAGCTAGCTGCACGTTGCAAAGAAGGCTCTTAGGAGCCGGGCGACTGGGGAGCGCTACAGCACTGCCGCCAGGACCTGGCTTGTTAGGCTGCCTACAGGGAGGGCCCCCGGATTTCCTACACTCCTCCACCGCCTCCAGCTCCCCTTCTCTCCCACTTGGAGTGCAGAACCAGAGATCAAAAGATGAAAAAACAGGGCTTCAGTAGTTAAAAAAAAATCAAAACAAAACAAAGCCAAAACAAAACAAAAAGAAAAAAAATCTGATTCTTATTTGCACCTGTTTCACTGGACATTGGATTTGGAAGGCAGAGGACTTTCCTCCCCCACTCCCCCAATATTTGAGCATCTTTAAAATCTACCATTTAAGTAGTTACGAACAGACTGTGAGACTAGCAGGGCAGATAGTGCCCAGTGCGTGTCTTCTTCAACACCAGACTTTCAGGTTGTCAGAGCGCTTTTTGCTGTTTTGCTCCTGCAAGTTTTCTTCCCTGGACCTTCCCTCAGGTGAGCAACTAGCTGCAGCGACTACGCATCATCACAGTGTGTAGGACTCTTCTGAGCAAAGGAAGGAGAGGAAGGATAAGGGACTAAGGGACATAGGTGGAAGATTCAGCTAAGCTCAAGGATGGAGGTGCAGTTGGGGCTGGGGAGGGTCTACCCCCGGCCGCCGTCCAAGACCTATCGAGGAGCTTTTCAGAATCTGTTCCAGAGCGTGCGCGAAGTGATCCAGAACCCCGGCCCCAGACACCCTGAGGCCGCGAGCGCAGCACCTCCCGGTGCCCGTTTGCAGCAGCAGCAGCAGGAGATCAGCCCCCAGCGGCAGCACCAGCAGGGTGATGATGGCTCTCCCCAAGCCCACATCAGAGGCCCCACCGGCTACCTGGCCCTGGAGGAAGAACAGCAGCCCTCACAACAGCAGACAGCCCCCGAGGGCCACCCGGAGAGCGGCTGCCTCCCAGAGCCTGGAACCGCCTTGGCCGCCGGCAAGGGGCTGCCGCAGCAGCCGCCAGTACCTCCGGACGAGGATGACTCAGCTGCCCCATCCACGCTGTCCTTGCTGGGCCCCACTTTTCCGGGCTTAAGCAGCTGCTCCGCCGACCTTAAAGACATCCTAAGTGAGGCTGGCACCATGCAACTCCTTCAGCAGCAGCAGGAGGTGGTATCCGAAGGCAGCAGCAGCGGGAGAGTGAGGGAGGCCGCTGGGGCTCCCACCTCCTCCAAGGACAGTTACCTAGGGGGCAATTCGACCATATCTGACAGCGCCAAGGAGTTGTGTAAGGCAGTGTCGGTGTCCATGGGCTTGGGTGTTGAGTCCTTGGACCATATGAGTCCAGGGGAACAGCTTCGGGGAGACTGCATGTATGCGCCGCTCCTAGGAGGTCCGCCCGCTGTGTGTCCCGCTCCCTCTGCCCCGCTGGCCGAATGCAAAGGTTCCTTGCTGGACGATGTCCCAGGAAAGGGCACTGAAGAAACTGCTGAGTATTCCTCTTTCAAGGGAGGTTACGCCAAAGGTCTGGACGGCGAGAGCCTAGGGTGCTCTGGAAGTAGCGAAACAGGGAGCTCTGGGACACTTGAGCTGCCATCCACCCTTTCTCTCTACAAGTCCGGAGCACTAGACGAGGCAGCAGCGTACCAGAGTAGAGACTACTTCAACTTTCCGCTGGCTCTGGCCGGGCCGCCTCCGCCGCCGCCACCTCCCCATCCACACGCCCGCATCAAGCTGGAGAACCCCTTGGACTATGGCAGCGCCTGGGCGGCCGCCGCGGCACAATGCCGCTATGGGGACCTGGCAAGCTTGCACGGCCCGGGTGCCTCGGGACCCAGCTCGGGATCTCCCTCAACAGCAGCGTCCTCTTCCTGGCACACTCTCTTCACTGCCGAAGAAGGCCAGTTGTACGGCCCCTGTAGTGGGGGCAGTGGCGGCAGTGGCGCCAGCGCAGGCGAGGCAGGGACTGTAGCCCCCTATGGCTATGTTAGGCCACCTCAGGGGCTGGCGGGCCAGGAAGGCGACTTCCAGGCACCCGATGTATGGTACCCTGGCGGAGTGGTGAGCAGAGTGCCTTATCCCAGTCCCAGTTGTGTCAAAAGCGAGATGGGACCCTGGATGGAGGGCTACCCTGGACCTTACACGGATATACGGTAAGTTTCTCCTCCCCATAATGTCAGCTTTTGGTCCATGGCACAAAGTCGCTCCTAGTTCTAAGGTATCTAACCATTCCTCTCCGCAAGAACATTCCCACTAACTTCAGCAGAGCTCAGCCGATTTCTTAGGAAGGGCTACTCTAAATCTGGAGTCCTCCCGGGAATCTTGGCCTGCTAGAGGTTCTACATTAGTGTCTTGAAACCAATCCCTACTGTGCGCCCTGGGTTCAGGTTCTTGAACGTACACATCTCTGGACAACTTCCCCTGCTGCCTCAAATCCTCACTACCTTCTGGGACTCAAGTTACTTTGGAGTCAAAATTTTATATCCGATTAAACGCGCCACATTCAGATATAAAATTCCTAAGCCCTCCAATCTCCTGTACCTCCCCACCTCAAAGTCCAAAACCAGGATCTGAAATACAATTTCTCCTCTTTGGGGCTGTTATTGTTCACCTTCCAGTCTGTTTGTGGCCAGTCTCCGTAAAAGAGAGTTAAAAGGACTGATCAAGTGCTTCTCAGCCCGCCTCCTCCAAAAAAGTAAAATGAAATTCTGTTAGGGAAAGAAAGTGGTCTGAGTACTGTGAGGTCTCCTGTGTGAAGGAGTGAGGTTCCTTTCCTGGAAGCAACTGGACATGCTCCAAGGCTGGAGGCCAGCTGAGAAAAATCCAACCAGGAATGTTTAATGCATGTAGAGGGATAACTTGGTGAAGACTGGACAAGATTTGCCCTCACCATTTTTCAGCATTGGTTGACCATGTTGAAAGTTGATGATTCTTTAGTGTTTGTTGTTGTTGTTGTTGTTGTTGTTGTTGTTGTTGTTGTTATTGTAAAGTGTTTATTCTTCCTGGATTATAACAGATACAGAGCCCCCAAACTTCAGGCTTGCATCAGATCTATAAAGAGGAGAATGTTCTTTTAATGAACAACTTAACAAGGTTTGAGTCTTACTTTTAAAAAAGTGTTGGAAAAAAAAATTCTGGTAAAGAATTTCCCTCTATTCCAGTGTGCTCAAAATCTGTGCTGGGGAGGGAAAAATGAGGCTTTTCATTATAGTCCTTCATTTTAAGGACATGCTTGTGTTTTAAAATGAGCTGTTACTGCTAACAAATTGAGTAAGAGCTGTTAAATGACCTATGAGCCATAATCTTGCTCCAGAGTTTTAATTAGGACACCAGAAAAGTGGCAGGTCATCTTGCTTCCTAAAAATGATTTCTCATTGTAATGTTTTAGCTTTTTGGAGATAATGTTGAAGAATTTTTCCTAGCAAGTTATTTGTCTAGTGAAGAGGAAGTATTGACTGCGGAATTAATTCCCCAGATCCTTCAGGTGCTGGAGTCTTATTGAATGTTTTTATTGCTATTTTCTTTTATTTATAACAATTGCAAATTTAATTGCTAATTGGTGATTTAAATATAGCAATTTGTTTCCTTTCGTTAATACCTCTGTTTTTGGAAGATTGATAGCGCAGTGTCAAAAAAGAAAGAGGATGATATGATTTCATAAAATATGAAATATTTTAAAATATGGTTGAAGAAATAACTTATCATCTTTTATGTCCTATTAGATTTTTAAGGTTTGGCTTATAAGATTTTTCAGAATCCTTTCAAAAACACCAAATTTTTTTTTCTAGCCAATTTAGAGTATTTATTTTTGTGATCGGTTATTCTGGGGATAAATGTTCTTCATTTTTCTGAGAACAGATTTACTTGGTAGAGTTAATTTTTTTCTAGGGTTGTCACTAGAGAGCAGAGTCCCTCTTCTATTATAAACTTCTCGGGGGGGGTGGGGGGAGGATGTCTAAGATTTCTTGACCTACCTTGATTCTAAATCCAGGCACTGGAAACTTCTATATTCTATATGCCTCTCCTCACAACTTATGACTAAACATAGAGGAAATTAATAGCTCCATATATTTGTTTAGGGATATAGGCCTTTGAAAATAAAACAAATTTTCAGCGAGTGGCTATAGAGAGCAAAATAATTCTTCCTACCAGGTATACAGAAAGCTTGGTGACTTTTTTCTCCAAGTCTTAATGGAAAACCTTTATTATGAAAGACCATCATATCTTGATGCCTCCTTGAAACTGTTCAAATTAATGAGCTCAACTAGTCAGAAATTAACAGAGCCCCACCCAAATAAAAGTTTATTTAATCTTTCCTGGTTTGTAATTGTTGCTTTGCTTATAAGGAATTCAGTAAAAGGAAAAACTGATGTTCCTGTCTTGTGGATTGACAATTTCCATTTTTTAGGATACAGAAAACTTTAAGTTGGCTTATTAAAGATTTAATTCATTTAATCAATCCCACTTTCAAAGTAGAAATTTTTTTTTACTTTCTCTTTCTTTCCTCATTTTTGGGGGCAAAAGTTATTGAAAAGGCAAGGAAATTTTTTAAAGCCAATGTTAGAGCTTCCTCCCTCTGTGTTGTATGCTCTGAGTTAAAACTGTCAAAATTCTATAGAAGCTTTCAATAACCTGTTGGATTCCTTCCTATTTCAATTGTGTGTGTGTGCTCATGGACATTAGTTGGTTGAGTGAAGATTTTTTTTAAACTGTAGTAACTTCTGCAATCACTCTGTGCTCCTATATATCAACAATGTTTCTGTCCAGAGGACAGATGCTAATGGTGGTCCTATTTTTACTTAATTTAGAATATGTTTTGTGAAATGAAGGAATAGTAAAAAGTGATGGGACTTGCTCGCAACTCTGATATTTTATGGTTTTATCTTTTTTCAGAGTTCAAACAAGATTATGACATTGTTAACTGACCACTGCCCCACTCAACAGAAGTAGAGCCCCTTATTTTTCAGCAACAAGTACAGTAATATGGTAAACATTTATTCTTGGGAGTTGAGGCCAAGAGTACCCATGTAGGGCTGAGGTTCAGAGAAGGTAATCTAAATGCAAAATAAATATTTAATTTTTATTTTAATAGTGTGTTTTGGGCTCCATAATAGGCCGTATTTTAGTAATGCTTTGAGATGGGCAGGTCCCACATTTGGCTTTTTTTTTTCAAAATATGACATTTTATTAATCCTCCCTTTCATCTTCGCTTTCCTCCCTAGTTATCAAGCAGCTTTTCACAACTATTTTACACGGAGAAGTTCTGTTTCTAAAACAAAAATTTTCTTTGAGATCAAGATAGAATAACACTCCCTGTAGCATGGGCTTTGAGGGTCAATATATTGGTCAGTATATTCTCTTTGTCAACCAATAGCTTGAGCCCTATCTGGACCTCAGTAATCAAAACATGAGAATCAAATAGCCACACCAACTGCACTCCCTTTGTTAGTATCTGTCTGATGTAGGCATGTAAAGGCCTTTTTGCTTGTCAACTGACTGTCTCTTCTCTCTCAGATCAACCAAAGGTGTGGTATATTTTCACAGCTTTCCAATTGCTTTAGGTCACTTTGGGGTGCTTTCCTGTTAGTGCTAATTTTACCTTATCAGACTTTCATTCTTTGAGCTGTAAACTTTGAAATAATCTCTTGAATTTGCGGGTACATTTAATTTTCTTTGTTAAGTATTTTTCTTTGTCATAGTAATTTTCTCATCTTGTGTACATATACATATTTAAAACAAAGAATTTTTGGGTCTCCTTACTTGTATATATACCGTGGCTGCTCTCAGTGGGTTCCTGGGAGTTGGACAGAGACACTTTTATTATTGTTATTACTTAAGGTAATATCAATACTACTAGTTTCATTCGGAATTCTGTTCAAGCAGGGAGCAGAATGCAGACTGGATGTAGCAAAGTAAGCCGCATATTTTACAGCTAAACCTTAAATCATGATTCTGAAAAATAAAAAGTAAATCAAAAATCAAGTTTCATGAGATTGGTCAGAGAGGGAAAAGGAAATCTTTCTCCAATCCCCTCCCATCTCCACCATTTTCTCTTTGTCTGCAGCTTCCTCAAGTGCTTCCTACTCTTGATTTTATTTTATTCCACTTCTTTCATGCTTTTGACATTGAAATACACTCTTCTTCCAATTTCTTAGGATATTTTTCTCATTACACCTGTGGCATGCTCCTAAAGAATTTCTTTTTTAAAAAAAATAAAGAGTAAAAGATCAGATCAACCCCAGAACCTCTCTCTTAAGACCAGATGACATGAGCCGATTGCAAAATGAATGGCTTGGCTTTTTTACCTTGAGGTTAGAGCCTGATTCAACAGTTGCCGAGGGAGCTAAACTAGATAGCTTCAGGACTTGGAGATTTAATGAAGTCTTTTGCCCGCTTCTATCTCTGCCTCTTTCTTAATCTTTGTCCTTTTCAGTTTTCTGGCCCTATTGATAACCTTTTCTCAGACTCAGAGAATAACTGGACCCTTTCCCTTTCCAGACAGCATTGTCTGGGTCAGAGTTAAGCAATGCTGTTTCAAGCAGCACCTAATCTGCATGTGAGGGTGCTCACTGGAAGTGTCCATCCGGGCTAATCTGCTTGTAAATTAATCACTTTAAAACAAAGAGATATATTAAAAGAATTAATCTATCTCAGACTTTTCCTCTGCCAGCATTTCACCAAGTTTTGGGATAGTAATTTAGAGCAAGTCAGCCTCATCCTAAACACAGAGCTGACTTTTTTAAATTGTTCTTCAAGTTCTATACAGTAGCTAGCATTGGTTGCCTTACAGCACAGGGAGGAGAATTATGAAATCTTAGAGTTACATAGCACCCTTTTCAAAGGAAAGACCCAGCATCTTTTGGTTTATTCACCACCACTTATAAAAATTTGAGTAAACCATAAGGGTGCTTAGGGATTACCCTTCTACTAATAAGGGAACAGAAATAGTTGCATTTTCTGTGCTGTTTATCATCTGGGGAAAGAAACATCTCTAGAGTAGAACTTAAAGCTTTTCCTTCTGAAAGCTTCCCATTTGACTGTAATGCTTTAGATTGTTGCTCAGTAATCATTGGTTGCTTCAGAGAGATGATAGTCCTCAAATTATTACTTGTACCCATCTTTCTCAATCCAATTTTTGATGTCAGTCTGTAGGCCAGGTCAGGGTTGAAGCTGGATCATTTAGGTAAATTTGTAGCAGTAACTTGCTGGACACTGGAAAGTACTATCAATTAAGTTCATGTAGTATCTGAGTTTTATTTTGTTAATAACAGCTTTATTGAGATGTAATTTGCAATCCATAAAATTCACTCACATGAAATACAGAGTTCAATGGCTTTTAGTATACTCTGAGTTAGGGGTCCATTACAGCAATTGATTTTAGAGCATTTATCCATCCCAGAAAGAAACTCTGTGCTCCTTAGCAGATGCCCTTCTACTCCTTCCCAACCCTGAGCTATCAGTACTTTACTTTCTGGTTGTGGATCTGTTTATTCTAACATTTCATACAGATGGAATCATACAGTATCAGGTCTTTTATGATGAATTTCTTCCACAAAAAATAATATTTTTAATGTTCATTCATATTGAAGCACATGACAATACTTCATTTTTTTTGGTGGTGATACTGAGTTTCCTGGAAATCCTTCTACTTCCGGGCTACACCCCCAGACCTACTTTTATAGTTTTTTATTTGGAAACAGAGTCTCTTAAGCCAGCACGGCTGGCTTTGGAACCTGTGCGATCCTCCTGTCTCCGCCTTCCAAGCGCGGGGATTACAAGCCTGCGCCACCACACCCGGCTAATACTTCATTTTTTATAGTTCAGTATTGTTCCATTGCATAAATACATTGCATTTTATATATCCATTACCTGATAGACATTAGGGTTGTTTCCATTTGTGGATATTATTAATAATACTGTTATGAGAAATGATGTCTAAGTTTTTGTGTGAACATTTTTTTAATTCTTTAGGGGCTATATGGAAGAGTGTAATTTCTAGGTTTAATGGTACCTCAGTGTTTAACTCATTGAGAATCTATGAAACTGTTTTAAAAAATGGCTGTGCCATTTTAGAAATCTACCAGTAATATGTAAGGGTTCAATTTTCTCCATATTTTACCAACACTTGCCATTATCTCTTCACCACAGCTACACTAGTGGGTGTGAAGTAGTATGTTAGTGTGGTTTTGCTTTGCATTTTTCTAATAACGAATAATATTTGAGATCTTTTCATGTATTTATTGAATATATATCTTTTTTGCAAAATATCTGTTTTACATATTTTGCCCATTTTTACTTGTATAACTTGTCTTTCCTATTATCAAGCTGTAAGAGTATACATTCTGGATACATATATTCTAACAGATTATGGTTTGTAAATATTTTCTTATACCCTGTGGATTGTATTTTATTTTCTTGATGGTATTCATTGATTTTAAAAGTTTTTAAGTTTGATTTTGGTTTATCTATTTCTTTTTATTTTTGGCCATTGATTTTGGTATCATATTTAAGAAATATTTGCCTAGTCTAAAGTCACAAGGATTTGCATCTAAGTTCTCTTCTGAGCTTTATAATTTTAATTGTTTATGTTTAGGTCCTTGATTAATTCTTATTTAATATTCATATGTTATGTGAAGTAGGATACAGCTTTATTATTTGGCATACTAATACTGAGACATGGTGGCATTAGTTTTTGAATCTTTCTCCATTTCACCACCTCGGCATGCTTTGTATAAAAATCAGTTAACCATAAATGTAAGAGGTTTTTCCTGGACTTTCAACTATATCTCATTGATTTACATTATCTATCCTCACGCTAGTGCTATAGTTCCTTGATTACTGTAAGCTTTTACTAAGTTTAGAAATGAGGAAATGTGAGTCTTTTTATTTTGTTCTTTTTCAAGATTGTTTTGGCTTTGTAGGCCCCTTTAATTTTCATATGGCTTTGAATCAGATTGTTCATTTCTGCAAAGAAGCCAGTTGGGATGTTAACAGGTATTATGTTGAGTCTGTAGACCATTTTGGAGAGTATTGATATTTTTAAAATGTTAAGTTTTTTGTTGCATGAATATAGGATGTCTTTCCACTTACTTAGGTCCTCACCTTCTTCAATAATATTTTATAGTTTTTAACACACAAGTTTTATTTATCCCTAAGAATTTCTATACAGGTGGGAATGGAAATGTTTTCTTGATTTTCTTTCCAGATTGTTCATTGCCATTGTACAGAAATATAGATGATTTTAAAATAATCAATCTTGCATCATGCAACCTCTTTGAAAGTATCTGAACTGTGAATACTTCTCAGACTTAAGGGGCAAAGGGTTTTCTTACAGCCTTGAGAGAGTATACTTCACTTCATCCTTTTTGAAGGCTGTACAGGACAGTGTTCTGTTTTATTAAGCTGTGAATTGGAATTGGTAAAGTCATCTTCTTCCTGAATGAAATAGAGAATATTTATGTATATTTAGCTCTTTGGAAAAATAGCCAGAAAGAAGGCTAATTAGGTTTATGCAGTTAATAGTCTATTTAAATTTTGGATTTGAGAGCTGTTAACAAGGGACTGAGAAATAATTGTGATTTCTATGAAGAAAACTAACAGGAAGAGGTAACAAAGGTAAACTAGGCCACAGAAATCACTTGTTATATTTGGCTTATGTTTAGATTTGTGTACTCAGCAGAAGTTATAACTTTATTAAGATAAGTTGTCTTTCTCCTTGTGGTATAAAATTCTAGAGAGAAAAATGGTTCATCTACTGTCCTATAATTCTTTTCAGGAATGCAATTTATAGCCATGAAATAAAGATAAAACTCATATAAACAGGGACTAAACTTTGGCCTTATTAATACTCTATATTAAGGGTCATAGATATTCAGCTGCAGAGCTACAGCTGTTGTCCCTGTTAATGGTAAATGAACTGCAAGGCACACATCAAAAGTTCCTATTTATCCTAATTTCTAGCTGTAGAGATTACCTTAATAAAATGATTTTTAAAGAAAAATCTTATAAATCAACCACTTTTCATTAAGCACCTTCTATATTCTTCAACAGAATTAGGGGGCAGGGACACAATTGAGAAAGAATCTTGAGGTCATTGATTTCCAGGAGCTTGTATACTAGGGAATGAGTGAGGTGGAGAGAATAGAGAAGAGCAGATGCCAGTATGAAAAGTTTATATATATATTTATTGTAATGGGTTTTAAGATGTAGGTGTTCAAAAAGGAAGTGGATCAAGGAAGTGATAAGTGATATGTATCATCTGTAACTGTTTTTAATTCTTGAAGGAATTAGGTGGGAACATGACTGAACTCGGGCAATATAGGTCTTAATGGATATTTTAAGCAATAGGACATGGGACCTATGGAAAGATAATGGAGAGTGAACTTCAAATCTATTTCTGCTTATTCAACACTACCACCACAATCAAGTTAATCACTGGTTTCCTCCTAATTTCTTTGGCTATATCATTATACTTGTTGGGAATATGTTTTGATGTTTTGGCTGGACAAATCTGTGACAATATGAGTAATGAATTAAAGTTGAGGATGTTTAATTAGTCTAAGTTTGTTTCGGGAGCCAGTGAAGATGCCCAATGTGATGGTCAAAGGAAGAGTTATTTTTCTCCTAAGGTTTTCACTGATTATGGTGTTCTGATGTGAGCTTCTAAACAAATAGGTTTTCAGGATGTTGGAGGGAAGTAAGCCATAAGAACAAATCAAACAAATTTGGGAATAAGCGACACATGGCAATCATTTCTTAAGTGCTTGCTGAATTAGATAATGTAGTCTTTATATGACCCACTCCAAATGATGAGCTCTGTTCTCTGCAGGTTAAGTTCCTGGCTCAGGGAAGTGTGGTCTCCCTTTCTGGCCACTAGGGGGACCGCAAGTATCCTGTGGCAGGATTTATTTGGGAGTGGTCTGCCTCTTTAGATGATTTCAACACAGAGCCAAGGCGCCATCACGGGATAATTTGAACCAGAACCACCTAGCACCAGACAGTAAACAACCCACTGTCATACTTATTCTTTCATCCTGGCTGTTCTTTTCCATAGTGCCAAATATTTTTGGTAACTATATTTGACCCTTGATACCTTTTTCTACATGTGGATCAGAGAACAGTAGCATTGGCTGTATTTCAGCAGCTTTTTTTACTTTACAGAGCGGTTTCATATTCCTTTATTGCATTTCATTCTCATTTCTGCCCAGTACACGCGGCCAGGGTTTATAGCATTATAATATTAGTCATACTATTATAGTATTTTTATTCCTATCATAAACATGTTCAGAGAGGTTAGGTAGCATGTCTTCAGTCAAATGACTTCCAAGTGGAGTGGCAGAGGTGGGATTTCAGTCTCACCCTTTCATCCTGAAGTCATGTGTTCTTGCATTTATACCACAACATTTTCTTTTTTACTTCATAGATAGGAAAGATGGGATTCAGAGAGGAAAAGGAACAAAACTGGTTTTAATAATAGAAACTGGCAAAGCTCTTAAGGCTTCCAGATCTTTTACCCACCCATCAGATGGATAGATTGGGTTGTGTGGGAGTTCTGGATGCCAATTACCTTGCTGTTCTACTTTACAGACTGCATTTACTCGACAAATATTCTTTGAGTATCTATTATATGCTAAATTCTAACCTAGACAGTAAGGGTATAGCAATGGAAAGTCAAACAAGAATTTATCACTGGAGTTAACAGTTTAGTAAGGAGAGACATGTAGAATAATATATGAGAGAGTGACAAGTGTCATGATGTATAACTAAATAGAGTGTGGGAGGCAGAGACTTGTGGTAGGAGGAGTATTTTACATTTTCTTGGTCAGGAAGTCCTTTCTGAGAAGGTGATATTTGAGCAGAGACCTGAAGGAAATGAGGTGAGATATGTGGCTATCTTGAGTTGAATATCAGGCACAAAGCCCCTGAATCAGAAGCAGACTTGTGATAGAGGACACTGAGGAGGACCATATGGCTGGTTACAGTCAGTGAGGAGTGATAGAACATAGCATCAGATTTAAGGGGTACATTGTATGTATTGTTTAGGACTTTGGATTTTACTCAGATTAAAAAAGTATTGGCAATGGAAATTAAGTCCAGGGAACTTCTACCTCTGAGCTACACCACCAGCCTGATTGTTTTATTTTTTGTTTTGAAACAGGGTCTCACTAAGTTGCAGACAGCCTCACCAAGTAGCTGAGGCTGGCTGTGAACCCATGATCCTCCTGTCTCAGCCTCATAAGTACTAAGATTATATGTGTATACCACTACACCTGGCTTAATTTTACTCAAAATTTGAGCATAGTAACATTATTTGACATACTGTAATAGGATCCTTATTCTTTGTAATATCTATTATTCTGTGGCATAAATATTTTTACTTACTGTCTGTGTAGAAAAAGATTGTAGGAACAGAGAGGAAACAGGGAGAGGCAGCTACTGCAGTGATCCAGTGGGAGATGATGGTGGCTTGGCTGAGGAAATAGAGGATGTAAGAAGCAGCTGGATTTTGGATGTGTTTTGATGATAGAGCCAACAGCATTTACTAACAGATTGGATATTCATTTTGAAAAGGAAAGGATTGAGAAATTTGGGGTCTGAGCAACTAGAAAAATGAACTTGTTATTTGTGGGATCGTGCATAGCAGGTACATGGAGTGAGTCAAGAATATTTAATTTAAGACATACTTAGAGTTAGAATTATCTGGTGAACAACCTGGTGGCTTCTTCTGAGTTAGGGTTCATGCGTGCTCTCAACTTTCCTGTTCTTCAAGGAGATTGAAAAAGATCTTAGAAAACGATCTTGTCGTTGGCACCCTCTCTTCTTGTCCTCTTTTTATTTTATAGAGTCTTAGAGAAGGATAGGGACATATCCCAGGTGAAACAACAAGGTTGGTAATAGAACTAGGGCACAAACACTGTTCTCTTGGATTCTAGCTCAGTGATTCTTTTCTCAGTGTTGTTCTGAGACCTCAGGAATCCAAAACTGGAAAACCACACAAATTGGCTGCCAGCCACAATAACACAAAATATTATTACCATATTTTTACTGAACTGCATAGCAAAATCAAAAGCTAAGCTTTGATTAATGCTAGAACCCCTACGGAAGCCGAACAGAAATAGCCTGGCACCATAGAATATCAGAGATCATAGAATCTGGGAGAACTACTTGTCCAGGAAGTTTATTTTATGGATGAAGTTCTTGAGGCACAGAGAAGGAAGGGGATGTAGACAAGGTCACACAGCATAGTTAATGCATGAGCCAAGTCAGAACCTTTTCTGAAGGTTAACTGTATGTTACTTCCCCAGGAAAGTCTGTATCAGAAAGTGCTTCCAAAGTCAAAACAAATAATTATAATAGCAATAATAGTAACACTTCTCAGAGGTTTGTTGCATGCCTAACTCTGGCATAAAGCATGGGCTAATTAATTTAATTTTCATATCACATTTGAGAAGTAGGCCTAGGGAGGTTAAATAACTTGTCCAAGTACCACACAGGTAGGAAGTAGCAAAACTTGTAGGCATCCCTAGGAAGTCTGGCTTCTAACCACCAATTTTTAACCATTGTTCTATACCAGCAGCTTCTTGTATTACCCAGATATTCACCTTTGCCATCTCCAAAGACTGGTGATTGAGGTTAATTCATTATGTCCTATCCCTATTATACTCCAATGCTCCTCACTAAGGACCTGAGTAGAACTGAGGGTTGAGGGACAGAAAGAGATGATGAGATGTAGATAATTTATGATAGGGGCTAGAAAATTGTACCATAGAGATTATTGAAAAAGGCTTAGGTACCCTAAGGTGGTTGAAATGTCAAAGCTTGTAACAAACATGGGCAATTTTCTGCCTGCTTAAATAGGTGAACTGTCAGCTGGAGGTGGTGGCACACACCTGTAATCCCACTTCTTGTGAGGCCAAGGCAGGAGGATAGCAAGTTCAAGGCCAGCCTTAGCAACTTAGAGAGACCCTGTTTCAAAATAAAAAACTTAAAATAGGGCCGGAGGTGTAGCTCAGAGATAGAATGCCCGAGTTAATTCTCCAATTTCCCCCAATAGGAAATTATCAAGGTAAGAAGAAGAAATAGCTCATTTTTTGAAATAAGTTACTGTTTTATATGCTTTACATATGTTAATTTATTTGATCTTACAAATAACTCCATTAAGTAGGTAATATTATCATTCCTCTGTCCCGGATGAAGAAACAGGTACAGTGCAATTAAAAACCATGCCCAAATTTATGGAACAAGTAAGTGGAAGAGCCTGTATTAGAATCCAGGCCATCTAGCTCCACAACTTAAGTTTTTTTTCCACTACATTTAGGGAATGGGTACTACTCATACCACAGAAAGTTTTTTAAATGTAAAAGCATTGTGCTTGAACTTCAAATTTGAGCACCTCTCAAACTTAACATATGTCAACTTCTTTTATGTCCTCTCAGAAAGATACTATCCAAGGTCACATGGTAAGTAGTAAACCAGAGGTTGAACTGGGAACTCCAGAAGGCCAGACCTCCTTCCACTCCATCAAGCTATCTAGACTGTCACAGTGACTTGTCTAACTCCATTCCCCCTTATGTATTGCCCTGCCTCTTCCCTGGAAAAAATTGAGCTATCACCATCATCAAAATTGGACATAAATTTGGGAGAACAAGCAGAATCCATCACCTTCCAGAGGTTGGAAAAGGTAAAAATAAATGTATGGAAAGAAGATCAGCATGTGGGATTTGTGGGAAGTAAGAAGGGAAACTTCTTAGAGCCAGAAAAATCCTACCTCTGTCCTTTTAGGCCCAAGTGGGTTGTTTAGGACCCCATAGGAAGTTATAATAGATAATATTTTAGTTACTGTGGAAATGGAAACAAGCCACTGTGAAAGTCTACCCCTCTCCAGTTTTCCTTTGAAAGAGGTGCAATCTTGCCGCTGACATAAATGATAACTACTTAGGTATTTCTTGTGAAAATTGCCAGTGCCTGACAAAAAGGATCTTTCTAAATCTGTTATATTGGGCCACTGCTCTGAAGCATCATCTTACCTCAAATTAAATGAAGAGAACACATAAACTAAGACTTGGGAGTAAAGATGGAAACATTTGATGTCTGGGGGCAAACTGGATTCTAAAATATGTTTTATGTCTGTGTACTCTACCTAGCCCTCCTTCTCTTTCATCCTTGTTTAAAAACCAAGGTTAGCAAGTATGCAGTTTGTGGTAGTTTCCAATTGTTCCTTTGAAATTTGTTAGATCAAGTTTTTAAATAAAAAGACCAAGTTATACTGAGATATTTAAGCTATCTAATAATAGACCAAAAAATCTTAACCACGCTTGTATTTTTGGATGGTATGTTGTTTACTTTGGACACTTGCTAGACCTTGCTGAGGTGCTGGATTGACTCAAAATATGCCAGGTCAGATGTGGAACTGAACAGAGTGGACTTTTCTCTAAAGATATCTCTACATTTCCAGGCTCAGAGATGACCTTGAAGTGTCTGGGAGTAATCAAGCCAGAAGCTTTGCCAAATAGGGTGGTTAAGGGATGTATTGTCTCCAAAACTGTTTTTAAGTTATTCCCTCTACTTGAGTTCAGATCTTCATCACTTTCTACCTGGATGTGTACAGTGATCTTATGTCTTCTTGCCCCAGCTTTCTCGCCCACTATCTAATTGATGTTGTATTTATGTCACCAGATCTTCCCAAAATTTATCCCCAATCTTGCCTGCATCTTGCTTTACACATGCATTAGTATATAAATTCCTTAAGGGTTGGGGCTCTGTCTGATCTATGTACTTATTCTTAGTGTTTGGCACAGAGGAATCCTTGCAGAGCAGTTATGTAATGCATCATTAAATTTTCAGCTCCTTGGGCTGGGAGTGTAGCTCAGTGGTAGACACTTAGCATGTGTGAGGCCCTGGACAAGAGCCCCAGCATCACAGAAAGAACAAAATCATCTTTTTATTTGCTTATAGGCTAAAGTACAAATTTATTAAGTCTGGTGTTCCAGTCTCTTCATGATCTGGCTTATTTTTACAGCTTGAATTCTTACAATTCCTTTATAAAATTTTTACAGTATAGCCAAATGGATGTAGTCACTTGGCACTTTAAGCCATCCTAACTCCTTTGTTCCCTGAATTTGTTATTTTTCCTATTATCCTTTGGCCTTGAGAGTTATCCTAATTTCAATAATGTCTGTTCTTCTAAGCTTAGCTAAAAGTAAACCTCCTACAAAATGAATCTTCTTATTCCTAAACTCAAGAAGAATTTATCTCTATGGCATGATATGGTTGAAAGAATGTTGGCTTCAATTTTCTTATCTGTAAACAAGAGCTAGAAATCTTTAGCTTATAGGAGTTTGACAGGAGAGGATAAAATGAGATAATGGATGTTAGATTTGAGTCAGGAACCAAGGCTATCCAGGTGCGGTGGTGTACACTTGTAATCCCAATATTTGGGAGGCTGGGGCAGGAGGATTGCTGGTTCAAGGCCAGCCTCAGCTACTTGGTGAGGCCCTATACAATTTTGTGAGACCATATTTCAAAATAAAGAATGAACCTTCAGATTATGAAACTGACATGCTGCCTACTGTGCTAAATTCACCATAGCCAAACTATGGAACCAGCCAAGATGTCCATCAACAGATGAATAGATTACAAAACTGTGGGATATGTACACAATGGAATTCTACTCAGCCATTAAAAAAAAACTCAATTACATCATTTTCAGGGAAATGGATGGAACTGGAGGACATTATGCTAAGTGAGATTAGTCAGTCACAAAAAATAAGAAAACAGATGCTTTCCCTAATACATGAAAGCTAAGGAGAAATGGGTCCTAAGAGGAACTCTAGATGAAAAAGGAAATCCTATGGAGGAGCAAACAAGACAACATAAATTAGGGGATGGGAGGGAGGAAGAAGGAAATTCTCTAAAACACACAATTAACTTAAACATTTTGAAGTCAAGCACTAAGCCAAGCAAGGGAGATAGGGATGGGGAGGGAATGGGGTGGGAACTGAGTAGGAGTTAAATCAGTGATGTGTACATGTATGTACACACATGATTTTTTATCACAATATGATGTATGAATATAATGCACCAATAAAAAATTAAAAAAAATAAAGAATGAAACATAGGGCGGGTGTGTAGCTCGGAGGTAGAATGCCCCTGGGTTTAATCCCCAGTACTACACACAAAAAAAGAATCAATGCTTAGTAATACCTTTTAGGTTTGTCCCTTTATTCTTTCTTCATCTATCTGGTACTTACTCCCTAAAATTATAAGTATTTGTATGCATCTCTGATATATCCTTCTAAACAACCTTCTTTTTGGGGCAAAGATTATTTTTTGGATCTTTGTGCAGTGACTCAAACTGGGTGCAATGGCATATGCCTGTAATCCCAGTACTTGGTTGGCTGAAACAGAAGGATCATAGATTGGCGGCCAGCCTGGAGACTTATAGAGATCTTTGGCAATTTAATGAGACCCTGTTTCAAAAAATAATCAAAATGTTTTGGGGTGTAGCTCAGAAGTAGAATGTTCCTGGTCTCAGTCCCAAGTACCCTAACAAACAAACAAAAATCACATAGATCAGAGTGGGGCACATATTAGGTGTTTCATAAGTATGTACAAATCATTTACTAAGTCATTCTTTACCAAGTCATTACAAATCAATAGTATTGAGTGGCTGTCAAAAACAAGTGATAAATCTTAAGTTCCATTAATAGAAATATGAGATTCAGAATAAAAGAGCTGATTGTCTTGTTCTGCTGCAGTTAATATTTGTAATGCAGTACTCAACCTTAGTATGCATGGGACATGGCCTCTTGTAAAGCACGGAGGAGCTGGCATGATGAGTTAAATATGCTAAGGGATGTAGGGAAACCACTGTTGTCTCAACATATCTGAAAATTTGTCTTGAAACATAGTTAGATGTTTTGCTGTAATATCACACAGGGTAAAACCAATGAGAACAGCTTGCAGTTTAGTAAAGGGAAATATGTTCAGAGTAGTTTCACCCTAATTAAAAGTTGTCATATAGGACCAGATGAGCTTGGTTAGAGCCTATGCAATGTGGCTCTGTGTGTGTGTGTGTGTGTGTGTGTGTGTGTGTGTGTGTGTGTGTGTGTGTGTTGAATCACTTGCTAACACTTCACATTCAAATTTAGATTTCCATCTCTGGCAATGAAAATCTGGCAATACTCCACCTTCCTATCAGACAGTGACCAACTAGGGGTGAAAAGCAGCTGATCCTCTAGGTGGAGCATGTGCTTTTCAATGTTCCTAAGCACCAGCAATTGGCTTTATTCATTTAAGTTACCTTAAGTTACCAAATTTGAATTTGATATGCCTGGCAAATCAGGAACCTGGGCAGATCTTGAGAGCCTTCCTGACTCCAAGAGCTTTTGTTCCTTATGTAGGAGGAGCTACAGAAAAGTAAAAAGGACACTGAGATGAAATCCAACTTGGCTTTTAATTCTGGCACAGCCATTTTCCAGCGTCCGACCTCAGGTGAATAATAACCTCTCTGATCCTCCTCTGTTCTGCCTCCTGTGAAAAATGCCTTTTATTGTGAGGACTAAATTAAAGCACCATAACTGAAGATCATGACACTTTAATAGATGCTGAAATATTAGTTTCCTTTTTCTTATCCATCTCACTGTATCTGTTTATTGGCAGCATAGCATAAGTAATAAATTCACCCTCACTGAAGGTATTCAAAAAGAGACTAACTGGACCTATTGGGAACCATATGTAGGGCAGAGGTTTGGACTCAAAGTAGATGATTTCTGTGGTCACTTCCTAACAACTTAAAAGCTTCTAAATGGCTCCAAAATGCCCATCTGGGTGATTTTAAGCATATCTTGTATAGTTAGGAATTTTTAATAAGTAATAAACATTCTTTAGGGCCCTTCGGAAAGAAGCTAAGTTCTAGGCTAATATAAATGTGTTTACTGACGTTCAGATGTAGGGCTTTGGTATTTAATGGCTTTTGAGTTAAATCCTGGCTCTGCCTCTTACTACAGTGAATTCTGGGCCACTTCTAATCTCTTAGTTTATTTCCTAATTTCTTAAATGAAGATACTAATTCTTTCCTTTTTAGATTTTTATGAGGACAAGTGAAATAAAAAATGTAAAGCAAGCCAGGGATTGTGGAGCACACCTGTATCCCGGTTCTTGGGAGGCTGAGACAGGAGGACCTCGGATTCTTTGAGGACGATAAATGATAATTTAGTGTGACTTTGTTTGAAAATGAAAATTAAAATAGGTTGCGGCTGTAGCTAAGAGGTAGAATGCCTCTGAATTCAATCCCCAGTAATGCACACACACAAAATAAAACATATAGCCCAGTTCTTAGTTCATAGTAAAAGCTTGATAAATTATACCTATCACCATCACCATCATAATTATTACTCTTATTATTATTAGACAAGACAAGCAGAGTTTGGGAAAGCAACTTCAGCTAAAGCACATTGACTTTTCTCTGGCCACTGCTGCCCAGCCCTCAGTTACACAAAGTGCCCACTTTCCAAAATGCTTTGGCTGGAACATAAGCGTGAGGTCATTGCAGATAACAGGGAGCCTGATTTGCTCTGGTAATATAAGTTATTAAGTTACTTCCCTCAGCTCAGCTGAAATATTTTACTAGTTGATGCTTGCTTCAGAATACAAGACTGAGCTGGTCTGAGAAGGGAGGGAGAATGAGAAGATCCCTTTTCTCAGCCAGAGGTCATGGTCCTTCACAGGGAACGGAATGACCCAGTGCAAAGTCTGGGCCCTTGGTAAGTTTGGGTCCCCTGTGTTTCAACCAGCCATTCTATTGCATACACTGGTCCGCTTCCCCCATAGATCACAGGGTAGAAAATTCCTTGACTCTTTCTGTGGCCTGGAATCATCTCCCTTTCCCTCCTTGTGATCCATACAGCTGGCAAAGGGCAGAGAGCAAAACTAAAACAAGCCTTTTAGCATAGAGAGCAAGCCTCAGAGCAATGCTGAATTTGCTTGGAAACCTCATGTTGACAAAGGACCTTCCTGACCATATCTCAACATCTCAAACAGATTTAAACATTATTTTTTAATGGCAAGCTGTGTCTCAGAGCAGCTCCTTGCCTGGATATATTTAAAGATCTGCTGAGTCATTGAAGTACAGCTTGCGAGATTGCTAGAGGCAAGGACTATACCCCAGTCTGTGAAGGAGTAAGTTGAGAGGCGAAATGTAATTGGCTTTTTTTTCCATGAGGATAAACCCACTTCTAGCTACCAGGACTCTAGAGATCATCTATTAGGATTTCTCATTCTATCATATTTGGGTTCTTTCTCAGTTTATTAACCGAGAAGAAGAGGGAGAACTTGTATGACTGGAATTGTAAAAGCCCCTATTGGTAGCTAAGAATGACTTGAAAGTGTCAACATCATGTTTTCATTTCCCTCTTTTCAGTTTCTGGTCACTTGCCTTGTTACCATGGTGCACGCCAGTTGCTAGAAAGTGATGATAAGTGTGTGTGTGTGTGTGTGTGTGTGTGTGTGTGTGTGTGTGTGTGTTTGATTCATTTTACTTTATTATCAACAGCACTTAATATGTAGAGATCAGCTAGCAAGTGTTCATTGTAGGTGCACACTGGTGTATTCTTAGAGCCAGTTATACCCCTGGTTTTTATTCTGGGAACCCGAAGTTCCGAAATTTAATAAAATCCAGGGCTTCTCTCTGGTCCTTTTCTCTTTGAACCATGTTCCCCAGGCCTCAAACTCCTCTTTGTCTTCCCACTCTGTGTTGCTTCATCTTTTTTCCCATTTCTATTTTCTCAGTCTGTCTGCCTTACCCAACACAGTTTCGACTCCACTCTCACCATACTATTTCCTTGTCATCGAAACCTTCTTCATGTCCCCTTCTTTTGCTCAGACCACCTCAACTTAGAGGATTCAGATTGACCCAAAACTATGATTCTTGGAATGAATTTTGAAAGTTTTTATTAAGATCTCTATCAGTAGTAATAGTGACTTATTCAGGCAGCCATACCCAGGGCCGAGATGAAATCAGGTAAGCTAAAAGTTGCTTGGAGCTGTCAGGAGACCTACTTTCCTGCCTTCATTTCCCTTTTGCACTTAGTTTTTAGATGGATTTCAGAAGCCCAAGTGGGTGGTTTTGTTGCAGCCAGTTGATAGGAGAATATTGGAAAATGGGAGTGGAGCCATTGGATGTGTTCAAGACTAAATCATTACAATCCTTGGGAAGTAAAATTTGCCTGAAAGTCCACTAAGTACTTTCAGGCACATTATCTCTTTTACTTTTCAAAACTAACTGGAAGGTTGGCATAGCAGTGATCAACATCTCTAGTTCACATATAAAGAAACTGAGACTACAACAATTGAGAAACAGTTCAAAGTAACTCAGACAATAAGTGGAAAAATTAAGATTTGGAACATAATTTCTTTTTATTGTAGGTCTAGTCTTTTCAAGTTCACTGCACAGATTTGTTTTTCTTTTCTAGTGCTGTGAATGGAACTGTGGGCCTTGCACATGCTAGGCAAGAGCTCTACCACCAGCCTTACCAATTCAATACTGAATAAATGGGAGAACAAGTACATATGTGATTGGAGAACATTCTTCTAACTTTGGGTTAAAGAGTTGCTCCATTCCTCATGGAACATTTTGGTTTACGTTCTCAGCAATGTCATTCTGGTTAAGTGAATACTTTATTTAGTGATTAAGTAATTATTTTATTCATCAATACTTTAAGTTTTATTAGCACATTAAAATTTATACTATAGTGAGATACAAAATAATATAAATATATATGCACATAGCATTTGGTATATTTCCTTCCCCATCACACCCTGTTTCCTCTTCTCCTTCCCTATCATGTCAGTGAGATTGGCAGATAGGGAGAAATGGGTCATAGGAGGAACTCTAGATGAAGATGGAAATCCTATAGAGAAGCAAGCAAGACAACCTAAAGGAAGAGAAAGGAGGGGGAAGAAGAAAAATCTCTAAAACACACAATGTACTTAAACATATCGAAGTCAACCACTAAGCCAAGCAAGGGAAGGAGGGATGGGGAGGGAATGGGGTGGGAATTGGGTAAGGGTTAAATCAGTGATGTGTACATGTATGTACACACACGTTTTTTACCCCAATATGATGTATAAATATAATGCACCAATAAAAAGTTTAAAAAAATTAAAAAATATTGCTATTGCATTATTTGAACTGTTTACTTCCAAAGTCATCCCCCTCCTCCTTCCCCAATCTCATTCCACTATTTGGTCTCTTGAATACCAGCATTGTACCAAATCCTGTGATGGATTGTAAGGATACAAAAAAGAGAAAAGGTCATCTTAGGCCTCAAGGATGTCACAGACTAGGGACATTTCAGTAGTAAACATGTGAGTAGTTGCTTTATTGGTACTAAGGACTGAGCCCAGGGCCATTCTAACTCTGAGCCACATGCCGAGCCCTATTTTATTATTTTGAAACAGAGTCTCACTAATATGTTAAAACTAACCTCCAACTTGTGATCTTCCTGCTTCAGACTCCCCGAGTACTAGGATTATAGGTATGTGCCACCATGCCTAGCATGTCTTTTTTTTTTTTTTGAGTAGTTGACGATTAAACCTTATGAATAACTGTATTTAAATATAATTTTGTATTCCAAAGAAAAGGACTGAGATGATTCAGCCTCTTTCTTATCTTTCTGTGTGTGGAGGGGGTTCTTGCATGATTGTGGATGAGAACTGATAAATTGCTCAATAGGATCTATGGGTGACAGGTAGTCATGATGAGTTCAAACTCTCTGTGTATATATTTTACAAGAGAGAACGAGGGTGACAGAGATTGTTGTACAGAACTTGATTTAGATTTTTTTCCAAGTAAATGTTCAGCTGACTTGAAGCTTCATCATTATACTTGCTTGAAAACTTGATATTCAAGGCTTTTATCCACTGGGGTAAACTGATTTTGGTCAGATATTACCTTTCAATGCTATAGGTGCTGTTAGATTATTTTATTTCTTGTTTAATATGTACTCTGATTATAAGTAGTTATTAATTCCATTTTATGAAAAACTGAACTTCACAAAGGTCAATGACTTATTTAGAGTTATACAGTGAGTACCTTGGTGGATATGGGATTTGAATTTTGATTTTTCAATTTTTTATTCTCTCGTCTCACTGCTGTTTTCACTATTCCAAATCACTTTAGCTTTATTTTTCATAGAGGTCATTAAATCTGCCCTCCATTAGCCAAAACCTCTTGCCTCCCTTAAACATAACTCTTCTCTAGCATGTTCTTAATAATCCTCCAAAAAGGTTTTACAGCCTTCCTGGGTACTGTGGCTCAGAGTCTTAATCCAGTCTCTTAAGTGCCTTGGTTAACTGTAAAATGGAAAATCAAAGTCACAGCTAATTCAGGAAAAATGAGTTTGGGATGTGAATTTCCTGGGCAACTTGTCATCTCATTTTTATTTCCTTAGCTTCATAAACTTACCCACAATGTTCCCTGAGGACTAAGAATAATGGAGATGATGGAGAAATGCTTCCTTCTCTTTCCTTTCCAAGAGTTCTACAGCCAAGTGCTACATCTCCTCCTGCTTCCCTATTCTCTGTGCAGAGATGGATATGTGAGGTAGATGTGAGTTCCCTTCAGCGTTAAGATCATTGCAGGACTTTCTTTGCTTTTACCTGAAGTAAAGGAGAAAAAGACGTTAAATGGCAACCAAGAGAATTAGAAGAAAACAACAGAATCAGGATTAAAAAACAAGACTGGGATCCTTGAAAGGGCAGTTGACCTGTGCTTAAAATACAACACCTTGTGGATTTCTATACATGCTCCTTATCTATAAGATTAGAACACAAACTCTCATTTTATAGATGAAACTTTAAACACAAAAATAATTTGTAAACCCTAGAAGGACTTGCAGATTTAAAGCATAGCTATTTTAATTATTTCACATTAATTCTGTACTTAAACGATAAAATCTTATCTGTTTTTTCTAGAAGTTTGAGCCTGTGTTGTTTAAGGGGTGGGTCTTACCCTGTATTAATCACCTTATAATCATAGGGACTAAGGGTTGAGGGTAAGGTGCTGCTTATCCATTCGAGCAAATGTGAAATGATGGCTATGCATCTAGGGATGGGGAGATGACAGGCAGAATAGCCCTTTCATATTCCCCTTCACCCCCTAAATCACCTCTTACTTATTCAGACAACATTTGAAACTCATTTCAAGGAGGCATGTCTGAATCGGGTCTTTCCCCCTTCTTTGTATACAACAGACATTTGTTGACTTAGAGAAATGCATTATTCTTCTTTCCTCCTGGGACTAATTGTGTCCCTGCTCTAGACATGAGTTCAAAATAGTAAGTTAAAAGGAGGCAAACTTAGATCAAAGAATCAGAGAGATGGTCAAAATCTAGAAGGTACTCCAAAGGTCAGTCCCTTGTTTATAGACTGGACAACTAACACTCAGGCAGGAAAGGGGATGACACCAAATTCACAAAGGATATCACTTGCAAATTCAGATTAGAAATCTAGGATTTCTGTTCCTTGGTCAGTACTAGATGCCCTTTCTAGCTCAGATGTTTTCGTACCTCAACAATTTGGATTTTTCTACTCTACACTGGGGGCAATGGGATTAGAAATCTCAACTTTGACTAAAGTGAGAATATATGCCCTGTCAAGGGGCCTGTAGTTAGAGGGGGTGCAGCTTCGACATATAGCACTTTAACCCCACTATCCTGATTAAAATTTACACCTTGAATCCTGGCAATGAAAATCAGTGATTAGCATGGAGAGGGTGTATTTATTTATATGTCCCTTTCTCTGCCCCCACTTTACTATGCATAGAAAAAGTTTTATCAGCTCTCCTTTACTGCTCTTTTTCCTCTAGGAGCTGAGAGCAGAGGGCTGTTCTTCATAAGTTATTTATTCTATCTTCCTGCTTATGCTAAAGCCTGCCACAAGCTGCTAAAGGCTGCCTTTATGCAGAAATTTGTTACAAGGCAAAAGGGAAATGAATGCAGTGCACTCCTAACTTCCCCTGTCACTTATCCCTACAAGATTCTGGCCTTGGATATAGAAGATTTTCAATTGAAAATTTCGAACTCAGTTTCTACAATAGTGAGTGATATAAGGTTTGCACTATGACCTGTAAGATGCAGTCATGGCATTATCTACTAGACATCTAGACCAGCTGGCTTGGTAACCTATTTCATTTTGTAATAATATAGGCCAGACAACAGTGTGAATAGAGAATAGTGTTTGGGGGACATTGAGCAATTTATTATTGCTACCATGAGAAAAAAGTAAAAAAAAATCACTTCAGCTGGGCATGGTGGCACATACTTGTAATGCAAGTATATGGGAGGCTAGGACAGGAGTTTCACAAGTTCGCAGCCTGCCTCAGCAATTTAGTAAGGCACTGTTTCAAAATAAAAAATGGGGATGTACTTTGAAGACACAGTGCCCCTAGGATCAATCCTCAGTGCCCACCCCTGCACACAGTCCCCTTCATCTCCTACTCCAAGTCTGCCTTTTCACACATTGGCCTACCTGGAGGATGCCTAGAGACAAGCAACGGAACTAGTGTCCTCCAGTTCCCAGTCCTTGTGCTATGGTTTTTACACATGTATTTTGACTTGACGTCAGCATGTGATTGTGTACCAGAACATGTATGCCTGTTATGAATGTTACCACGAATCCATTATTGAGCAATTAAGACAGAGACCTAGCAACAATATGGATGCTTTGCTAGTGGTATCATGTCTCTGTCTCTACTTTTACCTGTGGCCCTGATTAATCATGTGTGGTGCTAAGTCAATGTGCCTTTGCCCTTTTACCAGTTTTTCTGTCCTTGAATATTTGTGCTTTCTTATGAATCTCTATAATTTCTTATACTCCTCCTTTGTTTGTACTGTGGATTGAACCCAGGGACATTCTATCTCTGAGATATATTACCAGCCCAGTATTTTACTTTTTATTTTTGAAACAGGTCTTGCTAAGTTGCTGAGGGTCTCAGTAAGTTTCCTAGGCTAGCCTCAAACCTGTGATCCTCCTGTCTCAGCCTCCCAAGTACTGGGTTTACAGGTGTGTGTCACAGCGTCCATGTAATTTTTTTTCCTTTGAGTTTGGAGATGTGACAGTCTATGTGGGCATTTATCAGTGCAGGTCCGTGTGTCACTGTGTCTATACAAACATAATCCCTAAGGCCACGTGCCAAGTACCCACCCTTCTCCAGCCACACCCCACCAGCCTATGATACCACCCCGATAAATCATTGGATTTATACTGATGAGATTACAACCCTCCTGCCTCAATTATATCAACTCCAAAACCAATTTATGAGCTCTTCAGGGGATATTCTATATGTAACTATAATGCCACCGCACCTGTCCTATATAATATCTTTATTAACAAGACTATTTTATGTGGATAATTATTGGGAAATGAGCAGTATGTAGATTATAAATCCTTTCATGTTATGTTTGCCATGTTAGTGAATTAACTTTGAAAGTAATGGGTTGTTTTAGAGTCTGTATGTCCTTATAGAATTTATTAAACTATCATTGGTAGAGAAAGAATTTTTCTATACTGTGAAGTCTAATTTGTTATTTATTTATTACTTATTATTTTATTATTATTTTTATTATTTATTATTATTTCTAATTTGTTGTTTATTTATTACTTATTATTTATTAACAAAATCTGTTTGTTATTTATTACTAGCTTAGGTGATACTTTTCTAGTTTTGTTTGGCTATTCATTCTTTAAAAGTTACCACAGATGGAATCTTAAGGAATATTAAGATTTCATATGCAATCATAAGATCCATATCCCTTACAATATAGAGTATATTCATAAAAGACAAACAAAATATGGATATGTTCCTTATTGTATGGAGTCTGATAGGGCCCAAAATGAAGCTCACAGAAAATGGAGAGATGATGATAATGGGGAGAAACTTTGCAGAGACCCATCTTATTGGAGTGGAGGAACAAGAATATGGACGAAGCCAGCTCTTCTTTTTTCTCCCTGGTTAAAGGTTGTCTTCATTTAAATTTTTGGTTCTTTTGGTTTCTCTTTCTTTGCTTGATCGGATTCTTTTATATTCTTGTTCTGCCATGGCAAGAAGGAAATCCCCAAATGTGGCTCACTCATTTATTATACTTGTTTCTTAGCAAGGTATTAAAGACAGATTGTAAAATCTTACTGCAATCATCTGCAAGCTGATCTACTGGTGTGGGAAGGAACCCTTTATGCCAGCTCAGCACTCTTTATAGGGTACCTGTGGTGTTTACTAGAGGCAGTCATGATGTTTCTGATAACAGCCTATGTTCAGCTGTCTAGTGTATAGATAGAAATCTCAAGAGTGCAGATCCTTCACAAATATGGAAGTACCTGATTAAAAGTGGTCCACGATAGAAGATGAGGCTCAATGGAAATATCTAAGTTATCTAGGTTTCGGAAATTCATTTAATAATCAGCTAAGGGAAGATATATCTAAAGTCAATTGCTTTATGTTCAATAATGAGAATACAGATGCTCCATGAGTATTCTAACCTGATCCTCCTATAAGATTAAAAGAGGAATATTTAAATTACTTGAAATATTTAAAAATTTGCACATAGTCAAGACATACTACTTATAAACAATTGACATGATAATGAAATCATTTTATCTGTTTTATATAATAGTAGGTACTATTAGTTTAGTTTAAGTTATTGAATATAAGAAAATGAAAATAACAATCAAAAGGATATAGGGATGTGAAATATATCTTATGAGCTGAGTTTCAATTTTGATATATTGATTTACATACAGAGGAATCTGCTACTGGATTCCAGATAGAAGATGAAAGTTTGTCTGTTGGTTCTACATTCTGATCAGCCTTGAAAACTTTAAACCTCAATTTTCTCACCCATAAAATGGTAATAAACTCTGTCATAGTGGCTACCAAATGATTGCATATGAAAAATTTCTCACTTATTTAGGTATCAAATAAGAAAATAGGGCAATAGGGTACATTTTTCTGAAAGCAAAATTTATTCATTTATAGCATTAATATGAAATTGTCTTTTGCAGTAAACTCTGACCATTTTGTTTTGTTTTGAAAGGTGTTTATATGGTCTTATTCTTCCTTTTCTGGGAAAGCATAGTATTGGGTTAAGTGGTGTCATTACTTTTGTGAGATGATATATCCATAGTTAAAAATACAATTCAATTGTGTTAGTCAACAAATATGTAAGTGGCAGGTGTGACATCCTTCTTTTCTTTCTTTTGTGGTATTGGGGATTAAACCCAGAAGTATTCTACCTCTGAACTATACCAACAAGCTATTTTTTTAAATTTTGAAACACTGTCTTGCTAAGTTATTGAGGCTGGCCTTGAAGGTGCAATCCTCTTTTCTCAGCTTCCCAAATATTAGGATTACAGGTATGTGTGACCATGTCCTGCTGACTTCTTTATTTTCTTTTAAATAAATTGTAAAGAAAATAATTATAAATCAGCAGCACATCAGTTAAAATCTCACTGAAACAAATATGATTACAAAGACATTTTAAAAATTATCTGAACAGAAGTTCTAGATGCTGACCTATTTATTGATAGAATATTAGAGTTTTAAATCCTGATATATTAGAGAAAAGACAACTTCATGGAGTTCATTGTGATTATTTTATGAAACATCAATTAAATTTTTTTCTGTTTTTCTGGTGTGATAGAAGATGGACTTTGAGTTGTCTGTAGATCATTAAACTATAAGGTAAGTAATTTGAGTCTTGAAGAATGAAAATAATCCAAACAATATGTATCAAATACATCACTGTTCTGGTAAACTCTACCATTTATTTTCTTAGTTCAATTTCCTAGTCAAAAATAAATATTTTCATATATGAGCATAGCTTAATTTTAAACATTTCTTTCATCTGTTATTCCTTTTCCCCTCTCGACCTCTCTCCCCATCCCCTTCCACTACTCTTACTGGTCTTCTCAATTATCTAAAGTCCCTTCTGTTTCCTGTTTTCTCTCTAGCTTTCACATATGAGAGAAAACTTACCAAAATCACTGTTATCTATGGGGAGGGGTCAGTAGTAGGGTGCTTATGAAGGGAAGCATACCAAGGCCTGCATGCATGTTTGTATGACTTGGAACCTCACTATCATACATAATTATAATACCCCAATAAATATATAAGAATAAATGTACATCATTTATATAAATAAATGTTCAAAACTTATGAAATATAAATTTTAAGTCTAATGTAGATTTTATTAAATATATGAACATTTAGGATTGTTATGCCTTCTATGAAATTTGGAGACTTGAACATTTGAACACATTGAATCTATGATGTATAGTTACATTGCACCAATACAAGTATAAAGAAAAAGAAAATTGAACACTTTATTATGATCAAATGTCTTTTTGCATCTGTGGCAAAGTGCTTTACTCTGGAATTTAATTTTTCTGATGTTAATTGAGTGTTTATATAAATTCATTATACATGAAGGCAATATAATTTTATAATATCCTTATCATGTGTACATTTTTCATGCTTTATATTCAAACTTCTGTCTTTTAAAAATTTTTATATATATTTTTGGTGCATTGTAGTCTCTCATCATAATCATATTGTAAGGGACTCATATAGACAGCATATATAATTGGCCTTTCATATATCTCTAAGATTTGCAACTGTGAATTCAACCACTTGGGGATTGAAACTGTTCCAAAAAATAAAAAATACATCTTTACTGGAAAAAATATTTTAATATCCAAATCAAAATTCTTGAACTTTGCTACTTTTCTTTCTTGGACCACCCTAGCTTCTTTATTGAAAACATGTTATGTGGGAGGTGCAAATCAAAACTACACTGAGAGTCTATCTAACTTCAATCAGAATAGCAATCATCAAGAAGTCAAACAACAATAAATCCTGTTATGAATGTGGGAAAATAGGGACTCTTCAACACTGTTGGTGAGATTGCAAATTAGTGCAGCCATTTTGGATATCAGCGTGGATATTCATCAGAAAATTGGGAAAGGATCCACCATATGATTCAGTTTACCACTCATGGGTAACTTTCAAAAGGGACTGAAATCAGACTACTATACAAATGTATGCATATCCATGTTTATAGCAGCACAATTCACAGTAGCCAAATTATGGAAGCAACCTAAGTGTACATCAATGGATGAATGGATTACAAAATTATGGGATATTCACACAATGGAATTATACTCAACAACAAAAAGGAACAAAATTATGTAATTTTCTGGAAAATGGGTGGACCTGGAAAACATTATGTTAAGTGAGATTAGTCAGTCACAGAGAATGAAAGGTCTTACGTTTTCTCTAATATATGGAAGGTAGGGAATAGTTGGAATATGAGAAAGACTTTAGATAATAGAGGAGTGAAAGAGGCAGTCTAGGGGAGAGGGATCATATGGTGGATCCATTCCCAGTTTTCTGAGGAATCTCTACACTGATATCTACAATGGCTGTACTAATTTGCAATCTCACCAACAGTGTAGAAGAGTTCCTATTTTCCCAGTGGAGTGAGAGAGGCAGTCTAGGGGAGGGAGAATTAATAAAGGAAACACTTTCATTGCATATTATGTACATATGTAAAGTTATTTATGCCAATTTCAAAATTCTGTATGAGGAATGGGAGGGAGTGAGTAGGGAACCAGAGGAACTAGCTACTGTGTGCATGTATATTATTATCAACCTGAACTATATTATGACATGAGACTACAATGTACCCATGACATATATAAAATAAAAGCTGTTGTGTACATATAAAATCCTCACAACATCCCAGTGACGGGGGTAAAAATCTTAAACTTCATTTTATAAAAGAAGAAATGAATCTTGGAGACATAAATTAACTTAGCTAGGATCCTAGCACTGGAATGTGGTTGAGTGAGGATTTGAATTTTTCAAATAATAACCTCCCTATAGGTATACATTTTATGGTTATATGAATGTCTGCTGACCAACCATAACCTTTACTTTCTGAGATGAACCATTGTACAAAGCAGAAACCTCAGTAAGTATCTGAGGCTGGCTTTGAACCTGCGCGATCCTCCTGTCTCAGCCTCCCAAGTGCAGAGATTACAAGTGTGCGCCACCACGCCCGGCTTTATTCTTTTTATTTGAAACCGGGTATCACTGAGTTGCAGAGGTCCTGACTAAGTAGTCGACACTGTCCATGAACCGTGATCCTCCAGTATCAGCCTCCCGAATGCTGGGATTACAAACGTGTGCCACCACGCCCAGCTTACTCAAGTGTCTTAATGAACTATTGGGCTAGTTTGAACATGTACATGTCTTATTATCTCCATTTGGGCTTAGGCCCACTTCCTAACTTGTTGAGGATTTTCACACCCCCCCCCCGCCATGGAACCTGGGAAATGACTGGTGTTATATCTTTCACTGTTGTCTCTCAGCTTTCATTGACTAGTTTTGTAGCAGAAATCTAGTCTATTTGTAGAAACTTGACAGTATTGTTGAATTAAAGACAACTCAAATATAATGTAGTATTTTCTAAATTTCTTCCAGTTGCTTTTTAGCATTTAGAAGAGAAATTCTAAAGAGATTGCTATACTTAATGAAAGCAAAATAAAATATGTTCAGTGGGGCTGTTTTTCTTCATATACGTGTGACAACTTATAACTAGTGACAATAGAAAAGATGAGGAATATTTATAGAGGAAGTCTGCCCTATAACTTTATCATTTTTAAATTTTTTATTGGTGCATTGTAGTCATACATGTTACTGGAGTACAAGATGGTAGAGGCAGATACTTCTGGGAAGATGGCGATGGAAAAAAGTGGGGCTTACGAGCCCCGCTAACAACCAATCTTTATTACTACAAAATCAGCGCCTTTCATAGTCAGAAAACACCATCAGCAGAGAAACAAGAAATGTAATTACAAGGGACAGAGAAAAACAGGGCTGGAAAAACGAGACACAGAAGGAAACCAGATCACAGTGCTGCGGCTGGAGCGGTGGACGCCATATTTCCTTGCAGCACCAGGCCCCAAAGAGGAGGGGGACTCAGAATGGAGCTCAGAGCCACAGAGGAGATACATCGACCTCACGCCTGAGGACATGGCAGCAGCGCCTTACTGCCGGCGGCAGCGGCGAGTTCACTGGACGGCTCCAGACGGACACACTCAACAGCCCACCAGGCTCCAGAGAGGAGCCGCAGACAGCGAGCCGAGGTGAGCAGCTGTGGAACAGCCGGGTGGGATACGGCAGATTTTTTGGCGCAGGGAGCATCTAAAGCTCCCGGTGGCTGGGCTCAGCACACCCTGCAGGGACTCAGAGCAGAGCGCAAAACCAGAGAAGAAATACGCCAACCTCACGGCCGAGGGCGTGGCAGTGGGGCCATATTGCCACCAGAGGCAGCAGCAGCAAATTCACCGAGTCCACTACAGCTTCATCAGCGCACTCAACAACTGTGAGTCAAATTGCGGCCCCTAGAGAAGAAATCCCAGTACAGCACTCCCAGGGACTTGACCCAGAGGGGGAGTGGCAGAGATATCACACCATAGGAGAACGCCCAACCTGACACCCCCCCCATGGTCTTAAGCAGCCTCAATTGACTCCCTGGGTCTGAGACTGTGATACAACCTAGTAAAGGAGTAGTGGGGACTGAGATACCACAGATTCAAAATCCAGAGCACCTTAAGTGAAGTCTTAGTGACCCAAGGGAAGAACCCAGAGAAGGCACAAACTTCCGAAATCATGGGAAAGAGGAATAACAATAGAGCAATGAATGCCCACAACCCCACAACATCAGAACCCAATAAAACAGAAATTCAGAGATTTCTAGAAGATCAAATCAGGAAAATAACTGTAGAAATAATAGAGGTGCTTCGAAAAGAACTCAGGGAGAGCCAAAAAGAGATAAAGGATGCAATTAATGAAGTAAAGTCCTCAATTCAAAGTACAAACAACCAATTAGACCACATGGAGAAGAGAATCTCGCTCTTAGAAGATGATCACTCCAAAAATGAACGCATAGTTTCTAAATTAGAAAAAAAAAGCCAACAGCAGGATTCTGACATTGAAGAAATATGGGCCCATTTTAAGAGAGCTAACCTAAGAATAATTGGAATAGAGGAGGGAAAAGAAAGTGAAACCAAAAGGATCAACAATCTCTTCAAGGAAGTAATAGCAGAAAATTTTCCAAACATAGAGCAAGAGGTCGATACACAGGTCCAGGAAACTTATAGAACCCCCTTTAGACAGGATCGTAAAAGAGAATCCCCAAGCCACATAATTGTCAAAATGACCAATGTGGAAGCCAAGCAGAGAATCTTAAAGGCAACAAAAACAAAGGGCCAAGTGACATTCAGAGGCAAACCAATTAGAATCACTCCAGACTTCCCAAACCAAGTCATGAGAGCCAGAAGGGCTTGGAGTAACATATTCCAAACTCTGAAAGAAAACAACTTCCAGCCAAAAATCTCCTACCCAGAAAAACTTTCTATCAAATTAGATGGGGAAGTAAGAAGCTTCCATGACAAACAGAAACTGAAGGAATTTATGTCTTCAAAACCAGCGCTAGAGAAATACTCAAGGAGATTAAATACAAAGTAGAAATAGGTAATACATGGAGAACCAGAGAAACAAGATTTTCCATCCAACAGACAACTAAGATTGGTTATCTGTGGAGATTCATTATTTAAGTTAATCTTTTACCTATCTCTAAATTGTATTGTTTGCTTTTATTGTTGCTAATTTTTAGGATTTCTAGTTGGAATAATAATATACCTTCAGATATAGCATTTGGAAATATTTTATCCCATTCTATCAGTAACTTTTAACTCTGTTTACATTGTTTCTGGATATACAATAATTTTTTAATTTTTAAGGAGTTTGTTTACCCTTCTGTTGCCTGTGCCATTGAAATCGTATCCAAGAAATCACTGCCAATTTCAATGTTATGAGTTTTAATGACCCAGATTTTCTTCTAAAATTTCATAGTCTTAAGATTTATATTTAGGTCTTTTATCGATTTTGAGTTAATATTTGTATATAGTGTTAGGTAAGCCTCCAATTTTATTTATTCTTTTCCATGTAATTATTATTTTTCAACAATATTTAGTTAAAAGATTATTATTTCCTCCACCAAATGTTTGTGGAAACCTTGTCAAAAATAACTTGACAATATATGGAAGAATTTATCTCTAGGCTTTTATTTAACTCCAATGGTTTATATATCTGCTTTATAACAGTACTACACTGTTTCAATTATTGTAGCTTTATATGGTTTGAAATCAGAAAATATACATCTTCCAGCTCTGCTCTTTTTTGAGATCGTTTTGTGTACCTAGAGTCAATATTCCACATTATGATAGATTTTTTTCTGAAAAATAAATAAATAAATGTATGATAGTTTCACCAAAAAAAAGAGAAAAAATATTCTCTGGTAAGAAAGAAAGTAAAAAGAAATATTGAAATGTTATCTTTAAGTCATCAAAAGCTTGGTATCAGACAAATGAAATTGTTCTGTGAGATTATCATTGTTAATTTTGGATAAATTGCTATAATACTAGATGTCAACCATTAAGCCAAGCATGGGAAGGAGGGATGGGGAGGGAATGGGGTGGGGATCGGGAAGGGGCTAATTGGGTGATGTGTGCATGTATGTCTACAAAAGTTTTTTTTTTATCCCATTATGATGTATGAATACAGTGCACCAATAAAAAATAAATTAAATTAAAAAAAAAAGATGGTAGAGGCATACATGTACACATCAGTCATTTAGCCCTTCCCCAATTCCCTTCTCTCTCCTTTTCATATTTGGCTTAGTGATTTAAATATGTATAGCACATTGGATTTTACTTACAGAGTTTTTATCGTATCTGGGGCTATGTTTTTGCTTTTGGTATACTGGAGACTGAACCAAAGGAATTCTACCTCTGTGCTATGGATACAACAAGTCTATTATTTATTTATTTATGTATTTATTTATGTATTTATGTATTTATGTATTTATGTATTTATTTATTTATTTATTTCTGGAGATTAGCCCAGAGGCATTCTATCTCTGAGCTATACATACAACCCTATTACTCATTCATTCATTCATTCATTCATTCTTGGGGCTGAACCAAGTGGTATTCTACCTCCAAGGTATACTTCTAACCTCCTTTTTCCCCCCTCTCTCTTTTCCTTCCTTCCTTTTTTCCTTCTTTCCTTCTTTCCTTCCTTCCTTCCTTCTTTCTTTTTTTTACTAGAAACTGAACCCAGTAATATTCTACTTATAAGCCACACCACCATCCCTATTTTATTTAATTTTTAAAGAGCGTTTCTCTACATTACCCCATGCGTCCTCCTCAAACCTGCCATCCTTCTGTTTCACCCTCCCAAGTGCTGCCACCACAAGTGACCTGGGCCTACCTTTAAATGCACTGAGTATATGAAGAGGAGGTAAACCGGTGTGTTGAGGGTGTGAGAGGCCAAAAATAAATACATTTTCAGAGATTTGTAAATAAACTTATTGGGAAATGGAGTGGACAGGGTGGGGATAGTGAATAATTTAAGTTTAGTTATAAAACAAAAGGAAAAAGGGAGATGCTGTACCATCCATCCATTGAAATGAAACCTTAAGAGAGGTCCAAAATCTCTAAAAATTCTTGAGTTGTTAAAAGTGGTAAGTGTTTCTGTGTTTAATTCTCCCCTGACAGTTGCAGAGGTCACATTATTTTCTTTCCTATTACAAATTATTGAGGGGGTATAGAAATAATTGTAGGTAGCTTAGCTCTGGCTGTGTTCAGAGTTATCTGATATGAAGATGCACCAAACATTGCATGGACTATCAAAATGGAATAGCATTAAAATAAATAGTGTTTTTTTGCAGTACTGGAATCAAATTCAGGGCCTTCTATACACTAGGTAAGTGCTCTATCACTGAGCTCCAGCCCCAATCTCCCAATAATGATTATTCAAGAAGAATAAATGAAATATTTGTGGCCAGGTTTGTAAAACTCAAACCTTAAGTACTGTACTGAGATACCAGAAGGGGTGATGGATATGAGAATACCAATATAGAAGATCAATCCATCATTCCTCTCTTTGTAAATATGACCAAGATGTCAGAGTCATAATTGCCAACATCATAGCTTGCCCATAACTTCAGATGCTATTTCCTTTACCTCTTATATTTGAGGTGTCACTTTGGGGTAGTCTGTGCTACTATCCATACTGTTTATATGTTTTACTTTTATTTGCAGAGGAAACTGATTTGTATTTTATTTTGGTAAGTAGCACCTCAATTTTCAATAAAGTTTTATTAGTTTTTTACTTGAAAATTGCAAAGGAATAGAAAACTGCCTTGTCAGAAAGAGAGTGATGAAAAAAGCATCAAAGAATCATATTTGAATTTTCAGGAAACCTGGGGATTTATATATATTATCATAGATTTTCTGTCATCTGATTGCCAAACCATAGAACCCCGGGAGATATGTATGACAGAAAGTATTCTTTCTTCAGAAAGAGAACTGGCTGTGCTCCCATGCCTGCAATATGACTGCAGAAATGAAGTTCTCATAGAGAGCTGCAACATGGGAAATCTCCAGTTAGATCTAGCTTTTATGTCATGCTCTTATCAATGCTCATCTAGGTTTTCCTTTTCCTCTTGTGGTACTGGTACAGTACTGGTATTGGTGAATGCAACAATGGCCGCTGCAGTTCCACTGTATAGTAGACAAATAGAATTCATTGTTAATTATTGCCTAACTTTTTTGCCACTACATCTATCTTATGTGCTTGAGGAAGAGCTGCCATATTGAATACTTATATAGACAAATAGGCTGGAGAATTGTGTTCATGAATTAAATTATGAGCTGGTACCTTGAGAGGTACAGTTTAAATATTTGCCGAGAGGGTAGGATCGTGGTTCGCAGACAGTCTCAGCTACTTAGGCCCTTTGTAACTCACTGAGACCCTGTTTCAAAATAAAGAATAAAAATAGGACAGGGAGTGTAGCTCGGAAGTAGAATGCCCTGGGTTCCATCTCCAGATCCACAAAATAAAATAAAATAAATAAAATTTATCATCAGAAAGAAAACCACACGGAGGAAGAAAGATATGCTGGCAAGTACCCTCCTCCTTATGCACCTATACAAGTTATGTTGCCTTGACCCCAGCTGGGCATGACAACACATGCCTGTAACCCTAGTCCTTGGGAGGCTGAAATAGGAGGATCATGGGTTTGAGCTTAGCCTCAGCAACTTAGCGAGGTCCTCAGCAACTTAATAGGACCCTGTTTCAGAATAAAACATAAAGAAAACTGGGGGTATATCTCTGTGGTAGAGTGTTCTTGGGTATAATCCCTAGTACACACCCTATCCCCCCAAAAAAAAGAATACTTTGATCTCAGACTATGAGGGCGTGTTTTCAGCCAAATGGCCAGCAACAGGGATTTTATTTTTCTGAACTTTGTCTTTGGAGCTGGTGTGATGAGCCCTTATAGAGATGATTCTACTGATGTGAATATGTCAGAAGAGGATGGCTGCTCAAGGAGATGGCAGTGTTCCTCCTCTGTATCTCTCCTTCTTACAAATTCTGTCTGCATCACTCTCATTTTCATTTCTGTTTCTTTTTCTTCTCTGGGAAAACATTGATGATGTATTTTCTTATAAAGCATATTGTCTTTTTAGAGCTTTATTGATACAGAATTTACATAAAGCATACCCATTTAAAGTGTACAAGTGTGTGTTGTTTTATATTCATAAAGTTGTGCCGCCATCACCAAAACTAATTTTAGAACATTTTATTACATCAATGAAAAATCTTATACCTATGAGTAGATATTCCCAATTTCTGCCCATCCTCTCCAGCCCTAGACAACCATGAATCTACTTGCTATCTTTGTATGTATGCCTAGTCTGAACATTTCATGCAAATAAAATAATGCGGTATGTGGACATTTGCATCTGGCTTCTTTTATTTAGCATAATGCTTTCAAGGTTCATGCACACTGTGGTAAGTGTCAGTACTTCATTCCTCTTCATGAATGAATATATTCTATTATATGAATGCATCACATTTGATTTTCAGTTCATTGCGGACTTTTGGGTTATTTTCGCTTTTTTGGTATTATGAGTAAGGCTGCTGTGAACATTCTTGTGTAAATTTTTGTGTGGACATTCCTTTAATTTCTCTTTCTCTTGGATATATGTCTAGAAGAGGAATACTTAGTCAAAAGTAATTTAATGTTTTACCTTTTCAGAAACTGCCGGATTTTTCCACATCAGCTGAATCATTTTATACTATCTCCAACAATATATATGAGAGTTTCAGTTTCTTTACCTTCTCTATATTTGCTATGTCCTTTTTAATTTGTCTTAATAATAACTATAATAAATATTAAGTAGGATCCTGTGCTTTTGATTTGCATTTTCCTGACCAGTGGTGTGTTTATCATTGGTTCAAGGGCTTATTGGCTGTTTGTATACTGTCTTTGATCTTTTGGTCATTTCCAAATTGAATTCTCTTTTCATTATCAAGTTGGAATATTTTAAATATATTTTGAATATGTTTTCTAGCAAGCATTTATGTTGTTCTACTGGTATAAATATTTTAGCAGCATTAGCCACTTTGTTGGATAGGAATGCCAGTAGAGTCTGAGTGACCTTGGCATCTCTGCTAAGAATGCTGCCCAGACACAGAAATTTATCAGCAATGTATCAGAAATTTATCATTTAAGCCCCCACACCCACCCTTATCTGGGGAAAAGAGAATTCATATTTAAAAGTCTATGTTTTTATTTTATTTTTAACTTCAGCTTAGTTGGCTTTTGAAAATATTCATTTTGCCTTATGCAGGCTTAAGTAGGGTCAGGGAAGGAGACTGATATGAAATTGCAATAGAAAAATGAGAGCAAGTTTTATACAAATCAGTAGATTCAAGTTAATCTTTGTGACAAGTCAACTGACTGAAGAAATCTTCCATTTTCAGTACTGAAATACTTCATAGTGTACAAAAGTTTTACTCAACATGTATTTACTTCATATTTGGACTCTATGTACTTGTGAGCTTGTGAGTGAAGCAAGGAAAATGAATATTAGTCACTTCTACCTCCCTTTTATGTTTTAAGCAAATTATGTTGATTTTTTGAGATACCGGGCATGGAACCCAAGGGGCATTTTACCTCTGAGCTACACCCCCAGCCCTATTTGTTATTCTTTAGTTTGAGACAGGGTCTCACTGAGTTGGGGAGGACCTCACTAAGTAGCTGAGGCTGTCCGTGAACCTTGATCCTCTGGTCTCAACCTCCTAAATGCTGGGATTATAAAGGTATGCCACCATGTCCGGCTTTAGGTTGATGACTTAAAATTGAAAAAAATGAAATTGGGAAATCATTGAACCCTATGTCAGAAAACAAGGAGAGGTTTTATAATTTTACAGACCTCAGTTTTAAATACTTGTTTTGCTCTTTCTTAGTTTTGTCTTTTTGTACTTTATTTTGCTTCTCTGAATATTATTATTATTATTATTATTATTATTATTATTATTATAAAATACTACTTTCCAAGTTGTTGTGAGGACAAAGTAAAATAATTAATACAAAGTACCTGGCATATAATTAATGTTCAATAAGATAGTCACTATCTTGCATTTGTGGACAGGGACAAGTGGGTTTATGAAACTGTACATTGAAGATACAGCTACATTTGGAATGATATTAGAGAGCCCACAGACAGAATAGGCTGAGAAAATGAAAGGGTTATCAGCATTAATTTTCGCTTTATCTAAGGATAAGTGCTTGGTAATTATCAATAATTTCTTCTCTTGATTATCTAATTTTTGAAGAGACTATTACCCAAGAGAAATTTCTTATAATAATAATAATAATAATAATCTCTTACACTTATATGCCGTTTTATGCCTGTAGAAGGACTTAATACCCTTTACATCACTGTCTATTCATAAATGTCCTCTGAAAGAGATACGTAGTCAGCACCAATTCTGTTTTTTCAGATGAGACAGTTGGGGTCCAAAGACATTTAGTGACTTATCTAAATTCACAAGGTAGTTCAGTGAGAGAATCTAAATGAGAGTGCAGGCCTTATTTCCTAGTGAAGATATTTTTCCCCCTTATTATGTCATGAATAGTGCGAATATATTCTTTCACCAGCCTTTTATCTTAAAAGATTTTTTTTTACTTTTTTTAGGCAAACTTTTTATGATTCCATGTCTGTTAGTGTATCTATAGCATTGTCATGGAATGTGTTAATAATCTTGGTGGTCCTGGTAACAGCTTTGCCTTAGAAAGACCCTGAAAACTGTGAAGGAACTGGAGAAAATTGAGAAGGCAGTTAATAATCTTTTTCGGGGCTGGTTGACTTTTTATTGAAGCTATTTGCAAAGCTACTTTGTATTATCTAAAAGCACTACTTGAGAAGACTGTTGTGTGAGGTCAAAGTAGGCACTTTGAATGAGGTAAGGATTGTAAAGCATGGGTAAAAAATGTGGGAGATGATTGTCCTGCATTATTTTCATCGGTGTCAAGAAAGCAGCCCATGAGGTATTATTTCAATAAGCATTGTATAATGTTAAAGATACTGTAATAGATTTCTAACATGAAGCTCATAAATCTGTAATTCTCTGTCTTAGGCACCTGAAGAAAAAAAAAGCTTCAGGTTTCTATGCATTTATTAAAGCACATTTAAGCTGCTTCTATTTGACTCTCATTTTGCCTTCCCTCACACCTCCTAAATTATCTTTCTTTTTTTGTTTTTGAAAGCACTAATTAGGTGTGTTTTCCTTCAGTAGTCATCATTGCAAACATTTGTAATTTTTTATCTGTTAGTTTAGCTCCTTGCAAAACTAAATGGCAGCACCGAGTTGGTTGAAAGAGTTAAACTATTTCCTGTGATGAGTGGTGATATAGGTTGTGAATTTGCTCCTCTGTCTCCAGTTGGCACATGCCTCTGACACCCAATCACTTAATGCTGTGGCCATTTTTTCTCTGCTTTTTTTTTGTATGCTCTGTGTGTATATGTGTGTGTGTGTGTGTGTGTGTGTGTGTGTGTGTGTGTGTTCGTGCTAATGGGAGTTGGACCCAGGGCCATTCTACTTCTGAGCAATACCCCCAGACCTATTTCATTTTTATTTAATTTCATTTATTTATATATTTATTGCAGTACTAGGGATGGAACCCAGGGGCATTCTACCTCTGAGCGACATCTCCAACCCTATTTTTTATTCTTTATTTTGAAATAGGGTCTCACTGAGTTGCAAAGAACTTCAATAAAAACCTGAGGCTGTCTGTGAACCACCATCCTCCTGTCTCAGCCTCCCAAATGCTGGGACTATAAGTCTGTGTGCCACCACACCAGGCTATATTTTAAAAATTTGAAACAGGGCTCACTAAGTTGTGAATGGCCTTGATAAGTTGCGAGTCTGTCTGTTAACCTGTGATTGTCCTGTCTCAGCTTCCCAAATACTGAAATTACAAGCATGCACCACAATGTCCTGCTCAGTTTTTGTTTACTGGTCTCTCGCACATATTTATTAGAGCCTACTTATCTAACTCCATAGGAGTCCTTAATTCATTTTAAACAGATGGCTTTTCCTAAAGATTGCCAAAGAAAAGGCATCTCCAGGAGAAATTTAGTGCCTCACGGCCCTGACAAATTTCTTCCCAAACACTAACCAAGAAAAATTAACTTGATTTTTCTTCTATCATATTTATAATGGTGTTATAACAAAATAATAAATATTATATCGCTCACAGCAATGACTTAAAGAAATAGTAATGTCTTTGTCAAAAGTATACAGAGCTATTCAGGCATGATGGTTCATGCTTATAATCCCAGCATTTGGGAGGCTGAGACAGGAGGATACTGGTTCAAGGCCAGCCTCAGATATTGTTTAGTGAGGCCCTTTCTAATTCAGTGACTCCTTGTTTCAAAAATAAAGAATAAGAGCCGGGCGTGGTGGCGCACGCTTGTAATCCTGGTGCTTGGGAGGCTGAGACAGGAGGATCGCACAGGTTCAAAGCCAGCCTCAGCTACTTAGTGAGGCTCTCAGCAACACAGTGAGACCCAGTTTCCAAAATAAAATATAAATGGGTCTGGGAGTATAGCCCAGAGGTAGAAAGCCTCTGGGTTCCACCCCTAGTAGCACCAAAAATAAATAAATAAATAAATAAATAAATAAATAAATAAATAAATATAAGCTGGGCATAGTGGCACACGCTTGTAATCCCCATGCTTGGGAGGTGGAGACAGGAGGATTGCGCAGGTTTGAAGCCAGCCACACTGGCTTAAGAGACAGTGTTTCCAAATAAAAACGTATAAAAATAGGTCTGGGAGTGTAGCCTGGAGGTAGAAGGGTTTCCAGGAACCCCAGTACCACCACCAATAATAATAATAAATTAATAATAATAATAATAATAATAATAATAAACTAAAAAATAGGGCTGGAGGGGTGTAGCTCAGATGTAGAAAGCCCCTGGGTTCCATTCCCAGTACACACACACACACACACACACACACACACACACACACACAGCTTGGCCAGGTGTGGTGGCACAAAGCTGAAATCTTTATAACTTAGTAGAATGACGCAGAAAGATCGCAAATTCAAAACCATCCTACCTTGATTTAGAGAGACCCTATTCCAAAATAAACATGAAAATGATGGGGATGTAGAGCAGTGATAGAAGGAGTGCCCTGGGTTCAATTTCAAACACTGGAAGAAAAAAAAAGAGAGACAGAAGGAGAAAGGGAAAGAGAGCAAAAAGGAAGAGAGAGAGGAAGAGAAAAAAACTGTAGTTCTATTAACTTTGGGGCTGAGAATGTAGCCCAGTGGTTAAAGTGCTTAACAATATGCACAAGGTCCTGAGTTTGATTTCCAGTACTGAAAAAACAGAAACAAAACAGGCAAACAGACAGCTACACACACACACACACACACACACACACACACACACACTTGCGCGCGCGCGCACACACACACACACACAGACACACACACACTGACTTGGGACCCAGAGATTTTTGAATTTATTTATGATTTAATTTAGCTATAGTTTAAGAAAAGCTAACAGCATTATTTTACAATTATTATGCCTCATAACATGGACATTTAAAAAATTGCCTTTAAAACATGTTACTTTTATTCTGACCAAAGAATGGAGACTTATTTTATAGTTATTGATCTATAACTTCAATGTTGTTGAATGAATAATTCAAAGAAAGACTTTGTATTTTTACTCTGAGTTGAATAAGTCTACATCTGGATTTCTAAATCTTGGTTGCATATGAGACTCACTAATGGAGGCTTAAAACAATTCTAAGTCTATCCTAAGATACTCATTCATAATCTAAAGGTCTAATTTTCAGCATGTATATTTTTAAAAGAACTATAAATAATTTTAATATATAACTAGGATTAAGAACCGCTGCTTAAGCAGTTAATATCAGCTTTCAAGTAACTTCATTTCTTTCTGCTTCCAATTTTCTCACTTGTAAATTTGAAACGAGTTACTCACAGTGTTGTTTACATGGGTCCAATGTCTACCAAGACACTAGGCACATAACAGGCAATCACTGATTATTAGTTAGTCAACCATAGTGACTATCCTTCTACTCCCTTCCCTTTCCTCTCCTCCCCTTGCCTTCCATTTCTTCTCCTCTCCCCTTTCTTGTAATTATGAAATTAGTATGGTTCAACAACACACCTTTATGTCACAATGGAATTTCTAGAGTTTATCATGAAAAATAAGCCAAAATGTTTCCATAAATTTTTCAGAGACCTCATAGAGTGTGAGTTTCAAAGATACATTTTATATTATAAAATCATTATAAAAGTCATCATTTCAAAGTTGTAAATATAAAATTTTGTATTATGACCAAACTTAGGAAATTATGTCATATTCAAATCTTGCTTTCAGCATACAGCTCTCAGTCCTGGAATTGTCCTCTTTTTAAAGACAGACTATTGCTACTATTATTCATTTAAAATAACACATAAATATGCATACATTTGTTTGGTAGTTTGGTTCCCATTCTTTTGAGTAGATACCCAGAAATAGTATTCCTAGATCATATGGTAGGTTGCTTCCCATTATTCTGAGGATCCTCTATACTCTTTTCCAAAGTGGTTTAACTGATTTGCAATCCCAACAACAATGTATTAGAGTTCCTCCTAAGTACTCCACATCCTTACCAGAATGTATTGATGTTTGTGTTTTGAATGATTGGTATTCTAGTCTTAATTAAGTGAAATCTCAGGGTAGTTTTGATTTGCATCCCTCTGATTGCTAATTATGTTGAACATTTTTCATATGTGCATAGACACACAATTCACAATTACCAAACTATAGAACCAGCCAAGATGTCCATCAACAGGAGAATGGATTACAAAACTATGGGATATGTACACAATGGAATTTTACTCAGCCATAAAGAAGAGAAAAATTACGTCATTTATAGGGAAATGTATGGAACAGGAGAACATTATGCTAAGTGAGATTAGTCAGTCAAAAAAATAAGAAATCAGATGCTCTCCCTAATATGCAGAAGCTAGAGAGAAAATGGGTCATAGGAGGAACTCTAGACAAAGAAGGAAAAACTACAGATGAGCAAATAAGATGACCTAAGTGAGGGAGAAGTAAGGGGAGAAGAGATAAATTCCCTAATGTACATTATGTACATTCAAAAACATATCAAAGTCAATCACTAAGCCAAACATGAGAAGGAGGGAGGGGGGAGAGAATGGGGTAGGAGTTGGGGAAGGGCTAAATGAGTAAGGTGTGTATATATGCCTCTACCATCTTGTACTCCATTAAGATGTATAACTACAATGCATCAATAAAACATTAAATAATTTAAAAATAAAATAATGCATAATAATGATACCAGCTGTATTTGTTGAGCATTTCCTATATGCCAACCACTGTGCTAGACATTTAGGCATAATTATTATGATTAACTTTCAAGATCGTTAATACTATCCTCATTTTGCAAATGAAGAAACTGATCTCTGTGGCTATAGTTTACATAGTTAATAAGGGACTAGGTCAAGATTTGTATAGCGGTGGGATGAGAAAAAACCTACAACAGAAGAGATAGTAATGATTGGTAGATATGCAATTTTACAAAACTCCAGGAAGTGAGCGTGTTAAAGGTTAGTAAAGTTCCCAGCTCCAGGATTAAGTGCCAGAGTACCAGGAACTGGTTGCTGGTGGATTTAAAACTACAATTCCTAACTTCTTTGCTATTCCAAGTCTTTATCTCATTTGTTTTATATATCCTACCAGTAATATATGAATGCAGTTCTTATTTTCTGATTTAAATCAGTAGTGAGAACAGATTAATTAATTCATTAATTTTAGGTGGTACTGGGGATTTAATTCAAGGGATTTTACTTCTATGCTCAACCAACAGACCATTTTTAATTTTGAGACAGAGGCTTGCTAAGTTGCCAAGGCTGGCGTCCAACTTATTGTTCTCCTGTCACAACCTCCCATGATCAGATTAATTTAAAACTTACTTTCCTTAACACATTAGAGTCACTTTTTTTGTAAAATTCAAATGATAAATATATGTACACTTACACATATGACATATTTTCCTAGTCTGTGATGGTTCTTGGCTGTGGAAATATGATGGGCCTTTGGAAGAACTATTTAATATACTATCAGTCCAAGGTCTAATTTTTTTGTCTTTGTCTCTGTTCCTTTTGGCTGATAACTGGAGCAGCAGCATACACCACTCTTGTTCTAATTATCATTGCATCACATTGATTAGGAGACTTGGCATCTTTAGTGCCCTCTTATAGCCACTTCTCTGTTGGTTACCAGGAAGGATCAGGTGACATTAACAGGAAGAGGGCGAGTACTATGTGTCAGCTATGGCAACAGAAATCTTGTGGACTCAAGTATAAGAGGACAGAATGGCCTTTGACTTCATCTGTTTCACTGTTCATGCCTGAGTCCTGTCTATGTCCCTTCCCTTCCCTTCCCTTCTCTCCTCCTCCTCCTCCTCCCCCATTCCAAGACTTATTTTTAATCTTTATTTTAAAACAGGATCTCACTAAGTTGTAGAGGACCTCACTATGTAGCTGATATTGTCTGTGAACCTGCAATCCTCAGCCTAGGCAGTGTTGAGATTACAAGAGTGAACCACCATGCAGATCTTCCTTTCTTCTTCCCTTTATCCCTTCCTTCTTTCCTCTCTCGCTTTCTGTACTGAAGATTGAGCCCAGGAGCATTAAAACCTCTGATCTACACCATTTGTCCTTTTTTAATTTTTTATTTGGAAACAGGATTTCACTAAACTGTTTGAGGGTCTTACAAAATTGCTGAGGCTGGCTGCAAACCTACAATACTCCTGTCTCAGCCTCCCAAGTACTGGAACAACAAGTGTGCACTACCTTGCCTGTCTCAATTCTAGCTATTCTTGAGGAGACTGACAATTTAATCCTTTCCATCTACTTCGTGGTTTTTACACAAAACAGAAGGTGCTAAACCTCAACTATGAATTTAAAGCTTCTGCGTAGCCAAAGAAGTAATCAACAGAGCAAAGAGAGATCCTGTACAATGGGAGAAAATTTTTGCCATCTATTTATCTGACAGAATTAATCTCAAGAACATATTTAAAAAGCAAAAATAAATCACCAAAAGAACAAGTAATCCAATCAATAGATGAGCAAATTAGCTGGACAGACCATTAAAGAAGAACTACAAATAGCCCATAAATAAATGGAAAATGCTCAGTATATTTAGCCATCAGGGCAATATAAATAAAAACTACAGTGAGATTCCATCTCATTCCAGTCAGAATGGCTACTATCAAATAATTAATTAAATAAATGAAAATGTTGGTGTGGATGCATAGAAAAATAACCTTTATGTACAATTGGTGGCAATGTAAATAAATAGAGCCTCTAGGAAAACAGTACCAGGGCTTCTTAGAAAACTAAAATACAACTATCATGTATGATTTAGCTATAGTACTCCTTGGTATATACCCAAAGAAATCAAATTCAAACAAAGGATATACTTGCATATAGTGTTTATCATGGCACTATTTACAATAGCCAAGTCAAGGAATCAGCTTTGATGCCCATCAACAGATGAATAGAAAAAGAAAATCAAAATTAATCTCTCTCTCTCTCTCTCTCTCTCTCTCTATATATATATATATATATATATATATATATAGTGTGTGTGTTATCTCTCAGACTATATATATATATATATATATATATATATATATATATATAAAACAATGGATTATTCTTCAGCCATAAAATAATTGTATCATTTGGAGAATGGATAAAGCTGCAGAACATCTTTTATAATCAAATAAGCTAAACAGAAAGAGGAATATCACAAGTTTTCTAACATATGTGGAATCTAGAAAAATAATAAAATTTAAAAATGTCATGAAACGAGAAGGAGGCCTATTAAGGAAGGAGAAAAAAACTAGAGGAAGTGTGGAAAAAAGAGTGAAAAGGAGGATGGATGTGGTCAAACAGGGCATATGAATGTATGGAAATGCCAAAATGAAGTCCATTCATCTGAACAATTAATATGCACCAATTAAGCATAATAAAAATTCCTAGGAAATAAAAAATAATTATACCAGATCTAGGGGTGTAGCTCTCAGGTGATAGAGTACTTGCCTAGCATGCATAAGATTTTGGGCTTCATCACAAGCACCATAGTAATAATTATAATTATTGATATTAAGACATTTGTGCTGGTACATGCCTATAATCCCAGTACCTGGGAGACTGATACAAGAAGATCGCAGGTTTGAGGCTAGCTTCAGAAACTTATGAGGTCTTGAACAACTTAGTGAGACCTTACTTCAGAGTAAAAAAATTAAAAGGTCTGTATGTGTAGCTCAGAGATAGAAGGCCCCTGAGTTCAATCTCCAGAAACATAAAAATAATATTGATGCTATAATACCAATATTTATGCCTGAAATTATGGTTATTTGAAATTACAGGCCATGATTCTATATTTTAAAATTTTACTGAAGTGATTTTGATATACAGCTAAAATTGAAAACTTGCTACTGAACTTGTTCACTCCTCCATCCTTTGCAGTAGTCCCCAAAGATGGAATTTGAGTTTGGCCTTAAAGAGCAGATAAGATTCGAATATTAAAATAAATTTTAATTAAAAATTCAAAAGGACTTTGGATGTAGCTCAGTGGTAGATTGTGTGATCAGTAGGCACAAAGCTCTGAGTTCAATCCCTAGTAACACACACAAACATAGACACAGACTCATGAATAGAAAATGGTAACATTCCACATGGAGGAAATTCAGAAGAAAACGAGAAAATATGACGGCAGTTAGAACTTGGATTTTGTTTTTCCCAAGGAGAGAAGTGGCAGCCTCATATTTGGTCATTACAAATAGCAGTGCCTATGTATGGGTAAAATTAAAGATGTAGTGCTTATCAACTTTTAATATATATTAAAAGAAAAATTGATACATCTATGTGTTTATTTAAAAAGTCTTAACTATGAAGGTGATATAAAAGTGATTTTTATGAACCATTGGCTACTGTGAAATTTTGTTCTTAACTGGAGGCCTTGAAGGAGTTTTTTACTGCAAATAACTCCAGGAGAACCACATTCTTTTCCATTTAATTTTGATTCATGTAAAAATTTCCAGGCTCCTCAAGTGATGAAATCGTCATTTCTGCTTCATAAGTCCAGCAAGTGTAGAAGGAAAGTAGTACTAGCTATGATAGCTCTTTTATATTTTCATGGCTATGACATTGTCGTGGGTATGCAGGACTATGTGAGCACTTAATATTTTGCTTGTTATGATTAGTCTGTGTTAGGGCTGATGCAATTATATGAGAGGTTGGTGTCCATTGTGCATCACAAGGTTGGTTTGTAGTGTTGGTTGCTAGTGTTCATTCTAGTAACCCACTCGGGTTTTCCTTTAGCTGCAAATCTTTTTGTATTTCATGGCATAAATGTACTGCACATTAAACACATTGCATGACCACAGAGAAAACTATTAGGGTTCAAGTAGTGTGTCAAAGTGTACTCAATGGATGTATATAATTTCCCATGTTAAAGAAGCCTGAGAAAGATCACACTGTTTAGTAATTGCATCCTGTATTTGGCAGGTAAAATTTATTTTAAAAGTGCATGCTTGCAATCCCAGCATTTGGGAGGCTGAGACTGGAGGATCACAGTTCGCGGACAGCCTCAGTTACGACTTAGTAAGGCCCTCTGCAACTTAGTAAGAGCCTGTTTCAAAATATAGAATAAAAAACCGGGCAGGGAGTGTAGCTTGGAGGTCGAATGCCCCTGGGATCCATTCCCAGACCTGCAAAAAATATGAAGACAATTGTGAGCTGTAAATTTTGAGGTAATACTTGACCTCTAGGTAATCCTTGGAGTTTTTCTAGTGTTATTTTTGTCTTAAATTTAGGAAACACAGAGTACTGATATGTTGAGCTTATTTGTAGAGCCAATGTAAGACATGGGGCTAATTTGGCTTCAGGATCAAGGTAAAATGAGCTAACAGATATAAAACAAATGGAAAGAGGGTCAATTGGAAAGAACAGTCACTCCATGAATATTTGTTGGCTGTTTTGTTAGTTTACCAGTGTATATGTATGGTGCATGTCCAGTTTCTCTCCAACCAGAAGTTCCTCATCATCACCACTCTCCACATTTATTGAACCAATGGACAGTTCATGAATAAGAGAAAACTTGAGCTGGATCTTAAATGTTGGAGTTGGCAAGATGTGTGAAAGAATATCCGGAGACAAGACTGACCATGTTCTTTGCAGAGTAAAGTGAATTAGGTAGGCTCAGGAGGAGGTGTTGAGTAAGTACTTCTGAAATTAAGCTAAAATGTAGGTTTTAATCTTGATCCAGAGGGAATAACTAAATGTGCTGACTATTGAAAGCATATTTGACATAGATTTCAGATACATCTGCATTCAACTCCTGTTTTGCCATTCATAAGAACTTGGGTAAGGGTTTTCTTTTTTAAATAATGTTTTATGGAGCCATGTACTCAGTAAATGCTAAATCTAAGAAAATCAAATGTCCTACTTTTCCATTGCTGAATGATCTTCCTTCATTGGACAACCTGAGAAGCACTGGTGACTTTTGTTTACAAAAGTTAGGAAGAAGACTAGAAGAAAACTAAAAAAAAATAGAGAGCCATATTCCTTTTTGCCTTCATGTAATATTCCAATTTTTCCAGCCTTCTGTGATTGCAAAACTGGCACATCTAACTCTTTTGGAGCGGATAAGGTATTCTTTCTTTGGCTATATCCTCCTGGAGTTGCACCGTGCACTGTGTCATTATTTTCTAAATGATCAGCTAACTTTACTCACTGTAGCTCTTTGTAATAAGTTTAGAAGTGAAAATTGATTTTTCTTCTTTCAAAAATATGATTTAGCAAAATAACTATATCATGGACCTTGGTATCCTTTATCATTTATGCCTAGTGAGATGGTGTACACCTGTAATTCCAGTACTTGGGAGGATGAGGCAGGAGGATTGCAGATTCAAGTACAGTCTTAGCAACTTAGTGAGACCCTCAGTAACTTAGCAACACTCTATTTCAAAAACTAATAAAATAAAAGGGCTGGGGGAGGGGGATGTAGTTTGGAAGCAGAATACCCCTAATTTCAATCCTTGGTCCTAAAATGAGAATACTCTATCACTCACTTCCAGCCTTATTAAGCATAACCATAAACAATATAGATGGAGTTTCTATGAAGTAAAAGAAAGAAGTGGATAATGAAGTGATATAGCTTGATATTTGGCTTCTTTTATAAACATTATCAATTATTTAAGCTCTGTCAGTAACTTGCCTATTCATGTTGAACATTAATATAACTCAAAATACTGGCTTATTCTGTTCATTATCCATGTCAGGCTATCTCTGGAATGAGAAGTCTTAGTTTACTTAGCACTGAGGTGGCACTATAGTAGTTAATGAAGTCAGGACGTTTCACAGCTTTGAGTTATACCTGAGGCACCTCACTTCCTTTTTGTGCCATGATCATAGCCTACCCTAGCCACCAAAAGGCAGCTTTCCAAATCAGTTATCAGCACACAGCATAGCTAGTGAGCTTCGTTGTACCAAAAGCATATAAATCACCACCTGTGCTTGACTAATCTCACTTAACACAATGTTCTCCAGTTCCTTCCATCTTCTTGAAAATGCTACTATTTTATTCTTCTTTATAGCTGAATAGAATTCCATTGTGTGTATTTCCCATAATTTTGCAATCCATTCATCTGTTGATGGAGATCTAGGTTGGTTCCATATTTTGGCTATTACAAACTGTACTGCTACCAACATGGGTATGCATAAGTTAATGTAGTTCTCTGATTTCAACCCCTTTGAACATTATGTTAAGTGAGATTAGTCAAGCACAGAAAGAGAAGGGACATATGTTTTCTCTAACATGCCCAAACTAGGGAGTAGTGGTAATACCAGAGGGACTCCAGATGATGGAGGGGAAATCTCAGGAAAGTTAGAATGGAAGGATAGTGAGGGGAAGAAAGCTGAGGTTGTTCAATGGAGGACCTACATCCGAATATGTGTAATAGTATAAATATAACATGGTTAACCTAGACACTCTTTATTGGGAGGGGAAAAGGGAAATGGGGGGAGAGGGCATGAAGCATAATCTAAATGTACACCACTTTCAATATGTTCCACTTATAAATAAAATTTGGAAAAAAATCACCACCTGTACCCTACTGATAACAAAGTGTTCTTCATAATTCTGCATCAGCATTTTTCTTCTGTGAAAAAATAGTAAAATTAAGGAAGGACATCTTTGATATATGCATATGTATCTGTATCATCTTCAGATTTTTTCATGCACTTCCTTCCTTCTTTCCATCCTTCCTTCCTTCCTTCCTTCCTTTCTTCCTTCACTCCAATTGAACTCAGGGTCATTCCAATTCTAAGTTACACCCCAGCCTCATCTTTTTTGTTGAAACAGGGTCTCACTAAGTTGCCAAGGTTTACCTCAGACTTGTGATACACCTGGCCTCAAACCTTTGATCTTCCTATATCAGCCTCCCAAGTGCTGGGATTGAAAAAATGTGCCACCGAGTATGGCTACACCCCCAGCCCTTTTTATTTTTGAACATGGTCTCGCTAAGTTGCCAAGGTTTACCTCAGACTTGTGATACACCTGCCTTAATCTCCCAAGTATTTGTGAACCACCAAGCCTGGCTTTTCCCCTTCTTTCAATTCCTCTTTGCTCTCACTTGGCCATTCACTATTTTTTACTGTGTCTTCTGATGACTTTCCCACGGATACTTGTATTCTACTACAGTCATACATTGCTTAATGATGGGGAGGCATTCTGGGAAGCATGTTGTTAGGCAATTTTGTCATTGTGCAATCATAGAATGCACTGCCACAAACTAAAATGGCTAGGATGTCACTAGATTATATAATCTTATATAATAACCATTTTATATGCTGTCTAGTGTTAAAGAAAGATATCATTATGTGTTATATGATGGTAGAAGACTCCTGAAAGAGAGAGAAAGCCTTCAAAAGCCAAACGAATTAATTACTTAGAAAGAATTACTAGATGTGTGAGGAGTAGATGTTCTGTGGCAGGATAATCTCCCGTATACCCCTCAAATAATTGCTAGACAAGATAGTTTCTTTTACCTCCATAAAAGGCATCTATTTCTCCCTTCTCCTTCACCCCAAACACACACACACACACACACACACACACACACACACACACACACACCTTGTGGTTCATCCACATGGGACTTCAATTTCTTTTCACTTTTCTCTGGCATTGCATGTTCTTCTCTTTATGTTTTCTGGAAAATAGTAAGGTACTCTGTAAATGTTTGAAGGTTGAGGAAATGATTGAATGTCACTTAACTTTTAGGCTTGCAGTCTTCCTCCTGTAAAACAAAGCTGAATGAAAAATATCCCAATTTTGGAAGATACATTTAAATGTGTCATAGGTATGTGCAGAGATTATTGAGGCATTAAAGTGGTACAAAGTTCTTAGGTTTTGAGTTCAGTGTAAAAGTGGTCCCAAAAATAGTTATAGCACACTCCAGACCAAATTGTTCTGTAATTGACTCTAACTTTATTGGCTTTTTAATACTGGGTTAATAAATGATAATTTCCTATTATATGCCTTGGGTTAAAGGGTGAAACATTGTGACTATCAATTTCAGCTCATTTTTAAAATTTCTTTGGCTTGCCCAGCTACAATACTAGCAATGGTGCACTTTCCTGGAGCTCTGTTACATGGTCCTCCTTCCCCTCATCATATTTAATACTCAGGACAGGACTACAAAATAATCATTTTCATTTTACAGACGAATGAACTAAGGCTCAACTATTGAAGTTACATGTTTAAAAAAATATGGTTAGAAGCCGGGCATGGTGGTGCAGGCTTGTAATTCCCGCGCTTGGGACGCAGAGACAGGAGGATCGCACAGGTTCAAAGCCAGACGCGCTGGCTTAAGAGACCCTGTTTCCAAATAAAAAATATAAAAAATGGGTCTGGGAGTGTAGCCCTGAGGTAGAAGGGTTTCTAGGAACCCCAGTATATATATAGAAAGGAGGGGAGGCAAGAGTTGAACATGAGACTTCCTACTTCCTAAATCATTGTTCTTATCTACTGGAGCACACTAGATAGGTGAGTAGACAGTAAGATCCCTGGGGGATAGGCTAACATGTGTGATCCTTGCTTAAATGTGTATATTCTTGGTGAAAGCCATCCAGCATTTATGCTGGATAAGTATCAAGTAAAGTTTCTTTCATTTATTTGGCTACTCATATGCTTTCCAGGGGAAGGCAAGCTGGGGCAAGTTCAGACAAACAGCCATTAAGTTTGGGTGTGCTTTCCTTTGAAGCTGGGTTGCCTGTTTGAAAAACACATTTCTTTCTGACAGAAGATGGCTATAGTATAGAGTTTCTTTTTTTCTTTTTTCTTTTTGGTGGTATTGGGGTTCCTGGAAGCCCTTCTACCTCCAGGCTACACTCCCAGACCTATTTTATATCTTTTATTTGGAAACAGGGTCTCTTAAGCCAGTGAAGCTGACTTCGAACCTGCATGATCCTCCTGTCTCTGCCCTCTCAAGTGTGGGGATAACAAGCATGTGCCATCACGCCCGGCTTAGAGTTTCTTTATTACTTCAGCCACATAAATGGATATTTTCCAAAGAATCACTGAAAATCATTTTTAGATATCAGAATATTTTCTGCTTTAAACATATTCCTTGATCATAGTCACCCCATTTGACACATTAGGGAATTTCTACCAGAAGGATGCTTCATATATGACAGAAAATATGTAATGGAATTTGAAACTGGTTGTATCTTGGGCACATTATTTAACTTCCGTGAACTTCACTTTATTAATCTTTGAAGTAGAGTTTTAGAATGCCATTCTGTCTGATTGTTGTGAAGATGAAAATAAGATTCAGCACATGACACATAAAAGCTACTCAGAAAATATTCTCTCCTTCTTCCCACCATAGTCCTCTCACATAGCTAGTTGCAAAAGTCTGCCTGCTGTTGCATGCTGAGATTCATAGTTCCTGCAAGGACTGCTTATTTTTCTTCCTTTCAAAGCCCCCTGTTTTCCACCCCTCCCTCCAAATGCTGGGGGCTCCCAAAGTGGGCAAGTACAGGATGTACTGTGGAGCATCAGAGGCTGTTACTCAATCTCTTGGCTACTAGTCCCAATTGCTCTTTGCACATGCTCCATATGAAGGCACAATCCAGATCATGAAGCCCAGACATGTGTCATGCATTGCACTGTTTCTTGTACTCAAATTCATTTCAAGGATAAAATAGATTAGGGAGGAAAATCACATGTTTGAGAACACACTGGACAATTTAGTAAGACCCTCAGCAAGTTAGTGAGAATGTGTTTCAAAATAAAAATATACAAAGGGCTGAGTATTAGCTCAGAGGTAAAATGTCCCTGCTTTCAATCTGCAGCACAAAAAAAAAAATAAGGTCAGGCTCAGACTTGTCCAGGGGATACATTTCCCTTGTTCTTATACCATTTCATTAAAAGGAAGTGCTTTAAACACTTCGGGCTTTGTATAGATTAGAATCAGAGAGATTGGTGAGGCCTTATGTTCTCAAGGTATCCCAAAGCCCTTTTGCAAGGCAGTGTGACAAGCAGTGAGGCCACATAGGCCAGTGCAGCAGCCGCCACCCAACACTTTACAATTAGTCATGCCTAGCCTAGGATCATCAAGCCTGTTTTTATTGGAAGAGCAAGAGAGGGAGGGAATAGTATTTGGCAGTTTCCCCATGTACCGTTTATGAAAGCGCCTTGGCTCTTCAAATCTTGCCTGTATAACCAGCTCAGGCAAAATTTCCACTATCAAAAACCAGAATTTGATGGTATGATGCTGATGCTAGGGTGTTATTCCTGAGTATTGCCTGAATGGGCTTTCCCTCACCAATTGGTTTTTATTCTCCACTCCCTTTCACACCTTATGTTCTCTTTCCAGCTTTGTTTCTTCTTCTTTTCCCTTCTGTATTCCAAGTTTGTTCTCAGGTAGATATCAGCCAAGGAGTGGAAGCGTGTTTTTGTAGGATGATCCTTCTTTCTACTTCTCTGTTTTTCACCATCATACCATTGTTTTTATATCAAGGGAAATTTTAAATGAAACTACAGTTTATTACCCTGGACTTAATTTCCAATAAGTACCACTTGGCACACTTGTACCTGCAGGTTTAAACTTGTCTTTTTTATTCTACTTAGACTGATGTAGGCAAGGGCCACATCTGTCTTGCTTTCTTTCCCTTCCACATATAGAGTGTCCTCAAAAGATGTCTGTTAACTATAATTCATTAGTATTTAATAACTACTACTAGTTTATCTCTTGCCTTACTTGTAAAAGCAGTTGACATGATATCTTTGTAGGCTTCTTTGTTTCTATTTCCATATTCCCAGCGATAACTTTAGCTCAAGGCGTTGCAAAAAGTATGTCTATTTAAATGAAATTAACTCCCCTTCTCCAGACCTTCTGATTGATCCTGACTGGCAGTAGAGCCCACTTTTCCTGTTGTATTCAGTGCTATGTCCCACAGAGGTTTCACAGGGGTAAATTTAATATCATTATACATTTTGAGGGTAGACTCAACCTGCTATCTGCCTTTCAGAGGCATTATGCTGAAAAGTGACTTCCTGCTATCTGCCTCTCAGAGGCATCCTGCTAAAAAGAGAATGATAGGCCTAAAATTAGATATGGCAGCTGTGTTTTTGGTGTGCAGGTGGGAGGTTTACAGGCAGCCAGTTTCTCCTTTTTTTCCTTACTTGCTCACAAGGATGTAGTTCAGCCTCTGGAGGAGGAGCTATATGCTCAGGAAGCCTGGTGGTTTCTGGATTTTGCTGAGTGACTTATATTCCAGGAAAGAAACAGAACATTTTTAGGTTGCCACTGTCATTTGAAGTTTGTTTGTTTGTATGAGGTAGTGGGAATTGAACACCAGGGGTACTTTATCTCCAAGCTAATGCTCAAAAAAATTTTAGTTATTCTTCAGCAACTTCAAATTTATTTATTTATTTATTTTGTTGCATTTCAATTATACATTAGGATGAAGTTCAGAGTGATAGAGTCATACATGCACATAGTACTTGGTGAGCCCTCCTCCAGCTCCCATTTCACCCCCTCACCTTGTACATTCTATTGTCATTGACAATGATAAATTTGTTTGTGTACATGTCAATTGTTGTGTTCTCCTAGAGTTTCCCCTCCTCCTGTCTCCTTCCCTTAGATCCCCTCCATCAGTTCATAAGGGTTTTTACTCCTTTGTCTAGAATGTCTCCTGTGTCCCAATTTCTCACTAGCTTCCACATATGAGGGAAAATATCTGAACTTTCACTTTCTATAACAGACTAATCTCACTTAGCAAAATAGAATTAAGTTCCATTCATTTCCCTGCAAATGACATAAATTTACTCTTTCTATTTTTTTGTGAATATACCCCATAATTTTGTAATCCATTAATATATTGATGGACATCTAGGCTGGTTCCATAATTTGACTGTTACGAATTGTACTGTTATAAACACAGATATGCATGCATTACTATGGTAATCTAGTAACAGTTCCTTTGGGTAGGTACTCAGGAATTGTATAGTTGTGTCATATATTATATAGAAGTTCTGTTTGGTTTATGGTGCTCTTTAGGTCTGAAGCATTTTGCCTGATCTCTTGCCTGGAAGGTCATTCTAGTGGTGTGAAAGGAGTACTGAAGTCTCCCAATATTATATTACTGGTGTCTATCTAAGACTTAATGTCACAAAGATTTTGATTTATAAAACTGGGTGTGCCCACATTTGGGGCATAAGTGTTTATTATAATATATTCTTGCAGAATTTTTCCTTTAACCAGTAAAAATAAAGACCTCCTTTGTCTCTTCTGTTAAGTTTAAACTTGAAGTCCATATTGTCTGATAATTAGAGTTGCTACCTCTGCTTGTCTTTGAGATTTATTTGCATAGATCATCTTATTTCATCCCTTATCCTTTAGTCTTTGGATACCTTTACATGTAAGTTGCATTTATTATTTTGTTATTTAAACCATTTTGCCACTTTATGTCTTTTATCTGGAGAGTTGATGCCATTGATATTCAGTGTAATTACGGAGAGATTATTTTTAATTCATACCATTTTCAGTTGTATTTTCTGTTTTAAATAGCATTTATTCTTTTCTTTCATCTGATGAAAATGATTCTTTCTCTGGTTCTGGCTTTATTTTTTATTTGTAATTTATTTCTTTGAATGTTTTCTCTAGTTCTGGTTTCATAGTCATAAATCATTTCAGCTTCTGATTTTCATAGAAGATTTTTATTTTTATGTTGGTTTTGAAAGACACCTTTACTGTTTAGAGGAGTCTTGTTTGGAAGTTATTTTATTTTATTTTATTTTATTTTTAGTGTTTGGGATATGTCACTCTAGACCCATGTGGCTTTCATGACTTGTTTTGAAAAATATGGAGTGATTCTTACTCTTTTACAACTTTTATTCAGTCTTTTATTCTACTTCCATTTATGATTCTTTTCTTGTCCTCTATGTTAGTAAATTTGGTTATTATGTGGTGTTGTGAACCTTTTATCTTATCATATCTAATTGGGGTTTTATGTTTCCTGTACCTGTATATCTACCTCATTTTCTGTGTTTGGGAAATTCTCTGGTATTTCTATGAAGACATTTTTTTATTCCTTTGGTTTCAGCTTCTAGAACTGTTTATATATTTATTATTCTTAGGTTTGCCCTTTTAAAGCTATTCCAAATCTCTTGGATGTTTAGGTTGTGCTGTCCAATTATTTTTTCTGTGTTACAGACCATGAGTTCATTTTTGTTAAAGCCATATTCTAGGAATAAGACTCTGTTTTCCTAGTGGTCTAGTCTGCCATTGATATTTTGTATTGATGTTTTTATCTCATTTATTGCATTCTTCTTTTCCTTCAGAGTTTCATTTTGATTTCTGTTCAAGACATCGATTTCCTTGTTAATATATTTATTCATATTTTTAGACATTCTCTGATTTTTTTAAATTTTGAATAAAGGTCTCACTAAATTGGGGGTTTCATTATGCTGCCAAGGCTGGTCTTGAACCAGCAATTTTCCTGTGTCACCCTCCTAAGTACTGGGATTAGAGGAGTGTACTACCACCCCTGGCAAAGTTTGCTATTTTTAAAAGAGAAATATGGGGCTTGAAGAAACCTATTTTCCTTTCCTCTGTAGCTGAAATTTGTTTTTCTCTTTAAGCTACAAAATGCAAACTATTTAAATTCTTATTATTTTATTTTTCTTTCTGGTTTTGTTTCCTCCACCTTCCTATGTGTTTAATGATCATTAAGAGTCTCATCATTTCTCAGCTCTGGAACCTTTGAGTAAGAAATTTGATTTAGGGCATAAATATTGTGAGAGCTCAAAGACTAGTCTGAGGTGGGGGAGATGAGGGATTTTTTTTCAAGGTTGAGCAGAAAAAAATTAGCTCTTACAATCAAAGCCTTGAATATATATATATATATATATATATATATATATATATATATATAATCACTTACAAAGGCTAATTATTTTTGATGTAATAGTAATTGTTCGGGCCCTGCAAACTTAATATTTGTGGTCAGGACCCTGCTACACCATTTAATGATCTCAAGGCATGAATTTTAACCTTCATAAGCTTTGGTTTTTTTCATATGTAAAATGAAAATTATGACAATAATTACTACTTTCAGGCCATGGGGGCCGATGAAAATAACCATCTCATTATGGAGAGAATTAAGTCAGATAAGAGATGGAGAAATATTATGTAAATAATAAAATATAGTTTTAAAAGCATTTACTCTTTTATTTTCACTCTCTGTTCTCCAAAACTTCCATTTTCTTTTTTTGTACAGCATGGAAGATTTAGATGTGACTTTTAATTAAAAAATGCACTGGATGCCTTCTTAAGGTCTCTTCCAGATTAAGAGTTTGTAAAATATGTTTTAGCCCCTTCCAAACTATCACAAGTAGGAACATCAGTTCATGAGACAGAGTAGAAATCTAGAACCCATGAGTTGGATAAGGTCTCTTCAAATGTAATTAGAAACAGTACACATCTATTAGTGCTGGTGTCTGACCATTGTTCAAATAAATAGTAAAACGCAAGTGAAAAGAAACTGGCTGTTCTGTATCTCTGTTTTACTTGGGGTAACAAGAAACCTGTTGTGGTCATCGTGACCTTTGATTCTGTTTATGCAGCTTCACACTTGTCTCAGGGTTTTCCTCCTACTTCTGCAGTTTATATTATGGTTTCTTCCAGGTATCAAATTAAACCTCAAATCTTGAAATCAGCCATGGGTATGTGAATGAGCTGTAGGCATGAAAAAATATGCCTGAGGGAGGAAATGTCAGATCTGTGGGCAAGAAGCAAGCATGAGACTGAGAACAGAATTTGGAATCACAACTCTGGTCCTGGAAGAAAGTGGCCTACTAACTTGTTATACTGAACACTGATAAGTGTAGAATGGATTGGTGTAAAACCTTGTTGACAGATGGAGTGGATAGATATAAAATATATGTTTGTGAGGGAAAAGAAAGTGATATGTATGTTTCTGAGATAAAAGAAAGTGAAAGAAAACAAAATTTTGTTTAGAGGTAAACAGGATATCATGTCTTGAAGTGTGAGAAATAAATTGGAAATTTTTACTACTGTGTACATTTTTATACTTTTATTATAATTATATATCATAATGAGGTTTAAAGTCATATAGTTAAACGTGCACACAGGTCTTGGAGTCCCACACTTCAGGTCCCACACTACCACTTGTCCCTTCTCTTGTAAACAGTGAGGTTGGTAGTGATATACTCATACTCAGGAATAGTATAATTTCATTTGTTTTTCTCATCAGTTCTCCCTTCGTTCCTTTCCATCTCCCTCACTTTATCCCCTTCCACTATTCTACTGCTGAGTATCCTCAATTATCTAAAGTCCTTTTAGTGTCCTATTTTTTCTCTAGCTTCCACATATGAGAGAAAACATTCGACCCTTGACTGTGTAAAACTGGCTGATCTCACTTAGCATAATATCCTCTAGTTTTAGTCATTTTCCTGCAAATGACATAATTTTGTTTTTCGTTATTATTGAGTAAAATGTCATTTCTTTCAACTCCAAATGCAAAAGGCTCAGTTCCCTTATCCCACTCTAAAACAAATGAAGGTCCAATTCTTAAGGTTGGTTTGATTGGGTAAATTGTGCCCCTTGGTTACTACCATGACTCCTCTAAAGCTCCAAAGAGGCCTCATAGAGCTTTCCAAGGACACAAGCTTCTGAAGATATATTTATATTAAGTGGAGGCAGGCAAGAAAAATATTTCTTAGGATTAACTAGCCAAATATAAAGTATTTGAAAGGGCCTGGTATGATTCCTAGAAGGAGCCATGAAATGAAAACCCAAGGCTGGAAATATAGCATTATATCGGTGTCATTCTCTAGTTTTTGTTTCCCTCTAAGATGTCATCGCCTTCTCCTTTGTCAACACAGTTGATATATCACTGTGAAATTAGATCTTCCCTTACATATGCAAGACATACGTATACTTCTCTAAATTACCAAAGAAGATATATAAAAGAAACCTCAATGGAAGTAGCTATTTTTTGCTTAAGTGGTGATGTTATTTACAAAGGTGGGTATAAGATGTGTAAAGAGACATAAATAGCCAAGTTAGTAGAACGTGTGTGTGTGTGTGTGTGTGTGTGTGTGTGTGTGTGCTGAAGTTAAAAGATATTATATCCAATTATCCAATTCTGAATGTGATGTGTTCAGGAGTGATGCTTTGCTTTTGCAAATCCCACTTTACTCTTTGGTTTGACGGACTAGAATATTTTTATATACTTTATGTGATACTGGGGATTGAACCAAAGGATACTCTACTTCTAAGCTACAATTCCAGCCTTATTTTACTCTTTATTTTGAAACAAGGTCTCAAAACTTTGCAGAGAGCTTCACAACTTACTGAGGCTAGCCAGGAACCTGCTCTATTTCTGTCGCAGCTTCTGAAGTGCTGGGATTACAAGCTTGTGCTGGCATGCCCAGGTTTTATATACTTTTATTGGTACTTTGTAAGCATATGTCATAGTGAGGTTCAAAGTCATACAAACATACATGTGCACAACATGTATTAAGCACTGTCATTGAAATCAGTCACTTTTGGTTTAAGTGGGGAAGTAAGGATCATCCACCAAATGCAGCTTGTGCTACAAGTTGGAACTGGTAGAGATCCTGGCTAATGAATAGGTATAAATGTATATGCAGATATGCTATATGCTATAAGCAAACATAACATAGGATAATCTAGACTTACACTAGGCTAATTTGGAAACAATTCTCATCTTTACCTCCTGAAAATATTTTGAATGAGGTCTATTTTCATTGGTATTCTCTGAATACATCCAAATACAACTTGATTTATATGCATTTAAAGTAAACTTAGCTTTCAAAGCATATCCATGTCATATAAAAATCACACAATTCTGGAACTGAGAGCCAAAGTTATGTTCTTCTTTATACATTTGTAATTATTGAGAGATTGCAAAATGAGTGCATTAAATTTCACCTATTATTTTATCCTAATGTTTTAACAATATTCTTATTGAAAATAATTTTATTTAATAGGTGATATAGGGGAAACTGAATATTAAACTAACATACCAATATCAACTACTAATAAACAAGATATTTGTGTTTGTATTATTTGTATACATAGAATGTTGACCATATCCCAAAGGGGGAATGGTTAAGCACCTTTACAAACTGTGTCAAACTCATTGATACTAAATGATTTTGATGCCTTTTGGCTTCATAGCATAGTATAGCATAGCATAGCATATCACAATGCAACACAACACAACATAATAGTAAATAAGTAAATATGTTTCAGAAGAGCAAAACTAAGAAATTCCAAGGGAATGCCACTCTAGCATTTTTATTTTTGAAAACTAAGTAAAATAGTGTCAAGGAAAAAGAATATAATCTAACTATCCAGAAAGTCTACAGTGTAACTGTGTTACATTGATAATGTTTTTCCAACCCTATCTACTTCAGTCTATTCCCATACTGCTGATTTACGAATAAGAGTTCCAATGTTTCATCACTGTTAACACTATTGTTTTACTTCTTACTTTAGTTATTAAAAAGCACAGTGTTTTAAATTCTTTTAGTGTCCTTCACATTTGATTTCTTTTGAAACTTTTTACTTTCCATTGAAGCCCAAATGATATTATTTGAAATAGATCTTTAATTTTAGCTTCGTTTCTAGGATTTTTCCCTACTTGAATTTCTGAGCTTATTACACTGGTTACTTTGAATTTTCTAAAATAAAAAAGATTTTTTTAAAGTGATTTCTTAGGGATTTTTTTAAAAGATCCACATTTTCATTAGACAAGTAATAAAATATTAAAATATTTATTTAAACTATGACAAGTATACATTGATTTCTTCTTAGTTATAGATATTTCCCTTCAGAGTAAACTGATGTCTTTGTAAGACTGAACATGTATTTGCAGCTCATGGATAGGTGTTTTTTGTTTGTTTGTTGTTTTTTGGTGGTAGTACTGGGGATGGAAACCAGAGGCCTTCTACCTCCGGGCTACACTCCCAGACCTATTTGATATTTTTAATTTGGAAACATGGTCTCTTATGCCAGCTGAGGCTGGCTTCGAACTTGTACAATCCTCCTGTCTCAGCCTCCCAAGCACAGGGATTACAAGCGTGCGCCACCACGCCCGGCATGGATAGGTGTTATTTTATTTTTAGAAGGCACATAATATTTTAATTGATGCATTGTAGTTATAAATCCTAATGGGGTATAAGATGGTAGATGCATACATGCACACATCACTCATTTAGCCCTTCCTCATTTCCTACCCCATTCCCTTCCCCATCTTTCCTTCTCATGTTTGGCTTAATGATTAACTTTGATATATTTGTGAATGCATATCATGTACATTAGAGTATTTCCCTCTTCCCCCTCCCATCCCTCTCAATTAGATTGCCTTATTTGCTCTCCTATGACTTTTCCTTCTTTGTCTAGAGTTCCTCCTATGACCCGTTTTCTCCCTAACTTCTGCATAATAGGGAGAACACCTGATGATTTACTTTTTGTTACTGACTAATCTCACTTAGCATAATGTACTCCAATTCCATCTATTTTCCTGAAAATGGAGAATTTTGTTCTTCTTTATGGCTGAGTAAAATTCTGTTTTGTACATGTCCCATAGTTTTGTAATCCATTCATCTGTTAATGGACATTAAGGAAATGGTTAATTAATTTTTATGATTTTTTTGCAGAAAAGTGACTGATTTGTTTATTTCAGATCTTTGTCAATGTTTGGGAAAAATCATTTCCAATGTATGGGAGACATTAAAGATATTTGGGGCAATTTTTACAACAATATATTTGATAAAATACAGTCTCTACCCAAAGAAACATGTATTTTAACATTTTAATTTAAAATAAAAAGGTTAATCTTTATCTTGAACATTACAAACATGTTTTAACAAGATAAGTATCTGTGGATTAACAATAACAAACCAATCCAACCTAAACAATACTATTGTAGTCATTTTTAAATAGTTATAACAATAACCTCATACATAAATTTTCACCCTATTTCATATGAAAAACTAAAATAAAATGGCTTATGGAACAAACTCTTTCTTCAGTTTTATTTTTCTATTTTCTTGCAACTAGAAAAAGAAAAATTCCCTTTCCTTTTCAATTCCTAAGTAGTTTTCCAGTAGAGAATGCAATAGATTTCAAAGGAAGACAGTTGCAATTTCAAAACTACAGAAAATGTGACTTTGATTTAAACCACAATATGTGTTCAATTAAAGTGGGCCTCACCAATGCTTGAACTTGCCTCTAAATCATTCTGAGTAAACAGATTACTTGGAAAGTCTTAGCTTGAGCACTTAAGAGAACACTGTAGAGTTGTTGATGGGTGCTGTGTTATAGTTAACTCATCTTTAGTAATTAAAGGTTTAGAAAATGCTCATGATGAGTATTGACACATTTACCAACAAAACCAGTTTGAAAAAAATCACTGCATGTTTTTAAAAAGTTTTTTTAGAAGCCAGAGGCATGGTGACACGTGCTTGTTGTTCCAGTACTTGAAAGTCTAACAGAGAAGAATTGTGTATTCAAGGTCAACATTAGCAATTTAGCTAGAGCTTCTTTCAAAATAAAAAAAAATAAAAAGGACTAAAGGCATAACTCAGAGGTAGAACTCCCATGAGTTCAATCCCAAATACCCCCTTCCCCAAATTTAGAAAGATTATGATACTATATTATCTTTATGTACCATGTATTAAAATATATAACTTTAGTTTTTATAAAATTATCATTTTTATTTATTCCAAATTAAATGAAATCATTGTAAATCTCAATGATCTCTTTTCTTTGTTTTTTATTGCTTTTTCCTAAAGAAATCACAAAAATCATTAGGAAAGATCTTCAACTTCTACAGGTGTTGAAATTCTTATTTGCCAATGAATTTTACAGAAATGATAGTTCTGTCAGTTAGTTACAAGCAGAAAAATAGCCTTTGGTATTTATTCTAATTAATGTAGATAAAAATCTTACTTGTTCTTGTTATGTGCCAATCGTAGGGAACTGGAAAACCTATACTCTTCCTTGTTTTGATCTGGGTACCCTAGATTATTTTTCTGTCTGAGTCAAAAAAAATTAAAGAAGGAGACTCAAATACACTATTAAATTACTACTAGAATAGTGTAGCTCAGTGTTTTTTTCCAGTATTAGGGATTGAACCTAGAGGACTTCTACCTCTGAGCTACACCCCAGTCTTATTTTCTTAGTTACTGAGGACCTTGCTAAATTGCTAAAGCTGCCCTCAAACCTACATTTTTCTAGTCTCAGTCTTTCAAGTTTTGGGATTACAGGCATACATATCTCAATGCCTTGCTCAGCGTTCTTTAACAGGATTTAATTTTGTCTCCCTACTTCTGGAACATTCAGCTGTGTGTTTGAAAAAATTTCTGTCAAGATCTGGGGTATGGAGTAGAGACAGTGCCTCATATGGGTAGAGGTCAAGGATGCTGCTAAACATTCTAAATTTCACAGTACAAGTCCTACAACAAAGAATAATCTGGCCTCAAATGCTGGCAGTGTAAAGATTGAGAAACCCAGGTATAGCAGTGTTTAGAAAAACAAGAATCAAGACTCCACTCTACCAGTTACCACAAAGTCATTTAATATATTAGCCTGTGAGCCTTAATTTCTTGATTTTGCAAAATGATGGCTTGCGTTCCATGATCCTATAGAACAAGCTTATAAAATCATGATATACCATGGTAGTCTCATACCTTTCAAAAAGATGGCTTCCTTCATGACACCGCTTCTTTTGTTTGTATATCCTGTTAGGTGATATATTTATTTACTTTGTTTTCAACTACTGTTTAGTTTAATAATAAGCTAAAACATAAGTGAGAAGCATTTAAAAATCTATTTTACACAAAGCAGTGAGATGAGAAGTCTCAAATTAGATTATTTTGAATATCTTATTTTTAAAACAATTTTGACATCTACCTTGGTAGCCAGGCGTGGTGGCGCATGCTTGTAATCTCCATGCTTGGGAGGCAGAGACAGGAGGATCACACAGGTTCGAAGCCAGCCTTGCTGGCTTAAAAGACCCTGCTTCCAAATAAAAATATAAAAAAATAGGTCCGGGAGTGTAGCCCAGAGGTAGAAGGGTTTCCAGGAACCCCAGTACCACCAAAAAAAAAATCTACCTTGGAAGCCTCCACAAGAAATACATTCATACATTCTTTTTTTTTTTTCCTTTTGATTTTCTAAATTTTCTACTGGTGCATGGTGATCATACATCTTAATGGGGTACAAGATGATAGAGACATACATGCACACATCACTCAAATATGTTCTTAAGTATACTGTATGCTTTTAGAATTCTACCTTCCTCAGTTTTTGTGTTATGGGTATTCAGTTCTCTCAGACTATACGAAACTAGTCAGATGGATAATTGGATTGTCATACCAAATTATTTTAGTACACTCCTTTTAAGCATTCATAGATTAGTGAGTACCACACATTACAGGCTATTTTTCTAGAGACACTGGCTGTATCATGGCTGTAGGACTCATTTGAAACATCATATGTGGTGCCAATTTTTCAGGTAGTTCAAGCCATAAAATGGTCCCTAATTTGCACTGAAAAGTAAAGGGGAGCGGTTTTAGTTCTCTATGTCTCTCTAGGAACCACATGCCAAACATTGTTCTATGCACTGAAACAGTAGGTAGTTTTTATAGTGTGCCTTATGGACTATATCACATCCATTTCACAAGGATGGAAATAGGTAAGTGATTTGCCCCAAATTACACAACTAGAAAGTGTTTTTCTCAGTGTGGTAACTTGTTTAGAAAGCCATTTCATTGCAATGTAGGAAAAGCTTCTGACACTTCTCTTCAATGGGAGTCAACAAACTTCTTTTTTCTTTCTTTTTTTATTTTTGCAGTGGCCGAAATTCACTGTGTGGGCCATGTGTTCTATCACATCTGCTCTATTTTGTCGTAGCAGAAAAGCAGCTATATACAATAATGAAATAAATTGGCATGGCTGTGTTCCAATCAAACCTTACAGAATGGACAGTGGGTGGGGATTTGGCTTGCAGACTATAATTTGAAGACCCAGCTCCTAAACATTCTTGAAGGTCACATGACCCAGCTTGATATCTCCATGTGTCTCCATTTTTACCCTCTGAGAGACTAGCTAAGTTCAAAGTTGTATTAGCTACCTATAGTAAGAACACTTATCATCCTTGGCTCCTTAGGTTATCAGAAATTAACTTCTCAAACCTTTTTAGCACAGTTTCTGCTCTATTCTGATTTGCCCCTGGAGAGGCAGACATGCAGACTTTCCAGAGAGTTGTATCATATCAAATGGAGAATAGTTGGCTCATTTTGGCCTATTCTCTGTCCTAGTAACTCTTTTGCAGGGAAGCTGGTGCCCCATCCCTCATATACAGAGCATTTTGCTACTCATAGCCTAGAAATTTTAAGTAACCGTTGATTTTAGGTTAGATGTGTTTGAGCAGGGCTAGCTGGAAAAGGTAAAATAGACTTATCCAACTGCCATTTTATAATTGAACATGAATTCTTTGGTTATAAAAATAATTTTAGCACAACAAATATAATTTTGTTGAAAAGCAGCCTATTGTAGGGATAGAACACTTGGATAAGATTTTTGAAGTCTGGTCTGCCTTTACTATTAAGTTAACCACAGTGTTTTTGTACTTGGGCAAGTAACTTTCCCTCTAAGCCTCAGGGTATTTATCTTCAAAATAGGGATGTAATCATAATTACCTATTTGAATCATGCCAAGTACTAAAGGAAATAATGAATGTGAACGTACTTTAGTGCCCACCACTGTTCCATATGAAGATGAGGAAAGAATCGTGATGAGTGTGTCATTGAAGCTACAGTACAAACAGTGCTGGAAAAAAATCTGTCTAAATAAGTACATCTTACTTCTTTCACAATACGTGGTGGCAATGAGTTTTTATTCTGATAAGAAAAATAATCTTTGGATTTGTTTGGCCTTTGCTAACTTTATACATAATATAGGTACCTGTTCATGTTTCAAATATCAGTTCAAGTATCATTTTAGTAATAAAGTTATTTCTCTACTGCTAAAGCATCAACCCTATTTTTAACCATTCTCTATCCTGCCTTTATTCCATTGTTCCCCACTTTTATCTACTCAGGGAAAAATTTGAGACAAATAGTATTTTCTTGTGATTAAAGGGCAAGCATGATGGTGACTTGTTCACTGAATACTTTCTCTATGCCTGTATGATGGAGTAGAATTATTGATGTGTTAAGAGCTTATTATAGATCCATGTTGTTCAATATATAGCCAATAATCCTGAGTAGCAGTGGAACACTTCATATGTCACTAGTTCAACTGCAAATGTAAGGGTGAGAATGGAATATTTATATATACTTATACATCAATATATTTATTTATAGTAGAGGGGACTAGCCAGAGTAAGGTACCCAAATAAGCCAGAAACAGGTGTTTATTAGAAAGGGGGCTTATTTATAAATGAGATCAGGATGATATGTATGGCATTACTTATTCCCATACACTCTGCTTTTAACCTAGCTGTGGCTTTGGTGAGAATATTCTTAACTCTAAGTTATGTAAGTAATGTTGCTATGCATTGTGTTTTAGCAATGTAAACTAAAGGGCTATTTTTCATAAGAATCCAAGACAGTAAGAATAATTTGGCCTTTTTAATGCATAGAAAGCACAATATGCTTAGTAGACAGATTCAAGGCATAGTGAGCTCACTATTTCAATGGCTAGATTAAAAGGCTGGATTCAGGCCATTTAAGATTAAAAGCCACTGAGACAATTACTGTGTTTTGAATATTAAAACAGGTATTTTGAATGTCAAAAGCCTACACTTGTCTTTCAGTTACCAGTATGTAACTCTGAGAGAAAGAGAGAGGGAAACACAAAGAGAGGGTCTTACTAATTCATAATGCCATTTGAAAAGTGAATTAAATTTAAAAATCAATTTTACTATTTAGAACTACAAGTATATTTTCTTTTTAGAGATGTTGCAGCATTGATTCACTTATTTAAAAATAAGTTTGAAACTAAATCAAAGATCTGAATAAATGGTTTACATTTATTTTGTTTTTAAGTATAGACTTATGACTTGTACATGCTATTGCCTGTGGATATTGTTAAATAAATGATAAGTTCACAATGTGGAGTCTTGTACAGTCCTAAAATCAGACAAATATATATATATATATATATACTAATAAATATATATATACTAATAAATATATATATATACTAATAAATATATATATACTTTATATATATACTATATATAATATATATACTAATAAAATATATTATAGTTAAATGAGAAACCCAGTTTCAAATCACTATGCTTATTATTATTGTTTTACTTTTGTAGTATTGTTTGACTTTTATAAAAGGAAAATCTCTATATTTTTATGTTCCCTTGTACACAGAAAATCTGTCATGGGATATATCTCAAGTTGTTAAAAGTGGATTCCCCTAGAAAGAGAGATTAAAAGGAGTTGGGTAAAACCTGACATTTTTGTCTTATACTCCCTTGTACTATTGATTTTTAAAAGTCATTATAAATTATTTTTAGTTTTTTAGAGTATTTTTAAACTCTGGTAATAAAATAGAGCAATTAACTGCAAGTTTTAAACAACACAAAATAATTTGGATGAAACCCGTCTCCAATTAAATTGTCTATTTTGGAAATATTTTTGTGTTATTAGTTTGCCAGTAGTCATATGGAAAATAAAATTCTTCAACAAACTCTGCTTATCATATAAATTTTTCTGGCAAACAGCATATGTGATTTTTTTGTGTGCAATACTGGGGATGAAACGCAGGGGCATTCTACCTTGGAGATACACCCTCAGCCCTATTTTTTAGTCTTTATTTTGAAACAGAGTCTCATTGAGATGAGAAGGGACTCACTGAGTAGCTGAGGCTGTCCACAAAACTGTGATCCTCCAGTCTCAGCGTCCCGAATGCAGGGATTACAAGCATGCACCACCGCACCCGACTTGTGGTTTTTTTTTTTTTTTGTAAAAACATACATTATTATATTTTAGGTAAATTTCAAGTTTAAATTGTATGTGTTTTTAAAGTACATTTGATGCACATTTTTATCCAGATCATTATGAAAACAAATGAGTAATGAGTTGTGGGACAGCTAAAAATCTATACCTTTTTCCTGTTATTCATAAACTCAGAAAGAAAAACACATTTTTTATCAATTTATTTCCCAAATATCTTTGGAATTCAAGATTGAGATAAATTTATATGCCATCTACATACTGTACTGACAACAATTTATCTTGGGATTCTTGAAATCCTCTAGCAGTGGAAGATACTAAGTACCGAGTAGACATTCAATAATGTAGTTACTAAATTATTCAGAATTTTTAATCCAGTAGTAGGTACTTTTATATTTATTATTTTATTCTTAGGAGACCTGTAGGAAACTGTAAAAATTATTTTCCAGTTTCAAGTTATTTATGCAATTGACCCCTTCACTGATTTCATCTTTTGATTATAATTAACACATATTAATTGCACAATGTAATGTGATTCACTGTGATGTGTCCATACATGCATATATGTCATGCATTGGTCATGTCCATGCACCTTTATTCTTTCCCTCTTAACTCCTCCTCTACCTCCTTCCTAGTACTTAAAAGTTCCTATTCTGCTTTCAGATCATCTTTTTTGAAAAAAATTCCAGAAATGGGAGAAAACGTTCAAAACTTGTTTTTCTTTGTGTGGCTTATTTCACTTGAAATAATGGTCTCAGGTTCCACACATTTTTCTGAAAATGACATAATATCATTGTCCTTTTTTGGCTGAATAATTCACAATTGTATATATTATAATAATAGTCTGTTATATGTTTTCTTTATCTGTTAATCTGTTGACAGATACCTAGGCTTGTTCCATATCTTGACTATTGTGAATAGTACCATAATAAAGATGAATTTGTATTCTTCAGATAAATACTCAGGATTGGCATAGCTGAATCATACGTATTTTGAAGATTTTTGAGAAACTGCCATGCTGTTTTCCATTATGATACTAATTTACATTTCCACAAACAGTGTACAAGAGTTTTCTCTAAAACCACTCTAACATTTTTTATTTTATTATTTTTGTGTTAATATAATGCAAATATATTAATTTGCAGTGGGACATAGTAACCAAAGGGGACAAAAACTTTTTTTTCCATTCCACAGCATATTTTTTACCTATAAAAGAAATACTTGGGGGCCATTTTAAATGAGATGATATTTGATGTCATTGTAGTTTTGATTTGAATATTCCTGAGTTTATTTAGTGGCCCTTTGTATTTATTCTTTTGAGAATTGTCTATTCAGATAAGCTGCCTATCTTTTATTGAATTATTTTGTTGCTGAGTTCTTTATGTAATCTGAATATAAATTCTCTGCCGAGAATACTGGAAAACACCTGTAATCCCAATATTTGGGAAGCTGAGACAGGAGGATTGCAGGTTTGTGGCTAGCCTCAGCAACTTAGTGAGACCTTCAGCCACCTAATGAGACTCTGTTTTAAAATAGAATAAGATAGGGCTGGGGGTATATTTCAGAGGTAGGAGGTCCCTGGATTCAATCCCCATTGCCACAAAATAAGTGAATAAACATTCTACAGGTGTCATTTAACTCTGTTGATTATTTCCTTGAGATGAAGAAGAAGCTTTTAATTTTATCTAATGCCATTTATCAATTCTTTCATTTGTTTCTTATGCTTTTAGAGTCCTATCTAGGAAATCATTGCCTGTGCCAATATCTTGAACTGTTTTCCTATAGTTGTTTTAGAGCTCAGGTCTTACATTAAGGTCCTTAATCCATTTTGAGTTGATTTTTACACAGAGTGAAGGATAGGTTTTGTGTCAGTCTGCTATGTGTGGATATCCTGTTTTCCCAGCACAGTTTGTTAAAGTGACTGACCTTAGAACAGTACAGTGAAGCATGCCTATCACAGTACTTGTGAGACTGAGAGAGGAGGATCACAAGTGCAAAGCCAGTGATCAGTAACTTGAGAATCTATTTCAAAATAAAAATAAAATAGGGCTGGGCTGTAGCTTAGTAGTGAAATGCCCCTGGGCTTACTCCCCATTACCACAAAAGAGTGGTTGGCCTTAATCTATGAATGTTTTGGCACTTTTTTTGAAAATTGGTTGGCTGAAGATAAAATGGATTTAGGTATGGGTCTTCTATTCCGTGTTGTTTTTGATGCTATAACTAACTCTGCAATATGTTTTTTATTTTTATTTTTATGATTCTGGGAATTGAACCCAGGGGTATTCTACCTCCAAGTTACACCTCCAGCCCCATTTTTATTCTTTATTTTGAAACAGGGTCTCACTAAGTTGCAGAGGGCCTCACTAAGTAGCTGAGGCTGGCTGAGAACCTGGGTCATCCTGTCTCAGCTCCTCAAGTACTAGGAATAGAAGTGTGTACCACCACGCCCAGTTTTGCAATATGTTTTGAAGTCAGGTATTGAGACACCTTCCTGCTTTGCTTGTGTGCTAAGAATTTCTCTAGCTGTTCAGGGTGTTTTGTGCTTCCATATTAATTTTTCGATTGTTTTTTCTAGTTCTGCAGAATATGATATTTTGATCAGGATTGCATGGAATCTGTAGATCACTTTGGGGAGTATAACCACATTAACAGTATTTTGCCAATCCACAAAGAAAGGAAGACTTTAAACCTTTTAGTGTCTTCTTCAATTTCTTTATTAAGCATTTTCCCCATCTTACATTTATTCCTGCATGTTTTCACTTTTGTGGCTATTATAAATAGTATTATATCCCTGATTTTTTATTAGCATATTCATTATGCTACTGCGTTTTGTATGCTGATTTTGTATACTATTGCTTACTGAATTTATTAGCTTTAAAAGACTTTTGGTGGAATCTTTAGGATTTTCTGTGTATGGAATCATATTATTTACAAATACGATTTCTTCGTTTCCTATTTGCATGCTTTTTCTTTCTTTTGCTTTCCTAGTGATATTGACCTATAGTTTTCTACTTTGTTGTGTCTTTGTCAGGTTTTTATATCAGGGTAGTCCTGGCTTCATAAAATGAATTTTGAAAGATTTCTTTCCTATTTTATGCAGTAGTTTGAGGAAGACTTTTGTTAGTTTTTCCTCTAAATATTTGCTAAGTTTCATGAGTGAAGTCATATAATCATGGGCTTTTCATTTTGGGGAAACTTTCTTACTGGCCCACTTTACTTTTGATATTTTCCTTATCAATTTTGATAGGTTGTAGATGTATAGAAATTTGTCCATTTCTTCTAAATATTACCATGTATTGGCAAATAATTTTTCAAAATATTCCCTAGTGGTCCTTTGAATTTTCCTGATATCAATTATAATGTCTGAATATTTATCTCTGGTTATAGTTATTTTTCTTCTTTCTTTTTGTTATTCTATGTAAAGTTTTTCATTTTTCTATATATTCAAAGAACAAAATCTTTGTTTAATTGATACTTTGTATTTTTAGTGTCCATTTCACTATTTCTCATCTGATAGCCATTATTTCTTTTACTGCTTTGTGTTTTGTTTGTTCTTAACTTTATTAAGACATTGGTAGGCATCATTAGATTATTTATTTGAGAAATCTTTTCATGTACACACTTATTACTATAAACTTCTCTCCTAATATTGATTTTGCTATGTCCTATAGGTTTTGGTGTGTTATTTTTTCATTTTTTCCTGATTAAAAACTGTATTTTCAATCTCTATGTTTTTATATAATTTCTGAAGTTTTTCTTGCTGTTGTTTTTTTACTTTCTAGTTTCATTCCACTGTGATCAGAGAATATGCAGAGTATTGTTCCATTAATTTTTTTTTCAAAATTTAAGTCTTGTTTTGTGGCCTAATAGTTTATTCTGGGAAAAAGTTCCATGTACTGATGAAAAGAGTGTGCATTCTGCAGCTGTTGGATGAAATACTTTACAAAAGTCTGTTAAGTCCATTTGACCTATTGTGAAGTTTAACTCTGTTTCTTTTTTCTTTTTCTTCTTTCTTTTCTTTTCTTTTTTTTTTTTTTGGTTTGGATGTTATATAGGTTGTTTGGCGTGTAATGGAGGTGGGAGTAGAGTGGACTTTAGTCTTCTACTGTTACACAAACTAGTGCTTATTTATCCTTTATGTCTAGCAGTGTTTCTTTTCTGTTTTAAAAAACTGGGTGTTCTAACATTTAGCAATATAATCTTATAGTTGTCATATCTTGACAAATTGTTCTTTTAATAACATATAATAACCTTGTTTGTCTCTTCTGATTTTGTCTGAATGTCTATTTTGTTGAATATGTATATCTACTCATGCTATTTTTTTTCAAATTCTATTTGCTTGGAATATAATTTTCTGTCCTTTTAACTTTTTGTCTCTCTATGTCTTTGCAAGTAAGGCCAGTTTCTTATAGACAGGACATAGGTAGGTGTTGGTTTTTAATCTATTAATCAGGCTTATGTATTTTAATTGTATAATTAAGACTATCTTCAGGGTTATTCTTGAAAGGTACGGACGTCCTTTCACTTGGTTGATTTTCATTTAGTTATTTAAAAATAATTTGTTCATTTATTTCTCTTTCGTCTTTGAAGTTTGATGATTTACAACAATATTGATAATGTTTAATTCTTTCCTATTTCTGTTTTGCTCTACTCTTAAGTGAGAATTTTTCTTTCATAAGTTCTCTGGATGGGGTTTGTCTTTCTATACTTGATCTTAGGCAAAGAGCATAAAAGCAATGGGAATTGTCTTTCTTCTTCTGGATTTAGAATTCTCTTAAACATCTTTTGTAATGCTGATATAGTGGCCATGAATTCTTTTAGTTTATGCACGGAAGGTCTTTATTTCTTCTATTATTTCAGAGAATGTCCTTGCTAGGTATATTAATTTACATTGGCAGTTATTTTCTTTTAGGACTTGAAATATATTATTGCTCATTCTTCTAGCCTTTAGGTTTTCTGTTGCAAGATTTGCTGTTAAAAATGAAGCTTGGCTGTTACAGATTTTACTATTATTTATTTGTTAACTTTTGTCAATTTAATTATGTTGTTGGATTTTTTCTGGTAGTATATATTTAGGGTTCTAATTCCTTCCTGTATGAGGATATCTATTTTTTTCTCTAAATTTGGGAAACTTTATGTTATTTTGTTGAATAAGTTTTCTGTGCCTTAACCTTTTCAGTTTTCTCCCTTAGGTATGCTGATAGGCCAGATGTTTGATCTTTTAATGCTATCTCAGAGAATTTGAATATCCTCTTCATTCTTCTTTTAATTTCAATCTTAATGTAAATTTTTGACAGACTTGTCTACAATCTCTCATAGCCTTTCTTCCACTTGAACTAGTCTATCACTGCATTTTTCAACTGAATTTTAGCTGACTTACTGTGTTTTGCTTTTCCAAGATTCGTTTGGTTCTTTTCAGTATCTCTTTACTGAATTTTCCATTCATATTTTACTTCTTCTTCTTTAGTTCATTCAAATGTTAGTCTGTATTATTTTGTATTTTTTTGAGCTCTTTGAAAATCATTCTCTTGAATTCCTTATCTGGCCTTTCATTCACTTTAACATCTTTGTAACCTATTACAAGAGGAGGTAGAAGCTTTATAATGTTCCATATTGCCCAGTTTTAAAATATATTTTGTATTTCTATGTTGAAATCTGTGTATCTTTTGGGATGAATATATCCTTAGCTTTTATGCAATGGCCGTTTGGTAAGCATCTTTCTCATGCTGATATATTTTGGGGTATCAATATTTGTGTAATATTTCCAACTGGATACCATAGTGTACTTTTTCTGTAGCTTCTCTTGTTGCAAATCATCGATGTGGGCATGAACAGTACTATATCAGATTTGGAGGGACCCACCATCTCTACAGATTTTGCAAGAGTTGGGAAATTCTGACATTTCCGGCAGATGTTATGTAGGAAGCCAAATATATGGGGTGGGGTAGATTCTTTATGGTTACTCCTGCAATGAAAGAGGTAGCCCCTATCATGCGATGGCTTTTTCCCAGGGTCTATTGATGTTAGCTCTATTAATTTAAATTGATTCTGATACTGTCTGGTATCACCAGTTATGTTGAGGCATCTGAAGCTCTTTGATTTGATTTTACATCGGAGTAGATGGGTGCTTAACAGAAAGAGATAAGGTCCAGAGTCACAGCTCTCCCTTTGTAGGGCTCCACTCCATTATCTTTATGCAGCTTGCAGCTGTGATAAATGTAGCAAACCCATGTTGTTGTGGTGTCAGCAACCATTGTTTTTCCTCTGTTGCTGCTATGTAGATATCTACATAGAAGGAGGAACTCAAATATCCCCTGGATGTGCTTATCTGGGGATGGATCAGTTTCTGGGAGCTTATTTTCTTCCTATTAATTTCTTTTAATTAATACTAATTAATCACAATATATATTGCAGTGCTGGGAATTGAACCTAAGGCCCCATACATGCTGGGTGAGTGTACTACCACTGAGCTACATCCCTATCACTTCACCTATTCTTTAAGTAGAAATGCCCACCAAGATTTGAGCAGGACTTAGAAACTGACAGTTTCTCTCAACTGGGCTGGGACTATAGCACAAAGGCAGAGCATCTACTTAATATGCTTATGACCCTGACTTGATTCCAACTACTGAAAGGAAAAAAAAATTAAATGTAAAACATAAAAGAACAGGTTTTTAAAATAAAGAAAATGGGGAAAGTAAGTGATTAAAAAGACAAAAAAGATAAAATAGGAATAAAATGTATAAATAGCAAAAAAAAAAAAAGATTCAACCTACTCAACATTTTTGAAAATGCAAGAGAGGGAAGATAATCTCAGGCTATTCTCATTTATACTTTTTCTTCTAGTTTTCTTAGGTTGTGGGCCCAGAAGGCAGTGAGATCCGTAAGAGTTTTTCACCCCCTGGTTCTCTTATTAGAGCTACCTTCTATGTATCCGGCGGGAGTGGGTCCATGCTGCAGCTCATTTGCCATTCTTCTCAACTGGGTTTTAAACCTGAAGGAGTTAGTTTGGAATGCAGGCCATGCCAGACATATAGTCCCTCTATATAACTGCAGATAGTTATTGGATGTCCCCCAGGGTTAGGGAAGGGCAATCAAATTACAAAATTCTTTTCTGGGAGAGGGGCAGAGCAAACCTTCATATCTGTTGCCCTCCATCCTGACATCTTTAGTCCTCAACTATGATACCCCCACTTCCTGAGGACAGTTGGTCTTGCCCCTAATCTCAAAGCATTGGTTTCTTTTTGTTTTTCCATTTCCCATCAGGACATAGATTCTTGGGTTTGTTTTTGCTGTGCTGGGAGTTGAACCCAGGACCTTGCAAATGTTAAGCAACTACTCTACCACTTAACTATACCCTTAGCCAAGGAAATAAAGATCCCTGTAAGATTTTCCTTTAAAGCCAGGCGTGGTGGCACAAACTTGTAATCCCAGCGTTCGGGAGGCTGAAACTGGAGGATTGCGGTTTGCGGACAGCCTCAGCTTCTTAGTGAGACCCGGTTTCAAAATAAAGAATAATAAAAAATAGGGCAGAGGGTGTAGCACAGAGGTCAGATGTACCTGGGTTCCATCCCCAGACCTGCAAAAAAATTTTTTTCTTTACCTGGGAGAAAAATATAGGTAGAAGGATGCATATTAAGTAGAATCACGAACTGCTTCAAATACATAGGTGCTTATAAATAATTCAGTCCAATCCACTCATTGTACAAATGTGGAAACCTCAGCCCACAGAGGGAAAAGGATTTTCTCAAACTCAGTAGGTCATAGGTGTTCCTAATTTGGCCCCTTGCCTTTCATTTTTGTGAGATTCCTGTGCTGATAGCCACACCAGTGTAAAACCCCATCAGAAGTTATGGTTTGACCATAGTAATTTGTCCTGAAAAAATGTGATAATAAATTAAATGGGATGCAGTTTTTCTGTAAAGTATAGATGACTATAAATATTATAAAAATATAATGGATAATCCTTATTTCATGTTTATTGTTTCATTTTACAAAAACAAATTTTCTCTACCTTGTCAGTTTTAATACAAAACTGTTTTACCTAGAATGAATTTTTATTTCTTCAGACTTTATTTTTCTGACCCACCTAGCTAAAACCTTAGCTTTATTAATACCTTACCATGGTGGAAAGAACTCTAAAATGATTTCAAAGATTTTGTCCTTGTATGAATCTCTTCTTTTTGAATGTGGGTAACAAATTGTGATTATAATATCACTCCATGATTAGGTTATGCTACATGGTACAGTTGACTTAATTTTTTTAAAAAAAGAGTAATCTCCAAACCTTGTAGAAGCAGAGTTTCTTTGTCGGGTAAAATAAAAGAAAGCCAGATATTTGAAGCTTGGCAGGATTTGATGTGCCAATACTATGTTGAAGATGATTTCGGTCTTGTGAGACCTTTAGCACAGATTCCAACTGAATCTGCCAGAACTTCTCAACTATAAAATTGTGAAATAACAAATAGGTTTTGTTTAAAGCTGCTAATTTTGTGAAAACAATTTATGTAGTAATAAAAATATACTCATGATGGTAAGCTATTTGTCCTCTTGTCCTTCACATAGATATACTCTCTCTTCAATATGCTTTTTTTGGTGTGTTATTGTCTCACATCATAATATAAATTATGCTGAAAATATTAGTTCTCTATCAAAGGGATAACTGACAAAAATCTTCTCCTTTTCTGTAGACTTTCTATTTAGACTCTTGATGGTTTCCTTTGATGAGCATAAACCCATTTATTAATTCTTGTTTTAATTTTCTGAATACTGGGGGTCTTGTAGAGGAAATTTCTACCTGTGCTTATATTTTAGAGTGTTGTACCTATGCCCTCCTCTAGTAATTTCAAAGTGCCTGGTGTAACTTCCAGGGCTTTTATCTATCTGGAGTTGACTCCTGTGCAAGGTTAGAGGTAAGGATTTAGTTCCATTTTTCTATAAATGGATACCCAGTTTTCTCAACACCATTTGTTGAAAAGGCAGTCCTCCACCATCTTGTACTCCATTAAGATGTATAACAATACATCAATAAAAAAGGCTGTCTTTTCTCCAGCATATTTTTCTGGTAACTTTGTAAAAAATCAATTCATTATAAGTGTATGGATTTGTTTCTGTATCTTCTATTCTGTTCCATTGGCCTGTGTGTCTGCTGTTGTGCCAATAGCATGGTTTTGTTTTTAAATTACTATAGCTCTGTAGTATAATTTGAAATAAGGAAGTATGATGCCTCCTACATGGTTCTTATTGCTACGAATTCCTTTGACTCTTCTGGGTCGTTTTTTCTTCATATGAAATTTATGACTGATTTTTCTAGTTCTGTGAAGAATAACATTGGCATTTTGATAGAGGTTGTTACATTTATTTTTGTCTGATATAAATTTGTATTACTATGAATTTGTACTTGTGAAATGTGACATTCAAATTAATAGTTGACTTTATTATTATTTTGGGTGGCATTAATAATAATGATTCTTATTTTTCAAGAATTATAGAATCTATTAGACATTTGAATAGGAAATAATATAAATTGACCCTTGGTAGACTTTCCTTCAATTTGCTCATAAATACCCAGGTTATATGCCTGCTATTGCACTATAACAGACAAAATATGAAGCTTTGGAAAATGTTCATTTGTATCACATATATATTAATAGTTCACTCTATTCCTGATATTGTATTAGACTCTATAGATGCCGCAGAATAGTGTCTGTACTTATGTATCTTGGTGAAGCAAAAGAGAACCAGTGTGGTTCACAATAACTGTACTCCAAGATAGAAAGTACTTAATACCTGTAGATGCACAAATAAAGTTGAGTAAGATTTCAGATGAGGCTATCTGTGAACTGGGTCTTCAAGAATCACTGAAATTTTTATAGCAGTAGATGAAGAAAAAGATGTTGTGAGACTGAGACAGGAGGATCTCAGTTCGTGGACAGCCTCAGCTACTTACTGAGGCCCTCCGCAACTCAATAAGACCCTGTTTCAAAATAAAAAATAAAAAATTGGGCAGAAGGCATAGCTCGGAGGTCAAATGCATCTGGGTTCCATCCCCAAACCCACAAAAGAAAAGAAAAAAAGAAAAAGGTATTTTAGCCAGCATTCTTATCCTTGTGATCCAACACCTGACATATAAAACTTAGAGGAAGAAAGTTTTATTTACTTATGGGTATGGAGATTTTAATCCAATATATAGTCCATTTACACTGGCTGCCATGCAGGAGCTGGAGCTACAGGTCTTTAGTCATAATGATGAGAAACAGAGAGAGCAAGTGGGAGGGAGTGAGGGCCATATATTTCTTCCAAGGCCACACGCCCAGGGATTCATCTTCAGTAATAGTAATATCTGCCTTCAGAGGCCAAATCCCCAGGAATCCACCTCAGAACCTGAGGTCTAAGGGTCATTTTATTTTCAACCCATAATAAAAAAATTCCAACTAGATGGAAGAACACAAATAAAGGTTTAGATAGGCTTGTAGGTCATATGGGCTTATGATAAGTAGTGCAGCATAAAAATAAGTGTCATAGGAAAGGAGTTTGAAAGTACAGACTGAGCTGGGCATGGTGGCACACACCTAGAATCTCAGTTTGGGGGAGGCTGAGACAGAGGATCATAGGTTTGAGGCCAGCACATGGTAAGCTAGTGAGACTCAGCTTCAATTAAAAAAAAAGGTTTGGGGTATTTCTCAGAGGTAGATCACCCTTGAGTTTGATCCCCAGTACCACCTTCCAAAAAATTAAGAAGAAAATTTACAGACTGTAGCCAGTCATAGAAGACTTTGATTTCCAAATTAGAACTGTAAATATTGTCATAAACATGAATTAAGGAAGGAAGTTTGAGGAAATGAGAAAAGGGTTTTAGGAGTGTCACAGAGATAAAATGAAAGTGAAACCCAAGGGCTTTATAAAGTTATTAGTTAGCCAGGTGTGGTCACACACATTTGTAATCCCAGTACTTGGGAGGCTTAGACAGGAGGATGGCAGATTCATGGCCAGTCTCAGCTACTTAGTGAGTCCCTCCATAATTTAGTGAGGCACTCTATCAAAATAAAAAATAAAAAATTAGGCCGGGGGCATAGCTTGGAGGTAGATCACCCCTAGGTTTAATCCCCAGCACCACAAAAAATAAAGTTATTAGATAGACCAAAATTACAGAGCTAGGAAAGGGGCAGAATCAGGATTAGTACCCAGACAGCTTGGCTCTGGGACTCATGCTTAAGAACCATGGCTTAATCGTGAAAGGGTGAACAACAATAGTCAGGAAAACAGACTTATTATTCATGATGGTATGGGAACAATGGTCCTATTCAACCCTGTAACTGCTCTTTGACAAATGCATCCATACATTGCGGAAGTACGTATGTAAAATAGTGCACGTGTGTGTATGTTTGTGTGAGCATGCATGCAGTACTCCTGGAAATAAAGAATGAAGATGGGAAGCAGATTAGGTAAGTCCACCTTAGTGGAGTCTACAAGGAGATGCCTTAAGGGCATGGATCAGTTATACCAGCACCACCACCTACAAACTCATTGTCCTCAGAGAATAAGCTAGGATGACTACATTTCACTCTGCCTGAAGGTTAATTTGGAAGTCTACCTTTGTTCTGAGTGTTTTCTAAAGATTTTCCAACTTTCTGCTAGTCATGCGCTCTAACTCCTAGAATATACTGACAGGTTCATTAGGAAATGCATAACATTTACCAGGATGGCAGGATTTGTAGCATGTGATCCCAGTACTGCCCATATAGATTCCCCTATATACATTTCCCTTTTTGTGGTGGAGCACTTGTTCTAGATACAGATTTTTGAGCCCCGCTTCACTATTGCAAAGACTTAGGAATGTTTATAGACATTTATAAAGAGCATAGATTTTTTTCAATGAACCTGAAATTCCCATGCTCATTTTCAGTGTTTGAAATCTCCAAATAAATTAGTCTTTTCTCCAGATTATCAAAACAACTGTAGTACGGAATACATTATTCTGAATGACATCTTTGCCCATATATTTTAAAATATATTTTCCTGCATGCTTCTTGTTTGATAATTACAAGTATATATAGACAGTTTACCTAAAGAATGTGAATAGAGCTCTATACTGATGTTGAAATTTTTTTTCTCTTAACTCAATATTATGTGTGGGACTATAACAAGATCATACCACATAAACATTAATATCAGCATCTTCAATCACTGGCTAAGTAAATCTAGAGAACTGGAGAAATTCTTTATGTTTCTCTTATCTTCTACAAAGCTTTTGATGCTCAGAGTAGAGCAGTTTTCAGTGCAGGCCACCTTTATGTGCCTCTGGAGGAGGGGGCTCGACACACTCATAACTGGGGAGTGTTTTTTAAACTTCTTTTCAAGGTTGATTGCAATGTCATCTTTGGAATAGTCTTCATTTTATTTCCTCAGGGACCAGTGTGAGAAAGGGGATTTTGTGGTCTGGACTCAGTTGAGTGAAGTCCAAAAATAATTAGGAAGGCGTTTCCTTCCATGGGAATGAGTTTGGTACAAATCTCCATGCGTTGGAGAGCACCAAGGTCTCAGCCTCGGGCAATCCCAAATGATTCTCTCAGTGTGGCCTGTGTTACAGAAGACACATGTGGAATTGCCTCTGAGTTGTGAGTGAAGATGTGTACATGGTTATGAGATGACTCACGCTTTTTTGCTTGGATGGTTCCACTTTCATTGTGAATAAACTCTCCAGAGGACCAGCTTGGCATGCACGTGTGTATTCATTCCACACTGGAGCATTCTTTATGAGAGAGCATTTGTTGAGTGTTTTGCCATTTTGTTTTACAGCCTCTCTGCAGGCTATGAAATGGTCATCTGGCCTCTTAATCTGTCTGAGGAAAGTAGTTTTCCTTGTCTTCATGACTGCCAAATGGGCAGAAGGGATAACTCTGAGAAGGCATGTAATGTCTTTCCATCTGTCTATTCAGAAGCAGATGAGGGACTAAACTTATGATCATTCATCAAATATGAGGTCAACCAGTTTGTATTTGCCACAACTTGGACATGTACTATTGTTTTTTGGTAGCATATAGATAAACATGATTTAAATGTCCAATATGTGCCCAGCACTGTGCTATGCATTTTGTTAGTAAAGATAAGACACATTTTAGGAGTTTTCTTTATCAAAGGAAATATAAAGAAATAATATAGTTCATATGAGTATGAGGTGCTAAATATGTGACAAGTTCTGAGAGAAAAGAATGATAAGCAAAGGTCAAATAGAGGGAAGAAAGGCACCTGAGCCAGAGGGATTTTAATACACAGGTTGTTGTCACAGAACCCAGTATGCTCCAACAGAATACTGGTAGTTGGCAATGTTCTGTTAGTTTACAGCTAGTCTTGGATGTCATCCTAGAGGTTTTAAAAACTTATAATTTTTTGTGATCCTAGGAATTAAAATTAGGAGTATACTCTCTCTGAGCTACATTCCCAGCCTTTTTTTTTTAATTTTGAAATAGGGTCTTGCTAAGTTCCTGACACTAACCTTAAAACTGTGATCCTGCTCTCTCAGCCTCCAAGTTCAAGGAGTATAGGCATGTTCCAACATGTCTGGACTTATTTTGAATTTTCCATTGAGAAATTAAAATTGTATATACATATGGGGTACAATGTGATATTATATGTATATATTTTAAAGTGATTAAATAGAGGTACTTTAAATATTCCTCACCTCCCATACCTTTGTATGCAGTGAGAACATTTTTCATTTATTCTTAGCAATTTTGAAATATACATTATTGATTACTGTAATCCTCATGCTGCACAGAAGATCTTAACAATTTACTCTTGGCACCTCTCTCACTTTTGAGGTGACCTACATTTTCCCTTGAATGTGAATTTTTGCTTTTGTAAATAAATCTCCAAGTCTCTCAGAATAACAACAAAAACTTCCTCTTCCTGTTGAAGTGAAACTTAGTACTGTGGATATTTTTTTTTTTTTTTTGTACTGGAGATTGAATCCAGGGACACTCTACCTTGGATCTACACCCACAGCCTTGTTTTAAATTTTGAAACAACGTGTCACTAGATATTGCTTAGGGCCTCAATAAGTTGCTGAGACTGTTCTTCAAACTGTGATCCTTTTATCTCAGTCTCCCAAGTACTGGGATTACAGGCATGTGCCACCATACCTGGCTTTTTGGTGATTTTGAGCCTTGCCCTGTGAATAATCTAAGAACGATTTAAAAATATTTTGCAATTTACTGAGTGCTTCTTATACTCACAATGTATGAAATAGGTGTTACCTTTTTCCAATATTAGCTTCCCTCACTGAGGCTTGGCAATTATTTGTTTGTATTCCCATAGAAGGATTTTAAGCAGAGGTATGTTCTAGTGTGATAGAGCATTCAGGAAGCGTTTTTTTTTTGTTTTTTTTTTTTTTTTTTGGTGGTACTGGAAGCCCTTCTACCTCCGGGCTACACTCCCAGACCTATTTTATATTTTTATTCAGAAACAGGGTCTCTTAAGCCAGCGAGGCTGCCTCCGAACCAGAGCGATCCTCCTGTCTCCGCCTCCCAAGCGCGGGGATTACAAGCATGCGCCAACACGCCTGGCTTCACGAAGCTTTTTAATAAGCTGAGCCATAGTTGGGTAGAAAAAAAAATGGACATGTTGTGTGTTGGATGGTTCCAGGATTAGAAATGCATGGAAATTTAGTGAAAATATCTAAGGCCTATATTGGCTCCTTGTGCATATCATTAGCCTGCAAAAATACAGAGAGATTATATAGTATTTTAAAAAGGAAAGAAAGGTTAGAACACTAGGGTTCAGGTCCTGCCACTACTTCATAACCAGTTGTGAATTTATAGGAATATTATTGCTCTTCTCCTAGGTTTGATTTTCTTGGAGAAAAGGGTCATAGGAGGAATTCTAGACAAAGAATGAGAAGCCATAGATGAGCAAATAAGGCAACCTAACTGAGGGGAATGGAAGAGCGAAAGAGGGAAATTCCCTAATGCACAGGATGTACATTCACAAATATATCAAAGTCAATCACTGAGCCAAAAATGAGAAGGAGGAAGTGGGAGAGGATTGGATGGGGTGGGGATTGAGGAAGGGTTAAATGAGAAATGTATGCATGTATGCCTTATCTTATACTCCATTTAGATGTATGACTACATGGCGACAATAAAAAAGAAATAAATTTGTTTCATCATGAAATTCAATCCAGAAAAATAAATAAAATGGGAAATTGAGACTTTCTAGCTTCTTGAGTTCTGAGAAGCAAGTGAGATAATACACGTGAAAAACAATGTGCTCTGCAAATACTGGTTCTTGAAGCAGCTGTTGCTAATGGACTGAGTGTTGTGCCTACCTCACAGGGTTGTTGTTAGCATCAAATGGGATAATGGATTTGAAAGTATTTTGCTAATGTTAAAGTGTGATTCAAATGTTAGGAATTAGTAAAAATAATAAAAGAGAACAATCCATTCTTCATCCAGATGTTATGCCTCCATTATGACTCATGTACTCATTCAGACTGTGCAGATGAACCTCCACTTATTTCTTGCAGACTAGAGTTCCACATGTAACAGAATCAAATGGGACCAAAAGATTCTGTGCATGGGCTTCTCCCCTCAGATTTTGGCTCTAGAACTTATAGGACCCCAATTTGCATGCGCTGCAAATTTGCACTATGCCTGCCCTCAAACCTAGCTCTGCTCTCCTTGTGCATAATGAATTTGCACCCAGGCTCCCAGATCTGATAGGAACCCCAGATTTTTTTTTAAATTGGCCAGAGATTTCCATCTTCAAGTTTAATGTTTAGAAGGGCCACGGGATTTTCACAGGGCAACAATCATCCAGACATGGTCTGTAAATCCCGTTTCATACTGCTTATGGTCAATGGAAATACCCTAGCAGGAGGCAAATTCCCACTACAGTTTGCTGTTTTCAGTGGTATTAATAACCACATGGAAAGTTAGCATTTCGTATCTGTGAGATGATAGATAGAGGTGAGAAAATAGAGCAGTTCCTACTCCTACCCTCAAAATTCCAAGATAAAGAGGCCTTGAATAACTGTCTATCACATTGTTTATTAACAGAAGCATGTTCCTACATACTCATTCTATCATCATTCTCTTTTTTTTTAATTTTACTAGAGACAGATTATGATACTCTGGCTTTATGCTCCCACAGACTATGTCATGTTCAAAACTTATTTTACTAACAGGTTAGACAGAGCCTAGTTCCTCATCTCTTTGCTCCTGGCAAAGAAGTGAAGTTTAGAATAATCTCAAGAAATGCTATATTGGTTGATTTGATGAACTCACAGTAGTGAATCTAATGACTATTTGAGAATTCTGTACCCTGAAACTTTAATTAAGATCTGCAATGTAACTTTTTAAGAGGCTTTGAAGTTGAAAAAAACAATAAAAAAGAATAGCAAATAAAATATATCACTAGTTACCTAAAATGTTCTTGTTTGAAGATTTAATAATTTTTATTTTTTGTATTTATCCATGTCCTGATGTTGTCATATCTTTATATGAAACATGGCTTTATAGTATGGCTTATTTCTTTTATATTTTGCCGGGTTTCTTTTGACATATTACACTGTAGTTTAATTTTTTTATTTCCTCTTGGTATACTATAGAGGTACACTGTCCAAAAATAAGTGACTAATTAGATTTAAATTTAAATTAATTAAAATCAAGGACAATTTAAAATTTAGTCTCTCATTCCTATTGCCCTAGTTTAGGTATTCAATAGCCACAGATGTCGAGTGACTACTGTTTTGAACAGAGCTGATACTGACCACTTTTGGAAATACTGCAATAATTGAATATACAGTGTGATAAAGCATTTTTGTACTGTTAAATATCTAAGTTATTTTTAACTTTTAGATATTATAGATAACCTGATATTTAATGTTCTTATGAAACATAACAGATGAAACAAACATAGTAGTTTGTTTTGGCTAATTAATAGAATTCATTTCAAAAGTGGAGTTATTAGGTTATATATAAACAGACTCTTTGGAACCTGTAGAGTATTGCCATTGCTGTTTCCAAAAAGTTTATATCATCTTTTAAGTTCTTTTAGCAACATATAATTGTGCTAGTTTTGCTGTAATCTCAAAATACCAAACTTTATTAATTGTAAGTTTTTATTGTATCCTGATTTTTTTAAAGAAAGCTGATATTTGACTTACTTTACATTTTCTTTTATCATTGGTGATGATGTGGTTACTCTATTTCATTTTTTATTGCATGGAATTGTATGTTTACAATTTTGCCCATTTATATTTTGATTTTTTAGTGTCCTCCTTATGAATTTTAGCGAATCCCCCCTCTTTTTCTTTCTCTCTGTCTTCCTCCCTCCCTTTCTCCCTCCCTCTCTCTTTTATCTGTAATGAAAAAGCCACAAATGGGAACTCTTAGGTAAGGTGTTTAAAGTTAGTTTGGTATCTTTAAATTATTATTTGTTTTTATTAATTTTTATATTTCTATTGTTGCACTATAGTTTCACATCATAATGCAGATAATGTTGACAGTGGCATATATTCACATAGTACTTTGTGTGTTATTTGTTTTTAACCAAAAATTATGCTGTAATGGTAAAACAATCAAGCTGAACAAAAGAAAATGAAATTATAAAAGTTCTACTCATGACACCATGCATAATTTGTATGTCTCAGAGTTAACCAAGTAACCAATTTCTTACATATGATTCCAGAGATATTCTGTGCATTTAAAAGAATGCTTATATAGTTAAATGTATGTATATGCTTTTTCACAAATAATATCACAAAATAGTTTTCTATAATTTGATTTCTTCCTTTAATTAATAGATCTCATGTATCTTTCTGTTTTGGTGTGTGTGTGTGTGTGTGTGTGTGTGTGTGTGTGTGTGTGTGTTGGTTAAAGGCTACACAACTTTCTAATTAATGTATGAATTGTAATTTATTGTGGCCTTCTCCATATTAGTAGATAATGCATTTTTTTAACCTTTGTGATATTAATAGTGGTGCCACAATTAATAGTCTTAAAAGGCAGTATACATAGTATTTAAGAGTAATGGCTGTGGAGCCAAACTACTTTGTTTCATATATTGGTGCCACCACTTCCTTGCTATATGGCCTTGGGTGAATTACTTAATTTCTCCTTGACTCAATGTCCACATACGGGGAATATAGATAGCAATGTTCTCTATAACACAAGGCTGGTATGAGGCTTTGATGGCTTACTAATGTACATTAAAAACTTAAATATTGAAGCCCAGTATTTGTATAATCAATATGCATTCATTAAAACAATCTAGGTATCTATACATTAAGAGTATAGTAAGCACTATGTAACTGTGAGGTATTACAATTGTATAGTTTAATTAGCATATTTTGTACATCAAATAAATTCTTAAATTTTAAATTGTTGAGTAGAAGAATATATATTTTAATGCTGGTTATATTAACTCTTTCTCTGCAAAAACTATAAATAATTTGATGTTATTGAGCCTTTTAATCTATAAATCTGATAGGCAAAATAGGATATAATGATTTTAAATTTCCTCTCTTCAATTATAAGTGGAAATGAGTATTTTTTCACATGTATTGACAATTTATGTTTATTTCCACTTGAACTGTCTGTTCTTAGCCTTTAGTATTTTTGTTATTATTCTTTTGCTCTTCATCTGTTTTTTATTAATGTGTGCAGCTCTTTGTATACAAGGAACTTGGCTCTTTCTAATATGTGTAATAAATACTGTTGCCTCTTTTTCTCTCAGCTTTGTTTATATTATTATTTCTATTCTTCTTAAATTATGTACTATGTTTAAATACATCATTTTCTTTCATGTATTCCATCTTTTATGTCTTCAGAGTTTGGAGGTCATATTCCAAAGATCTTTCTAGGTGAGTTTATTAAAATATTTTGGAAATATTTTTACCAAAATGACATTAATAAGGATATGAGAGAACATTGTGCTAATGAGATTAGTCAGTCACAAAAAGTAAGAAATTGGATGCTTTCCCTAATATGTGGTAGCTAAGAAGGAAAGGGTCATAGGGGGAACTCTAGACAAAGAAGGAGAAATCATAAATGGACTAATAAGGAGAATAGGGAATAACAAATTTTCTACTGTACATGATATACATTCACAAACATATCAAAGTCAATCACTAAAGGAGGGGATAGGGAATAGGGGGAATTGGAGAAGGGCTAAGTTAATGATGTGTGTATGTGTGCCTGTACCATCTTGTACTCCATTAAGATGTATGACTACAATGCACCAATAAAATAAATAAAAAAATAAAAATGATATGAGAGCTATAATTGACATTATAGTTTACTTAATTAAATCTTTCTGTCTTCATATATTTTAATTTTTATTTTCAGAAAGCAAACAGTCTCAAAGAAGGAAATGTATTCTAAAGGTTCCACAGTAAGTCAATGACACAAGTTTTGACTGAATTCCCAGATCTTGATGTCTATTCCAGTTTTAAAACAAAAGTTTCTTATTCAAAAATAGATACTTAAGAAACTCAGAGATGGGGTTCATTTACAAAAATTTATTTTTAGTTTTCATTAATTTTTACTTTGAGGATCATTAGCATGTGTATTGTTTTAACAGAAATGACACATATGTTTTGAGTATGTAGTTGAAAAAATGTACAGATCTTCCAAACAAAGGAGCATATCAATTTTTAACTTATTTAGTTATGAATGTAAGTGTGAATTTATCTTAACAGTAATTACGTATATATTTTTATTTGATAAATGAGAACAGAAGAACATTGGTTTGGCTGTTAACTTCATTCTCACCCTCCTCGCCTTTCTTTCCCTACGTTGGCAAAGTCTGGGATTAAATCTAATTCCTTTTAAGTTGTTTAGGACCTTAGTCAGCATGACCTGCCTTTAATATGGAACTGCCCAGATAATTCCCCATTCTTAGCACTTTCTCATGGTTCCTTGGTGTTTATAAGATGAGGTCCAACTTCCTTAGCCTAGCTTACTCATTGCAGTCACTAGATCTTTAGCACTAATGCAGAATCTTCTAGCCTTATTTACACTTCTATTCACATGGGCTGTTTCTCTTTGTGGGGCAACATTCTTCTTTCAAATATGTCTGCCTAAGGAATCAACTTAAATAAATCTTAAGTTTGTAGCTTCTATGGAGTGTTTTTCAATTATTCATCTTCAAGACTAAGGTGTTCCTGTAATCAGGATTTGTGAGATGGTAGATCAAGAATTTTGGTGATCCTTCTACCCAGAAAAATAGTCATTTAACTGGTTAAAATGATAAAAGACATATAAATCTCCAATAAGTATCCTAAAGCTATATAGCAAAGAGTGAAACATTTATTCAGGTAAATATGTTAAATTTCGTTAAGAAGAGCAAGAAAAAATGATATTTGAAATGTGAGAATCACAGATTTATGGCTAGTGTCAGCTACTTAGTGAGGTCTTCTGCAACTTAGTGAGACCCTGTTTCAAAATAAAGAATAAATCTAGGAATGGTGGTGTAGTTCAGAGTCTACCTGTAGAGTAGGTGAGTTTCACTCTCTGAGAAGCAGGCCACTTTCCCTGACATGAAGTGCACTACAGTGATAAAGAGATTCTACTGGCAGTTGGGTGGAAGCAGACCATTAGGATAGAGAGCTTGGAACAGAACATGAAGAAGATCATGCCTGAAGACATTACTAAAAATGATGGATGTCTTGGTTGTAAGCAATGAATAGTTGTTTGGTAGCTCCACAATACTAGTAGAAAAAAGCAAAAGAGAGGAGCAACCAGGAGCTTTCAGAAATCTAGAAAAAAAGGACATTTAAGATAAGCCTTCATGGGACCACACTATTATTAGTGTGCAGAAAGCTATGCATGTGGGCCAGATTGTACACACTGAAGAGAAATTTCAGCAGGAAGTGAGCCAGGCTCTAGAGTAATCCTCAAGCTACATAAGGATCCATGAGTAAAATACAGATGGCTTAACGATGAAAAGTCTTAAACACTTAATCTGCCCAAGTATCACCTGAACTGTATTTTGACCCAAAGGCAACTCCTGCATTGCAAGACTTAAAAACAACATCACATTTGTCTCCAGTGAAATAGAATATGATGCCCTCTGAAAAGCAACTAGAGGGAGAGCTACTGAACTACCTGTCCCTTGCTGAATGTAGAGCAAAATCCTAAAATCCTTGAACTGTGAAACTTTAGTTGCCAAGACCACATAAACAAAAAAACTGGTAAGGGATCAAAATCTTAATGACTTGAGACTGATTCATGTTTCAAGTGATTTATGTAAATCCAGAGTTGACCAGTGGGAAGCAAGTTTACTAGATAAAAAACAAGGAATCATGTGAGCAGAAGCACAGAAGGTTTAAAAATGACAGGGGAAATAGACTTCATATAATTAAATCAGCCAAATCACTTAGCAAATAAATGACTCAGCAGAAAATAAAAACAAGTCCCAGAAAGTGGGATCAGTATACAAAGTTATTCTAATATATAAAATATCCACTTTTCAACTGAAAATTATGAGATATGAAAAGAGAAATATGGTCCACACACGGGACAAATTTTAAAAGTCAATAAGAGCTATGCATGACAAGACTCAGATGTTGAACTTACTAGATGAATGCTTTAAATAAACCACTTAAATATATATAAATAACTAAAAAAAACACGTGCAAAATACTAAATGATACTTTGGAAAGCTGAGACCAGAAGATCTCAGGTTCCTTGCCATGACAAAAAAACAACAACAACAACAAAAAAACAAACAAACAAACAAACAAAAACTTTAGGGAGACTCTGTTTCAAAATTAAAAAGGGGAAAACCGGGAGTGGTGGTGCACACTTGTAATCCCAGTATTTGGGAGGCTGAGACAGGAGAATCATGGTTCAACGACAGCCTCAGCTACTTAGTGAGGCCCTTTGCAAAATAGGGCTAGGGGTGCAGTTTGGAGGTAGAATGACCCTGGATTCCCTCCCAGTACTGCAAAAAAAGAAAAAAAATTGTAAAGGTGAGTTGGGGATATAGCTCAGATGTAGAACATGCCTGGGTTCAATATCCAATGCCACAAATAAAACAAAATACTAAAGGAAAGTATAAGAACAATTTCTTACCAAATATGGAATGTCAACAAAAAAGAAAATATTTACAGTACAATCCATTAGAACACAGAAATAAATAATTGAACTTGAAATTTTTTATTTTGCTCTTTAAATTTCTATTTTGTTATCTATTTTATAATATATGTAATGTTTAAAAATATAACTTGTACAAAGATATAACTAATGCACACACACACACATACACACACACACACACACACACACACACATATATATATATATATATATATATATATATATATATATATATATGAGGTACATATTGCATTTCAGCCCAGGTCACTAATGATTATACATGCTATAGTATAGAAAGAAAATAAGCATGAAAATAATAAATGCCTCAGAGAAATACTGGAACATATTCGTGGCATATCAACATGTACCTATGGGAATATCAGAAGGAAAGAAGAAAAAGTATATTTGAAGAAATAATGGCTAATATCTTCAGAAATTTAATGAGACTTGTTAATTTTGGGGTCAACAAAGTTAAAGAAAACTTCAGTCTAGAAAAATGCCAGGATTGACAGATACCTTGTAGTCCAAATATTGGAGCCACATATAAAGAGAAAATCTTGAAACCAGTAAGAAAAAGTGACAAGGAAATCATAATAATATTAATATTTGACTTTAAAATAATAGAGTGCAGAAGACAGGGGGAGAACTAATCTAAATACTAAAAGAATAAAACTGTTAACCATGAAACCTACATTCAGCAAACCTATCTTTTAGAAGTAAAGGTGATATAAAGACTTCCCAGGGAAACAAAAGCTGGAAAAAATGGCTTTTAAATGACATGTTTTGCAAAAAATAACTTAAAATCTGACATTAAACAATAATTTGAATGTTTGTGAAAAGCCAAAAGTTCATATAAAGGGACCTGTGTAAGTAAGAGGCCTATTTATAGATTTTTCTCTTATCTCTCAAAAAAGAGAGATTGGAGTGACTCTCAGTAACAGACAAAACAAACTTTAAGACAAAACTTAATACTAAAGATGAAGAATTGCATTTTTAATAATAAAGCGTCAGTCTATCAAGAAGATAAAATATGCCTTTCATTGTACTAAAATAAGTAAAATATAAAAATAGTTGGATAATGATATTTGGATAGTTTAATACTTATACCTTAGTTTCAAAAATTTGTAGAATAACTAGACAGAAGATCAGCAAGGAAATGTAAGACATAAAAAAGCAGCTAGACCTAATAGATATGTTCCAAGTACTCCACCCAACAATAGCAAAACACAAAGCCTTCTCAAGTGAACATGAGACATTCTCCACACTAAACCATAAAATTGGCCAAAAATCAAGTGTTTTGTGTTGCAAATTATACAATCAAAAAGTGAAATTTTATCTTATAGAGTATGAGGGACTTGTATGCAAGATATATAATCAAAATAAGATATATATATATATCTTATTTTATATATATATATAAATATATATATATATATATTTAATATATATATAAATATATATATATATATCAATGAAACCTTCTAGTCTATGTAATTAACAGGAACTAATAAAAAAGAACTTACATCTGCCATGGTGGTGCACGCTTCTAATCCCAACATTTGGGAGGCTGAGACAGGAGGATTGCAGGTCAAGGAAAGCCTCAGCTACTCAGTAATGCCCTTTGCAACTCAGGGTTTAGGTGTCTCTTGGAGGTAGAATTACCCTGGGTTCCATTCGCAGTGCTGCTGAAAAAAAAAAAAAAACGTACAACCTAATATTAGAAGACAACTCAATTATAATAATTTAAATATTTGAATTTATATATATACAAAGAAAATATATATTATTTGCACAAATGATAAAATCATAGTCGTTGCAAAATTAAAATCAAGACCACAGTGAGTTTTGACTTCACACCCACTAGAATCACTATAATAATAAACCGAGTTTGTAATCCCAGTAATAGGGAGTCTGAGACAGAAGGATTGCAGGTTTGAGGACAGCCTCAGCGACTTAGTGAGATACTCAGCAATTTAGGAATACCTTGTTTCAAATAAAAATAAAATAAAATAAAATAAATAAGCTGGTGGTGCAGCTCATACATGAAATGCTCCTGGGTTTAGTTCCAAATACCAAAAATAATGATAAAATAATAATAAGAGGGAAAATAACATATGTTGGTAAATTCAAGCCCCCATAAACTCTGGTTGAAATATGAAATGGTACAACTAATTTAGAAAAGTATTTTGGGAGGTCCTCAAAAGGATAAACAAAGGTACCCTATGACAACTCACCCCTAGGTATTATAGCTATTAACAATTTCATTCTTATGTATACCCATGAGAATATTATTTTATTTTATTTTTGGTACTACCCAGTACCTCTAAGCTCCAGGAATACTCTACTTCTAAGCTATATCACCAAGCCTTTATCACTTTTATTTTGAAACAGGATCTTGCTACTTGCTGAGGCTGGCTTTGAAGCTGTGATCCTTCTGTCCCACCCTCTCAAGTATTGGGATTAAAACTGTTTGGCATCAGGCCTATCTTATCCATGAAAAATAAGAACAACAGTCACATAAAAATTGAATTTGAATGTTTATAACAGCATTATTAATATTAGCAAAATAGAAAGATCTCAAATTCTCATCATCCAATGAAAAGTTAAATGTGGTATATTCACATAAAAGATGTGGTGAATATTTCATTTCAGAGATGAAGAGTTCTAGTTGCTCAATAGGTGTGTCTATAGGTACTGTGGTAATGATATGTGGTAAGATTTATGAAATATTAACTTTCATTCTATTCAAGAGTATTTTTGCTCTCTCTATTTAAAGTCAGTTGTACTCATTCTGTTTTTAATATGTGTACAGCACAAACTATAATTAGGACATTTAATGAAAATGGAATGGAAAGCCCCAGGCAGTCCAGCATTAAGAAAAGTCTCCAGACCACTCCAACCTTTTTCCTCTTCTGCTTCTAAATTGTACAGAAGCAAGAACCACCACATTTAAGATCCCTTATTTCCTCGTTGTCTAAGAAGTGCAGAGTACAAGCTATAGTTTTCCAGGGCAAGGAGAGAGAGAGAGAGAGAGGAGAAAGGGAGAGGGGGGAAGGGAGAGAGAGAGAGAGAGAGAGAGAGAGAGAGAGAGAGAGAGAGAGAGAAGAGAGAAGAGAGAAGAGAGAAGAGAGAAGAGAGAGAGCGAGAGCGAGAGCGAAAGAGAGCGAGAGAGAGAGCACAGTCACAATCCTCTCTTTACTTTGTCTTAGAGGAGTGAATTTTCAGTTGGCCTGTTTTAGGTTTTTGTATGATAATGTGTTTTCTCCTCCCCCTTTGCTGCCAGCTCCCATCTATCTCTTTGTCATGCCTGTTTGTTCCCAAGAGAAAGTATCTGAAGCTTTGGAAGTGTGGTGGGGTAGCCGAGGGGAGTTAGCTCCTTTTCCCTGAAACACACCAACCCAGTTTTTTTGCAAATCATGTTAATTTGCTGTCTTTTTGGTTTACGCATTAATAGAGTTAATAAATACTAAACAAACACAAATTAGGGGCCAAGCCCTATGCTAGACACTGGAAATTGAACAGTTAATAAAATAAATCCTGCCTATTTTGACAAGGGACCAGAAAACACCCTTGTCCTCTTTGGAAGGCATGATCACAAGACATTTAGCCTAAGTCCAATCCTCCTTCAGAGACAAGGCCTTTGAGAACCAAATATTTTAAAAGTCAGTTAAATGGGGAATAAATAATGGAATCCTAGAAAACCAGTGCCAGGAACTAGGTAGCAGAGAAGAATGAGCATGAATCAGTAATGGTGATATCTAGCCCAAGAATGAGCATGAATCAGTAATGGTGATATCTAGGCCCATCACTGCTGCTAATTGACTGGCTAAGTCACTTAACTTCTCTAGCTTTATTTTTCTTTCCTGGAAATGGGATTCATGAAAATCTATACATGGCATGGATGTTGGAAGGATAAAATGGGATACTGCTCAATCACTTAGGTATTCCTTTGCCCTGCAATACTTAGCAGTCTCAGAAATTATACTTTTCAATCTACTTAGCAGTCTTAGAAATTATTCTTTCTGTGTATGTTTGTTTCATTGTACCACCACCCTCAAATCGAAGTTCTCTTAAGACAGTTGGTGACTTTATCTGAGTAGTCTGTCACTGTATCCTCAGTCTAATGCTTCCTGGCATTTTCTGGTTAAGTATTATATATATTTTCATTGTCGGTGGATGATAATTTTGATGTCGGAAAATATTTAATAATTTTGCTGACTCATTATAGTTATACATCATAGTGAGGTTAAACCCAAGACAAGTGCAACAGCACTTGGTGGGTTCCCCTTCAGATCCCACTCTGTTTCCCCTGTCCCCATACATATTAGTTAGGTTGTTATTGATACCTTTATATTTGAACTGTTTCCTTCATCAGTTGTCCATTTTCCTCTCCTCACATCCTGCCTACAATCCCCTTCCACTATTTTACTGGTCTCTCTCCACATTTATCTAAAGACACTAGCTAGGTGTGGCAGAGCACAAATGTAATTCCAATACTTGGAAAGCTGAGCCAGGTTGATTGGAATTTGAGGACAACCTCAGCAGTTTATCCAGCCCTTTAGCAACCTAGCGAGATTCTGTTTCAAAGTAACAAAAAATTTAAAAAGGGTGTAGCTTGAAAATAGCATGTCACTGGATTCAATCATCAGTACCACATAACAAACAAATGTACAAGTGAATAAAGTTCCCTTTGTCATACCCATTGTTTTTATTAAAGTTGTTAGATTTAAGGACCTCTAAGTCAACAAACACTCTTGTATCGACACCAAAATGCAACTTGGTAAATTAGAAAGAGGTTAAATGGCATCCCTGCTTCTTTCTAGCTGTTCCACTATGGGTGGACTATTTAACTACCCTGAGCTTCTTTTGTCTCATCTGCCTCACAGAGCACTTGTGCAGATTCCAAGAGATAAATTTTTGTGAATGTGCTTTGTGTGCTCTATAAATGTGAGTTTTATAAGATGAGAAAATTGAGAATCAAGAGACAAGGTGACTGGCCCAAGGTCACGCAGTGGCTTAGTGTCAGTGTTTGTAATCGAATCCCAGGCTTCCAACTTGCAATGCAGTCTACTAAAGCAGATTCTAGAGCAAAAACTGTACAGGAGCATAGGCGCTGATAAGGGATAAGGAAAAGCAGGCCCTGTCTGGCTGCCATTTGTCTCATTATCATACTGGCAGAAAGGAAATAGGAAGGTACAGTACCAGAGACCACATGATTTTTTTTTTGCAGAATAGAAAGAGCTTGTTCATCAAGTTCAAATATTTGTCTATATTTATTTAACAATGACAGTTGCACCAGCTTTGTAGCACTTCACCTTTACCTAGTTCACAAAGATGCCAAGCATGACACATATTCCATCTTGGATTTTTTCTTTGATTACATTTTGTTCACTTCTGTGTTTATTTGTAAAGTAGAAAGAGAGGTGGAAGTATAGCAACTGTTTCTTCATGTATACCAAGTACAGGAAAAAAAACTATCATAGGTATTTGGGCTAGATATGAGGAAGAATTCCATGGCCAAGAAATAAGAGGTACTGAGATCAAATATATATTGTGAAATTTTTGGTACTTTTGAGGCAAGAGAGGGTTTTATTTATTTGGTAAAATCTAGCAGTGTCCTAATTTAGGGCTCAAAAGTTGCTCAGTGTCTACCTTAGTTTTTAAACTCTGTTCCGTGGCTTGAGACTGAGGAGAGGAGGAAAAAACGAGAAGAGTTGAACAGAAGTATGTAGCTAGGCATCAGAAATTTATCCATGAAAGCCACATTGTGGGTGGAAAACAGACTCATGTATGGATTATTTGTGATAGAAGATATTGTAGGTGATTTGAAACAGGATAAATGAGGATGTGATTATTTTCTGGCTTGAGTATACAGAGGCAGGAATGGCTTTATGGAATAGATATTTAGACTTTTAAGCTGAGACCTGACTTTTGAAATGATGTAGTAAAGGAGGCAGATGGTTTTGGGTAGGGTAAAGTTGTTCAAATTAGAAGTGGCAGTGTAAATAAAGATACGGGGGGATTAAAATACCAGGATTATACTGGGGAAGTACAACAGAGTGGTGTCCCTAAAAGATCATATGGAGAAGAATGTGGAGGAGTTTAAATTAGCTAGAAATGAGCCTTGAATGTAATGCTCATACTTTGATTCGTATCCTGTAGGTCAAGTGGTTTTTGCTTGGTCACATAATAAAATTACAGATACTCACAAATGACCTGTATCTTCAAATTCACAAGAGCCTGGGCTAAGTAGGGATGGTAAGAGATCCCTTTATCGCTGTTTAGCTCTTCAGATAATTCTACTACATCAGTGAGTTAGAACCACTGCTCTAAGCTGTGATGAATAATTGAGATCTGCTAGGAAGAAGCACTGGAGTTAGAGAAGCAGATGTTTTTTGATATGATTCTTCTGAGTTCCTGTGTAAAGATCAGATAGAAAACAGGAAGACTTGAATAAAACAACTGGAAATTATTTGGAAGGCAAGACTGTGTGTGTGTGTGTGTGTGTGTGTGTGTGTGTGTGTGTGTAAACTATTTAGGCACTGAAATTAACAGATGTTAGTCACTGATTGATTGGATTGGATAATAGTGGTAGTAGGTGGGGTGCATTCAGGAACCAAATTACATTAAGTTTAGGATGACTCAAGTTTTCTCCATTGAGTCATTAGGGATTGCCATCCAGTATAAGGAGCTAAAGTCTCATAGTTAGCCTTGGAGCCAGAAAGACCTGAGTTCAAATCTTAGAGAATATCATTTTTTACCTGTGGATCTTGGATAGAATGTTTAAGGTTTCTGGACCCTTATGTTTTCTTGTTTAAAACGAGGATAAGGAAACATAATGTCATTTGTTTGTTGTAAAGGATGGACAATATATAGAGTGTTGTTTAGGAGTTGTGGCATATAAGCACTCAGTAAATGTCAGCTGTCATTGTGCTATGTGTTGTGGTACATACTGGACTGAAGTGGAGATGGGGAATTTAATCTCTGCCAATCACTCCTATCCCCATCAAAATCACTCTGTACTTTTGGGGACCAAGGCACTTTTTCAAGTGTCTAGTTAACACCTGGTCTTGTTTTCAGTAGATCAGGCTTCACTGTACATAGGCTTAAGAGATCAGGGTAAGCCCTGTGGTTGGTAAGTCTCTCCAATAACAAGTTTTCTTCTTCAGTGGGGCTATTTTTCTGTCTCCTGTAGGTTCACTAGGCCAGCATGAAATGTCTGACTTCCTCGTTGTGGACTGAGCTTGGAATCTTATCAGCATTTCATTTCTACCCAAGTTTTGTCTGTTCCCAGGGTACTGTCTTCCTTCTTTGAGTGTTTGTAGCCTTTAAACACTTGAACAGTTTTCATAATTCTTCAGCTATATTGTCTATGTTGTGCCTGTTTCAGACAAAGTCACAGAGGACTTTATAAAGATAGTTATTTTCTAATGCTGTAACTTTTGGATAAGTGGATTGTGGTGGCTGCTACTTTTATGCCTTAGACAGAAATTGCTGATGCAGACAGCAGTGTGATGCTTGCAGAGCTCCCTGGATTGAGTGTCAGATACCCTAGCATCTAATTCAAGGGAAGTTAAGAGTTGGGTGGAGAAAAATGGGGTAAATTATTTACATTTCTTTTGAGTGTGCCAAGCCCTTCCACATGTATTACTTGGTGCTCTTGCCACATTATCCTTTTGAATATGTAATGTTATTCTCCCCATTTTGTAGTTAAGAAAATGGATAGACAAAAGGATGGGTTCATCTGTGTTCAGTTATATGATTAATGATAAGTAGTAGTGGAATTTTTAACTCAAGTCTCTCTGTACCTAAGCCTTTGTGTCTGAAGTATTTCTTATGATGTCACAGATTTCTAGAAAATGTGTTAACTCTGAGCCGTACTTGTCTCAGCTGTGAAACTCTATAACACTTCCTCTGAGTGATCTCTTCAGTTCAGACACAGAGGACAAATATGTTTTTCATTCTTTTTTATTTTTTTAATTCTTCTGGTATGTATGTGTGTGTGTGATATATATATATATATATATATATATATATATATATATATATATATATATATATATATTGGTGATACTGGGGATGGAACCCTTCTACCTCCAGGCTATACTCCCAGACCTATTTTATACTTCTTTTTATTTGGAAACAGGATCTCTTAAGCCAGGGAGGCTGGCTTCGAACCTGCGCAATCCTCCTCTTTGCCTCCCATATGCGGGGATTACAAGCGTGCGCCACCACACCCGGCTATTCTTCTGATATACTCTAAGTGTCTCTCACAGTACCTGGAAAGTAGTAGGGCACTGAAAATATTTGATGATCTCTTCTGACACACATTTTGGTGACTGTTGTACTGTTTAATGCTTTCACATTCTCTTTAAAGGATTTTGCAATACAGTTGAATGAGTTTGATAATGAGTATTACATAGATTTTTCACAGGTTGCTTGTTTTTCATTCTGGGTCCTGGGAGAAATTGATGTACTGATTGAGACAAGAAATGTTATTTTACAACAGAATTTTGTTATAAAAATTATAATACTTGGGTTCTAGTGTCAGTTTTACTTCTCAAGAACTATTTCCTTAGGTCAATTCTCTGTTCCTCTCTGGTCATGAAATTTTGCTCTTAATAATGAAAGAGTTGTGCTAGGTCAGTGAGTTTCAGCCCTTACAGAATATTAAATCTTTTGAAGAACTTTGAAAAAATGCATTCCTGGACCTCACTAAAGTTCCAATTAAATCAGAACAGGGAATGTGGGGAGGAGCATTAGTATTTTGATAAAGATCACTGTGAGTTTAATGTGTACCCAAGGTTTAAAAGGACTGAAGTAGAGGGTCTTTAGGGCCCTTTCAGCTCTGACTCTCTAAGAGGTAATGCCATATAACTTGGTGAAGAAAGAATAAACTTTGGAGTTAGCATTCCAATCTGGGCTATGCTACTTACTAATTATGTGATCTTTTTAAATTAGAGCATTGTAATTATACATTATAATGAGGTTCAGAATGATAGAAACGTACATGCACATAGCACTTGGTGTGTTTTCTTCTAGATCCCACCCTGCTCCCCTCCCCTTCCCATATTCTTACATAATCTTGAAACTGGAAGCCTGGCATGGTATTGATAACTTCATGTAAAAATATAATATTGTTTGAACTTTTTGCTTAATTAAGTCTCCTTTTTCACCTCTACCTTCTTCCTAATCCCCTTCTTATTTTGTTTTCCATTTTCTTTCTAGCTTCCACCGTCTAGTGAAAACATATGGCCCTTCATTTTGTGAGACTTGCTAATCTCATTAGTTCCACCCATTTCACTACAAATAATGTAATTTTGTTCTTCTTTCATCGTAAAGAAGTTGCTAAATGCCTGGGTACCCCTGGCCCTTCCTTACTAAAATGGAGATATACTGTACCCTGAAGTAATAATTGTGGGGATTAAGCCTTCACCAGTGCCTAGCATGTAGTAAGCCCTCAGGAAATAATGATTTTGTTATCAAAAGTTCAAAGAGAAGATGTGAGGAAAATTTTGGTTTAGTAAGATTCAACATGTACATGAAACCAGGTTGCTTTATCATTCCCCATCTCCTTGGCAGTGGATTCTAGAAACAAAAAATATGGAAACAGGTCACAGCCCTAAGATTTGGCAATACTGCATAAGACAATCTGGCTAATTTTTCCATGGCTGATTGGCTGTGGTGGATAGGAAGCGATTAGGAGAAAAACTGACTCACAGAAGATAACAGATGTGGTTTAGGAAGTGCAAGGACGTGACTATAATAAAAACTCATCTGTTCAGCTCCATTTCTAATAATGATACCCAAAGAAAAGGACACATTTGTCATGGTGGTGAGGTGCATTGATAAAAAAAAGTCCTGTTATGACCCTTTTAGCTGTTTTGTCATGTTTGTCAATGATGTTAAGATTCAGAGAAATGAAAATCTCTAGGAAGACTATAACTGGATGATCCATAATGGCAAGCAATTTTTCTGTTCATTCTTGTATATGGTACAAAGTAGTCACTGCATATCAGAATTGAGGCTTTAGTATGCATGAAAGCCATAGACAACACCCTCTCATCACTAAATAGACTCCAGACTAAATATCTGAAAATCATATAAAGTATCTATCTTGATTGTAATAGGTCTTGGTACATACATGGTGGACATTATTACTTAAAACCCACATGCAAAAAGATTTTTCTCTTCCAAGAGCAATCATCAACTTGGGCACTTTTATAATATTTCTCTTTTCATACTTTGCATTAACTATTTGTGTACTGGCTTTAGTTCTAATTGAATTCATAAAAGATTCTTGAGAATGTGGCTGTCTTTCTTATATTTGCATACTTACCATTCAGCAGAGTTGCCCTTTCTATGACATGTTAAGTACTGAATGGAGAAATTAATAGATGAATGAATAAATAATTGAAGGGTATAAGCAACCTCTCTGCCTTTACAATGAGTATTAGTTTACGTTTACAGAAGGATGATTTTTTTAGTCACACAAAATATAACCTCACTTGGAAGGTTAGACTTCCAGAAAGAAGGAGAGGGGCCTTCTATATATCCAAAATTTGTAAAATATCAACTATTTCAGAGTTCTAGAAAGGAAACAAAGGCCTGCAATAATATGAGAATCATTCATTCTATAAAGTGACTGTAAGTTATCTAATTGTAATAGGAATAATTAGAAATCAGTAACAAAAGGCAATTTGGAAAATTCACAAATGCGTGGAATTAAAGAACACACTCCTTAATAAACACAGAGTCAAGGAAACTGACACTTGGGAGACAAATGAAAATGAAAACACATTATAGCAAAACTTACTGGCTACAGCTATCACAGTGCTTGAAAGGAAATTTATAGCTGCAAATGCTTATACTAACAAAGACATATGATCTCAAACCAGTAACCTAACCTTCTAAAAAAAAAAACTAAAAAAAGAAGAGCAAACTAAGAAAAAAAGAAAACAGGAAGAAGGAAAATTAATAAAAACTAGAGTGGAAATAAATGCAATAGAAAGTAGAAAAATAATATAATTGGTAAAATTAAAAGTTGGTTATTTTGTAAAGATCAACACAATTAACAAACCTTTAGTCAGATTGACTAGTAAAAGAAGAGAAGATTAAAACAATTAAACTAAGAAGTAAAATGGGTACTTTACTACCTACCCTAGAAAAATGTTAAAAATGATTAAAAAGTAATATTATGAATAATTAAATGCCAAAATTAGATAACTTAGATGAATTAAACAAATTAAAAAACCAAACTATTTAAACTTACAAAAAAAGAAAATCTGAATATTCTATATCAAGTTAAGACAGTGAATTTATAACTAAGAGAATTTCCAAAAACAAAAGACCACATCTAGATGTGTTTATTTGAAAACAGTACCAAACATTTTAAGAAGATTTAATACTAATCTTCCAATAGTTTCTCTCAAAATATAAATGGCATGAAAACTTCCTAACTAATTTTGTGAGGTATTAACTTGATATCAAAACCAAAGACATCACACAAAAAGAAAACTACAAACCAATACCACCTTTGAATTGGACAAAAATACACAACAAAATCTAACAAACTAAATATAACAAATAAAAAGTATTATAAACAATGACCAAGAGGGATTTATATTTATCTAAAAGCTATAAAATTAGTCCAAGTGGGATTTATCTCAGAAATTAATGGCTAATTTGACATCTAAATATCAGCTAAAATAATGCAGTACATTAACATTTAGAATTACAGCACTATGACCACTTTATTAGATATAGGATATAGACATTTGTCAAAAATCCAATGCCAATTCATGATTAAGACACTCAAAAAACTAAGCATAGGATGAAACTTTCCTAAGCTGATGTATATCACCCATGACCTTGGCTTATGCAATTGTTTCTTTCTTTTGGAGTATGTATATAGTATTGGGGATTGAACCCAGGGACATTTGGCCTTTGAACTAAACCTCCAGCCCTATTTTTAAAATACTTTTATTGATATACAATAGTCTCACATGATAATGTACTTCAAAGTGATAGGGGCATAATGTACACAGCAATTGATAAGCTTTTCCCCTGGCTCCTTCCCCACTCCTCCCTTCCCCGTATATGATAAAAAGATTGACATTGATATTCTCACATATGTATATAATGTAAATAGTGTTTCCTTCATTAATTCTCCCTTTTCCTCCCATACCCTCCCCACTTCCTTGCTACGATGGGGGTGTCATTGAGTTACCTCATGCTGGCCTTGAACAAGCAATCTTCCTTTCTCAGTCTCCTAAGTACTGGGATTACAGGTGTACACCACTGTGGATGGCTTAGGCAGTAGTTTCTGAAATATAACACCAAAATCACAGTAAAAAAGAAAAAAAGGTCAATTTGATTTCATTAAATTTGACAACATTTGTACTGTAAATGGTAACAAGAAAAAATTAAAAATGTAATACATAGAAGGAGATAATTTATTTGCAAATGATATATCTGTTAAAGGCAATAAATGCGTAATATATTGATGACACCACTAAATAATTAAAGGCAGAGGCTTCTCAACATATGAAGACCAAGTTGAGATATCACTTTATATAGTTATATTAGGATGGCTACAGTAAAAAAGAAAGAAAAATAGCAAGCATTGGTTTGAATATGGAAAAAATGGAACCCTTATAAATCGTTGGTAAAAATGTAAAATGGTAAAGCCACTTTGGAAAATAGTTCAGAAGTTTCTTATAATGTTACTGTTTGAACTAACGTATTCATTCAACAACTTGTACATAATTGTTAATTGAAGCACAATTCATAATAGCTGAAGAGGAAAATAAGTCAAAATATTCAACTCCTGATCAATGGAAGGACAAATTATAGTGCATCAATTAAATGCAATATTACCAAGCGTGGTCGCACACTCTTGTAATCCAGCATTTGAGAGGCTGAGACAGGAGGATTGCAGTTCGCAGACAGCCTCAGCTACTGAGTGAGGCCATTTGTAACTCAGTGAGACCATGTTTCAAAATAAAAATTTAAAAAATAGGGCTGGGGTTGTAGCTCAGAGGTAGAATGCCCCTGGGTTCCATTCCTGGTACAGCAAAAAAAAAAAAAAAAAAAAAAAAAGGGATCTTATCTGACAAGAGCAAGAAATGAAATAATAATACATGCTACTATGTGGATGAACCTTGGGAACATTATGCTAAGTGAAAGAAACAAGTCACAATAAACACATGCTATATGATCCTGTGCATGTTTAATTACAATAAAAAAGACACAGAGAGGAAATTAGTGTTGCCAGGCTTGAAGAGAAGAGTTTAGTAGGGAATGGCTACTAATGAGTATAGAGTCTTTTTTTGAGTTGATGAAAATCAGTCTCCCTCACTCTTTCCCCCATGTATTTACTTTCCTACAAAGTTCTTGTGTAGCCAAGAGGATTGTTCTTCTTTAATGCTTATCATATTAGACAATTCTTTTTTTATGACAAAAGGTCAAGATAAAATGCATCTTCCATATAGCTTTCACAGAGGGATCACTTACATTAATGTCATTTTCACGAAACTCTCTAGAATTGAAAATATCCCCAACTCTCCAGAGGAGGCCATTGGAGCTCGGCAAGCCTTGAGTGACTTTGCCCCAATTCAGGGTTGGGAGCAGGATTCCAACCAGGTTTGGCTGGTTTCAGAACCCTTCTGAATTGACATTCCTCCCCCAAACAAGGAAAACTAGTCTGTGACATTTGCAAGGGTTCCATGCTCATTGGAGGTCTTGCTCAAATGAGTCACACTTGTCAAAGCATCCCTGTGTCCTCCTTTGAAAGAATTGGTAGAAGGAGAGAGTAAAAAGAAAAGGACAGAGAAAAAGAGAGGTAGACTGTAGAACCCAGCTGGGTTCTTGAGGGTTCCCAAGCCCAACTTCTCACAGTTGATCTGCCATTTGCAGGGTGACAGCTTTTAGAAATCAACTTTTCCTTAATTAGTTGTGTATCTTTTACTGACTACCAAGTGGTACTCTGGTTCAAAAATCTTCAATTCTGTATGGCAATGCTTTCACTTCAGGCTCATAAAACTGAATGTCATACCTTGGGGTGATAGGTGAGTATTAAATCCAGGGAGGCAGGAAGAAACACAATGCCACATGCAAATTTTGCACTTGTTCTTCAAGCACACCTCTGCTGATGTGCTGGCAATTCAGGCATTATTTAGGAAGATATTCAAAACTTCTGAGACTTTTTTCTTAGACATACAAAATAATTCATGTAACCTATAAGTCAAAGACCATAAAAATAAAATGAACACTCATGAGCCCTCATTAAAAAAATTAGAAAACAATGTTAGAAACATCATTGCATCAACCATACTATAAAGCAAGCTCTATGATAATACAAGGACTTGTGTCTGTTTTGTTCGATGATGTATCATTAGGACCTAAAATAGTTCCTGGTATGTAGAAGGAGTTTAATAAATATTTTAAATGAATGCATAAATCTGCTTCAGATTATCCCAGCCTCCCTCAGATGTAACCACTACCCTATATTTGGAGTTTGTATTCCCTCCTTTGCATTTTGATGATTTTTAGACTTATACATTCCTCAATAACATATTGTTTGCTTTTGCTTCTTTCTGAACTTTATGTAATAAAGTTGCATGTATGTTACTGTGGGCTAGGTATGTTATATAACATTACCAACTGAGATTCACCTATGTAAATATTTACCCAGCAGGATGTGCTGGTACACACCAGTAAACCTAGTACTTGGAAGGCTAAGAAGAGGATGAAAAATTTGAAGCTAAACTCAATAGCTTAGTGAAACCCTCAACAATTTAGTGAGACCATGTTTCAAATCTTAAAAATAAATAATAAGGGCTGGTGGTGTGAATCCAAGGTAGAATGCTTCTTAGTTCAATCCTTAGTACTCCTTCTAAAAAAAAAGATTTTATACCCAGTTCCTTGTTTTTGCTGAATTGTGTTATTGAATGAGTATGCAATAATTTATTTTATCATGTTTGTCATCAGTGGACATTTACCATTTCTGCTTTTATAGAAAAAAACTGTTCTGAGCATTTCTATTTGTGCATGTGTATCTGTAGGATATAAATTTGGGAAAGGGACTGCAGCTGGAATTTTCATTTCCATCTCCCAAAGGTTAGCCCATGAGTCAGATCTGCAGTGTGCCCTTTGTCCACACTAAGTCAGGGTCATTGGAAGTGCTGTCCAAAATATTTTGAGAGAGAGAGAGAGAAAGAGAGAGAGAGAGAGAGAGAGAGAGAGAGAGAGAGAGAGAGAGAGAGAGAGAGACTGACTGACTTGTTAGGCCAAGAACTATCTCAGGCTACTTGTCAGAGTAAGCTATAATTAGTATAAGTCCAGATTCTGAAATCTCTTTTAGTAGTTATCCTCTTTTTTATTGATGGTACTGGGGTTCCTGGAAACCCTTCTACCTCCTGTTTACACTCCCAGACCTATTTTTATATTTTTTATTTGGAAACAGGGTCTCTTAAGCCAGCGCGACTGGCTTCAAACCTGTGTGATCCTCCTGTCTCCGCCTCCCAAGCATGGGAATTACAAGCGTGTGCCACCATGTCCAGCCTTCTTCCTTCTTTATAGTTGTTTTTGTGCAATGTGCATTTTATTAAAATCATATCCAAGAAAAGATTGTTACTTTTTTGTACCTGTGATTGAATCCCGGGCCATTTTACCTCTGAGGTACACTCCCAGCCATTTTCATTGTTTTATTTATTTATTCATTTATTTGCAGTACTGGGGATGGAATTCAGTGGCATGCTACTTCTGAGCTACACACCCAGACCTATTTTTTATTCCTTATTTTGAAACAGAGTCTCACTAAGTTGCAGAAGGCCTCGCTAAGTAGCTGAGGTTGTCTGTGAACCACGATCCTCCTGTCTCAGCCTCCCGAATGCTGGGATGACAAGCAAGCTCTACTATATGCAGCTCATTGTTTTATTTTTTGTGGGTCTGTGGATGGAACCCAGGGGCATTTGACCTCTGAGCTACACCCCCTGCCCTATGTTGTATTTCATTTTTAAACAGGGTCTCAGTAAGTTGCAGAGGGCCTCACTACAATCCTCCTGTCTCAGCATCCGAAATGCTGGGATTAAAGGTGTGTACCACGATACCTGGCACATTGCTTTATTTTTTAAACATGGTCTTGCAAGTTTCTGAGGCTGGTCTCAAACCTCAGTTTGAGACATTGATCCTTCTGTCTCAGTGTCCCAATTACTGTTATTATAGACCTGTGACATAGCACTTAGCTTATTATTTTAGTCTTCCATCTACTGTAAATTTTATTAGGCATTTTAAAATAATTTAACTTTATATTAAATTTGATGGATAAAATGTATATTTCTTTAAAACTATTTGAGTAATAACATAAATATGAGGTCTACCATCATAACAAAATTTAAGTGAACAAAATTGTATTTTTAACATAGGCAAAATTTGTATGGAAGAGCCGAGTGTGTTGGAGCTCTCATGTAATCCCAGCAGTTGGGAGGCTGAGACAGAAGAATCACAGTTCATGGACAGCCTCAGCTACTTACTGAGGCCCTTTGCAACTCAATGAGACCCTGTTTCAAAATAAAGAATAAAAAATAGGGCTGAGGGTGTAGCTTGAAGGTGGAATGCCCCTGGGTTCCATCACCAGTACTGCAAAAATAAAAATCACAGAAGATATCTAGTACTTACTCATCTTGCATAGAAAACTTTATACCCATTGAATTTACCATTTCTATTTCTTTACTTCCCTTTTCTTTTTGGTACTGAGGATTGAAAGCAGGAAAAGTACACCTCTGAGCTACTATTTTCTTTATTTTTAAACATGGTCTCACAAAATTGCTGAGGCTGGCCTTGAACCTGTGAGCCTTCTGTCTCAGGCTTCCAAGTACTAGGATTACAGGCATGTGTCATCATGCATGGCTCTTATTTCTATTTTTTTAACGGGCCCTTAAAATACTGCTTATTTTCTTCCTACATGCTTCCATTTTGCTTATCTCATATCTATTTTGCAACCACATTATAATTACCATTCTTATCATCATCTCATTTACCCATACATGCCTTTATGCCTTTCAAAAATAATCCTGCCTTTAATGTGCTTCCTCATGGCTAGCAGTCTTCAATATGCTTTAGTATCTCTTCTACTATGTTGTTTTACTAATGTTTTTCCTGGCCTCTCTTCTCTTCTAGATGATGAATTGTTGAGGAAAAAGAAAATATTTCAATCACCAGTATACCTCAAAAAACCTAAGCTTGTGTCTCATCCAAAGGGCCAGTGTTTACAGTTGAGCCAAATGTGTCTACCAAATCTCATGATCTGTGCCGGGCGTGGTGGTGCACGCTTGTAATCCCTGTGCTTGGGAGGCTGATACAGGAGGATCGCGCAGGTTCAAAGCCAGCCTCAGCCACTTAGTGAGGCTCTCAGCAACTTACTGAGACCCTGTTTCCAAATAAAAATAAAAAATAGGTCTGGGAGTATAGCCCAGAGGTAGAAAGCCTATGGTTTCCCACCCGTGGTACCACAAAAAAAAAAAATTACTCATGGTCTGTAACTGGTTAAGAATCTATACTTCTTTAGAATGGAAGCCTGCACTGCCATTTACTAGAAGTGTGATATTAGACAAGTTAATGAATTGTTCTGAGCACCAGTTTCCTCTTCTACTATGTAGTGATGATACAGAGTTACCTAGAAGAGTTGTTGTGAAACTAGATAAGATGATTATAAAATGGCCTGGCATCTGGGCTACTCAAATGCATGCCCTTCTGATTTTATTTTAACTGTTATTGTTAGTTATAAAATTCAGGAAAATAGAAAGAGGGGGAAGAAACTTGTGAAAAACTTCTATTTCTTTTTATTTTAGTACTGAGGATTGGACACAGATTTTTTTCCAAGGAAATGACATTTTAGCCAAAAAAGGACGACTTTCTTTGCACTTGGCTTATTTTTGTATTGGAAGTGAGCTCCTTTCTTAAGAAAGGTATAACCCTGCTAGCCTTGACCTGGTGGACAGACTCCTGCTGGCTTTCTATTTAGGGCAGGAAAGGCAAGACTTGTGGGGAAAGAAGATAGCCCACCTATCAACTGAATGTGTTGACTATTTGTTGTTGTACCTAGGATTTTAATAAAGTCTGTTATTTGTGTCTTAGAGGTAGTTTGTAAAGAGTAGTCTAAGTAAAAACTTTCCTTGCTTTCCCCCACGAGGGCTCCTCACTTGGGGTCAAAGGAAGGATAATTTTTGATGTGTATCTGGATTCTGATGCTTGTCTTGAGATTGACAACAAAAGTGCCATTGGTAGAATGTGAAGATGAATAGTGGGAAAAGTATGTAATAAAGAAAACTGTGTTGGACTTGGAGTCAAATAATCCTGAGCTTGGTATCAATCTCTAGCATGTCCTCTTTGAGTCTTACTTTATTCATCTGTGCAGCGGTATACTGATGAGAAAATGAACCTGTCCTAGTGATTTTGTTGTGAAGTGCTGAAATGGTACAAAATAGCAAATAGGTTCCTATCAAGACTTATTTTTCTTCCTTCCTTGTAAAGAAGAAGCACTCATAAAATATATGAGAGGCATTCTTGTGGATGAGAATGTAAGCATTTGTCATTTATCTAAAGGAGATTAAGCCATAATGTTATTGGAGTTTGGCTTATAATTAAGCATAGGACATCGGAAAGCAAAATTTGGCCTTTGGCTAGTAAGATCCATGTTCCATTTGTTCACATTTGGGTTAATAACTATTGGAGATTACTATTTCATGGAGGTTTCAGGATTGGCTTTCTGATTCCTCTCATTCACATCCACTTGGAAGAATTTTGTCATAGATCTGGACAGTGACCAGGTGACTTCTGAAAGCCAATCCTTGTTAAAGGAATCTATGATTCTTGATAATAGTGAATTATTTGATGGTAGCCCAAGAGATGTCCCACATTACTGTGTATCATTTTCTAAAAGGCACAGGGATTCTGTTGTTTGGTGTAATAGGACAAGGATAGGGAGGTATATCCATATGATCTGTAAAAACTCCTAAAGAATGCAAAAAATATTTAAAACTGGCCTGATAATACTGATTGTTATCCTTCACTTGTAAATTCACCTCAAAAGGCTTTTTTTCCACTGTCTGATTTATACTGTCACTACAGTAGCAACTGAGAAAGATGGGTGATGTTATCTCTATTCTACCAATAAGAGTCAAAGGTTGGTGAGCTAAAGGAAAGCATCACAAACTGTTTTACTATTTGGCCTGATTTGGTCATAGATCTCCCTTTGGATAAGGTCAGATCATAATGGGAACCATTTAATTACTCTGAACATGTTGCCTGACCACCACTTTATATTACATACCTTAGCCTCAGGTTTCCTTCCTGCATCCTTGCCTCATATGGGCAGAACCTATGAAATTGGCTAATCCCAGAGAAGTTCTCTGTTCCCTTGGTGGGATCCAAAATGTTATGTCCACATCACTCCAAACTGTACAAATATGCTCTTCTTATGTAAAGTTTCAGGAAAATTCAGCTTCACACTGACTCAGTTGTGTGGTGAACAACTCTGCATTCAGATTTCATTACAGAAAATCTTATAATTCTGCTTTTCTATTTCTGCCCCCCCCCACCAGCTGACATGTGTTACATTGTGTTCTGTGTGTACTTCCAGACTGGAGAGTGCCAGAGACCATGGTTTGCCCATCGACTACTACTTTCCACCCCAGAAGACCTGCCTAATTTGTGGGGATGAAGCTTCTGGCTGTCACTACGGAGCTCTCACTTGTGGCAGCTGCAAGGTCTTCTTCAAAAGAGCTGCTGAAGGTAAAAAGGTTTTACATACTCACGTTTATTTCCCTTTTTCCTTTACCTTCCAGAGAGAGACAGAGACAGAGACAGAGAGACAGACAGACAGAAATTCCAGGGCCCCAGTAGTCATCTAGCAGCACCCTCTCACAGAATCTGTGAGCCTAAAGAAGCAAATTTTCATACTTGTTGGTCTCCTGGATCTGGTTCCATGATTGTACAGGCAATGAAGATAGTCCCAGCTGGTGCTTGGTCTTTGGTGGGTCCCAGAAATGAAAGAAAGATTAATGGTTGGAAAAAAATTTAATTTCCTTCCTGCTTGTTTTACACCCTGCTTCCTGGTGAGGGGAAAATGTGTCCTTATTAGAGAAGTTAGAAGTGGAGAAACCCCAACTGAGTCCCCAGCCTGTTCTCAGCAGTGAATTTGAAACTGTTCCTCAGCAAAAATCTTCCTGGGCTCAGCCCCAGAAAGGAAGTGTTCTTGCCTTTCAGCAGACTATCAGTCTCTGCACCTGCTCCCTCCTGCTGTTGCCTCCTTGGACCTGTATTTACATTAATAGCTTCTAGGTAGATAAGAAAGCAGAGTGAAGAAACACTTTTGTTCTCTTCGCTGGCCACCTGACATCAGGGCCTGCCCATTGATCCTAAATCCCAAAGTGAGTATCATTTTATATCTGGCTATAAGGGCTGAAGACCTGGCTCCTTAGTCCTATTTATCTTATAACAACTCCTGTATGTTCAGCCTCCAGAGATGCTCAGCCTATATAGTGTTACAAGAATTCATATTTCCAGGCCTCATATATTCTAGTGATCCATTCTTCCCTATTTACCCTGAAATTGGGCCTCCTATTCATCAACCACACCCTTCTCTTTGTACCAAGACCTTACTTCTTAAAGGTACACTGGTGATCAGATCCTAGACAGAGATGTTCTGCTGTGAGACCAGATCCAATTTTAAACACTAATATGCACGCCTATCCCCACTTCCCACAAAGGAGGTACTTCCTGACAAGGTCCTTTTCTCTCTCTGGTCTGGAACAGCTCAATTCTAATTCATATCCCAAACAGGAATTTTTTTCTTATATATGGGCTATAATCCCCAATAATGGTTTTAAAAGATGGGTATGTAGGTCACATCATTCACCAGGACCATGTTGATATCCACCAGATGACAGCAAATGCAACGGTAAGTTCTTGGCATCAGGAGAAAAGGTATAAATTGGGTGTCATCCTTGCTGATTATCAATTATAGTGATGTTTGAGGTTTCATAACATTGGCTGGTTAGTAGGAATACATCTAAAATAGAATGCTGGATGTGGTGTATACCTGTAATCCCAGTACTTGGGAGGCTGAGACAAGAGGATTACAGGTTCAAAGCCAGCCTCAGCAATTTAGCAAGGCACTTAGCAACTATATGTAAGTAATCTTGTTCCTTGTTTCAAAATAAAAAAATTAAAATAGGGCTGAGAGTAGAATTCAGATGTAGAATGCCCTGGGTTCAATCCCCAGGGGGAAAAAAAGGGAACATTGTCATTTTGTTTTCTTTCATCCTCCAAAGACATAAAGAGACAACTAGCATTTAGCATTACTAAAACATGCCCCATGTTCTTCCTATACCCCTCAGGGACCTATTGCTACTGTATGTGGGAGTGGGACCCAAGTGCTAGATCTAGACAATTTCAAAAGAGCCCTATTTCTTAACCGTACATATTAAAGGATGGCTGTTACTTCCCCATAACCCCTCAGTCTATGGGCTGCATCTCTAGAACTTGAGCAGCCATTCAAAGCTAACTTGTCAGCATGGCTAGCACCACTGTATTAAGACATGTTTGAGGGTGCATGTAGCATGCAAATTAAATAGGTAGATAAGATAACACTTGAGGCTGTCTCTGGGTTATATCAATCTGGATCATCAAAATGTATTTTGGAAAATAGGGAAAGTTATAAACCACATCTTGAAGGAGAATATTTTGCTGTTACATTGTATATCTCACAGGGGAAATATCTGCAGAGGTAAGAGCTGAAGGAAGGAGGTAGGCAGAAGGTAGCTGGCAAGGCTATGATCCTGATCCTGGGCTACTTGAGAACAACGAAGAGAAGTAATGAGGTAGTGGGGCAGACAAACTCACACAGAAAACAGAACATTTGGAAATCCAGTGAAATCTCAGATGCTTCATACCCTAGGGTCCTTTAAGTCAGAGAAATTCAGTAATACTTTTGTTGAGAAAAGGGTCCTCTGTGATTTCATGGGACAAAAATCACCACTGTATTACTTGCAAAGTCATGAAGAAACCTTCTGAGTTTCTTGGTTACTTTGGAATATGGACTCCAGATTCTGAGCGTTTTGAGAGATAGGAGAAGGGAAGTTTAAGAAAATCACACAAGGCTGTGTGTAGTGGTGCATTCCTGCAACCCCAGTACTGGAGTTGCTGAGACAGAAGGGAGCACAGCTTCTAGGCCAGCTTTGGAAACTTAGCAAGACCTTCAGCAACTTAGTGACACCTTATTTTGAAAAATAAATAAAAGGTCTGAGATATAAATAAATAAAAGGTCTGAGATATAGCTCAGATGTAACTCACACTCAGTAACACACACACACACACAACACACACACAAGAAGCAAAAAAAATATTTCTCCATCTGTAAAGCTTGGCAACCTAAGTTTACTGTTGTCATTATTTCTATTTGAAGGCAGAGGGTTGTCTTATTACCCAAAGAGAACATTTATTGATTTGTTTTCTCTCATTTTCACAATCTATCTTTATTGCCCACATGGCCTTTCTAAAGGTAGTTCTCAATTTGCCTTGTTGAAACTTGGAATTCAACCTGTCTTGGAGAGAGTAGCAGCACAGATCTTTCTCTTTATCATTTGTTTGTTGTTGTCAGTTAGCTCAGACTGAATATTCTGAGTGTTGACTGCCACTTTATTCATAGTTCTCAGAAATCTCTGGACTGGGCACAAATACAAGACTTAAAAGCTTGGCATGTCAGAGAGAAATTCATTTCTAGCAATGGTGGTTCATAAAGCATGAAGCTTTAATGCTGTCACTGGTAGAGCACTCTGCACATAATCTATTGTAATCTAGCCAGGATTTCCTGATGGGGAAGCAAAAGGGGAGAGTCCCACATTTTCTCATATTTAATAATCCTGGAGTGTTGGGATGAGAGTGAGGTTGGGCAGAAAAGGAACTGCATATTTTGAGAAAAGAAAAAACAGTGTTAAGATATGGAAGTAATAAAATCATTAAAACCTAGTTGAGGGAAACTTAGAGAAAGAGTGTTGGTTTGTGTGGAGATACAGTTTGAGGGGATGCTGTGTATAGTAAAAAACAAGAATGAGGAGGAAAACTTATTTGTGGGGTAGGTATAGTAAGTCATATGGGGAAAGGTATAGCATTTGAATACTCTAAGAGGCCAAGACGTCAAAGGAAAGTAAAGCATTACACAGGTTCTTGGACATGTTTTTAGTTGGGTAGCCTTAGATAAGAAATTTCCTACATTTGACTTCAATTTTCTCTTTGTAAAATAAGGGAGCTAAACTAGATTTTTTTGTTCACAAGAATTATTTTAAATTTTGTATTGTTTCACTATAGTCATACATTGCGATGATGGAGACATACATGCACATAGCACCCAATTAGCCCTTACCCAGTCCCTCCCCCAATTCCCTCTCCCTCTCTCCTTCTCATGTTTGACTTATTGATTGACATTAATATGTTTGTGAAAGAACATCATGCGCATTAGAGAATTTTACTCTTCCTCCCTCCCATTCCCTCAGTTAGGTCACCTTATTTGCTCATCTCCTTCATCTAGAGTTCATCCTATGACCCGTTTTCTCCCTAACTTCCACATATTAGGGAAAACACCTGATTTCTTATTTTTTCTGACTGACTTATCTCACTTAGCATAAGAAAACACAATTATGTCATAAACAGGAAAATGGATGGAACTGGAAGACATTATGCTAAACTAGTTTTCAAAATACCATTTCAGATTAGGATTTTGGAATATTTCTAGAAATCACAAGCACTGTAACCATTATTTCAGCAAACACACATATATTTATATCTGTATGTACTTTTAAATTTTGCCTTCCCAAAATTCTACATTCTAGTCAATTAAGAAAACTCAAGTTAAATGTGGTGATATAAGGCTCTAATCCCAGTACTTTGGAGCCTAAGACAGAATGATCACAGGTTCGAGGTCAGTCAGAACAATTTAGCAATACTTAATTTCAAAGTAAAAAAATTTTGAAAAGGACGGGGAGTATAGCTAAAAGGCAGAACATGTTTGGGTTCAAATCCCAGTAACACACACACACACACACACACACACACACACACACACATACCTTCATATTGTGTTAGAACTAGCTGTGGATGGTCAGGGTTAAAATAAAGCACTCTGAGATTCTCCTTAGTGACCATGTCTGGGTAACTTTTTTCTTTTCCATTTTCTCAACTGGAAAATCATGATATGTATCCCCATCTTTCCTTCATCAGGTTTCAAAGAGGGTTAATTAATTCATCATGTGCTCAAGAATTTATTATTTTTTAGACATTTTCTAGTAAAACGTTGGAGATTGTACATCCATTTGTTTTGTACACATGGAGCGCTGTTTGGTACACATCATAAAATTGAAACTGTAGTTTACATTCTGAGCTCAAAGAATTACACCATCCTAACTGGTGTTTACAATAGGTCCCAATTTAGTTTCCTTGGCAAATTTTATGTAAGTATGGCTTTGATTCTCTCTCTTGCCCCAGGTTTTTGTGAGGGAAGAAATGTAAGTGAACCCTTACTGAACTCTTTCTGTCCTTTATATCTGCTCTTTACCACCTCTACTCATGTGGAATTTAATGTCACCTCTTTATTGGAATCTTGCAGGAAGTTTTTGGTACACACCAATGTCCTTTTCACTTCATGACTTTTTGAGTAACATTTCCCAGGGGCAAATTAACTGCTGGGAGGATCTGTGTGCAGCAGCTTCAACAGAGACTAGATCTGGGGTGTGTTTAGCCAAGGAACTGACTAATCAGGACTTTGCAACTCTTAGAAATCTTTTTACAAAGGTCCTCTTATCTTTCTGTCTCTCATTTTCTTAAATGTCACTGCCAGGCTTTAGATCAGAGATTGATAATTTTTTTTCTGTAAAGGACAAGGTAGTAAATATTGCAGGCTTTGCAGGTCCAAGGTCTCCCTCTTAACTTCTCAACTCTGCCTTTGTAATGTGAAAGGAGAAATAGATAATATGAAAATTAATGTTGTACCTGTGCTCCAATAAAAGCTCATGGACACTGAAATTTGAATTTTATTTAATTTTCAGACTATTAAATAATATTTTTCTTTTGACCTTTTTTCACCATTAAAAAATGTGGGAGTTGGGCGTGGTGCCACATCATTGTAATTCCAGTACTTGGAAGGCTGAGACAGGAGACTCACAGGTTCAAGGACAGCCTCAGCAAGTAGTGAGACTCTCATCAACCTAGTAAGAGACTGTTTCAAATAAAAATAAAATAAGTCTAGGGGTTCAACTCAGAGGCAGAATGCCCCTGGGTTCAATCTCCAGTACCACACACAAAAATCTGTGAAAATTATTAACAGCTTTGGTTGGTTGAACCTTGCTCTACATGGTTGCTTTTGTGCTTGCCAATATGCATAATGAATTTTACTATATCCATCCTCCTAACACCTTCATAACTCTCTAGATCATCTAAATTTTAAAATTCTTCTCAATTGGGCAAAGTTTTCACAGAATGGCTAGAATGGTATAGCCTCTGAATCATGAGCCCTTTTTAAAACTAAACAAAAGACTAAAATAAATCTAAGGATCCTAGAAGCAAATATTTTTGTTTTATCATGAGCTAGAAGATCATTTCTCCTTACAGTACCCCAAGGAGAAATTAGAAACCTCTCACACATTTTCTAAACCTTTGTATGGATTCCCTTTGTGTGGATTACTATGAAGTATAGGCATGAAATTTACTGGTTGCCATTTATACTCCAGGGGGTAAGGAGGAAGGCGTTGGGGACTATCTGATACCAAATGTTGTAGATAAAACTCTGTCTCTTTAGAAAGTAAAATCCAGGTGGCCATCTGAGTTGTAGAGGTGCCATACATTACTCCGTGATTGTCTGTATTCACAAATAAGCTGGCATAATTCCAGGCTTCCACATAACAAGACTAGACCACAGGCTAGCAGAATAAATAATTGAGGCCTGTATCTCATTGCAATTGGTGCCTAGGCAAGTATCTGCCCAGTTTGGGAGTCATGCCAATAATTTGCCACTGATGCTCTATTATGCCCAGTGCCTACTTATTAATAGTGCATGCATTTTGTTAAGTAGTGATTAACCAGAGGATGCCACACTATTCAAACCATTATGTAAAAACATTTAAATGGTCTTTATCACTTGCAAGATCTCTTCCTGCCATCATGTCTTCTTAGTTTTCCAGCCTCTTTTTTGGGGGGTGGGGTTGTGCATATTTTACAGCCAGAAAGCCTCTTCAGTCTCTCATTAGAATGTTTTGGTGATTGTCAAACTATAGGTAGTTCATTTTTGCAGTTGGCTGTTATTGTAAGAGTAAGTGCTAGACACAATTTCTTTTCAGAGATAGGAATTATGACTTACTTCTTTGAGCTGTAGTTCCTCAAGAAACATACTGTCGCTCAAGGTGACTGAAGTCTATAAAAGATTTTCATGTAAAAAGCAGTCTCTGCATTATAATATCCATGTATGCATGCTTTGGGAAACTGTTATCTAGTTTTTCATGTTCCTTCTTTAACCCTCATAACTATGTAATTTATCTTAGGCTTCCAAGGATGCAAATGAGCTTTGTAACTGCGAATCTGGAGAGAGAGAGAGAGAGAGAGAGAGAGAGAGAGAGAGAGAGAGAGCGAGCTGAGATTGGGAGGCAAATGACTTTTTTTTCTAATTGGTGCATTATACTTGAACATAATAATGAAATTCGTGGAAGTACAATTCACATATGCACACAAGACCATTTGATCTGTTTCTTTCCCTGTACTTCCCCCTTTTCTCCCTTCCTTTTTCTAATCCCAAATCTATACCTCATCTGTCTTTTTCTAGTTCTCTATTTCATTTCTTTCCCTTTTTCTTTCTAACATCCACATATGAGAGAAAGATATGATCCTTGATTTTCTGAGTCTGGCTTATCTCACTTAGCACAGTTCCACCCATTTTCCTTCAAATGACATTATTTTGTTATTTATGATTAAGTAGAATTCCACTAGATGTATATATCATACTTTATCCATTCATCTGTTGACAGATACTTGTTTCATAATTTATTTGATTACTGTGAATTGTACTGCTATAAACATAGATATGCACGTGTCACTATAGTATTCTGACTTTAATTCTTTTGGAAAAATAATGAAGGGTGGTATAGCTAGGTCATATGATGGTTCCATTAAGGAAATAAAAGTTATAATTCTCAGTCTCTGCTTCCAGCCTTTGCTGTGATTACTGAATCATGCCAGTGAAATCACTACATTTCCTGGCTACACAAGTGCCTATCTCTACAGAGCACTTCATAAGAATGGAAAAAGAAGCAGGGCATGGTAGCACATGCCTGTAATCTCAGTACTTGAGAGGCTAAGACAGGAGGATTGCAAATTTAAGACCAACCTTAGAAATACAGTGAGACTCTCAGCAACCTAGTGAGACCCCATTTCAAAATAAAAAAAAATGTAAGGGGACTAGGAGTGTAGCTTGGAGGCAGGATGCAAGATGCCCCTGGGTTCAATCTTCAGCAAAGGTAGCATTCACTGTGCTAGACTATGGAGGCCCTTAAGATGCATAAATATACTGACCCAAAGTAGGAGGTAGGTGTAAGATTGTATGAGCGTATGTGTCCCCCAGTCGCATAGAGACATGCCGAGATCTATAATCGGTCTTACGGATATCTTTATTCGTGGGAGATCGGCCTCCAGCCCCCGCGTGGCCGCGGGGGCCAGTGGCGGGGGAGAGCGTGTGTCCCTCCCTCTCGGGCTCCTCTCTGAACTCTGCACCCTCTTCTTCTTCCGGACCGGGAGGCCTGGTTCCCTCCGGAATTGCAGAGCTCCACCTGCAATTTTAACTCCAAGCTATATCACCAGCTATATTTTTTTTTAGTTTGGAAATAGGCTCTCACTAAGTTTCTGAGAGCCATGGTAAAGTGCTGAGCCTGGCCTTGAACCTGTGATCCTTCTGTCTTAGCCTCCAAAGTACTGGGTATGAGGATTCTTACAAGGTTGTTTTGCATGTATGTTATGTATGAATAGTGTGTGGGGGTGTTTGTGTTTCTAGGGTTTGATCCCAGGGCATTCTACCTCTGAGCTATAACAGCCCTATTTTATTCTTTATTTTGAAACAAGTTCTCACTAAGGTGCTGAGACTCTCACTAAGTAACCAAGGGTGATATCAAGCCTTCAATCCTCCTGTCTCATCCTCATGAGTACGGAGACTACAGGTATGCAGTAGCATAACCCAGATTGATCTCGTTTTGGGTAAGAACTTTATAGACTCACAAGGGAGAATCCTGACTACAGTGATACTTAACATTGTTATCCAATGCCTGGCATTTTCTCCCCAGAGCATACATATATTTGACAATCAGAGGTTATTGTGTATACTGGACCTATATCAGCCTCTTGTATAAGAAATACAAGATTACAAAACCTGTTCAGCACTCAATATATATTAAATCCTCTACAGGCATTTATTTTCTCATTCAATCCTCACAATATATCTAAAGCATTGGTACTATTATTGACCCTCTCGAATGCAAAAACTGAGGCACAGAAGAGTTATATGATTTGCCCATAGTCATTCAATTCATAAGAAAGAGATAAATGTGACACAGTTATCAACATAATGGGTTAAGATTGGTGCCCTACTAGAAGTAGATACAAAAATTTCTGAGCAGACAAAATTAGAGAAAGAGACATTTTACCTGGAAAGTTTGGGAAGGCAACACAGAATAATTAAAGATTGATGTAGATCTTTGAGGATACATAAGAGATTTCCAGATAGAAACATGTTGGACAAGAACTTCAGGAAGAGGGAAAACTGAGCAAAGAACATGATGGTATTGAGGTCATACTGGGTAATCTTGTCAGATGCAACAAGCCCCTTAACATACTTTCAGTTGGACTTTTGTGCCTGGATTTCTTCCCAAGCTGAGATATCCATAACTGCCCTAGTCTTGCCTCTGGGCTTTTGGAAGCAGAATTCTATTCAGGTAGTAGAATAAGATGCAGTGTAAGAGCACCAGATGGGGCTCTGGCTCTATCAGCAACTTACATGTGGCCTTAGGCATGACTCGTTCCCTCTTTGCACATTAAAACTTCCATCTGACAAATAAAATGGTTTAACTAAATAACTTTGAATGTTTTAACAAAAATATATAACAATTTAAATTCTTCAGCCATAATTTTCTGGTGTGTAGTAGTGGGGATTGAACCCAGGGGCAGTCTTCCTCTGAGCTATAGCCCTAATCCTTTTATTTTTTTATTTTGAAACAGGGCCTTAGTAAGTTTCTAAGGGTCTCCACAATTTGCAGAGGCTGGCCTCAAGCCTGTTATTTCTGTCTCTGCCCTCCAACTACTGGGATTGTAGGAATCTACCACTATGCCTGGCTTTAACTATAGTTCTTAATGCTATGTCTCTAAATTTTATAGATTTGCCCATTGGCCACTGGTTAACTTTGTATTCATGGTAATTAGGAAACAGGCAGAGTTGAGTTCAATTTTCAACTCCCTCAAAAAAAAAACACAATCATTTAACATCTCTGTATTTCTTTAAGGAAAACAGTATCTCAAAGGGCTATTGTAAAAACTGAATAATGTATAATATAGCTCCAGGGGCCCAGTAAGTGGTTCCTTATCCTGGAATGAAGTCTTGGTCATTGACACATCATACACTTATGATGTCCCTGGAGCAGACACAAAACAAAGGTGGGAGATAGTATCTCTGGTAGTCCACAGAGTAAAGGAGACCATAGATTACTGTAAGATGTCTAGTCAAACACTTCTGTGTTACTTATCTAGTAACCATAAAGGCCAAAGGCATTTGTACAAGAAGAAAACAAAGGTCAGTCTCTTCCTCTCTTTGCCTCTCAGGACACTGTGAGTTATAGTCTTCAGCCAGCCAGCCAGCCAGCACATGTTCATTGCCTTTCCTGGATTCTAAGCTTTGGACTTGAAGGTATAAGAAATCCCTCTGTATCACTGACCCCAACAAAATAGTTCTAGCCTCCCCAGCAAATACCAGTCTTAAGCTACAAACCAGAAGAAAAGCTAACAAAGCTCATGAATTAACCACCATGTTCTTCAGCCATTGGTTTCTCTTGTCCAGCCAGAGGAGTGTCTTAAAGTATGCCTTAGGCCATATTCAATAGAAACCTGAGCCAGCACCTGTGTAAATAATTTTAAGTCTTCTTTTCCTGCAGCCGGATGGGTATTTTTCAAAGCCAGTTCATCTTTTATCTAGAATACCATCTCCTACATTCTTACAACTCTGGACATCTTAGAGGAATGTGGTTTGGCTGTAGTAATATTTTTTGTTGGCTTTATGGTTAGGGTCATTTCTTTAAAAACATAGTCATGCCTTGGTGTGGCCTATGACTCTTCTGTATTTAAAATGAAACTCTTAGTGGTAGAGTCCATTCTGCTTCCTACAGACTGGCTTCATATCTCTCCATAGCCTGCTCCTCCAATTTCGATACTTTAAAAAATTAGCCAAACAATGTGATGTGTGCCTGCCATTCTAGTATTTGGGAGACTGAAACAGGAAGATCTCAGATTCCAGGCCAGGTTCCTCAACTTAGTGAGACTCTCAGCAACTTAGCACAATAGGAAAATGTCTAGGAAGGCTAGGTCAAAGGTACATATTCATGAGTTCAATCCCTAATAACAAAAAAGCAGCTAACCAAAACCAGGTAGTACATTTTTCTTATCTCTGACTCCTACTTGAATCACATTCAAACATTGTCCCAAACCTTTTGAGAACAGGAGGTTAGCACTCTCCTAAAGTGCAGTTGATAATCTAGTATCCAGTTCTCTAGGTCCATTGACTCTGCACAACTTCAGAATACAGATGGTTTTGGTCGTTCCTTTGTGTTATTTAGGATTAAAATCCTCTCACTTCCCACTCTCCTGTATAACCCTTCTGCCACACAACCTGCGCCATAGCTTCTTGCTTCCCCAGAAACTTCTCTATAAATCCACTTGAAAAGGTTTTGACTTTGAAATTTAATGAGAAATAGCCAGCAAATTTAGGAGTGATTAATGATTCCACAGAAGCAGCCCCTTTTATTTACTTGTGTGTGTATGTGGTACTGAGGATTGAACACAATGGTATTCTGCCTCTGAGCTACATTCCTGTCCTATTTTATTTTTATTTTGAAACAGAATCTTGCTAAGTTCAGGAGGGTTTCACTAATTTGTGCCAGCTAGCCTTGAACCTGTGATCCTCCTGTTTTAGCCTCCCAAATACTGGGATTCCAGTATTTGGAACAGGGTCTTGCTAAGTTGCTGAGAGTCTGGCTAAGTTACTGAAACTGGTCTGGAACATGTGATCTTCCTGCCTCAGACTCCCAAGTACTGGACTTACAGGGGTGCATCACCATGCCCAGATTAGACTTTAAAAAACAAATGAAACAAATGGTGCCAAATGCCTTGTAGTGAACAAATGAGAAATCAGTCCTCCATCCAACAGTGTGTTTCCAAGGGCTCCAATGCTGCCACTGTAATAATGTTAGTATGAATTAACTAATTCACCGGTTTCTACTTAAATGGATAATATGATAAGTATTTTCAAGATTGATAGTTCTGCAGCCTTACAAATGAGTCTACACTGAAGTACTAAAAACTAAGGAAGGCTGGCTAAAGTAATGACACAATAGGCTGCATAGAGCTTCCTGGGTCTTAGGTACAGGGAACTCCATATTGTAGACATTTGTATTCTCATAGTGGCAGGGAAGAGGGGCCAGAGTCCAGTAACTCTCATCCATTCATTCTCTGAACAAACTTCATGATACTAGCCCCTGTGTGAGCTTATAGATAAGCTAGCCCAGTCTTCAGGGAGATTTCAGTCTGGCAGGCATGCCCTCCAAAGTCAGCTTCAGCTTCAGTATTGCACTAAGCATCTTAAATACAACAGAGACAATGTAATTGGTCATGGAAGAGAAAAAAATCTATAGACAGTCTTACTCCTCCAGGCCAAAGGACAACTCCAACAAAGATAACACAATTCAAAGGGGCTGTGCCCATCAGCAAGTCCGGAACCCTTAACAACAACAATAAGAAATGATAACGTTGATAATTATAGAAGCCAATGTTCCTTTGCATTTTCTTATTGTTTAGCTACTGTACTAAGTGGTTACTTAATCCATGCAACAATCCCCCCAAGATAACTATTTCTGTTTTTTATCAATGAGGAAAATGATGCACAGAGGACTAAGGAAATAGGAAGACATGCATTGCCCCTCATTTAAACAAGATCCATGCATCTGTTAAATGGCAGGCCCCATACTGGGTGATGGGGAGAGAGAAGTTAGTATAGTCTTGGTCCAGTAGGAGCAACTGCTCGATGCTGAGAACTCAATGATAAGTGAGACACAGCCCTTCTTCAAAGATCTCAATTTTTAATGCTATATATAGATGTGGAAGCAAATATTACATGCCACTGTCATCAGTGTCATAAGAGATAAGTGCAGAATTGGAAAGAGATAATGCAGCAACTGATTAGTCTAAATCAAAGCCCAGCTGGGCATGGTGGAGACACATGTAATCCCAGTACTTGGGAGGCTGAAAGAGGAGGAACACAGGTTTAAGGCCAGACTCAGCAACTTAGAGCGACTCAGCAACCCAATGAGAACATATTTCAAAACAAAGTATCAAATATGGCTTTGGGTTGGAGGTGTAGCTCAGAGGTCAAATGTGTCTGGGTTCAATCCCCAGTAGTAAATATAATGAAAATTAAAAAAGCAAATTTACACCAAATTTCAAAGAGAATATGTTTTGTAACTTTTTTCAGTTTGGTTTGTGGTGGTTTTCTATTTTTTTTCTAATGATTGCTAGCAGTTTGTTTTCCCCAAGTTTACCAGAATAATGCAAGGGACCATACTATATGAAAGTTAAATAATTCCTTTACCCCAATGCATGTCCATCTTTTCCCTCTTCCCCTCCTTTACTCAGGCTGCCTCGTCTGTTGCAAGTGCCCCCCCACATCTCCATATCCTTAAATCCTACCTTTTTTCTAGGCTCCACTCAAATGACTACCCCTCCATGAAGCCCCATAGAAAGACATATCACCCTCACTTGGACTCCACCAGCATTTCATGAGTGGCCCTTTGTGGTTCTTTACCACTTCCTGCTTTATATTTTAATAACGTACACACCGATACTTTATCCACTAGTCTGATCTCCAGTTGAAGGTTCATTTTGTTGAAATCTTATTTTAAATAATGAAAATATATTTTAGAATTCATTTTGCTTGGTGGGATTCACATTTCTCTCTTAAACCTGTGAAATTACATCGTCTGTCTGAAGAAGTCCACCATTGTAACACAACTGATTGAAGCAGTCTTCATTTCCTTTAGGTCTGGACCTTATGTGTGCATAATTTATACAGTCATTGTTTTGTTTTGTTTTGTTTTTCTGGGTCTTCTATTGTTGGAGATTTAGATAGTTTCCGCGTACTTGGGTTATATTAATATATACTATTTTTAAAATTTCCTTAGGATCCCATTTCCAACAGTGGAAATACTGAGTCATGTGTCAATAAAAACTTTAAAGGCAGAGGTAGGAGGTGAAAGTGTATAGTCATATTATATGACTTATGAAAAGCCTCTCTACTTGAAAGTATCCTAATAACCGTCATGTGTCACAGTTTCTGAAACTCTCATAGTATGTGTAATTGTTTTTGGAAGGCTTTGCCTAAGACACATTGAGCAATTCTTAGAAAATAGTATTGGGAATTAAATTTTTAGTATATCCTTTAGCAGGACTCCAGAGGATGGTCAGAGTCTCTTTCTTTCCTTCTCTCTCCTCTCCCTCTCATTGATTTTTGATTTTCGAACTAGGGATTAAATTCAAGTGCATTTTTATCTCCAAACGACACCTCAAGGAATATTTTAATTATAATATGAAATAAAAGAAATGGAAAAGGTAAGCAGAGGAATTGTGTTTGCTTTGTGGATACAACAGAAGCACCGAGATCACTTAAAATGAAGGAGAGATGTGTGAATTCTGGGCAGCTCCGAGATCACTTAAAATGAAGGAGAGATGTGTGAATTCTGGGCAGCTCCGAGATCACTTAAAATGAAGGAGAGATGTGTGAATTCTGGGCAGCTCATAGTTGGCTGTAGGTAGACTCTCAGGTATCAAAGCCTGAAGGGACATCCTGGATTAAGTCATTTTCTTTGGAAATCAGAAAAGCATGAGAGGTTTGATTATTAGGAAACAGGTAGGTGCGGAAAAAAATGAAGGTAGTTTGATAGACTCAGAACACACAAGTAGATTCACACCAGTTATCAGGCAGGGTTATGTCTATCCACATGAGGTAGAAGTTTGCTATTCTTGCTGTATACTACACAGACTTTTAGGAATGGTAGGTATATGAGGAGAATTAAAGGGAGGCAGATGACTACATTCATCAATTGGTTGACATCCCTGACATTGTAAGGTGATTATTGCTTCTAGATAGTCAGTTTTTCTTAACTGGGTGGAGACCAGGAGATCTACTACAGAGCCTAAAATTTTATAGGGAGTAACAGATATACTATGTTAGAATAGAGAATGGAGTCCTTGGAGTCCACAGAGGGCTGTGCAAGAAGTTTTATAGCATTTCTAGGGTTTCTTGTCTCCAGTGAGACTTAATTTTTATTATTTTTGTTCCTGGTGCTACCACTTACATTCTTCTCCCCCTTCATGCAGACCATAAGTATGAATCACATTCTTTGGATTCCAAAAATGAAATGTAAATGAGCTATAACTCATGAAAATTGCCATTAGTAGAAACAGGAAGATTGTAGGTTCAAATCCAGTCTCAGCAACTTGGCAAGACCCTCAGCACCTTCTTGAGAACCTGATTCAAAACAAAAAATAAAACAGGTTTAAGGGTGTAGCTCAGAGGTAGAATGTCCCTGGGTTCTATTCCTACTACCATAAAAAAGAGTTTTAAAAATCTCCATTAGTAGCCGGGCATGGTGGCATACACTTTTAATCCCAGCACTGGAGAGGCCAAGACCAGAGGATCGCAGTTTATAGACAGCCTCAGCTACTTAGTGAGACCCTCTGCAACTCAGTGAGACCCGATTTCAAAATAAAGAATAAAAAATACAGCAGGGGTGTAGCTCGGAGGTAGAATGCCCCTGGGTTCCACCCCCAGATCCGCAAAAAGAAAATCTCTATTAGTATATACAAAAGAAGAGCAAACTGGAATCCAGTGTGGAAAATAAAAAATAGGATTCTAATAATCTTCTTATTCTTAGACAGAATAATAATTATCTGTACATTGGATGCTTCTAACAACTTTAGCTCTTTGAGTCATGTCAACATGATCCAAACTTTACTTGGTAACAATCTTCTTTACTTTGTTTTTAACCTATCCACTATTTTCCTGTGAGGTCCTAGGGAAATACCAATAATAAATACACATAACCAGTAAAGGAAGATCACTTTCTAATTACAAGCCCTTTTATAATACTGTGAGCATTTGACACCATGTTGCTAGTAACACCAGTGAGTTACTTGACCTTTCCTTGCAACAGAATGTTATTGATTATACTGCTTCAGCTTCAGGGAGGCTCTCCCTGTTCTAGCAATTCTTACTCCAAAATTTGCACACTCAACAGGGAATACATACAGAGACTAATTATTGAAGATTAGCCTTCCTTTTACTAATTTCAGAGATTTTTATGCAGTGAAGATGTGCTAGAAGGAAAATGTACTCAGAGTTAAAAAAAAAAAAAACTACCCATGGGTAGTTTTTCATCTCAGCAAATTCAGTTGATTTCTCAGCATCAATTTTTTCATTTGTGAAATAAAATAGTAGCTGAAAAGATTAGAAGTGAAAATACTGGATAAATTACAGTGTCCTTTGAGTATTTCTGTGATGTCACCTCATCATTGTATAGCACCATCATGTCTATTTTTGAGTAAATAACTTGCTTCTGACTACCCTTAAATCCTTTATAAGAGTTGCCCTTGAAAAAGTGGGTTTCCTTGCAAACACTGTTGTTTTTTCTTATACAGCTTATAAATAGATATATGGAACATATCCTCCAATCTGCACTTAATCCACTTAATTATTTCTTTGAAGTACCTCCCAGGATCTTCTAAATGAATTTTGTTTGTATCCCAAAAATAGTCTATTGCAAAGGTAACCTCCAAGTGCAATGGCAACATGCCCAACTACTTTTATGTAATGAAGGAATAAACAGATGCATGATTGTATTATGGAATTAATGTCTTCCTGTATGTGTGTTGTGGTCAGAAAAATGACCAAGAAACCATGGGGAGTGATTTCCCATTGTAGCTCAGCTTTGGATATTAGTTGTAAGATATAAGCCTGTGTAGATAACTTACAGGGTTTATAGCAGAAGCAACACTATCTCTACAAGCAACCCTTTATTTCATTGTCTGGTGTATTTAATCCCCAGTAGACATGATTTTTATTGGGCATTTGGCAGCATGGTAGCTTCATAAGTTACTGTATATGGTTTGGGGAAGACTGATTAACTCATTAGAATGAATTTATTTTTGGTAAATTATAATTATGTGTGTGCTTTTTTAGTACTGTGACCTTTAGAATGTTATCTATATTCTCCAATGAGGGTGTTCTATTTGACTTTGATGTGCCTGTTTTGAGTTCATGGATGAATATCCCTGCCTGGCTGACATGTTGATCTTGTGAATATTTTTTTCAATATCATTTTCTTTGTTTTCTTTTGATGCCCAAGCTGCAGGGAGCAGTAGTGACTGTGATAGGTTGATAATGAGGTGACAGAAAATGATTTTTGCCCTTTGGCTGTCCTTCACTTGTTAAATTCACCACCCAAGGAACTTAAGCCAGCACTCCACCCAATGGCCTCACCAAACTCTAAACCTAAATGGCAGAATTTCAAACAGCCATTATATAGGGAAGTTTGTAAAACTAGAGTTCTCTCTCTCTCTCTCTCTCTCTCTCTCTCTCTCGATGATTTTCACTCTGGAATGATACTACATTTCTTTCATAAAATATTAAACTCCCATGTGTGGTGGTATTTACATATAATCCCTGTACTTGGGAGGGTGAGATGGGGAAAACCCAAGTTCTAAGCTATTATGGGCAACTTAGTAAGGCTCCCAACAACTTAGTGAAACTCTGATTCAAAATAAAATGGGTTAAGGAATATAGCTCAGAGATAAGATACCACTGAGAGTTCAATGCTCAATAAAATAACAAGGTAGGGGGGGACTTTGGGTATAGTTTAGAGGTAGAATGCTCCTAATATCAATCCTCACTTCCACACACAAAAACTATTTCAATGCCCTCTTGGCTAGCAACATATTAAAACATCCATCAGTCATTGATTAAAATATTATATATTGAGAATTTTCAGTGTGCTGCAAAGTGTGATGACAAAAAGGAATATATGTTATGCTTGTCTTCTTCCCAGTCTAATGATATAAAAAGACACATTTTCAAATTGCAGTAACCTATAACATTTTGTACATTTCTGGGTATCTTTACATAGTAATGACACAAGGGCATGACTGCAAAGTGGTCAGAGGCCAAGGGAAGAAGGATCGAATGTCTATATAGCTCCTCTCAAGACTCCATTTTGACATGCTGGGATTACAGTTTCAAAAGACTATTTTGAAATCCACTGCAGATAATAGAATCTCTCAGTTATTGGAGGTGACAGAATGGGACATAATAGAGTAAAATGAATGAGAATAGAAATTGGGACATGTTAGAGTTTGTTTTCTTTTAGTCTATTTTATGAACCATGGTAAAGTTACCACCATACAAAAGAAGGCTGCTTAGCCTGGATATGGTGGTCCACAACTGTATTCCCAGCACTTAGGAGGCTGAGGTAGGAGAATTACAAGTTTTATAACGTGTCCTGGCAACTTAACAAGATCATATTTCAAAACAAAGTAAAATCTAGGGCTGGGATGTAGTTAAGAGTTAGATTCCCCTAGGTTCAATCCTCAGTACCACCACTACCAAAAATAAAAATAAAAATTAGACTAGCCACATTACTCTAGGCAAGTCACTGAGGCTCTTTGAACTTAATGCTTCTACATCTGCAAAGATAATACTTGTAATTTTCCTTTCTACTTTAAAGGTATGTTGTGAGATGATGCATGGGAATAAATTTGCCAATGGAAACATGTCTTTTAAATGTATGAGATTGCCAGTAGGATCTTACAAAAGTAGACTTTCACTCATCAATGACTGGACTATCCTTAAAGACCTTCTTTCCCAGAGACTAAGTATTATCCCATCAGAAAGGCACTGTAGGATTTTTTTAGAGATATAATTTACATGCCACATTATTTGCCTTTTTAAAGTTTATAGTTTGGGAATCAGAATATATCTCAGTGGTGGTACACTTGCCTTGCATGTACAAGGTTCCCAATTTGACAAAATTTGGTTCCCAATTTGGTTCCCAATTTGACAAAATAAAAAAAAATAAAATCAGCCAAGCATGGTGGCACTTAATTCCAATTCTTGGAGACTGAGTTAGGAAGATTGCAGAGTGAATTCCAATGCTTGGTAACTTAACAAGACCCTGTTTCCAAAAAAATAAGAGTAATAGGTCTGGGGATATATCTCATATCATAACTAGACTGCCCTTGGATTTAATCTTTACTATCATAAAATGAAAGTAAAACAAAATCAATGATGCAGTTCTGTGGGTCTCTGTATGTTCAAAAAGTAATGCAACCATCATCACTATCTAATGCTAGATCTAATACCTCAAAAGAAAATTCTGTATTCATTAGCACTTACTCCCAATTTCCTGCTTTTCTCAGCCCATGGCAACTTTTAATCTACTATCACCTGATTTGTAAACTCTAAAAATTTATATATATGAAACTATAATATGTGGCCTTTTGTTTCTGGATCCTTTCGCTTACCATAATATTTCAAAGGTTTATCCATGTCTTAAGCATGTACCAGTACTCCATTTTTCTGGCCAAGTAATATTTCACCATAAGAATATACCACATTTTATTTATCTTTCCATCATTGGGTTTTTTCCCTCCTTACCTATTAAGAACAATGCTTCTATGAATATTTCTTTTCAAGTTTCTACATGCACCCATGTTTTCATTCTCTTGTGTATATAATAGGAGTGAATAGCTAGATTATATGGTGAATCTATCTTTAAATATTTAAAGAAATGCCAAATTGTTTTCTTCAGTCACTGTACCATTTTGCATTTATCATCAGCACTGTATCAGGGTTCTTGTTTATCTATATCCTTGCCAACACATATTATTTCTTATTATTTTTTCCATTCTTGTGATTATAAAGTAGTAGTATATCATTGTGGCGTTGATTATAATTTTGTTAGTTGGTAAGCACATGCATCATTTCAGGTTTTTTGACAATTTGTGTCTATCTTCTATGCAGAAGTAAGTATTCATATTCATTCCCTATGTTTTAATTATATTTGTTTATTATGACTTATGAAGATAAGCCTTTTATCAGATATGTGATTTGCTCACATTTTCTCTAAGGTGTCTTTCACTTTGAGTATCCACTGAAGAACAAAATCTTTAGTCTAGATGAAATCCAATTTATCTATTTTTTTCTCTTAATGTTTTTGCTTTGGTGTTATAGCTATGTGATCTGATATTAATATAACTATTCCAGTTCTTCTTAGATTACTGTTTGCATGAAATATTACCTCATAAGTTTATTTTAAATATATTTTTCTTTTATTTTAAAGTGTTTCCCATAAACGACTTATAGTTGCACCATGCTAGTTATTAATCCTGCAGATCTCTTTTAATGTAACTATTGATGTTAGGATTTGCACCTGCCAAACATCATGATTTGTACTTGCTGCTGTTTATTGTTGTATGCATTGTTTACTTGATTAGTGATTTTATTTACATTTTTGTGGTACGGTGGGGTGGAATCCAGGGGCTTTTCTACCTCCGGGCTATACTCCCAGACCTATTTTATACTCTTTGTTTGGAAACAGCGTCTCACTAAGTTGCTGAGAGCCTCAGTAAGTGGCTGAGGCTGGCTTTGAATCTGTGCGATCCTCCTGTCTCAGCCTCCCAAGTCCTGGGATTACAAGTGTGTGCCACCACACCTGGTTTGATTAGTGATTCTAAAATTTTAATTCTAAGCCTGTGTGGTGGTGCATGCTTGCAACCGCAGCATTTCAGAAACTGAGACAGGAGGATGGCAGTTTGTAGACAACCTCAGCTACTTAGCAAGGCCCTTGGCAACTCAGTGAGACCCTGTTTCATAATAAAGAATAAAAAGTAGGGCCAGAGGTGTAGCTCAGAGGTAGAATGGCCCTGAGTGTTATCCCCAGTACTGCAAAGAAAAAAAGAAGAAAAAAAAAAAGAATTCTAGATTCCTGTGAATGTGATAGAGCTTTCCAAAGGCCTTTGTAGATACTTCATCCCTAGATTTTCCTTTTAGCTTTTTCATTAGATTATTTTGCCCTAGTTGTCACCCACCAACTCAGCCAGCCTCTGTATTCAACATTTTGCCTTTGATTCTTTCCTACAAACTCCCTCAGGGCAAAAGCTTTCTCACTGGACAAGATCTGAATCAAGTTAAACACATCTTTCAGAATAGAGTCTTCCAGGGAATCACTAAACAGGTCAAATAATGAAAATTTCCCGAGAAAGGGACCTTTAAAAGCACCGCCCAGCTGGGCATAGTGGTGTATGCATATAATCCCAACACTTGGGAGACTGAGACAGGAGAATTGCATATTCGAGGCCAGCCTCAACAATTAAGCAAGACTCTGACTGAAAATAAAATAGAGTTGGGGGTATAGCTCAAAGGTAGAATGCTCCTAGTTTCAGTGCACAGTAACACACACACACACACACACACACGCACACACATGCACGCACGCACACACACAAACATACCAACCCATTTGTGCCTCATTGTGGAATGCAAGTTTCTGATTTTCACCATCATTGCAAGCTAATGATTTCCATAGCTACTGTGGAGCTGGGCAATATAGGGGAACTTAAAATGTCACACCTCTTGCTGTGCTAGTCACGATTTTGCAATTTTTCTTTAATAAATACTCCCAGATTACTGACAGTCTTTAACTTACTTCTAGAGTTTTGAAAATGACTCTCTTATTTTTGCCAGTTTTCTTTTTACTTTCAAAGAGGAGAAAAAGTTTGTCACTCCACCATTTTAACTGACATAACTCCAATCTAATATTTTTGGTTAGCACTCCTTAATTATTAATATTTTGGTATCCAGGCGGCCATTATACCTCTGAACTACACCAAGCCCTTTTATTTGTTTGTTTATTAATTAATTAATTTATTTATTTATTTATTTTTACACTGAAATGGTGTTACTAAGTTGCTGAAAGCTCCCCTATGTTGTGAAGGCTAGCCTTGAACCTTTGATTCTCCTGTCTCAGCCTCCCAAGTTCTGGAATTGCAATCCCTAATACTCCTCAACTTTTAAAAACCTGACCTTTTTTAAAACTTAATCCTGACCTAAAAATTAATTTCCTGATCTGCTAACCTACAGTGCCCAGTTCTAAGGGACTGCTGAATGTCCAAGAAATATGGTAAGACAAGTAGTCTCCCTGTCTCGCTCAGAATCAAAGATTTTTATCTATAAACTAATGAATGATCTGTACTACTCTTACATATCAGACCATATCTTAGACCTTTCCTCCCCTTGCTGTTTCTGCACTGGCATCTTTGCTAACTTTGAAAGTTGCAGGTCCACTTGTATATCAGGGCCTTGCGCCAGTTTTTCCCTGTGGCTGAAATGCTCTTCCTTGAGTTTTTGTGTGGCTCAATCTCCTACTTCCTTCAAGTTTTTGCCCAAATATTGGCACAATAATGTCTCCAATCCCCATTCAATTTAGAATTGCTCTTCTGGAGTACGCCAAATCCTCTTTACCATGTTTTTCTGTACATAATACTTGTTGCTTTTCAGCATGCTACTTTAAAACTTTTTATACTTTTACTGACGCAGTGTAATTATGTATCATAGTGAGACTCGTATATGCACAGAGCACTCCCACATATTATACTATGGAATTTCCTGATTTATTCTGCTTATTGTTTTTTGCCTGTTTTTCCCTCCTATAACCTCCCTCCTCCTTAATGACATTAGATGGATTTTCCTCAAGATAGAGATCTTTGGTCCTTTGTCCACTGATAATATATATCACAAACCCCTAGAACATTGCTTGGAACAGAGTAGGTATTTAATAAGCATTTATATAATAAACATATATACGAATGCATGCATAGCATACTTGCATAAGTGAAATACTTTCTTAATTCTTCCTGGAATTATTTTTTTCTTTTTTGTTTGGTACTGAAGAATGAGCACAGATGTTAGCTACTCTGGATGCCACTTAGAGACACCCCAGTTCTTTAATTTTTTATTTTAAAACAGGATCATGCTACATTGCTGAAGTCTCAAAAGTGGCTGAGACTGGCATAGAACCTATGATCTTCCTGTCTTAGCCTCCCAAGTACTAGGTTTATACAGGTATGTGCCACTGTTCCTGGCTTAAATTTTTTTAAAGTGTTTTATTTGTTGTATAGGCATATAAATCAGTGTTTCATAGGTTCTGATATTTGGTAGGTGTTTAGTAACTTTTTATTGAGTGGCATAATGAATACTCTGCCCCATTTTCGATATTTTATGTTTTCATTATTGTTAGGTAGATCAAATGTACCACCTAAATGAATTTTCCAAGATAAATGTTCTCCAAAATGTCTAGGATTTAACAGTTTTACATATCTCTTAATGGAATAGGCAAATTGCTTTCTATGGCTTCCAGTGCACAGTAGTGTGACTGCAATTTAACATTTCCATCCATATTTTAAAAGTTATGAAAAAGGGATAGGAATAAGAATCAAAATACTTGGCTCTAGTAATGATTTCATCTCTTATTTAACCCTGTGAGGATGGGCAATTCTGTTAACCATCCTGAGCCTTAGTTTCAATCATAGGTACAATGATAATTATAACTCTCCTGAATAGCTCATATATTAAAGTGAGTTTTAAAGAAGATAATTCATAAGAGCACTATCTGTAAGCTGCAAAGTTTTCTACAAATGAAAATGATATAAATATATTTGATTTGGGGAAAAAGTTTCTTTTGTGTAGGTGTTGAAGGAATAGTGAAGGGGCCCAGTCAACATGAGAGTGACTGAGCTAGAATAACACTGAATATAATTTTTCATTCCTCATATTGGAGGGTTAGTCTTATTTAAATTGGAGCTTCACAAGTCCTTGATGTTTTGTAGGCAAGGATGAATCTTCTGTCTTCCAGGAAAACCTCTGGTGCTTTTGTTGCTGAAAATATTCTCCAGAATACTAAAGCCCTCTGATACCTAGAGACTTTTATGACAGTGAAAAAAATAACAGATGAAGTCAGAACAGCTTGTCAGCTGATGTTAACCAAGATGGTACCGGTGTGATTTTGGGGGTTATTTTTTGACTTTTGCTTTTCATCAAGGAAAGCCTAGTAGCATGGACCTTTGAGGTCTCCTGACCTGCTAAATCACAAATGGAAATGAATAACATATTGCACATTGTCTTAAATATTTTTATCAAATTTTATTTGATACTAAGAATTTAACCCCAGGGCATTCTATCTCTGATCTATACTCCAGCCCTTTTCTAAAAATTTGAAACACTTTCACTAAGTTTCCAAGTGCCTCATAAGTTCTGAGGGCCTCATTAAGTTGCTGAGGCTGGGCTCAAATCTGCAATCCTATCTTGGTTGCTCAAGTATAGGGACTACAGGTGTGAACCACCATGCCTGGTTTTAATTTTATTTTTATGGGAACATATTTGTACATGTTGTGGGAAAAGGTATGATAACTCTATGTGTTATGATCAAATTAGGATAAGAAGCATTAATAACCCCTTGCATATTCATCATCCTGTCAATTGGAGACATCCATATTCTAAGTAGAAAAGGGCTTATTTTAGCTCAGGGTGGTGGTGCACACATGTAATCCCAGTATTTGGGATGCTGAGGCCGGAGGATCACAGGTTTGCAGCTAGTTTCAGCTACTTGGTGAGTCACTCTGCAACTTAGTGAGACCCAGTTACAAAATAATAAAAATAGGGCTGTGGGTATAATACAGAGGTAGAATGTCCTGAGTTCAATCCTCAACACAGAGAAAAGGGCTTATTTTGAAATATATCATAGGTTACTATAGTCAGTAATTACTCTACTGTGCTATATAAAATCAAAACTAGCCAGACATGTTGTATGCCTGTAATCCCAGTTCATGGGAGACTGGGAGAGGAGGAACACATATTCTAGGCCAGTGCACTGTAACTTGACAAGAACCTGTTTAAAAATATTTTTAAAAAGGCTGAGGTTGTATCTCAGAAGTAGAATATCCTGGGATTCAATATCCATTTCCACAAAAATACAAAATAAGAAAGCTAAAACCAGAACTAATTCATCCCATGGAAGTTTTTCAAGGAACTCAAATATGTGTCAGGAAAATACATCATCTTTATGGCCAAGTGAATGATCTAAGTGGACTTCATGGATGCAGTCTCTCTATCTCCTTATACTCTGAAGATTGGACAAAAAAGCCTAGGCATTCTTTAACTACCAACAGTTCTCCACTGATTTTCAGATGGCATTCTTTTGGTCACACCTATTGGTCAATTCTTACAACTGGTCTAACAGGTTATAATCATCGAAGTGCAGTTAAAGAAAAGAACAGTCAAACCTGTTTGGCTGTCTTAAGGTAGTAGTAAAAAGTAAATCTTTGTTTTTAGTAGAAAGGAAAGAATGTGTTTGATAAATGCTGATTGAATAGTTTGGAGATTTTGATGACTAACAAATCTCCAATTTTACAACGTGTTTCATGTGTCAATTTTGGCTCTTTCTAACCTCCATGCCTTTTCAAATACATCATCCTCTCTTCCTGGAATGCCTTAACAGTGCTTTGTTTACTTGGCAAAATTCTGTGTTTCCATCAAGATTACGCCTTCTGTGAAATGCACTTCGAACTCATCTTTCATTTCAGGAGTTTAGTATTTGTTAGCTGTTAGCATTTTTTGTTCTGATCGTTATCATCTTGTTTGTGTTCTGATGGCATTTTACAACAACTGCTACTCTCTTCTCTAGTTCATTGTACATCTTCTATTAGATCTTATATTTTAAAACTCATTTATCCACATCCACATTTATATTTCTCCCTCAATATTTAGTGTATGCCTATATGTACCAGACATTGTATTAATTGTTTAACATTCACCATTATATTTCAATATTTCACCAAATCTGTATCATAATTTCCATTTTTATTGCAAGCTAAACTGAAGTTCAGAGAAGTCAAGTAACGTACATTAAGCTAGTAAGAGATAGGCTAAAGAATACAAATTTGTAATCTAATATTTCCTATTTGCCATTTTGCCCCCACTATTCTACACTGGCACCTTTGGTTTTCTGTAGTTTAACTAATTCCTCTTTGCATAACATCATGAGTCCTTCCTAGAATAAAAAAGAAATTTAGGGCTTCTAAAGAAAAAAAAAAATAGCCCCACGTGGTGGCACATACCTGTAATCCCAAGGAATGGGAGGATGAGACAGTTTCCAGGCCAGCCTCAACAACTTAGTAAGACTTTGTTTCCACATAAAAAAATTAAAAAGACATTGGGAGATGTAGCTCGGATGTAGAATGTTCCTGTGTTCAATCCCCAGCCTCTCAAAATGAGAAGGAAGGGAGGGAGAGAAAAGTAAGATTTATTAGCTTCTTAGTGTTCTAGGTCTATCACAGTGATATTTCCTAAGGAATAGTTACTGGAACAGGCCTTTGGAAAGAAAAAAAGAAGATGACTATGAAAAAACTGGGGAAAGTTCACAACCCCTCCCCCAATTAGTAGTGTTTCCACCTTCAGTAGAGGTGGCAGTCACTAGAGACCATGCTGAGCCTATTAAGGAAATGCTTAAGAAGGAGGAAATAGCTGCAGTAGCCTTACTTAAAGCTGTCACACAGCTCAGTTTTTCCTTAATGGGACCCAGACTTGGGCTTTTTCTTTCTAAACATTTCTCTTCTCCTTCCTCTTTCTGCCTTATTCCTTTCTCTCCCCTCCCCAACCTTTCCTTTCCTTCTTCTTCCTCATTAGTACTCCTCTTCCCCCTCTCTTCCTCCTCCTCTTCCCCCCTCTCTCCTCCATCCTTTAATATTGTCAAGTAGCATATAAGTGTTTTGTAAAGAGCACACTGTAATCCCCTTAATAGCAGCTTTTGAATTTTAAGCAAACCAAATCAGAACAAAACCCAGAAGCAGAGCACAATGCAGGTGTGTGTCTGAGCTGCAGACTAGATGTCTGGTTTCAAATCTTATCTCGGGTAACTTCATACTTTAGCACTGTATAGGATGAAAATCTGAATAATTTGATTAAAGTTCTTTATTGTGAAGCACTTGATAAGTAAACTACATTAAGAACAGTCCTTGAGTGCTGCAAAATAACGATTTCATCAGGCACTTCAGCTCACCATTCTAAGAGCTCTGCTTCATCAGATACCTAAAATTTGCCAGATGCTTGATGTGACATTATTTTAATCATCACAGCTCTGCAAAGGTGAAGATTATATTCTCTACTTTATTTTATTTTTAGTGGAACTGAGGATTAAATCTAAGTGTTTTCTGCCTCTGAGTCACACACTCCCAGCCCTCTTTATTTATTTATTTATTTATTTATTTATTTATTTATTTATATTTGGAAATAGGATCTCACTAAATTGCTGAGGCTGGCCTTGAACCTGAAAACCTACTACTTAGTCTCCCAAGTACTAGGATTATGGGCAAGTGTTACCATGCTCAGCTAGATTCCCCATTTCATAAAGGAAAAAATATCAGGTAAGTTTTTTCTATTCGGTACCAGTAAGCAATATTTACTGAAATCTATAAACCAGCCCTCTGACTCCTAAATCTGTGCTTCTGCCACCAGACCATACTACTTTGCTAGTGAAAGAGTAGTCAAGACAGCTAATAAATTTTACCGCATATACTTAATGGTGATGACCGTGTCCATCACTGAAGTGGTTTTAAATGATTTTTTTCAATCATGCAGATCCAAGGACAATCGAGAAGGGCATAGAAACCTATCAACCATCCCACAATATATATTTCAAAACATTATGTTGTACATGACAAGTACATACAAATTTATATCTCAATTTAAAAATAAATTTGAGAAAATAAAAAATATGAACATAAGAATAAGAACTTGCTCTTGGGGCTGGGTATTAATCTACTGAGTATTAAATTTGTCTCATCACCCAATCGCCTCAGTTTGTATGAAATAAATATAAACTGAAAGGAAATTAGTGACTTTGTCAAGGCCTTCCAATGAGCCAGGGGAGATAAACCATGGCCTAGACCTAGTTGCCTAATTCTGGAATTCTCATCTATCTAATATTTTGTATCATGGCAGCTTCATGTGTGTTGATGCTATCTCACATTAGAGTAAAACCTCCTAAAAGCTAGGAGCTATAATTTCTCTTTCTCCCCCACATACTTTGGCACAAGGAATAGACAATTGGGTTTTTACTAGGCATTTGTTTGACTGACTGGTATTTTTGGCAATAACAGACAACCTTTCTGGCCCTGTTAAAAAGATCAGCTTCCTTAATTACACAGGTCACAGCCTTTCTTGGTTTGCTTTCTGTTATATTAGAAAATCTAACCTTTTTTTGTGTGTAGATGGAAATACTAAAGCCCACAGAGGGGAAAGAATTGTCCCAAGATCACAGGGACATTTACAACATAGCTGAGGTTATCTAAACTTACTTTAGAGTAGGCAATACATGTAGATGGTACAAAAATCTTAAAATTATGAAAAGCTAAGTAATAAAAATATTTCCTTATCCCACATATCTTTCTCACAGGTTACCATTATTTATTAGGGTTTGTGTATCCTTGTAGAAATGTATGTACCTTGTATATATATTTACAAACATAAGCATATATAAAAATATCATTTTTTACAAAACTGATATTCTGTATTGTATCTATCTTAGATTTATATATATATATATATATATATATATATATATACTTTTTTTTTTTTTTGCCGGGCATGTTGGCGCACACTTGTAAGGCTGAGATAGAAAGATTGAAGATTCACGGACAGCCTCAACTACATAATGAGGCCCTTTGCAACTCAGTGAGACACTGTTTCAAAATAAAGAATAAAAACTAGGGCTGGTGGTGAAGCTCAGAGGTAGAATGTCCCTGGGTTCCACCCCCAGTACCACAAAAAAATGTACTTTAAAAAAAATAATGGTGATTGTTCCATATAAGTATATATAGTATAATTAAAACAAGTATAAATCTTGTTTTTAATGGTTGCATTGTATGACTACATTTTTATTTATTTAGTAAGATTTTTGTTAATGGGTATTTAGGGTATTTCTAGTCTTCTTGCTATTTTAATCAGTGTTACAGTGAATATCCTTGCATATATGTCATATTATATGTGTGAAAACATGATTTTTAAAGCTTTGCCCAGTTACCCTGTACAATGTTTGTAAGATTGTCATGTAAAATTTAGATATGACAGAAATTGGTAAATGAGAGTCACTGTTCATTTTGCATAAATATTACTATCTTGGCCTTGCAGAAGTGGTGAACATAGAGGTTCTTTAAGTGATCAATCCCCACTGTACTTTAATGAGAATTCAATTTTAAAAAAGGCGATTTATATACTGCTGTTCAGAAACACATCTGTGTGAGACCAAATGCAAAGATGAAAATATGTTTCTAAAATCCAATTGAGTCTCTGCAGATTGTGATTCCAAACATATTACCAAACCCCAGAGGTATGTTTGGATGAAAGAGTAGTGAGAAAAGAATAAGAGGATTACACCCAGTTAGAAGAAAGTAAAACTACCAGAAAGGCAGAAAACATAAACTGACTTTCTGCAAGGGTGATGGGGTGAAGTAGACTGGTTTGTAATGATTGCTAATTTCCATGATACAGTTATTTATACTATGGCCAATTTCAAACTATGAATGTGATGTTTCATAGGAATTTTAGAAGATATGTTTAAAGTCTATTTTTCCAAGTTGCTTTCAGGCCAGCTCAGACAGAACCTCAGGGAAGGTGGCTTGAAAACACAAAACTCATGTGTGGCCTAATGCTAGATTATCTTGGCAAAAGTTACCTGGGCTATCACTCGTAGCATTTTTCTTGGTGACATTGATTCTCTACTTCTTTCACATCTGCATCATCACTCCAGGTCCTAGCTGAAGAACTTAATTAATTGGGTGTTCCACATACTACTTCCCTAAATGACCTAGAACTCACTGGTCTCCAGAGGAGAACAAAAGAAAAGAATGGAATTTTGTGAACTGTCAGGTGTAGTTTCAGTGTTATCCATCCTGTTACTAATCTAGTGTCAGGTGCAAAACTCCCATTAACAGTTGACTTACCTGTAAGATTCAACACCAGAAGTTCTCTCCTCTAGTTGATGACTAGGAGCAATTAAATGAGAGTCACCTGGAGTGAGACCTGGCATTAGTATTTATAAATGTCTCTCCCAAGTCCATGATTCTTATTTGCAGTCGTAAATGGAAGTGTGTGTGTGTGTGTGTGTGTGTGTGTGTGTGTGTGTGTGTGTGGTGATAGCAGGGGGAAAAGAACAGAATGTTTGTAACCATGAAGAGTAGTATGATTTGAAGAGGGTCTCTGATAGAGATGAATGAAATAAAATACAGAATAGACACAATAACTTCACATATAAGCATTTTGATATACCTAATATATTCCCCTTTCCAGATCACTATCACATTAATCCTGCATTGTTTATGTTGTACAATTTTGTGAAGTGAGCCATTATTTTGCCCCATTTTTTTAGAGGATGAAGCAGGGTCCAGATTTTAATTAAATATAAACAGTGGAGTTGAGATTAGACACCCACACGTTTTACTGCCACTCTAATGCTCTTTACATTTAAATGTACAGGCTTTGGTCCATATTGTGGAAGGTGCTAAAACTAAGATGTTTGAGTTTGATTCATGTTCCTTCTCACTAAAGATAACCATAGGTGAGAAGAAACGAGGACACCTGGAAGTGGTAGCAGATGCCTGTAGTCTCAGTACTTGGGAATCTGAGACAGAAGGATTGCAGATTCTAGTCCAGCCTCAGCAACTTAGCAAGGCCTTGTTTCAAAACAAAACAAAATAAATAAAGATGGCTTAGGGTGTAGCTCAGAGGTAGAATGTCCCTGGGTTCAATCTCCAATGGATAAAGGAGAACTGATGAAACAGACCAAACAATCTTATGTCCATATATGAAGGTCTCACTATGAATCTCACTAACATGTACAGGGAGACGGGAGAAGGGTTGGATGTGGAGGAAACCAATGTCAAGTGTTATGTGCATATGTGTTTGTATCACTTTGAACCTCACTATCATGCAGAATTACAATAAAAGTATCAAGAATTTGAAAATCAATTAACAAGCTAAAAATGTAATGAAACAAAATAAGGTAACATCTTCTTAGTCTTGTCAATGAATAGCAATAAAAACACAGCAGGTTCTTCTCTCTTCATTCCCTCTCCTCAGGCAAGTCAAGTCTCTGATCTTTGTCACTTTGAAGGAGAAGCAGGTATATTTATATCACAATAGGGTAGATAAGTCAGGAAAGACAAGTAAAATATTTGCTCAGTTAAACTGGTTAAGTAGAGAACATCTGGCAGCCTGGATTGAAACTGAACTCTACTCTTTGGTATCAGAACTCTGTATCTCAGGCTTCCTGATATATGAATTGAGGATAGTGATAGGTATCTTTTCTACTTTGAACAAAACTTAGTGAGACAATGAATATGAAGGTTATTTCAGAATAGTAAATCCAATGTGCAGGAGGTGAGGGTATTAGTTTTATCACTGTGATTGACTCATTGTGGAGTCTATACTGCTCCCTGAATATCGGTTTCTCTGTCTGTTAAATGAGAATGTCAGACTAGATGGTTTCTGTAGAAGTCATTGAGTATTCTGAAAGACAAGGATATTAATGGTTAAATAATAAGATCTGTATGATGTTTATATTGTATAAGTTACTTACATATATTTTCTTTTTTTTCAGTACTGGGGATTGAATCCAGAGACATTCTAACTCTGAACTACACCCCCAGCCCTATTTTTATTCTTTATTTTGAAACCTGGTCTCACTAATTTGCAGAGGGCCACACTAATTAGCTGAGGCTAGCCACGAACCTACGATTCTTCTGTCTCAGTTTCCCTAGCATCTATTTTCTTACATGAGGTTAGTACCAGACTGCTGGATTGGGAATATGGACAACTGAGTTTTGGCCCTATTTTATCATTGTGTGGGCTTAAGCAAGTTTCTTCCATTCTCTAAATTTCAGTTTTTCCATCTGTAAAATAAGGGTTATGAAGATTACACTAATTTAGTAAGTCTCTAAGCTGTATCATAAAGCCCTGGGAATTCCTACGGAATTTCTCTAAGCCATGTCACAAATCTATGAAGAGTGAAAGGAGTGACTTGGCACAAAGAATTTTAAGTTTCCTGTGTCTGCTTCAAGTATTTAGGTTTTATTTTTTATATTTTCTCTATATGGAGCTTCTACATAATGTTTCATTTATAAAATAGAGTTTACCACAAAAGTAAGAAGCTTTGATTAGTTCTTCTTATTTGTAGATTCCCTTATACCAGTGAGATCATGCAGCATTTATTTTACAATGCCTGGTCTATTCAATTTAGCATAACATCTTGTATGTTGATTTGTGATACAACAAATGACAAAACTTTCTTTTTTTAAGGCTATATAGTATTCAATTGTGTCTATATAATACATTTCTTTATCCATCCATCCAACAATGGACACTTAGATTGTTTCCTTATCATAGTTATTGCAAATAATGCTGAAAATAAGCCAAACTCATAGCTGGGGGGCAATTGATGTTTAAAGGAATGATATTGGTCAAAGACTACAAAATTTCAGTGAGGAATAATAGGCTTTAATAACCTATGACATGGTTATCCATAGTTAAAATTAAGGCATTCATTGTATGTTTTGAAATAGTTAAAATTTGATTTTGAAAGCTTACCACCAAAAAAAGTTAGGTGAGGTGATAGATATGTTAATGAACTTTATTTAACTGTTTTATAATGTAAACACATATGTCAAAACATCATATCATGCTTCATGAATATAGAATTATTTAACTATTTTTCAAAACCTAACTAGGTAAGCTCTAAGCATTAGTTATTAAAATGAAATTCCACTAAATATATTGAATAACTTAATTTTCTTGTTTTAATAAACCAGTATGTTGTGAATATATTTCCAAGTTACAAAAGACATTGAAATCATCATTAATAAAAGCGCAGTGTTCCCTTGCATGAATATGGAATAATTTATTTAATCATTCTGCTAATGGTAGACATTTAAATGTCTCAAATTTTCTCTTTTTAATGCTACAATGATTTTGCACTTATCTAATTATTTTCTTATAAAATACTCCTAAAAGTAGAATAAAAAGTAAAAGGCCATGAACATTTTAGAATTTAAAAATACATAACAAAATTTTTCTCTAGAAAATGTATACTCCTATCAGCAGTACCACTCCAGAAACACTTACTATTACATCTCTAACAATATGACTTGTAAAAATTATATTTAATTTTATTTTTATGACTTCTGTGAAAATTGACATATTTTCATATATCATTTGTACTTAATAGCCTATTTGTATCTATGGCCTATTTTTAATGTGATATTTATGTTCATGTATGAAAGATAATGATTATTGGTTTTATATGCTTGATGCCAATAACTTTTCCTAGTTTGTGGTTTCTCTTTAAATATTACTAAGTTGCTAAGGCTGGCCTTGAATATTTGATCCTTTTGTCTCAGCCTCCCAAGTACTGGGATTGCAGGCATGTACCACCACATATTGCTTCACTGATATTTCCTGCAGGAGTTCATTGATTTCCTCTTGCTTTCTCCATTGACATAATTAATCCATCAGAACTTTTTTATTTTAAGTAAATCAATTTTATCCATTTTTCCAAATGATTTGCCAATTGCTTTGGCACCATTAAGCAAATAATTTATCCTTTCTTCAATGAACTGCAATGATGTATTATTACATATATTTTGTCGGTATGTGACGTTTCTGGATTCTACTGACTTAAATTGGAGCGAATATTAAACTATTGTAATTGTTACCATTTAATAATACTTTAAATAACTACTAGGAAAAATATTACTCTACTTTTCTTTTTGCGGTACTAGGGATGGAACCCAGGGGCATTCTACCTCCAAGCAACATCCCCAGCCCTATTTTGTAGTCTTTATTTTGAAACAGGGTCTCACTTGTGTTGCAAAGAACCTCACTAGGTAACTGAGGCTGTCTGAACCATGATCCTCCTGTCTCAGCATCCCAAATGTTGGGATTACAGGCATGTGCTACCACGCCTGGCTCTACTTTTCCCAAAGTATTTTTGCATTAATCACACATATTATTATTCATAGTAACATTGGGGCTTGGCATGGTGGTGCACACTTGTAATCCCCACGCTTGTGAGGCGGAGACAGGAGGATCACGCAGGTTCGAAGCCAGCAGTGCTGGCTTTAAGAGACCCTGTTTCCAAAGAAAAAAAGCATAAAATAGGTCTGGGAATATAGCCCGGATGTAGAAGGGCTTCCAGGAACCCCAGTATCACCAAAAAAAGTAATATTGGGGTTATTTTCTCAAGATACTGTTTAGATAGCCAGTTGCAATGGTGAATTCCTATAATCCTATTACTTGGGAGACTGAGACACAAGAGGATCACAGATTTAAGGACAGCCTCAGAAACTTTGAAGACCCTGAGCACCTTAGCATAACCTTGTTTCAAAATAGAAAAAAAAAAAAAAAACAGCCAGGCATGGTGGTGCATGCCTGTCATCTCAGTACATAGGAGGTTAGACCAGAGAATCTCAGGTTTGCAGCCAACCTCAGCTACTTAGTGAGGCCCTTTGCAACTTAATTAGACTTAGTGAGACTGTCTAGAAATAAAGAATAAAAATAGGGCTAGGAGTGTAGCTCAGAATTAGAATGACCCTGGGTCTAATCCCCAGTAACACACACACACACACACACACACACACACACACACACACAGACTGGAATGTAGCTCAGTAGTAGGATACCTCTAGGCTCAATTCCAAGTGGATAACTCCCTAATTTACCAATTTACTACAAATGATGTTTTCTTAGAATGTACAAATTGTAGAAAGCCTAATCAGACCCTGGACTTAACTCATATGGCATAGGACTTAACTCATACCAACAAAAATAGGAAGTATATAGAGCAAACAGTCTGAAGGCTGTTTCACAGCCTTTGTTTCTGCTGGAGCTTTGAATCATACTTAAAGTTTATAATGGAAAAATATTATCATGAATGAAGAAGCAGAATACTATCAGGTAATCAAGAATCTTAGAGCCAGCTGACATGCGGAATTCCTCTTGATGACCTGTCACAGAATTTTAGGGCTTGGCTTTTATTATAAAGCAGTTATAAAGCATTTGAATAAGTTTTCTGTTTCCAGCTCTTACCTGCTTCAACATGAGAAGATTTTTATATTTTGCTTGCCATCTCACGATGACTTTTTGTGGGACCTTGAATATGGATTGTAGGTATAAATTTGCTATGAAAGCAAGAGTGCCAAAGGGCCGAGTTTAATGCTGTTAGTATCTGATGACAAAGAGCTTGATCGGAATTTGTATTCTCTCTGTTAATTATTCAGTCACATGGACTGCATCACGAAAATATAGGATCTTCCAAAACCACTACAGCAGGTATAGATCCCACTTACACACTTCTCTGTCTGTTGACTATAGAGAAAGCACCCACAGGGCCATACACTTATTAGACAAAGAATAAAATGCACGATATGCTCAAAATGTTTTGTCTTCAGTCTACAACTAACTCTGTCTCCATCGGATAAAATTTGCAGATTTTGTGCTGGCACTACCAAAAACTTGCTGTGGCTTGTTGCATTGTAATAATTCATGCTCAATTTCATAATTGAGGAATAAAGTATCACATTTGGGAATTTCATTAGAAAATTTCTAAATTTATTTTATAGCTCATATATTCTGAGTTTCTAACTATGCCCAGTGATCAGAGCTACAAAGAGAACAATAATGAGTTTCCTGGAAGGAAGATTTTTGTAACAGAGTCCAGAGATATAATGTGCTGAGACAGAATTCATGAAAGTGTGAAGCAGCCACTTTGCAAGGATGCTACAGACAGGATTCAAGCCTGGTGTGGAGGAGTGGGTGTGAGGTGACAAGTCTTTAAATTTTTTTTCCCAAACTTTTTTTATTTTTTAATTTTTTAATTGGTGCATTGTAATCATATATCACATTGGAGTACAAGACTTGAGAGGATATACAAGCACACATCATCCAATTAGCCCTCATCCAGGCCCCATTCCATTCCCTCCCCCTCCCTCGATCCCATGCTTGTTTGGTGATTAACTTTGATACATTTGTTTATGTACCTCCTGTGTTTTAAAGAGGCTCCATCCTCCCCTATTCCATACCCTCTTATTGGTCACCTTAGTTGCTTCACTATAGGGCCCTTTCTATAGCTCGATCTCTTCCTGTTGCCCCTTTCCTCCTAGTTTTTGCTGATTAGGGGAAGCATCTGATTTTTATTTTCTGCGATATTTCTCTGTGCATGCCGCGTTGCAAGTACCGATCCCACTCTTGATGGCCCCAATAGTAGCCTGGCTACCCGGTGGACTGATTCAGACCTCGCTGGCTCAAGCAACTGTCTTGCCTCATGGGAGGCCCCGACTCTGGTCTCGCTGGCCCCGCCACCAGCCTAACCCCTCAGCTGGCTCCAATCCTGGCCTCGGAGGCCCTAGCACCGGCCTAATCCCACGGCAGGCTCCGATCCTGGCCTCGCTGGCCCCAGCACCGGCCTAACCCCTCGGTAGGCTCCAATCCCAACCTCGGAGGCCCCAGTACCGGCATTGCCTCCTGTCAGGCTCCAATGCAGGCTGTTGGCCCCAGCATTGGCCTAACCCCTCAGCAGGCTCTGATCCCGGCCTCGGAGGCCCCAGCACCGGCCTTGCCTCATGGTGAGCTCCGATCCCGGCCTTGCTGGCCCCAGCACCGGCCTAACCCCTCAGCAGGCTCCGATCCCTGCCTCGGAGGCCCCAGCACCGGCCTTGCCTCACGGCAGGCTCCGATGATGGCCTCACTGGCCCCAGCACCGGTCTAAGCCCTCAGCAGGCTCCAGTCCAGCCTCAGAGGCCTCAGTAGCAGCCTTGCCTCACGGAAGGCTCCGATGCTGGCTGCTGGTCCCTGCACCGGCCAAACCCCTCGACAGGCTCAGATCCCAGCCTCGGAGGCCCCAGTAGTGGCCTTATGGATTGTGATTGGGAGAATACCAAGGATGTGATTTTAGGCTGGTCAATATGCTTGATGAACAGAGATTTAAAAATACTTAGCACGCCGGGCATAGTGGCGCATGTTTGTAATCCTCGCGCTTGGGAGGCAGAGACAGGAGGATCGCGCAGGTTTGAAGCCAGCCGTGCTGGCGTAAGAGACCCTGTTTCAAAAATATAAAATAGGTCTGGGAATGTAGCCCGGAGGTAGAAGGGCTTCCAGGAACCCCAGTACCACTAAAAAAATAAAAAATAAATAATAAAACTAAAAATACTTAGCAAAATACTATCAAACAAATTCAACATAGAAAATACTTAGGAATAAATCTGATCAAGAAATTAAAATACCTCTACATGAAAAGTATAGAATACTAAAGAAATTAACTGAAAAATACCTTGGAAGATTAAAAGACCTATGTTTTTGGATGGGCAGAATAAAATATCATCAAAATATTCATACTACCAAAAGATATCTATAGATTCAATGTATTCTCTATCAAAATATCAATATAATTCTTCACAAAACTAGAAAAGAACAGTCCTAAAATTTATATGTAAAAACAAAAGAACCAGAATAGCCAAAGCAATTCTCAGCAATCAAAACCATGCTGGAAGCATCACCATACATTATTTCAAGTTATGCCACAGAGCTATAGTAACAAAAACAGCATGGTATTGATGCAAAAAACAGACACATAGACCGGTGAAATAGAAGACACAGAAACAAATCCTCACATTTTCAGCCAGTTGAATTTTGACAAAGGAGTTAAAACATCTTTGGAGAAAAGACAGAATTTTGAACAAATGGTGCTGTGAAAACAGGGTATCTGTATGTAGAAGAATTAAATTAGATTATAATCTTTCACGATGCACAGGAGTAAGCTCAATATGTATCAAATATCTAGAAATTAGACCAAAGATATTGCAATTACTAGAAGAGGGCACAGGAACAACTCTTTAACATAGAGATACTGGTAGAGATTTTCTCAATAAGATACCTGAAAGCTCAATACATTGAACAGAAAATCAACAAATGGAATAAGTTTTTGTATAGCAAAAGAAATTATCAAGAGTCTCAAGAAAGAGACTACAAAATGGGAGAAAATTTTGCCAGCTACTTCTCTGATAGAGAACTAATATCTGCTAATAGAACTAATATCTACTAATAGAACTAATATCTACTAATTGAATTGAGTAGATATTTTTCAAGTTTAAGAAGTACAAATAGCCAATAAATATATCAGAAAAGTGTTAAACATTATTAGCAATCAGAGAAGCACAAATCAAAACTACACTGACATTCCATCTAAGTCCAGTTAAAGTAACAATATCAAGGACAGATGGGGAGGGAATGGGGTGGGAATTGGGTAGGTGCTAATTCAGTGATGTGTACATGTATGTACACACAAGTTTTTACCCCAATATGATGTATGAATATAATGCACCAATAAAAAATTAAAAAATACAAACAACATTAAATTTTGGAAAGGATTTAGGGAAATAGGAACTGCTGTTGGGAATGCAATTAGTACAACTACTCTGAAGACCATTATGGAGTTTCTTCAAAAGACTAGGAATGGAACCATCATTTGACCTAACTATAACACTCCTCAGATTCTTTCCAAAAGAATTAAAATCATAACACTATAATCATACATGAATATCCATGTATACAGAAGCAAAATTTATGATAGCCAAATTGTGAGACCAACCTAGGAGTCCGCCAACAGATAAACACATAACAAAAATGTGGCATATATACACAATGGAAGTTTACTCAGCCATGAAAAACAAAAATTATGTCATTCACAGGAAAATGGATGGAAGTAAAGAATATTACACCAAGTGAGATTAGCCAGCCAGTCTCAGCCAAAAGTTGAATGTTTTTTTCTTATAAGTGAAGCTAAAGAAAATAGGAAATAAAGGAGACTGGATAATTGAGGAGACAGACTAGTAGAATAGTAGAAGGGGATTGGAATAGGCAACTGGAGAGGAGAAAAGAAGATGTTACTACCAGTCTCACTATTACATACAGGGAGGAGCAGAACGTAAAGGAAAACACATCAAGACCTGTGTGCATGTTTGTTTGTATGATGTTGAACCTCTCCATGATGTAGTATTCTAATGCACCAATAAAAAGCATAAGAATAAAAAATAAAAGTACTACTCACCCTGGTCAAATTTGACTTATTCCTGGGATGCAGGAATGATTCAACATGTGGAAATCAATAAAGAGAATGAAGGACAAAAACAATATGATAATCACAGTAGAGACACAAAACACATTTGACAAAATGTAACATCTTTCATAATAAAACTGTCAAAAATTAGATACAGGAAAGATCCTCCAGTCTCAACCTCCCAAGTACTGGGATTACATGGGTGTGCCACCATGTCCAGCCCAACATTTTTTTTTTTTTGAAACAATGTCTCACTAAGTTACTGAGAATCTCTCTAAGTTTCTGAGCCTGGCAATCCTCCTATCTCACCCTTCCAAGTATTAGGATTAAAGATTTGTATTCAGCATAATACCAGAAGTCCAAATCAATTTCATCTTAGTGAACTTCATTTTCTTTATTACATAATGAGATATATGATAATCATGTAATATTTTGCACCAAAACTACTAAGTTCTGCCAACAAATCATAGGGGAAGAATTGTTACTACTAAGAACCCTGAAAATACAGCCATATACATAGAAAAATAGAATAAAAAGGAAAAATATAAACTCATGTATTTTGCATTGGTTTTGCCATCATTTCTTAAAGTGGTAATTCATATAGGACAAGTGGATTGGAAGGAACCCTGGGAGAGAGTTCCACATCTTGTCTCTGTCCTTATCCAAATAATGCAGGTAAGTCATGATCTTATTTTAGGACTTCCAGATAAGAGATTCCTTTCGTATCCATCTTTGGAATCCTCAACCACTTTTGTCACTATTAATATTTCAAATATTAAATGGATAATTCTTCTTCAAAATAAACATATGTCACATGTTGTGTGTATTTGCATCATTGAATATGCTATATTCTTTATATGATCAAACATGTATAAATATATGTACAGATAATTAAGAAACATAACACATGTGTGAACACACATTTGTACATAAGCATGATGTCCATAACTATGTTGCTTATGGCTTGAGATGTCAGTGCTTTTCTAAGACACTTGGATTTTTTGAAGGGCTTTAGAAAACAGAGTAGAAACCAAATGACTAAGTTGTGAGATAGAATGTGACAGTTAATAGCCTACAAAGACATAGTAAAGGGAAGAGATCATTATTTTGGATAAATTATTGCATACAAATAGTATTTAAGCCCTTTAGAAGAAAGAATCTTCAAATATATCACAAATGAAATCCAGATGTCCCTCAAGATTTGTAGAGTTGGAAAATATTTTAATGATTTCTAGTCCAACCCATTTCATATTATCTATGGTTTCCAAAGAGAAAAAAGAACTTTTCCAGTATCATTTAATGATTAGTTATTCAATTTATCAAAGATCCAGATTTTACGATTCCCAACCAAGCACTTTTATTTAGGACTTGAATATCATTGTCCAACAGATATTTTATTTTGTAACTTCAGTATCTAATACTATGCCTGGTATATAATAATGTTCAGTAAATATTAAATTAATATGAAATGATATTGATTATACCAGGCTTTGTACAATTCCTAGAAATATCATATGGGGCATCTGCATTTTAGGTGACCTCATTAAGACAAGAGACACTCTGGAAAAAATTATGAACTATGGCTAAAGAAATTATCCAAGTTCCAAATCATGCACAATATATTGCATGCCTATAATTCTAGTAGTTGGGAGGATGAGACAGGAGGATAACAGGTTTGAGACTAGTCTCAACAACTTAGCATTTTATTTATCTCAAAATAAAATGATATAAATGGCCTGAGGGTGTAGCTCAAAGATAAAACAACTCTGAGTTCAATGCCTAGTTCCATAAAGAAAAGAAAGAAAAGAAAAGAAGAGAAAAGAAAAGAAAAGAGAAATGATATGAATTCCAGATTGAATAAACAATTTCATGCACCACCACCATTTTAACCTCAGTCACTTATGTGGTAATCTTCCAGAAGTGTAATCTAGAACTCTTGGAGTCTTATTCCATGCTTTTGATAAACTGGAGTCCAGAATTAGTATTTTCCTGTGAATGATGAAATTTCTCAAAGAAGTCCAATGCTTCTAACATGGGCTTATTTCAGTAATTAGTGTGATGAGCTAGTTTGGAGGAATGTAGCAACACCAGTACTGTGGGAATATCTCAATTGTAGAAGATCCACAACAGTGGAACTAAATGTGCTGCAATTATATGTAAGGCTTGCTTTCTAGGAGCCGATCTCTAAAGACTGAATGATGCTCATAGCACCATCCTGTCTGTGCACATATTCCAGCAGACCTCAGTTTTCAGGAGAAAAAAAGCTATTAGAAAATTATGTGATCTACTTAAACAAATGAAATGTCTTTGGCATAAGAGATACCTTGGTTTTCTCACCTGTATAAATGAAGTTGATAATAATACCTACCTCAAAGCCTTACTGAAATTATCCATTTAAATAGCATATGTAAAAGTCTTCACATGGGTCTAGCTCATAATAAGTACCCAATATTTGACAGTTTTCTTCTTTTAGCATTCTATTAATCAGTGTAATTCTCTACACTAGTCTTTTCCCCAGAACTCATCCTCAGAATTGAAAGTCTGCACTGGTGTGGTTTTCCATAGTTCCCTCAAGTTCTGTCTTTTAGAGACTTTTAAAAACTTTTTATTGGTGCATTGTAGTCATACTTCTTAATGGAGTACAAAATGGTGGAGGCATACATGCACACATCACCCATTTAGCCCTTACCCAATTCCTGCCCCATTCCCACCCCTTCTTTCTTCTCATGTTTGGCTTAGTGTTATGCTTGTTAATGTACATCATGAACATTAGAGAATTTTTCTCTTTCCCCCTCCCATCCCCTAAAGTTGCCTTATTTGCCCATTTATAGGATCTCCTTCATCTAGAGTTCCTCCTATGACCCATTTTCTCCCTAGGTTTCACATATTAGGGAGAGCATCCGATTTCTTTTTTTTTTTTTGTGACTGATTAATCTCACAGCATAATGTTCTCTAATTCCATCCACTTCCCTGTAAATTGTGGGGTTTTTATTTTAAAATAGGGTCTAAAATAGGTAAATGTGTAATTGTGTTTTTCTTTATGGCTGAGTAGAATTCCATTGTGCACATATCCCATAGTTTTATAATCCGTTCATCTGTTGATGGACATCTTGGCTGGTTCCATAGTTTGGCTATGGTGAATTGTGCAGCTATGAACATAGATACACATGCATTAGTTTGGCAGTTTGGTTTTCATTCTTTTTTGATAGATATCCAGAAATGGCATTGATAGATCATATGGTAACTTTTGACAAAGAGAGGAAAGAGAGAAAGAAAAAAAGGGGGGCAAAGAAGAAAGGAAGAGAAAAAAAGAAAAAGAAAAGGAATCTTTTTTATGTAGTAAAAGTAATTTCAGCTGCATGTGATGGTACACATCTGTAATCCCAGTACCTGGGAGGCTGAGAGGTTTGCAAGTTGGCATGAGGTTTGCATGAGGTTTGCGAGTTTGAGGCCAGCCTCAGCAACATAGTGAGACCCATGGCAACTTATCAAGACTCTGTTTAAAATAAAAATAGATTCTGGGGGTGTAGTTTAGAGAGAGCACACCCCTGGATTAAATCCTTAACACCCCTCCTTCAAAAATAAAGATTCAAAGTTAACAAGGGTACCAGTAGGCTAAAATATAACTTCAGTTGCTCTAAAACATGCAGAACTTCTCACTTCAGCCCTTAACTCTACCCTTATTCTCTGAAACACTGGTATTTCCTCCTCAAGCAAGAACTTTGAATTAGGTTTATTTTTTTTATGTTTCTGTGTTTCATATGTGTATACAATAAGTCCATCCGTTCTTATCAAGGGCCCACTGTGTGCCAAAATTGTACTGGGAAAAAAGGAACAAAGTATGAAGGCAAATAAGTGCGTGCGCGCGCGTGTGTGTGTGTGTGTGTGTGTGTGTGTGTGTGTTTGAAACAGGGTCTCGCTAAGCTGTAAGTTGTTGAGTGAGAGTCTGGCCTCAAACCTGTGATCCTCTGCTCTTAGCCTCCTGAGTACTAGGAGTACAGCTGTGTGCTACCACACCCCACTTTAAAGTAGGCATTTTTGAGTGAACCTCCACTTTTTTTGAGTAGCTGTTACCTTGAGGATGGGTGTGTGAGTGTGTGTGTGTGTGTGTGTGTGTGTGTGTGTGTGCCTGTGATGATTCCAGGTGTATACAATGGTAGTCTTTATTTCTCTGCTGACTTCAGACAACTTCTTTTTGCTAGCTGTGATTCACCACACAGAGTGGTCTTTATTTCTCTTTGCTTTTTATAACCTGCAGGATTAGAGGAATAAAAATAGGAATCCTTTAGAGTTCTATTTTATGGAAGTTTTACCTGTACCAATATTATGAAAAACAAGTGTCTTACCAGCTTAAGTATGACTCTATGCATGATTACTGGTGTCAGTGGAAAAATACGTTGGCTGAGCCAATATCTCTACTGTGCCTTGATAAAAGAGTTAACATTTCCACAGATCATTTTCTCATGGGCATTCTTGGATTTTAGTAAAGATGGAGTGTCTTATTAAAAAATAAAACAGTGAACACCCCTAATAATGGAGGTTATCAGCAGGACCTGAATTATTTACCCCTGCAAGAAATGCCAGTGAAAACCAAACAATATAGCAAAAAATTAAACCAGCCTGCTTTAGTAGTTAGGTTCCAGGTTATCAAATTGTTCACTACAATTGTCTGTCTGCTTTCCTCATTGGGTAGTATATAGCTTCATGATTATTCTTTGCATGTGCTTCCTTAACTTCTCTGCTACTCTTATATTTGTTTCCTTAGGAAAGCAGAAGTACCTGTGTGCCAGCAGAAATGATTGTACCATTGACAAATTTCGAAGGAAAAATTGTCCATCTTGTCGTCTCCGGAAGTGCTATGAAGCAGGGATGACTCTGGGAGGTATGAATTTTTCTTCCTCTTTCTCCTACCTCTACCTCTTTTTTTCTCTAGTTTTCTTTATACCCAGATTTTCTTCTTTGATGCTTCCAAGGAAACCAGACATGCTCTAGATGCAGGCTGACCTTCTCATATCCAATGTGGCCATCAGCTAGCTACTTGGTACTTTCTTTACCCTTAACCATGTCACTCACCATTCTGGAGTTTAGCTTAGAGAAGCTGGAGGTGTGAATAAGCTAACAGGAGCCAATCGAGAGTGTGCAAGAGTGGACTTGACTGGGCATGGCTCTCCAGGGTACATAATGGCGCTGGCTTGATATTGTACAATGACAGATAGGATGAGGGACATAAAGAAACCAGAACAGTCACAGGTGCAAGACGACCCAGGCACAGGCTGGCCGTGAACACGCAGGAATATCCCTCGGTTAACTGCTGCCTATGATGCAGAGCCAGCCACCTGGATTGAGAAGCTGCATTCCTTTAGAACCTGTGACTAGGATGCCAAAGAGCCAATTTTCTGTCCTATATCTCCCAGGATGAATGGGCCTTTTAATCATTTCCTTTTCTTTACAAATCTATTGATCACTTCCAGCAACATATTTCAGTAATATGGTAGCTCGATGGAAGGAAGATACAGCTCTCTCAAGGGTGATCGTCTATCACCCTTGGCTTTCTGTCCCTTGAACCTGTGTTTACCATGAAAACTGTCACCATTCCAGAATGGCTTGACAGCAGTAAATACAGTTTTGTCTCCAAACTCCTCTCTACATATTTGCCTCTATCTGCCCAGTGCCAGCATCCTCTCTGCTGCCCAGTACTTCCAAAAAGATGCACCTTTCATGAGAAAAGCAAGCTCATTAGTTTACTTTGATTTTGATATGGAACTTGAAAAAAGACAAGCCTATTTCTGAGTGCCTGAAACTATAGCCTCATATCTGATTATTCATTATCAGCCTGGAAAACCCAAGTGACTGGAATCCAGCCCTGTCTCCTCCTCCTCTTAAGGCTAATTTAGAGCAATTGTCCATTTCTGGCTCTCTGTGAGATGCTCAATATCTTGTCTGCCTATGTGAACATTTACAGATGCCAATTTGTTTTCTACCTCTGGAGAAGGACCATTTGTGGATCTCCATATGCAGAAGCATATACATCCCTCCTCACAGGCCAGTAGTATTCTTTAAGCAGACCAGAGTAACTCAACAAATTGTCCCAGGCTCAATCTGAGACAGTTTCAACAGAAGCACCTCAAATAATGTTATCCTCCCAACTTTCAACAGCAAATACCCTGTAAATGGCTTCCCAGGCTGCCACATCAAATGAAACTCAAATAAAATAAACTTTGTTTTTTATTTTCTTAGTATGCTCCAAAGAAATCTCACTATATGGTCCTGTGCAGATTAATTTACTAGGTAGAGTGCTCAAATTTGAGTAGACTTGGTCAGCACAAAGAAGACAAACTGAAAAAGTACTGTGGTTGGTTTTCAGTTCCATTCTCACAATATTGTGAGACACTTTCATGCAAGTACAGTTTAATGATTGAACCATAGTCTTAATTATATTCGGGTCTAAACCTAAAGACAGTTCTATGTATTCAGCCAATATCTTTTTATTATAGAAAGCAGTCTTATGACAAGCTTCAAGCAATGTCCATGTGATACATGAATTCTTGATGTCATTTAAATTACATTGCCTCTGGAGGTAGACAGACCTAGGTTAAAAACCAAACTTCATTATTTACTTGGTGGCTCCTCCAAGCCTCAGGCACTTCATCTGTAATTTAGAGACACCATTCCCAGAGAGTTCCAATGAAGATCAGATGGCATAAATGTAAAACTTTTTGATAAATGACAAAGTGCTTGAAATAAGTGGGAATGATTATGACAGGGAGGTCATTAGTAATTATTTATCTGGGAAGATGTTCATAGCGGTCGCCAATGGCTTTTCCCCTGAGTTACTCAGCATACCTCCTATTATATAAGAGCTCCATCAGGCATAGAATCACAAGAAATCACTATCACCTCATACTGAAAAGTACCACAAGGATCCTGTTTGGAAGCTTAGTTTAGTAATTAGGTTAATTATATGGTATGTTCAAGTACCATGTCAGTAAAAACCCAAATGTTTACTCTCTACCTCAGAAAACAAACTTCTGCGTGTTACTGAACTTATCTCCACATTCTCTGTCTTCCTATCACAATCTCCTTCTAAGTTTATTGTTAACTTGAGAATTAAGTCTACACTACACCTTTACTTAGGCAACAGAGAAGAGGATAAAAAGAATTGGTACAAAGTAATTCTTGTGAATACTTAAGCAAAACACTAACATTTCATGAGATTTTGGCTTAGTATAAACATTTTCATCACCTTTAAGGAGAGTTCATATAATTTTATTTCATTTTCATCTCTAATCTAGAATTTGTATAATATTTTCCAAAATACAAACTAATATTTTGGCCTTGGTCAAGCCCCTTCTTTCCTCTGAGGTTTAATTTTCCCATCATAAAACTGGGATAGTGAGCTTCACCAACGACCTTTGTAGTGGTAACATTTTGTGATTCTAGAGCTAGAACCACACAGAAAGGACTGTAAATTTATAAGCTCTTTCTTGGATTACTTATCCCCTGTTATCAGAAGTATAGATAGTGAGCCAGGTATAGGGTCACATACCTATAATCCCAGTCCTTGGAAGGATGAGACAGTAGAATACCACGTTTGAGGCCAGCCTCGGCAAATTAGCAGAATACTCAGCAATTTACAAGACCCTGTTTCAAAATAAAGTAGTTCTGGGGGTGTAGCATGGAGGTAGAATGTCCCTGGGCTCAACTCGCATTTCCACACACAAAAAAATAGAAGTATAGAAAGTAAACAATTGAATGTGTTAACTTGCACAGTAATTTTACTACCTCCATTCACACCTACATCAGTTACATTAAGTGTCTGAAAGTAAGCTTGATGAACAAGCTGTAGGGCAGAAGAGCTGTTTCTTTATTTGAAGAGCTAATGGTTGCTTGGTCTCTAGGTCTCAAGATCTCGAATCTGTATTTATCTATAGCATTCCATTCACTGGTAATGGGAGATCAACAACTCAGAGATACCTTTTCCATCCTACTTCCAGACCTACCTACTGGTTCCTTGCTTTTTTGCTTAGCTGCTCTTGGTGTTTCTGAAATGATGCTGTGAGTCAGTGGATTCAGAGCATCTTTCCCTTAAAGACCACCTGCAGGCTCTTAGCTGCCCATCTATTACAGCCTTTTCTCTATATATGATTAATTTCTGGCTATTTTTGAAAAAAATGTTAATTGCTCCAAGAAGTTAAACCCTTGCCTACTTTTCTACTAAGAAAATTCTTATAAATACAAATGTCCAGATACGGCTCTTCCCTCCAGTGAACTAGATATGGCTTTTGCATAGCTTATAATCAGAATAATTTCCCAGCCATTTCTCACTTTCCTCTGCACTCCACAAGGATCTGCTCCCAGTTTCTAAGATGGAATGAGAAAGAATTACTGTTATCTCTTCTCAGGACATTTCCTTTTCACTTTCCTTATTATTCCTTCCCCAAAATGATTTCTTTTTGTGTTTTGAATCTTTTGAATTCTGATTTTAGGAAATATAACTGGCCTCTTTTTACTCCTTCTCTTGGATTATGGAATTTTCTAGGATTTGGGGGAATTTCAGGTGGCAGTCAAACCCCAGAAATGGAGCTTGAGAGCATGTGAGAATCAGAGGTTGGCAGAATTTTCTTCAAAGGTTATTTGAGAAGTCTATTTTCTACTAGGAACCTAAATTCTTCATCTGAAAGTGAAAACATAACATAACCACAGTTTTAACAACCCCTTTGAATTCTCTAGTTAGGAGGATGGCTCAGGGAGCCCCTGGCTATGGTTTTTGTCATCACAGATGATATGAGCATCATTGCAGTTACCAGTGTTGAAAGCAGTCCTGATACCAGCTGTCTCATGATTCTCCATGCTCAAGAGAAACCTGGCATTGCTACTTCTCAATTACATATCCTGGATGCAAAACAGTGATTCCAATGCTGAGGATTGAACCCAGGGTGGCTCTGTGACTGAGATACTTACTCAACTTCTTTTTGTGTGTATTTATTTTGAGACAGGGCCTTGCTAAGTTGCCAAACAGAGCCTTACTAAGTTGCATTGGGATTTCAAATATCACTGCCTCAGCTTCCCATCACTGTGTGTACAATCATACACTACCATGCTCATTCATTATATGGCTCTTTATACCTTTTATTTGTCCAACTCTCAATCCATCTTTCCAGCCAGCCAAGAAACTAGTGCTTTCAAATTCACATATATTTATCTGTGTATCAGTTTAACAAGTATTTATTGTGTATTAACTATAAATGAGATACTATGCTAACCATCTGATGAAACCACAGCTGAAAATAAAAAACATGGTCCGTGGCTATAAAAAGTTAGACAAGGTGAGACAGTAATAATGATTACACCTTATTCATAAAAGGATAAATAGGAAATTATGAGAAAAATTTAGGCAAAGAGCATTATGTGGAAAAAAAGTGCAGAGGCAAGAAAAAAACACATTGAAGATTTGGGGAACAACTATTAGTTTAATTTGGCAAGAGATTAGGAAATGGGGACAACAAGCTGTAACCGCACCAGAAATGAATTTATGATGTTCAGAATTTTTGACTTCAAGAAGTTTAAGATTTATAACCATGGGGCAGGCATGACCACATATATTTTTATTCTTAAATGCTCATTGATAAATTTTATTTAATTATTTAATTACCTTTATTTGAATCACTGTATGTACATACATACATTATCATGCTTGGTTTAAGGGAATTGATGGCAGCAGAAATATTGTAGTAGTGCAGACTTAAACTTAGAAAGGAGACAGTAGGCCATGTAGAGAAAAATTTCTTGTATCAAATTTTGCTAAATACCAGAGATTCATTTCTAGGTTTACTTACCTCTGCTTGAATTGACACCTGCAAACACTGATGGTGTACACTGACCTAGATCAAGGCAAGGCAAGTTGTTGATCTAGGCCACTGGTCCAGTCCACTGTTTACTAGTATGATTTCTAAAAAAAATCTCTTTTCATAACATGCTCTATGACCAGTGATTTTCATACTCTAATAAGTAAACATGCAGGAAATCAGCATGTTATGGGTTTGGGAAGGCTTACAGTGCAAGTTAGCATTCACAGGTCTTAACGAGTACTGCAGTAAAATAACCTGTGGAGCTTTTTAGGTCAGGATTCATAAATTTAATTCAACTAGAGATACTTTTCTTTCATATAATGTCTGTTAACATCCTATCAAACACTGTTCTCTGGATTACACATTAGAAAACTTAGAAGTAGATAAGGACTATACCCTGTATGTAGACAATACACCTAGCTCAAGTTATCCATTTTGCAGATATATGTATCATTGATTGCTAGGAAAAATAGTAAAGAATGCATTAATGATCAAGAACAGACCTTCTTCAGCCTATCTAAAGAATATTCATGAATGGTTACTAAATCCACTAATGTACATCATGTTAGGTTTGTAGCACTGTTGTCATACACAAAGGACAGGATGCAAAAGTAGTACAGGCAACATATCGATATTAGCTAAGACACCTAATGGCTGCAGGTATTGAAAACTAACCCAAGCAGTATTCTAGATAAGTTATTATTTTTTTAAAAAAATAATGATTTCTGGTATCACACAGAGAGGTCACTGAATATTTTGGGTATCTAGTTATCCTACTCTGGAGTTTACAATCCTATTTTACACTTTCTGAAAACATCCCAGCATCTTTCCAGAACTTCAACATGGTGCTAACACATAATCTCTTTGCTAAAACAGAAGACCTAGAAACCACCCAATGATTGGATCTTACTCTGCCTCATGTTTGACCAGAAGCAAAGTATAAGAAATAATTAATAATGTGGGACTCAGTTAATGGGAATCCTTCCCTTCTCCTTTGACTCTTTAGACTAAAGACCTAAAGGTGTTTAGGCTGGAGATGCAATCTGTAGGTCCTGCTTCTGGGAATTGTTTTCCACACACCATTCTCAGATACTTGAGTGCTCTGACAGATTTGCATAATTAAGGTACGCTAAGAGAATCAAAATTACCCTATGAATTTTGGTGTCAACATACGCAATGTACATCTGAGCATTTAACACCTCTGGGGCCCATTCTGTTTTTAAAACCAGGTCTGTGTCCTGTGCACACCAAATGCTGTGTGCATATATGTTTTTTTTTATCACTTTGAACCTCACTATGATATGTAATTACAATACACTAATAAAAGTATAAAAATAAGTAAACATATACACAAAAATATAAAAGTAAAACTAGGTCTTATGATGTAGCATAAATAAGATGATGACTCAAATATAGGCAGTTCTTGTTTCTAGTCCAGAATCTGCCAGTATATTGATGACTTTAGGCAAATGATGAGTTCTGCTTTTCTCTGAGTGTCAGTTTCCTCAACTACACTATGTGAATGAAGTTTTTATTATAGAAGTCTTTATAAATATGTAAATAAACTGGTGTATAATACATACACACAAATACTCTCTACTCCCTTTTTTGGATGAAAATTGGTCTTCATCTTGCTAGGCACCACTATTTTAAAAAATGATAAATAATGATTTCTGGCATCACACAGAGAGATCATTTAAAGAAAGCTTTTGGTTCTTGTTCCTTGTTTCTTTGGGTTTTGAATCACCTTTGAATCACCCCTTGAACTCTCCCAATGACTTATGTTGTCATCACTCAGTTGGCCCATGTAAATATTTGGTGACACTTTGGAAGAAAAAAAGTATACATATTTTTAACTGTGGTTCTTAAGAAAACTTGTGTATAGGGAGACCAGTGACTAACTCCTAATTCATTTCAAACCAAATTATCTGGGACAGCACATACATGCTGTACTCTGTCTCTAAGTATTTGCTATTAGAGATCTGTGGTTAGAGGTAAGTCATTTTTTCTAAGTCATCAAAATTGATGGTACCCCATATCTAATACTTATATCACTTATAAAATTCTACTTAAAATTTTTGAGTTTTAAAGTGTAATAGCAGTGGAAAATTTTTATTGCTGTTTACTCTTGCTATGAGTGCTTCAAAAATCTTTCAGTTGCTCTTGAGAGAGTAAAATGATGTCACAGGCAATATTTTTTAAGATAGTAGGTAGAAAACTAAGAGTGCACAGCACACAATAAACACCCACTCACAAATGCAAGTGTTTTCCAAATAAAGTAATTCAGCAAAAATTATTTCTGCTGATAACAATTGTTTGTTTGAAAATATTTTACTTTTGATTTAAGAAGAGTACCATCTGTTGTTACAAATAGAAGTATCTATTCCTTAGATCCCAAAAGTTGAAAATATTTTCATATTATACTGAACTCATCCAAAGATAGTTTACTTGAACAAGATGCCTCTTGAGAGACATTTAGGCATCTTTGGAGATAATGCAACTTAGAAGTAGAACTAAGGAGAAAATTACAGAGCCAGTTGAGCCCTCAGATTATTGTTATCAATATCTACAAAGCCACCAGTATCTAGAAAGTAAACTGGAAATGGCATCACTCTCCTGGATCATGAGATCAAATTTCATTCTTCCTATCCTGGTTAATCTCTGCTAAACTTTTTAGACCTCTTAAACCAGGCATATAAGTGTTTGCTTTTCCCCAGCTTAATACTCCACTGGATCAATGCTTCTGTGGCTGAAGTGATAATTAATCATTAAGGAACATTTCAGCCTTCTAGCCATCAGCAGTTTAAAACATGTAAGCACTCAGCACCTTCAGAAAACTTGGGTCAGCATTTGGAACCAAGAAGAAAATCTGTATTTGACCACGATGTAATGTCACCAGATTAAGCCTGTGAAGTAAGGTGTCCTGCTAACCACGATGAAACCAAGAGACTGAGGTCTCTTCCTTGGATGGAAAACAAGGCATGAAAATTTTGATTAATGAGATGTTAGACGTATGGACATTGATTTGAAAGTATTTCCATTTCTGTGCTAAGTAAAAATGATTAGGCAGTATTGTAGAATATTTTGGTTGCTGCAAGAAACTCATGTGACCCCCTAATAAGGAATCTTTGTTGGTCTCTGAGCGGCTTTAATGAAATTATTAAATTCCACCTTTCATATCTTTCCCCTCACCTTTCCTCCCCTAAATATGTGTGAATGTGTGTGTGTATATGTGTATATATATAATCATATGTGTCAATAAAGTAGAAAAGAAGAACAAACTTCCAAATTAACAATTCCCCATGTCCCCATCTTACCTCTGTCTTGCAAATAGTCAGGAAAAGAGGATTGGAGACCCCCACATTCCAAAATGACAACCACCCTCTCACCCAAATTTTGCATATTGTCTCTAACATCAGAGGGCCTGACTCAGACAACTGGTTATGGGGCCTGCTAGGTGCAAGCTCGTCATTAAACTGCTACACTCAATAGATCTTTCTTTCATATCAGAAAAATTTCGAGTTGGCAAATGCAAGCATCTCAGAGCGACCAAACAATGAAGAAAGGCTGGCCTGCCTCATTCAAAATGAGGGCTCTAGGGGGCTCTAGTGAATAGCCTGGGAAAACCTGCAGTCTGAAGCATAGGAACTTAAGAGTTGGAGTCCTGGATACACACTCTGGCATTGATGCTGGGAGCTACACTCTTGGTTGTGGACTTACCTTCATGGGATGGATAGTTTTTCCCTACCTCACAGGGATGTTGTGAGGACTAGCCCTAGAAGCTACAGTTGTACATAGTTATCCATTCATGTAGCTGTGCATATCATGAATGTTGCTTTCTGTAAAGTAGCATGGCATTGGCAGAATGATGGTTCTTGATCAAATGTGATGGCAGCCAGGCTCTGCCTCTGGGATGCCATGAAGCTCTGTCTGGGTCACTTTCTTTTCATCATGTTCTGCTGGGAAGAAACTTTGCTGATGAGACTCAAGGTGCAACCTTGGAACAGAAGCTACTGTGCCAGTCTGAGTATCCCATAACAATCTCTTTAAAATATGCTTGTATTGGTGCACTGCGATTGTACATCATAGTGAGGTCCAAAGTGATACAGATGCATGTACACAGCACTTGGTGTGTTTGTTTTCCTGCTGATCCCACACTGCTTCCCCCTCCTCCCTTCCTGTACATGGTAGGGGGACTGTTAGTGATACTTTCATATATTGACTTAGCTTTATTTAAACTGTTTTCTTCCTCATTCTTGCCCTTCCCCCTCAATCCCCTTCTACCATCCTAATGATCCCTCTCTCCTATTTATCTGAAATTTCTTTTGTTTTCTATTTTCACTCTGGCTTCTACATATGAGAAAAAATATAGGACCCTTGACTTTCTGAGTCTGGGTGATCTCACATAGCACGATGTTCTCCAGTTCCATCCATTTTCCTTAAAATGACATAATGTTGTTCTTTATGGCTGGGTAAAACTCTGTTTTATGTATATACCCCATTTTCTTTATTTATCTGTCAACAGGCACATAGGATGGATACATAACCTGGCTATTGAGAGTCGTGCTGCAATAAACATGAATATGATGGTTTATTAGGCAATATGTAGGGTTTCCTCTTCACTTCTCTTCTTCAGGACCCCTGCCAAAGACCTGGCTCTTAGCCCCAGGCTCCATCATTGAGTTGAAAGTAGTGCCTGACCCACAGACATTTGGTAAACAAGGACCAGATTTCTGTTTCTCTGGAGGAGATGCCAGCCATCTCCTCTCTTAAAAACAAGACGAAGCTAAAGTCAGACAGTTCTCTTCTTCCCAAAGTCAAGGCAACTTTGTTTTCAGGAGCTCACACACTTGAGAACCTTTCATAAGGAGAAAGAAGGCAAAGACTGAAAAACAATGGCTACTTCTAGTGTTCCCTATTGAAGTTTGCATGGTGGAGGAAAGCAAATCTTACTTTCCCTCTGTATTCTAACCTTTGTGCCCCACACTCCCCACTATCCATAGGTGCAACACTTTCCAAGCCAGCCTTGAACAATGTATTAATGGCTGGGATGGTGGCATGCACCTGTAATTCCAGTATTAGGGAGGCTGAGACAGGATTACAGGTTTGAGGTCAGCCTCAGCAATTTAGCGAGACTCTGCTTCAAAATAAACAGGGTATATGTGGGGGCTGGGAGTATAGCTCAGAGACAATGCCCCTGGGTTCAGTCTTTAGCACCATAAACACACACACACATACACACACACACACACACACACACACACACACACGCGCGCGCGCGCGCGCGCGCACCAGTGATGTAGAAGAGCTACTTGGAGTTTGTAATGTCTTACTCTGTCTTTGCCCCAGAACCTCTGTACTAAAGCCAGCTTCCTTCTTGTGGAGATTGGGTCTGTGTTCCTAGGGGTAAATAGCTATGAGAGACATAAGTAAGCTCCCTGCTTTTCCAGGGGCTTGCCTTTCCTACATTCTTCCTTCTCCAGTCTCTGTCTACACACACACACACACACACACACACACACACACACACACACACACAAACAAACACACATCTTTCTCTTTCTCCTGACTCAGCAGCATTCTGGAGCAAAGCCAAGGAAGAACTTCATGAGGGGAGTTTCCCCCTCATCAGGGCAGAATTTTAATCTCCAGGCCAACAAGAGGTTTGCTAATGTGAATTGAAAGGGCTAATGTGGTTTATTTTTTAACTGCTTTCTATTTGTTTGAATGTTGCATATTTCTGCCAGTGAAATTTTCCTTTAATAAAACCATTAATACACCAATGGCATTTTCTTATTTACAACAGACTGACAGAATTAATGCTGTTAACATTGGACCCTTCTTTCTTTTTCTCTTTTCTTTTTTTTCTTTTTCCCCCTCTCGTTTGCTTTCCAGGTCATGCTGACCTGTTCAGCATGGACTGTTTCACATTTGTTTTTAATGTCATTTTAAATGTAATTGTAAAAGCATGTATGCTCTAAATTCATGTAGTTACTTTTTCCAGTGGAAAAGCCTGGTATGCAAAAGCATTTCCAGGCTCTGAAATTTCACATGAGCAGGATTCTGGTGATGACCTTGTGCCCCTCACTCGGGATGGCATGTGGACACTGAACCTCTTTCTTCTGGCTCAGTAATCAGAGAGAGGAGACTTGGAAATCGTTTCTGCCAGATCGTGTGCTTTGGCAAGGATATGCGGCATTGTATATCATTCTATTATTAATTACATTTACTCCTCCATGAACTAAAAACCATTAGACTAAATAGTCCAACATAAACCTTGAAAGATAAAATTTGATAGTATTTTCCCTGGCTATGTCTCTGTCCCAGAATTGGGCTAGGAAAAGACTGGGGGCGTGGAGGAAAGGACCAAGGAGCCTTTTTGCCTGTTTGCAACCCCTGTTAATCTCTCCTTCCCTTTCATTCCTGCCAAGGACTGGCTCTGCCCCCCTGCCATTTGTCCCTGTCCTAGTTCTTCCCCACCCAACTCTAACTCCCACCACTTACCCTCTCTCCAATAACATGCTATTCAACTAGATGAAAAGCAGAGTCCCACCATAGAATCCAGGATACCTGGTCCTAGCTTGTGTTCTGCCATCGCCTAACTGTGTGATATCTTTGGACTTCAGTCTCCTCATCTACAAAATAGGGATTGATCTAGAGGAGACAGGAAAGGATAGACAGGACTGGGACCTTCAAACTCCTTTTTGCAAATGGAATCTGACATGAAATCCCAAATGTAGATATAACAAAAAGCCCTGGTGCTTTGATTTGAAAGGAAATGGGGGTGCTTTGCACCACATACACAGGCTACTTTGTCTTTTCTCAGAGGTCCTTCAAGAAACTCACAGAACCCTTGGGGCTTTATTATTATAAGAAATTGATGCCTAAGGATCCTTCTAACTCTGGTTCTCTCTCCTACTAGATTTCAGTCATGGTGGAAAGTCTGTTTCCTCAGTTAGCTTTTGCAACATGAAGTTCACCTACTTGAGATAAAGGGCAATGAAGGTGGAACACCATGGGGCTCAGTGAGCAGCAATTGTCACAGCTACCATTGATTTACCTGCAGAATTTACTCATGCACTTTACACACATTCTCTTTTGGAAAGCACAGTGATCCTGTAAAGTAGATCCTGTTTTTCTCTTAGGATTCTGAAACCTGTTGGTTTTGGCCCTCAGTCCGTGGCTTGAGGCTTGGTACCCAACATGGAAAGCCTCACTCCAAACAGTTTTCCACTGTAGGCATATTTTCTGGATATTTTCCAGCTAGAGATCCATTCTCAGAAAAAGTCATAGCCTGTGCATTGGTGTACAATTTCACAGGATTCAAAGCATGCTCAGTGGGCTTATCTCCTTCACTCCTAAAAATAGTCTTATTCAGTAGCCATGTCAGTTAGATCCTCACCATTATATAGATAAGGAAACTGAAGTGTGGGAGAAATAAAGTGAGTTGTGCAAGGTCACACATCCCATAACTCTGATACCATTACCAAACATAATTAGCTCTTTATTGTGAATTAGAGTTTTAGAACTTCCATGTCATTAATGCATTCTGCCTCCTGGAGTTCAGTGCATTTTTCACCATGTTCAGTCTTGGAAATCCCTTTTAAGAGAATAGAATCTGCCTTCTACTCTCAGAAACCATCACAGTGCCTTTATTTCTAGAAACAAACATATGACGCAGGTACTGATTATATTCCGATTTTACAAATATGTTAATTGAAATATAGAGAGGATGAGTCTTTTCCAAAGCCACAGAACTACTCAGTGATAGAGTCAGGATTACAAATGAGACAGTCTGATTGCAAAATATTTTTCTTTTATTGCTCCTGGTGATTGGTCCAAGAGGCACTCTATCTCTGAGCTACACTCACTGCCAGCCCTAATTAATTTATTTATGTTTTTAATTTTCAAAGAGGGTCTAGCCAGGTGTTGTGGCACACGTTTGTAATCCCAGCATTTGGGAGGCTGAGACAGGAGGATCGCGGTTTGTGGACAGCCTCAGCTACTTAGTGAGGCCCTCTGCAACTCAGTGAGACCGGGTTTCAAAATAAAGAATAAAAAGTAGGACAGGGGGTATAGCTCCGAGGTCCAATGGCCCTGGGTTTCAACCCCAGACCCATAACAAAAGAGGGTCTCACTAGGTTGCCAAGTGTCTCACTAAATTGCTGAGGCTTGCCTGAAACCTGTAATCCTCCTGCCTTGGATTCCTAAACACAGGGATTACAGGTGTGCTCTTTTGTGCCTGCATGGAACCTTTGTTCTTAACTACTATCTACATTTATTTTTTTGTAGTACTGAGGATGAACCCAGGGCTTTGTACTTCCAGGCTACACCCCTAGACCTATTTTATATTTTATTTGGAAACAGGGTCTCCCTAAGTTGCTGAGAGCCTCACTAAGTAACTGAGACTGGTTTCAAACCTATGCGACCCTCCAGTCTCAGCCTCCCAAGTGCAGGGATTACACGCATACACCACCATGCCCAGCTTACTATCTACATTTATAATAAAACTAAAACCAGGGAGAGAACGGGACATTACCAAAGTTCCTCGGGAGTTCTCTTAGCTCTTAATCTGGTATTCCTCTGAACCTCTAGCTTTCAAGTCATAGAATGAGATCCCTTGACTCTAATCTTCATGGATGGAGAGATAGCTGGCATTATTTAAGCCTGAAGCCACAAACTGGCTTTCCCCAAGCCAAAATTCACCTGCAGAATTTTGTTTGTCCAGAGTAGTATTTGTTTAGAAAATTGACATAGACTTCCCCTAGGCAGGGCATCAATCACTGTCACTGTCCCCAGCTTTTCCTGTTTACATTTGCCAGGATTTTAACTCATTCATCTCTCCACCTGACTTGTGACAGTATTTGGGTTCATGACCCTTCTTTGCTTTTAAGTATTGATTACAATGCTTAATTGCAAGTACTACATGCACACACAATTTATTTACATGCATTCACATAAGCACAGCCTAGTCTGTTCTCACAAATAAGTTTTAGCCTTGCCCCAAGCCTGTCCTTATGTTTACTTAGCATTTCAAATTACATTTCCTATCTGATTTTAGTTTTATAGGTGTTCATGTGCTGAAGAAACTCAGCTATTGCTTTTCATTTCATACTGTGTTATGGTTCTTTCCCCTGCTATATCTGATTCCCTGTCATTCCTATTCTCTCCCCTTCTCCAAGCCTGTGTTAGGTCACCTGAAAACCATTCCACTCCTTACTTTTTAGGAATGGATGGAAAGTAAAGAAACCATTTTGAAAGACTCAGTCTATGCCAGGCATTCTTTGATTCTGTTCTCGTAAGTGACATAAGAAATAGGTTGCAGCACCCATCTTTTACAGATGAAGAAACAATCTCAGAAGAGATAACAAAAGGTGTTAGAGTTGTTAAGTTCTTTATTGGCAGAAATATTATTTGAACCCAAGTCTGGTTAACACCAAAACTTACTCCTTTTCCCTATTTCACCTTCTGTAAGGAAAGTGTATTAGATTTCTATCCCCATATCAAACACTACCACAAACTTGGCTGCTTCACACAATACCCATTAAGCAGCTTATGGTTCTGTAAATCAGAAGTATAGCACAGCATGACTAGATGCTCAGTTCAGGGTCTCACAGGGATGAAATCAAGGTGGTGGTGAGGCTGCAGGGTACCCTGCCAAACTGGCATGATTACGGAAGGATTCAGTTCTCTGTGGTTGCAGGACTAAGGTATCTATTTTATTTCATTTCTGGTTCTCAGCCAAGGGCCACACTCAGCTCTTGAATACTGCCTTTGTTCCTTGCCATATGGACCCAGTACCTTTAAACTCAGCAATTGAGACTCTTCCTTGTGGTGAATCCCTCTTACTCAGTGAATGATTTTCCAGGTAATGCCTACTACCTTTTAAGGACTCACCTCATTAGGTCAGGCCCACCAAAGATAACTCTCTTTAAAATTCAACCAAATTAGAGCCTTAATTACATCTGCCTGGTCCTTTCACAATAGCATCTAGATTACTTTGTGAATATACAAGTTGATGGAGGTATGTATATTTGAAGGCCTCATTAGAAGTTAGCCTGCCACAGAAGATGATTATGTTATGTTCTAAATTCTTTGAGATATAGGGAAGAGAAATATACTTGACATTGAGTAGAGGTATCATATTTTTAAGACTTTGGAAACTTCACCACATATTCACTTCTCCCTTAAAGTAGAAGGCATATACCTCAAGGAGGGAAGGAATACAGTGCATTAAAGTCACAAAGGTTAGAGAAGTCAGAGGTTAATCACTTCTGCTCCTCAGAAACACACTATGGAAGCACATTTGTAAAACCTTTCTCTAGTATTTTAGAGATAGCTCCCACCAGAGTCTAGTGCCTTGGGGCTGAAAATTAATTTCCATAGGATCAAATTATATTAGGCCAGGTACTCTAGGCCTATGAAAAGTAAGTTCAAAGCTGGATATGGTGGCAGAAGCCTTTAACCTGGGGACTGATACTGGAGGGTAGCAGGTTCCAGGACAGTTTTAGTAACTTAGCAAGACTCTAATTCAACATAAAAATAAAATAGAAGCCAGGTGTGATGGCTCATGCTTGTAATCCCAGCATTCCGGAGGCTGAGATGGGAGAATCTGGTTTCACAGACAGCCTCAACTATTTACTGAGGCCCTTTGCAATTCAGCGAGACCCTGTTTTAAAATGAAGAATAAAATAGTGTTGGGGTGTTAGCTCAGAGGTAGAATGTCCCTGGGTTCCATCCCCAGTACTGCAAAAATAAATAAATAAATAAATAAATAAATAAATAAATAAATAACTTGGTATCGCTCAGAGATAGAATGCCCTTGAATTCAATCCCCAGTACCAAAATACATAAATAAGTTAAACAAGTTGGATGCTGTGATGCACGGCTGTAATCCGAGTACTTGGGAGGCTGAGACAGAATGATCAGAGGTTTGAGACCAGGTTCAACAACTTAGCAAGACTCAGTTTCAAATAAAGAATAGAAAGGGCTGGGAGTATGCCTGGGTTCAATCTCCAGTACCAAAAATAAGAGCAGTTAAAGACAGGGAAGAACCTTGTTATGATCTTTTCTTGTCACAGCTCTGATCTAAGAATGAAAAGCAGGGAAGAGATGCAAAGCGACTTACACACAATCAGAATTTTCCATGTTTACTGCCCCCCTTTCCCTTGCTTCACCACTTACTTTAAGTAAGCCAATGAGTCTCTGCTTTGACACAGCGTCTGTCTAGCCTTTGCTCATGAAAGAATTAGATTTGACTCTGGGGCTCAGGTGCAGGCGAAGGGTGGGGCGTGCAGGCGGCCTTCATGGAAGAAAACAAGGCCTTGGGCATTGAGTAACAGCTGAGACTATCAAGCTCCATTGTCCAGCATTCCAAGTCATCTAGCGACATGCTGGGGTCGGCTTTGGAGAGAGAACAGAGGATTCCCCCAGCAGAATGAATGGAATCCGATTTCAATTATGTTCAATACAGTCACCCTCTTCAAGCAGAGAGGCCAGAACACCTGGTGCGGCTTGGGCCACTATGGCCACAGGGACAGCACATTACCTGGGTGCTGGAAGCAAGGGAGAATACAGCTTCTCTTTCCCAAGCAGATGTCTTATCGGTTTAGGGGGAAAGTACGTGAAAATGCCAGCCAGATCTCATTGGCACTACAGAGAGAAGGGAATTATTTCATCTTGAGGGATGCTCCACAGTTTTCACACATATTGATCTTACTTGTAATGAGTTTGTTTCGGTCCACAAGCCATTACCCCACTGAGATCTGAGTCATCAGTGGGATAGTCAAGATGACAGATTATATCTCACTGATGGCACAAGCACCAGTTGCTCCGTGGGTCGCTCCACCTTTTCCAAAAGCCCATAGATTCATCTCTGTTAATTCATTTGGATTCTTTTCTTCCTTATCAATAGCTTTAGTAGAGTGGCAAATGGAACAGCTGCCCCAGAGGACAATCTATATTCACATCCCTATTCAATAAAAATTTTCTAAGATGATGAAAGTGTTTCATATCTGTGTGGTCCAATTTATCAGCTGCTAGCTACAGGTGATTTTCAAATGCTTGGAAATATACCCAGTGGTGTTCAGGGATTATATTTTTTAATTTTATTTAAATGTAATTAACTTACATTTAAATAGGCACACATGATGTAGATAGTGCTCATCTAGAAGGAGCTCAGGGAGGTAAAATCTAAAACAGAGCAGGAATAAGTTAGAAAAAATACAGCCAAATTCAGGAGCACATGCCTATAATCCCAGTACTCGGGAACCTTAGATGGGAGCATCACAAGTTCAAGGCCAGAGCCTCAGCAACTTAGAGAAACCCTCAGCAACTTACAATATCCTTTCCAAAAGATAGGACAGGAGGAAGACTGATCTTGATTAATGAGGGTCTACATCCAAATATGTGTAAAATTATGAATATGACATGGTTACCCTGGACAACCATTGGTGGGGTGGGGGAGGGGAAAATGGGGGCAGGGGGAGAGGGCACCAAATATAGTTTAAATGTATACCATTTATATTCAATAAAATTTGTTTAAAATTAATAAATAAATTTGAAAATATTAAAATTTAGAAAACAATATCCTTTTCAAAACAAATAATAAAATAGGGCTGGTGTTGAGGCTCAGAATGTCCCTGGGTTCAATCCACAGTAACACACACACACATGCACACACACACACACACACACACACACACACCACAGAGGCAATGTAGCATAGATAATTACAAATTAGGAGGAGGAACTCTATCTAGTCTGCCACTAGGTCAGCTCACCTTCCCTGGCTTCAGCCTTTTCATTATGGACTTGAAAAGTTGAACTAATACCAGAAGTCCCAAAATGGTGGCTACAGATTGAATTCCAGTACTTGAGAAAGTGAAACAGGAGGATCACAGGTTTGAGTCCAAGCTCAGCAACTTAGAGAGAACCTGTTTCAAATAAAAAATAAAAAGGGTTGGGGGTACAGCTCAGAGGTAGAATGCCCCTGAGTTCAATCTCCAGTACCAAATTAAACAAATAAATAAGCAACCAAGCAAGGGGTGTAGCAGCTTAGAGTTCAAACCCCAATACCCCAAACAAACAACAAAAACATATGGATTTCAGGAAAAGTTTTATATTTTTAATACCTTCTAGGGGTGGGAAGCAGAAAGACACAGTAGAGAGAATGTGGGCTTTGTAGTCAGCAGCAGTTGCTAATTATTTGGCTCTTCTTGATGACTGGATTACCTCAGTTAACTCAACTGCAAACCAGGGATAAGAAATATCCCTAACCCCTAAAAATGATGTGGAGTTAAATGATAAAAGGCATTCATGAATTGAGGCACATATAAAGACATGAAAAAATAGTAGTTACTTTTTGCCATGTCTGGTAGCACATTCTTATAATACCAGCACTTGGGAGGCTGAGATAGGATTGAAGATTTTGGACCAGCCTCAGCAACTTAGTGAGACCTTGTATCAAAATAAAAAAATAACATAGGGCTAGAGATGTAGCTCAGAGATAGAACACTCCTGAGTTCAATACACAGTACTCACTAAATTAATTAATTAATTAATTAATAAAATTGATCTCCCCCCCCAAAGAATAATGCTTATTTCCATTTGCTTAGTTAGCTCAGCTACAGGGCGAATTACACCTCTGTCCTCTACCATGCCAGAAGGGGACCTCATAGTCTGGCAACTGAGCTCAAAGCCAGAAAGTGCCAATGATAGTGAGGGTGGGCTCTGTCTACAGGAACTGCACCAGTTAGACAGACAATATAGGCATCACCAATCTGTGTAGCCTTTTCCAAAATTCCATGTTAACAGTGGATTCACTGGATGACAATATACTGTGGAGGCTAAACATCTAGCTCTTGGAGAAGATGAGCTTGGCCCAAACCACATATAGCCTGTGCCTTTGGTGGGAGGTGAGAGTCGGCAGTGAGTGTGCCTATCTCATTACTGACTGTGCCCAATTCCTGCAGAAATTATTGTTGGAAAAAGCCATATTGCTCTCAGGGTCAGTTTTCTAGATTTCCTTATTATTTTTTCGAATACTTCTCGGTACTCCTTTTGTACCACCAACTCCATCGTTTTCCTCTTCTCTATCCTAGTGGTTGATGCATATATGTGGTCAATACTTGCATAGATTTGCTGAGCAAAACCATCATTGTACTCTGTACTGCACAACTTATTTTTCAAAGTAGAGCTGAAAGTCCAGTTCTGGATATGTACCTTTTTCTACAGAAGGTAGAAACAGATGAGCAGCAGGCTTTTTCTGTATTTATCCATTTAAACTGAGAAATGAACTACTCTTTGTTTTCTGCCTTTTTATTTATTATTATTATTTCAAAGGATTATAGAAACATCGGTTTATGATCCAGTCCCAATGCATCTGCTAATGCTAGACCTCAGAGTTATAACCTCTTCAATTATTTATACTTCTGGTAATAAAAATGCTAAGGAAAATAGCACAAAGTAAACACTGGCATGCCCCAAAACCTCTAAATGCGTGTGTGTGTGTGTGTGTGTGTGTGTGTGTGTGTGTGTGTGTTCGTGTGTGTGTGTGTGTGTTTGTGTGCATTACATATTTGTGAACACATGTGTGTTCACAAGCATTCACAAAGAAGATGGTTCTTGAAGTTTGAGTTTTGGATTACTGTGTTTTAAATAATTTTATTTCTTGTTTAGAATTTTTTCATGTAAATCTTTCAAACAAATTTATTTGTGCACTGTAATCATACATCTTAATGGGGTACAAGATGATAGAGGCATACATGCACACATCACTAATTCAGCCCTTCCCCAATTACCATCCTATCCCCTCCCTCTCCCTCTTCTCTTGTTATTGATTGGCTTTGATATGTTTATGAAATTTGGACAAATAATGTTATTTCTATCATTCATTATAATGGCTGACTTATCATGATTCCCATTGTAGTCAGATTGGTACAGGAAGAGTCATTGTGTCATTTCTTTAATACTGTTAGATATTTCAACCTTTCAACTTCTCCTTTTCCCCTAAACAAGAAAAATCAACATATTTGTTACATTGCATGTTTAAGCATAATTTTAACATCATAGTGTTCAGTGGGAAACACACCATGAAATTCCCATTTATTACACCCAAATTGAGATGATAGAATTTGGCAATTTAAGAATATAAGGAAACATCTAGGATATATTTGAACCTTGTTCCCATTTTATGTTTAAATTTTTAACGACTGATCATCTAGTCTCTAATCCACAGTGACCTGAGTGCTTTGCAGCATTTCCATCTTTAGAGAGATGTAACCACCAAAATGTGTGTGTGGAGCATGGGAAAAGGCTAAATTCCTAGTAGTCATACTTTCTGACACCCCTAGGAAACCAGAGAACAAATCCTTTCAAATAGATACTTTTCAAATAGGTACTTGATAGGTATTTTTCTAATAGATTTGCCTTTCTGGTTTCTCCCTCTGGCAATCATCTAAATATTCTATATGTATAAGCATTTACATTAGTCTCTTAAATTACAGTATTCAGTATTTGTCTAGTGCCAATAAGATAATGCCCAAGTATCTCCACAAAATATTCATACCTCTTTGTAATCAGGCCCTGTTAGTCAGGCTCAGTGGCATACATCTATAAACCCAGTACTTGGGAGGCTGGGAAAGAAGATCACAGGTTCGAGGCTAGTCTCAGCAACTTAGCAAAACCCTTGACGACTTAGCAAGATCCTATTTCAAAATAAAAATTTTAAAGGGCTGGGGTGTAGATCAGAGGTAGAATGTTCCTGGATTCAATTCCCTATCCAAAAAGTAAATCAAGCCCAATCTTTATCTTCAGCCTAATAAGTTGGCAGTCTCCCTGTATATGCAATATACATTTCAGAAACACTGATGCCTACTTGTTCTCCCAAACACTCCTCAGTGGTTTTGTCCCTCCTACCCATCCCTGCCCACTGAAATCCTCATCAGGCTTCAAGGTCTAGACCAAATGTCATTTTCAGTGTAAAGCATTTCCTAATCCACCTATGCCAAAAGTTTATTGTTTACTTTTATTTTTATTTTTTTTGGTAGTACTGGGGATGGAACCCAGGACCCTTCTACCTCTGGGCTACACTCCCAGACCTATTTTATATTTTATTTGGAAACAGGGTCTCTTAAACTAGCTGAGGCTGGCTTCGAACCTTTTATGCTTTTCTTTTAGTGTTTACTGGTCTGACATTTCTAAAAATCTTTTGTGGGGATTTATATCCCTTCTGTCAGACTTGGGCAGGGCCTGTGTCCTTTTCCTCACCCAGAAACAAATGTCTAATAACATATCTATTGAATAAATTAATGAGTAAATGGGTGAATGAATCATAAATATTTGTAAATGAGTTAACTGAAGGTCCAGGTATGAATTACTGAAGTCTGCATTTAGGCAGAGCCGAATCCAAGGGTATTCTCAGTTGGACTGGCACAAAGATTGGGGGAGAAAGCAAGGTATGAAAATCAGGGCTTAGAAGTCACTGAGATGATGAATCATCTATTAAAATCAGTATTGAATGGCCACCTGTTCTTAGATAGTTTAGAATCCATGACCAGGAAAAATGAACATCTTTATTTTTTTAGCTCAGAAAGTTTTCTTAACATGGTAGTTTCACTGTGTGTTTTTGGTCACTATGATAAATTCAAATTTCTCTCTTTTACCATTAGCTCGTAAGCTGAAGAAACTTGGCAATCTAAAACTGCAGGAGGAAGTAGAGCCTTCCGGCGCCAGCAGCCCCACTGAGGAACCATCGCCAAAGATGACAGTATCACACATCGAAGGCTATGAGTGTCAGCCCATCTTTCTGAATGTCCTGGAAGCCATTGAACCAGGCGTGGTATGCGCTGGACATGACAACAACCAGCCCGACTCCTTTGCAGCCTTGCTCTCCAGCCTCAATGAACTGGGAGAGAGACAACTTGTGCATGTCGTCAAGTGGGCCAAGGCTTTGCCTGGTAAGGAAAAGAACAATGAGGGCATGGAATACAGATGATCATATTTAGTGAGTACTTTTATGAGCCAGGTTCTTCCTAACCCATCAAGTCTTCACTGTCATAATGGGCAATGGATTGGGATAATCCTCACAACTTAAGGGAATTGAGCTAGGTTCAGTGACACACTCCTGTAATCTCTGTACTTGGGAGACAGGAGAGGAGGATCACAGGTTCTAGGACAGCCTCGACAATTTAGAGAGACTTAGCAAAATACCTTGCTGGGGGTGGAGTGTAGAGGTAGAATGCCTCTGTGTTTAATCCCCACCCCCCTACACACAAGTCACAACCAGTACTAAATGAGTGAAAAAACACCTACAGGAAAGAAGAAAATGAGTTGGGCATGGTGGTGCACACTGGTAAACCCAGTACTTGGGAGGCTGAGACAGGGGATCACAGGGCTGAGGCCAGCCTTAGCAACTTAACAAGATCCTGTCTCAAAAATTAAAAAGGGCTGTCAGTGTGTGTCAGTGGTATAAAGCCCCTGGTTTAAGTCCTCAGTACTAAAATAAAAATTTAAGTAAACCATATGGGTATTGAGTCATAAAGCAAGGAGATAGACAGCATGATAGAATGTCCCACATGACTCATGTTGATGCACAGTAGTCAGGTTTTCTCATTTAACCCCAGTTGTGGTCAGCAAATGTTACTATAATCATGAATCACATAGATAAATATCTACAAATGCCTTAGGATGCTTTTCTACATGTGCATATATAGTCTTCACCCAAAAGATAATCTTGATCCTGACTGACTTTTAAATGTTATACCATAAGAAATCCTATAGAAGGGGAGAAAGAGCATGGGGTTAGAAATCAGAATTCTTAGGTTTTGATCTCAGCTCTTCTGATAACTCATTAAGCAGTTCCTAACCCTTCTTCTCAGTGTATGTATGTATGTATGTATGTATGTATGTATGTGTATATATATATATATATATATATATATATATTATAAAGGATAGTTTGTTTCTAAATATTTCTTAAAAGAACCCTTAGTGTTAGTTAAACTTCATTAGAAATCATAGTGGTAGGAAATTATAGGTGATAATGAAAGAATTATCAAGTGTTTATTTAACTTCTGTTTGGGTACCTCCAGTGATGAAGAACTTACTTCCTTACTAGGCCATCTGTTTTTTAAACAAGTCTGATTACAGCTTAGCGAAGCTTTAGAGATCCTCTATCCAAAGATTCACGAACTTTCCTTTAGTTGTACAATGCTTTATTTCTCAAAAACATTGTACAAAAATGGCTGGACTGTATCTCAGTGGTATAACACTTGATCAGCATATGTAGAGTCCTGGATTTTATCTCCAGCACTGCATAAAAATTCGTTTTATACAATCAGCTTTTACATGGACTGGAGATTTAACCCAGGGCTGCTCTATCACTGAGCTATACTTCCATCCATTTTTGTTAATTTTGAGACAGGGTTTCACTAAGTTGTTCAGGCTGGCCTCAAACCTGTGATCTTCCTGCCTCAGCCTCTCAAGTGCTGAGATTAAAAGCATGCTCCAAGATGCCTAATTTGTTTTGTACAATTAATATGAATTAATATTTAAAAATTAAAAATAGAAAATTTAAAAATTAAATTTTAATTTTTAATTTTTTACTGGTGCATTGTATTCATACATCATAATAGGATAAAACACTTGTGTAGACAAACATGTACACATCACCCAGTTATCCCCTACCCAATTTCCACCCCAGTCCCTTCCCATTCCTCCTTCCCTTGCTTGGCTTAGTGGTTGACATCTATATGTTTGTTTAAGTACATCATGTGCTTTAGAGAGTTTCCTTCTTCCCCCTTCACATCCCTTCAGTTAGGTTGCCTTATTTGCTCCTTTATAGGATCTCCTTTTTCACCCAGAAATGAGACTAGTAGATTTAAAGTCAGTTTGGGACCTGTGTCTCACCAGCTCAGCCTCTTTATCACCATACCAGGTAGGCCCCAAATCATTCTTGCAGAATCTTGTTGGCTTCAGGGAACACAGTTTGAAAATCAGTGAAGCATATGCTCTTTAAAGGTTCTTCTAATCCTGAGATTACATGATTCAAAGATTCTTTTGAAATATCAACAACCAAATGTCCTCCTGTAGAGTCAAAGATTAACCTGCCTTCTAATAATAATTACTATTGAAATGGAAATTTATGGTGAAAAGAGCATTTCCTATGTATTGCCTCATGTGATTTCTATGTATTACCTGACCCTAATTCTTATAAGAATCCTCAAAAGTAGGGGTTCTTTCCCCTACTTTATAAGAACCTCAAAGTTCTGAGAAGAGAGGTTACTGGCCTACACAGCCAATAAGCAGCAGGGCCATAACTTGATTCTTGGTCCTTTTCTGATTCCAAATCCTGTCCTCATTCCATTCTATATATAGTCAAGAGCCTCCTGCAGTTCTGTTATTGTGCGCTTTACAGCTAGGGGCCAAAGCCTCATTGAAGACCAATTGGGTCCTATTGTGGGCTTGAAACTACTGAAAATATTACATGTTGCCCATCAGACCCCTATTTTGTATTTCTATCTCACAAGGCCCAGTCGCAGCCATTAGACCGTGGCTAACATTTTCTCATCTTGGGAAGTGAAGGTTGACTAGCCAATAAGATCACTGGGAAGGAGGCCCAAGGCCTCTGGGTGGATATGCACTGTGCCAAAAACCAGAGTTCACACAGAAAGAATGAAAACGTTGCTTTAATTCTTATCACTTATTTAGCTGGAGTTCTTGATGTCATGTGTTTGATAGAGATTCAAAGTTTAATCTCCCCAAGCTGTTTCCAGCTTGGGGAGATAGAGATAGTAACATATCTCTATTTATAGGGTACAGAGCCTTTTCACATATATGATCTTCAAAACAGTCATTTGAATCTTAAGGCCTATTATTTCCATTTCATATGACTCAGCTCAAAAAGGTTAACTTGTTCCATTGGTCCCTTAACGAACAGAACCAGAACTTGAGGTCAGACACTCTGATTTCTAATTTGGTGGTCTTGATCATAAACTAGTACACATCTTTATGGTAGAATTTGTGTGACAGGAGATTACTGTCTTTTTTTGGTACAATCCCCAGGAAAGACGCCCTATCCTTACATTAATGAATCTGTAAGACGAAATCAGTTCCATCTATCTTGTTAGAGTGATCTCTGACTCTAAGTCATTTAGAAACATGAGTTTCAAAAGAAAGTTGATTACCACATTCATAAGGACTGCTATTCCTATTAAGAGTATTACTTCAAGTTCAAATAAATTGCTCATCTAACAGATTGAGTTCTTGTTTTATAAAAGGCATGACTTTTATTTATAACTTAAATTTTATTATAACTTTCCTGTGGTGGTGATATCTAGAAATTGCCTACTCAGGAACCTGTCAAATTAATAAATTATAACTGTAATAAATTACAACTGTAATTTAAGGTCAGAGAAGTAGATTGTATGTACACAGTATATTTAGAATCAGATGTATCTGGTTTGGAATGTGGTTGTATTACCACAAGCAGATTACATGTCTTCTTTGTGCTTCTCATTTGCAGAGATAGCAGAACAATTGCTACCATGAAAACTGTCATCAACATAAGAGATTATATATCAAGCGTATCTAGTACACTAAACAAAATATAATAGGTGTTCTCTAAATTTTTGTTCATTATTGTGTGGTTTGATTACTAACCCACTGATTTCAATAAGCTCAATAGAATCTACCACCAAGCTTTCCTAGCAGCTCATGCACAGACTTCAAAGTTGAATTGTCTTTGAAGACCTTGACTGTTAGGTGCACAATAACAGTAAAGACTTACAAACCAGCCTTGCTTAGAGATTGTTGTCCAAGACTAGACATGAGACTATGTGTTTCCACTGTTGATTGTTAATAATCATATCAAGTGGATTCTAATATTCCTAATACTCTAATGAGAAAGCAAACTGCTTCGGCTTCCTAATCTGTTCAGTATGTTTTACAACTTGAGAATGACTCCTCTCTATGTTTCCAGCACATCCCAGCACAGTGACAAATAGGAGTTGAGTGAATGTGGACCTAAGGAAATCTGTAGGGCTTAGGCCACTATTTCCTCAAGTCATCATTTGCTAACCATAGTATCTGAATAGATCACTTTGAAATTCAGGCATTAAGAGAACCGAGTTAGGTGTTGCAATCATATGGAACCTATAGGAAAATTAGGCCTCTGCATTCGTTGCTGATGTGTACATGGTCATTTGGTTATAGCGCTAAGCAGTTCTCAGTAAGGGTTGTTAATTAGTCAAAATAAGTTTCCTCTTCTCTCATCTATTTAGTTAGTTTGCTGGCATTCTTGAAGTGGGGTGGGAGAAGAATCTGTATGGACAGTTTCTTTGATCCCTGTACTGTTTAATCTTTTTTTGGGTTATTAGGAAATGAACCTAGGCAATTCTACCTTCAAGCTATGCTCCAGACCAAACAAGGTCTGGCTAAGTTTTGAAGGTCTCTCTAAGTAGCTGAGGCTGACAGTGAACCTGTGATCTTCCTGTGTCAGTTTCCCAAGTCCTGGGATTACCTGTGTGCACTATCACACCCACTCTGCACTGTTTTATCATCATCTCTCCACACACATCCACATTTACACACTTTACCAGAAGATCAGGGCTCATCAGACAAAGCATTTTTTCTATTGCCACAAATCCTAGAGGTTGAGGGTTCAAACTCTTAAGCCTTTCCCCAGTGGATGCTTGGATGCCACCTGCTTGGACCCTAATTATTGTATCCTACCAGGAAATATTATTCCCAGGCATTCTGTATTGCAGAAAGGCTCCAGACAGAAAATAGTTTAGGGTCTGAGCATCCAGCCAGTTTATTGCCATTTGCTCATAGTGAAAGTGGGAGGCACAGGACCTGGTAGCTGAGATTGCAGCCAAGGTTGTTGGTATGAAAGACTCTAAAATGCCTGATATCGGGAAGATTTGGGATCTAAAAGAAAGGGCAATGGAGTGTATAGGTGAGAAGGTATGAGCCAAGAAGAACAATGTGTCTGGATAATAAACACTTCAGACCTAAGACTGTGTCGAAAGAAAGTGAATGAACTTGGTATCTCCTGAGCTAATACCTTCAGAACTGGAGTGAAAAATGTATTGGAGAAGAAAATCAGAACAACTGGGTACCCTATTTGTTCAGCTGCAGATAGACTGTATGATCTTGGACAAGTCAATTCACTTCTCTGACCCTCAGGTTCTGTGTTGATAAAGTTAATGTCATATCACCAACTCTCTGGGATTATGGGGAGGTTAAATGAGGTCATCAACAGGAAAGTGAGAAGTCCAATATAAATTCAAAAAGGCATTCTTAAGGAAGTATAGCATAACAATATTTCAGTTCATTCTGAGTTGATCAAGGAAGAGAGAAAGATGGTGCTGTTAGGAATGAGGTGTGAGGTGATGCCTTTGTAAATTTAAGCAGCAGGGCACAGTGGCACATGCCTGTAATCACAGTGCAGGAGAGGCTGAGAAAGGATCACAGTTTTGAGGCCAGCAATATGTAGTAACTTAGTAAGACCCTGATTCAAACTAAAAAATAAATAGGGCTGGGATGTAGATTAGAGATAGATTGCCTATTGGTTCAATTCCCAGTATCACAGAATAAATAAATAGGTCTGAGGGTATAGCTCAGAGGCAGAATGGCTTTGGGTTTCATTCCTAGTACCACAAAATATAAATAAATAAATAAATAAATAAATAAATAAATAAATACATAAATACATAAATAAATACATAAATAAATACATAAATAAATAAGAGGATGGTGGTATAGCTCAGAGATAGAAAGTCTCAGAATTCTTTTTTTTTTTTTGGTGTGGTACTGGGGTTCCTGGAAGCCCTTGTAGCTCTGGGCTACACTCCCAGACCTATTTTTATACTTTTTTTTAATTTGGAAACAGGGTCTCTTAAGCCAGCGCAGCTGCCTTCGAACCTGCGTGATCCTCCTGTCTCTTCCTCCCAAGCGCAGGGATTATAAATGTGTGCCACCACGCCCAGTGAAAGTCTCTGCATTCTATCCCACACACCTCTCAATATTCACTACATGGTTATTTGTGTGTATATGTGCATATATATATATATTTTTTTTTCATATATATCCATATATATGTGAACTTTAAGCATCCAATTATTTGTTTATAAAACTTCATGATAAAGTAGCCATATCTAATTCTACCTATGTGTTATTGCAGAGAGTTGCATCTGGGATGCTCTGTCTTCTGAACTTGAGATGTCATTTGGAGATCATTTAACTCTCATTTTAGGAAATGAAAAAAATGAAGGCACTTAGTCCATTTCTTTAGTTAATATTTCTCAAAGGCAAAGATGATTCAGAAGATATAGCCCCTATCTTAAATGTGCGCTAAGTCTTGTGAGAGAGACAGACATATTTACAGTTTAAGTGCTGTGAAAGAGCTACACAAAGTACAATGAGAAAGTCAGAGATGACTCATGAAGACATCTGCTTGGATAAGGTGGGACGAGCTTCACAGAGGAAGTTGCCTTTTAAGTCAAGACTTAAAAAATGAGTGAATTATTTGTCAGATGGAAGGCCTGGGGTAGGGGAATGCATTCTAGACAAAGCAACTGCCTCTCAGAGACAGCAGAGCTGCAGAGAGGCCTGAGAAGGCATAAAACGTTCAGCAAACCTTACATTTCTCAGAATGATTGGGCTCTAAGTTGTTAGCAGACAAGTGGCAATAAATTTGTCAGGAAAGCAAATTACAAATGATCCATTTGTGTGTAGGGGCAATAGGCCAGGGATGGTAGAAAGGTAGGAAAGTAGTATGGTAACTGTTAAGTAGCAAAAAATGGGGAAGTAAAGACAAAAAGGTCAGAGAGAAGATAAGGAGTGTGAAGGTGGTGTGAAGGAGGCAGTTACTGTCTAGGTATTCCCCACCCATAAGCTGACATGGAGTGATAACCCTCTCCCAGGGCTGTTACAAGGGCTGCATTAGATTAGAGCTAGGAGACAGCTTTGTAAACTGAGAAGTGTTGTCCACATGGCTGAATGAGCTATTGCACTGGATCTTCAGAAAATTATAACAGTCAAAAGCATGAGATTTGGAGTCTAACTGCTGGACTTTGGAACTTGGTCTGCTGATTATTAGCCATATGATCTCATACATGTTCACTGATCTCCCAGTGACATGCCACTAACTCAGAATAACCTTAAGACAGGATAACCTGTCTTAATTTGTTGCTGTGAGGGTTAAATGAGATAATATGTCACATACGTAGAAAATAGTTTGTTGTAAGCAATCAGTATTAGATTATTTTCCTCATCCAACTGACAGTGCCCTACTTTTGCCTCTGTCAGGTTCTCATTTGAACAGGTAAGTGAAGTAGGGAGGGCCCAAATATTATTCTCATCATCTTTTACTCCCACTTGCTGGCAGCCAGCACTGATGGTCTCTGGATTCCTCATGGCCTGACTGAATGCTGGAAATTCTCAGCTCAGTATAGGCCCAGACTTTGTTCAGACCTTGAATGCTTTGACTGACCACTACTTCTGCTCCTTCTTCTCCAGGCTTCCGCAACTTACACGTGGACGACCAGATGGCAGTCATTCAGTACTCCTGGATGGGACTCATGGTGTTTGCTATGGGGTGGCGCTCTTTTACCAATGTCAACTCCAGGATGCTATACTTTGCCCCTGACCTGGTTTTCAATGAGTAAGTGCTCCTGTGACCCGGTCTCACCTAAACACAGCAGCCCAGCTAAACCTGTTTGATGGCAATAATGATGGGACTGACAGTGGAGGTTAGTTCTTTTTGACATGCAAGTGGAGGCACCAGCCGAACAGCTCAGTCTGAGCTGGTTTTGCCTGAAATCAAACTGATGGAAGGCCAAGGGGTTGGTCACTTGGACAACCATCTCCTTTCCAAGACCTGATCCTGATATTTTAGTCATGCTTTTGACCTGCTTTGTAACTTATCTCAGAATGCCATATAAAGAGCCCTACCTGTCTTATAGAAGGGGCAAAAAGACTCTGGTTATGAAGGCTAAATTTCCTTTGACACTTGCTACCACAGAGGGCTACTATGACTCATCATTTGTTGAGCAACTCCTTTGTGCCAGGACTATGCTAGAACTTTCTAAATCCTATCTCACTGAGTCCTCATGGTAACCTGCTCTTTCCTTTTCATCAATTATCCTAATTTTTTAAAAAATTATATATTTTATTGGTGCATTATAGTCTCACATCATAATGTAGATCATGTTGACAATAGCATATATTCACATAGTACTTGGTGCTCTTGTCCACACCCTGTCCACCCTCCTCATTTTTTCCTCCCAATACTGAGTATCCAGGTTATCAATTATCCTATTTTTTTTTTGGTGGCACTGGAGTTCCTGGAAACCCTTCTACCTCTGAGCTACACTCCCAGACCTATTTCATACTTTTCATTGGAAACGGTCTCTTAAACCAGTGTGGCTGGTTTCAAGCCTGCGCGATCCTCCTGTCTCCACCTCTCAAGCGCGGGGATTACAAGCATACACCACCACGCCCAGCTCAATTATCCTAATTTTAATGAATGGAAGAAACTAAAGTGACTTTGGCCCTACCATTTTTCTTTTCATTTTCTTAAAGAATTTTAAATATTGCTGAAGTTTTTACTGCAATTATGTAGATTATATATATTAATTGTATAATATAGTATTTAATATATTAATAGTGATAATATATTAATAATATCATTGGAATTATTGTATATAACAATATACATTATATGCATATATGCACATATATACATACATATGTATACATATGTATATATGTGCACATATATTAGGTACCTGGAACTGAACCCATGGCCATTCCACCTCAGAGTTACACTTTCAGCCTTTTTTTCATTGTTTTTATATTTTTTTTATTATTTTATTTTTATTTTATTTTAAAATTTTTATTTGTACATCATTTTTATTTTCTTAAACATATTTAACTAATACCTTCCCTGCCATCAGTTTCCATCATCCTTCATGAATTTGTCCAAAGACTCATGTTTTGAAATTCTCAGTTTTACCATTTTTCAAATCACCATTTTTGCACGAGACCCTTATCTTCCCTGACTTTATTTCCTAATCTGTTAATAATAACAGAAGCTTCTTAAATGGTTATAATTAAATAGGAACTGATAGATATGAGGTATTTGGCTCATGATAGCCAAGAAATAAAGAATAAAATCTCTTTCTGATTGCACTGTTCCCTAATGGTGATAATTTTTTCTGCATCTGCTGTCTGAGGTCTCTCAATGGCATTGTGAATGGAGCTGACCAGAATAATCGTCCAAAGGACCTTGAGCTTATTTCACAACAGAATTCTTTCAAGTCAGGGCAGGAATTGATCTTTCCTCTCTTTCATAGTTCCCTGTATCATAATATTGCTATACGAGGAAGAGTTAGTGTCCTTAGCCGCCCTCTCTTGATCCAGCCAACCCTGGTAGCCAAAAACTAAGAATAACCACTGGGCTTTTGGCATGACCTGCCCTGTGGTTTTCAGATCTCCAAAGAGTTACCTATGATGCCATCTTCTGGGTAAGATACTTAAAAGCCCCCTAAATGGGGCGGGGATTGGGTAAGGGCTAATTGGGTGATGTGTGCGTGTATGTCTACACAAGTTTTTAATCCCAGTAATATGTTCGACTACAATGCACCAATAAAAAATTTTTAAAAGCCCCCTAGCATTCCATCTCCCACTCCCAAGCCCCCTGTTGCCCTTGACTGATCTAAATTAAGTCTCTGAGAACTTGATCCACCTTCTACAGATCCCTGAGACCTTTAGAGCTTTGAAAGGTAATAATAGGTTACTTGCCATATCCTTATGTGCCTCTTGATCTCTGTGTAAGTATATTGCATCCCTCTTCATCTTTCTGGTTGGACCCCATCTCATCCAAAGGTGTCAGGGACACTCCATATGAACAGGGGCCACCAAGTCTTAAGCCTCCTGAAACAGTACTCTTTTCTCTTGTAGAAAACTACTCTGCTAGAGCTTTCCATCATCTCTACAAATATTTAGAGCTGTGTTTCTCAGTATGGATGCTGTTGATATTTTGGGAAAATGAATTTTTATTGTGTGAGATAATCTTGCACATTAGAATACGTTTAACATCCCTGGCACCTGCTCACTAAATACTAAACAGGATTCCAGTCACTCTGACAGCTCAAACTGCTGCACACATTTCTAACATCTACTAGGGAGGCAGTACGCCCCAGTTGAGACCACTACTTGTTGCCAGACTCTTCAACATACTAACGGTGTGTGTGGGGGGGGACTAAGGCCCAAAGAGAAAGAGGAGAACTCATCCAAGCTGGGTCAACCTATGTGCTGTTTCCTGTGATACTAATTTGTACTATAGCCTCGGTTTGTTTATTTTCTTCCTTCTCTGTATACAACACATAGTGTAAGGCTAATGGGCTTGAATTTTAGCTATGTGGTGTTCTGAAAAGTACTGAGCCTCAAATCTCACTTGGACAATGGTGAATAGTATCACAGCAGCACATATACTTACTATGTGCCAGGAGCTGTGCTCAGTAGCTTCCAATCTTCATTTCCCCCTCTTCTCCACTCTTTTTACTCCGACCTACCTCTGCTGTCATCCTGAATTCCATTTCTGTCCCTCTTCTTCTGTATTCCCCTCTTCTCCTTTCCTTCCTTTAATTTTCCCCCAGTTATTTTGGCCTGTTATTATTCCCTTCTGTTCTTAACTCCTGTCCTTCCCCTTTTTTCCTTGCCCCTTAATTTCCTACCTTCTCTGTCTTTGGGAGCTTGTGGAAATATTCTAGGACTCCTCCATTCCAGAACTATAATTTCAGTGGTAAAAGAACTACAGTGTTGCCATAGACATAGGTATGGAAGTACAGTGTAGATCATAGCAGGGCTATGTTCCAGAATCTTATTCCACAAGTATCTCAGATGATAGAGCTTGGAACAATACTGCTCTGGTCAGTTGGCATGTGATCCTATCTCAACACATGCCTTTTCAAGTTAGAATTCAACCTGAGTTGAAAAAGTCTACACTGTTTACCCTTTTCTTTCCTTCTCCAGGAAATTCAAGAGCTCTCTGAGATAGTTCTCTGAGCTTCCACCCAGGTAATGCCAGTCTTGCCCAGCCTCTGGTCCAAGCTAGTGGCTTAGGGAACAAAATGTCAAACCACAGCTTTTTGAGGCTCTATTTGAAAGCTCTTTGTCCTCATCATTTAAGTGGGAGGCAATTCCCCTTTGCTTCACATATTATACAATTACGGTCTTACACACACATACATACACACACAATTTCTGAAGTGCAAAAAAATGAAAGGCCTGTTAGCGAGAAGATATTATATCTTCTCTTAGAGATATGCCCTGACCAGTCATGCAATAGAAATGCCCCCCTGGAAGCTGTCCAAGCCTTAGCCATATCTCCATAAAATTTATAGGTGATAATGTGACAAACTGTTCACAGGTCACCATTATAAAAGCAGCTCACATGTGTTTACAACTCCCAAACTGTGATAAGGAACAACTGGTCCATGAGGGAGTGGGCTCTCCATTAGCAGGGGACAGTTAGTTTAGACATTCAAAAGCACTCTGGTAGTTTGGAAGCATTGAAAGTCGTTTTGAAAGAACAATGTGGAATCACTATCACTGGGAGTTTGATGTTGTTGTTGTTGTTGTTGTTGTTTATTTTTGGTACCAGCAATTGAACCCATGGGAATTTTACCTCTAAGTGACATTCCCAGCCCTTTTTTAAAATTTGTTTTTATTTTGAAACAGGGTCTGGATAAGTTACAGAGGATCTCACTAAGTTGCTGAAGTTGGCCTGGAACCTGCAATCCTCCTGCCCCAGCCTCCTAAGTACTGAGAGTCAACATGCTTGCTAGGGAGCTTTTAAATAAATAATTAAGTCTGTATTATGGGAAATGGATTTTGATCCAAGAGGCAGGCTGGCAGGCATGTTGACAGGATAAATGCCTGTGGCCACTTACAAATCTTGATATTCTTATGTGAAGTGCTGATTGCAGGGTTCTTCCTCCTAGAAATGTTCCAAGTTAGGCCTGGTTCAGAGGTAGGGTTTGGCTCTCGTTATAGCTGGTATACTACAACTATATGTAGTCAGGGAGACCATGTGCTTACCCTATTGTTTTCATTTGGTTATGCTTTCCTGTGCCTAAATCAGGAAACAGACAGGGCACAGAGACCTGGAAGTTCCATGTGTTAACCCACATCCTGGCCAGGAATGATGAGTAGTTATCAGGATGTCGGTATTGGGGGTGGAGATGGAAGAACAGCTTTGTTTCTTTTTGTTCCTTGCCACCAAAGCACAAGAAAGAGAAAGATCATGATTTTCTTTGAAAACATGGGAAGGAAGGCTGCCCTCAGCCATTTTCTCTGGGTCTGCCCTTAGCATCATTCCTCTACTTCTTCCATGTCCCCTTCTCAGGTACCGCATGCACAAGTCCCGAATGTACAGCCAGTGTGTCCGGATGAGGCACCTCTCTCAAGAGTTTGGATGGCTTCAAATCACCCCACAGGAATTCCTGTGCATGAAAGCACTGCTTCTCTTCAGCATTAGTAAGTGCCTGGGAGTACAGGAACTCCCCCTGGGAGCACAGAGGCCTAGAGGGTGCTGCTTTCTCCACTAAAAGGTTATCATGAAGAATCCAGTTCCTGGACATTTCCCTACTTCTTTACCCTTCCTCCCTCAACTCTCTCAGCATCATTTTTCCTAACAAAAATCGTTTTCATGGCTAGAGATCCAGTTGTTTGGTAGGCTCCTGCCTCCATCAGATACTTACCTACTCCCAGTCTCTCTGCAGGAATAGGCATTTCTGGCTGGTTTTAGTAGTTCTTGGAATTTTTCCACAGCTTGAGCTATAGCACAAGCATGAGACACTCCACCATATACAGTGCAGAACAGGAGAGCAGGAAGGATTGCCTTTTGAAAGGCATTTCCTCTTCTACTGACAGTCGGAGGTTTATGTGAGCCACTGAGCCAGGGATTGTTTGGAAGCTAAGTAACCTTTCTTCACTGTCTCATCTAAAAAGAGCATCAGGAGAAAGGGGTCAAAATTTGAAATGAGAAGCTAGATATTTTAATTCTCTAAATCAGAGCTGAATGGTGAACAGCATAGAACCTTGGGTCCTAAGAAATGAGTACACAAGAAGACTAAAAAAAGAAAAAGATTCAGTAAATTTTACTCATTTGATTCCCTTCCACTTGGTGCCAGCTATCCTTTTCCCTAAAAGCTCTCTGGCATACCAAAGACTCCAGGCACAAAGACTTCAAGTGACAGGAAGCCACATAGATAGTTCCCTTCTCTAGGTGGTGGGAGTAAAGTTTGTGGTCAGAAAACTTGGTACTTTGTCTAATCCTCCTTCATGGGCATGCTTTCCCTCCCCATTCTGTCTTCATCCCACATCAGTTCCAGTGGATGGGCTGAAAAATCAAAAATTCTTTGATGAACTGCGAATGAACTACATCAAGGAACTGGATCGTATCATTGCATGCAAAAGAAAAAATCCCACATCCTGCTCAAGGCGCTTCTACCAACTCACCAAGCTCCTGGACTCTGTGCAGCCTGTAAGCAAATGAGGGAAAGAGAGCGAGCGGCCTGATAGAGCCAAGGGATAATAGGTCCCTCTACAGTCTGGCACCACCTGTTGGGAGGTGCTCCTATTCCCCTCTGGCTTTGAATGTGTGGTCTGGGTTGAAAATGCAATGGAGAAGAAAGGAACACAGGTCAGAGTGTCCCAGCTGAATGCTGTGAGAAGGGTGGAGGACTTGAGAACAGAGCAGTGGAAACTCAGGGAAGGAGCTGAAAACACATGAATTCTCTAGAGAAACAAAGCCGACCTGGATGTTTTTACCCATTTTTTTCAGTCATGTACATGTGAGTTGGCCTCTATGTATGAGAGAGTGAGGGTGTGTGTGAGAGTGTGCATGTGTGAGAGAATATGTGTGTATAAGAATGCATATGAGAGAGTGTGTGTGAAAGAGTGAATATGAGAGGATGTATGTAGGTGTGAGAAAGAAAGAAAATGTGTGTGTGTGTGTGTGTGTGCGCGCGCGCGCGCTAGGAAAGAAGAATGCTCAGTCTTGAATCAGAGTGCTTGCAATGGTATAAGAATCCCCATGGGAGCCCTGGAGACAGTTTACACACACACACACACACACACACACACACACACACACACACACTTACACCTCAGTATCATAGAGTATGTCCAAGCATAGAAAAAGGAACCAAACACCAAAAGGCCTGGAAATCAGAGGTGGTGGGGGAAACATCTGGCAGAAGCCACCTCCTTGCCAACTGAATGTCTCTTTTATTGCCCCTTGCAGATTGCCAGAGAGCTGCATCAGTTCACTTTTGATCTGCTAATCAAGTCCCACATGGTGAGCGTGGACTTTCCGGAAATGATGGCGGAGATCATCTCTGTGCAAGTGCCCAAGATCCTTTCTGGGAAAGTCAAGCCCATCTATTTCCACACACAGTGAAGCTTCGGAAGCCCCTGTCTCTCTCTCCCACCCCACTTACCCTTTCAAGTGTCTTCTGCCTGTTATAACTCTGCACTACTTCTCTGCAGTGCCTTGGGGAATTTCCTCTATTGATGTACAGTCTGTTGTGAACACGTTCCCAAGTTCTATTTGCTGGGCTTTATTTTTTTCTCTTTTTATCCTTTTTTTCTACTTCCCTCCCTCTCTCACCCTTCCATGGCACCTTCAGACTGCTCTTCGTTGTGGCTCCTATCTATGTTTTGAATGGTGTTGTGTTTCTTTAAATCTGAGATGATCCTCATGTGGCCGGGTGTCAAGTTGTGCTTGTTTACAGCACTGTGCTGCGTACCAGCCGCACAAATGTTCACTTACCTTATGCCATGGGAAGTTTAGAGAACGAAAAGTATCCAGAGAAGAAAGTTTGAACAAATAAACATAGAAAATGACAACAACAACAACAACAACAACAACAACAACAACAACAACACAGCTGAAAACTTTGCTGGGGCTTTTTTCTCAAAAGCATACAAAGAGAAATCCCCAAGGAAGCCAGCAGTGATGAGAAGGCCCATGAGGAGTCACTCTTTCTCTTCATCCCCTCCCTCCCAGAAAGACTTCAGTTTTTGCCAGTGGCTGTTGCCATTAAAGAACAGAGTGACCCTAGAGCTGAGCTGGCAGGAGGTGGTACAGAGAATTGAGAAGACAAGGAGGGCTGATGGATCACTATTACCTGGCTGCAGCCTTGGTCCCTGAGGGCCAGACAGGCTGCTCAACTGTGGTACAATTCATTTTACTGAAAATGTGCTTTGTGTTAGAAAACTTGTCTGCATGTGAACACCTCCCCGCAAAACCCTTTTTCTCTCAATCTCTGCTGCCATCCTCAGTTTGGCTTTCAATAGCTTTTCTAAGAGCTTTTAACTGAATATGCTCTTTAGCCAAAACTTGACCACTTCCACCAAAGAGTCAGATCAGTGAAAAGATGAAGAGAGATCTGACTCTTTTGGAGGTACCATTCAGATCAAGTTCTGCTTTCCTGTGTGGGATCCAGGAAGGAGCTTGCAGCTGTAGTCACAAGAAAAGGAAGTAATGGCTTGGCCATTCAGCTTAGGATACTGAATAGTTAATCCCCCAATACTACCACTTCTTCTTCCAGCTTTTAAAGACCTACAGACTACATGGACACAAGCTCTCTTCACACTCTCTAAAGTGTTTTGTGGGACACATGGCACTTCAGCCATGATGGTAAAGCTTGTTCACTTCTCTGGGCATGTTCACAGATTCTCTGCGGAGATTCCCTCCCACACACACACACACACACTATGAAGACTGGCAAGACAGCAGCCCTGTTATCTGTCTCCAGTTGTCTCAGACTTCCTACCAAATGTCTTTTAATAACTGTCAGCACACCGGAGCCCTTAGGAAAACTGGAAAGAAGGCATCAAAGGGATCAGCCATACTGGGAGTCTTGCCCTTGTCTCTGGTCCAGGGGAGAAATGAGTACTTCCTTCTTCAAAGTGGCTAAAGGGGCTCCCCAGATTGGGTTGCAAGAGAACATTCAGTAATCAGGGTTGGAACAATGAAGATACTAGAACCAGAAATCCAGAAGTGCCCTTTGCCACCCAGCATTTCTACCTGCAGAAGTCACATGAAGAAGAGAGCAGAAACCAAGAGAGATGAAACGAAGATGACGATTCAATAAAGCCCACACAGGCAAAGCCTAATGCCAGATGGGCCCATGTTTACTCATCTTCCTCCTATTCTGCTGATTATGGGCTCTGACATTGGCTGTAGTCACTCAGATTTCTCACTACTGTTGCTGCCTCGCAGTCAGAGGGGTGCTGGACCACTGAGACCTCCCACAGAACCCTGGCTTCCTTTAAAAAGGTCTGGTTGGTGTGGCTCCAGGAGGCTGCCACTCATCAACTCAGGGTCTGTCCCTGGGTCACTGGTTTCATATAGACATTAAATATAACTCTGTTCTGTGGACTTTGTTCCCCAGCCCAGAGTGCAGGGGGAAATGTCCACCTATTTTCTCTTGGCCACTGCGTCCTCACTTATATCTTAATTTTATCTGTTAAACTCGAGAAATTAAGGGTCAGCCAAGAAGCTGTCTGTTTCAGTTGATTTTCTCTGCTTGTTGAGTAGTTTCTGAGTGACATGATATGATACGCACAGGACTCCTTCCCTGATTTCTCTGTGGATATTAATAGCCAAATGAACTTGCAAAACAGTTTCTTTAAATAACAAGGGAGAGGGGAATCTAAGATGGGTGATATGCCAGTCCCAGGCTGCTGGACAAAAACCCAAGCTGATGTGTTCTTTTTCTGGGGTGGGATAGACAGATTCTGGTTTTCTTTGTTATGACTCCATCTGGCTTATGTACAGAATCACTTTTAGCTGTCTTAGATAGGAAAAAAAAACTTTCACCACTCTTTTCAGTTAAACTAGGTTACATTTTAATAGTTCCTTTACATCTGTTTTGAAAGGATTCTCATCTTTTGTGGCACATGGATTTGATTATATCATTCTAATAACTCCTCTCCTTGTAAATATTAGAGGATCTTCTTTCCATTTCTCTATCAAATATTTCATCTTTATGGATTTTCTAATCTTGAATCTTGTCTTTACAAATATGTTTGTTCTTTATTCACAAAAGCCAAAAATCAGTGGAACTGAAGTGTAATTAAAAGCAACAGCAACAACTGGATTACTTTGAATTTCAAATGTTAAAACTAGGGAAAAAGAGCCTAAACAAAGCTTTAGGCCTACTGTTTCTGCACTGGGATTTTAGTGAGCAGAGGAGTTTGGCTCTGTTCTTTCTTAGATGAAAGGAGAAGGTTGTTGTGTTTTATTTTTTTTTAATCTTTTTGCCACTGATGTTCCAGCCAGTGTGACTGGCAGAGGTCTCATTTTGCATGCAACTCTGCTCCACAGAGTCTATGTGGTTGATACACTGCTCACCCGTGAAGGACTGGCCACCTAGACCCACTCACCTGGTGAGCTGGAAGACCAAGATCACTCAATGGACAAGTCAAAGGGGGCACTATCTCCAAAGAGGTTTGCAGTGCTTGCTGGGAATAGAGAGTAAGAAGAAAAGAGGGAGCATTTTGGAGAAGGCCCCATCTGTGCTGGGCAGCAGAAAATTGCCAAGATCACAAACTCTGCAATCAGAAGAGTCGTGTGGCAGTTTCAGCTCTCATTCATTGGATGATTCACTGGGTCTGGCCTCTGAGCTGACGTGAAGTTTGGATCCTTTGTTCCATACATTTTCTATGCCACAGGCAATATTGTTGTTCTTGGAAAGTTCATTATTTTTTTAAATTACATTACTCTGAGAAAGGAAGTTTTTGAAGGATTCTGTCATATAGCTTTGAAAAAAGAAAATCAGTAATACATATATTTTTATGTATGTTCACTGGCACTAGAAAAAAAGAAAAATACAAAAAAATGATAAAAAAAGAGCTTCACTCTGTCCTTTGGGTAGTTGCTAAGGTTGTCCAAGTTGAGAAATAATGTGCTGATGCTCACATCCCTCTCTGTCCATATTCTACTTATAAATACATGTAGGCATATATAAACAGATGTATTTGACTAGTACTTTAAAAGAAAATTTGCCACCATCTACATGATACTGACACTAAACAAATAACTGACTTTGAGCTTCAAGTAGCTTCTAAGTGTTTGTTTCATTAGGCACAGCACAGACGTGGCCTTGCTCCCTTCTCTCCCTTGATTTCCAGCAGGGCACAGAGACCCAAGCCACACGCCTTTTAGCCCTTCTGAGGCTATGCCAGCACCACACTTCAAGAAACTCTCCAGATAGCCCAGTGACTACTCCTGCATGACCCTCCATATCCCTGCAAAAATAAGAGGCTGGCTACTGATTATCTTGTGTCAGTTGCCCAGGTGAGAGGGCACTAGGAGAAGGGCATGGTTTTTATACTTAATCCATTTTCAGGGGTCACCAGGAATGCTAAAGCACCATATCAAATCCCAAACTTAAAAGTCCAAATGGAGCCGTTTAGCATGTGAAATTTCTTAGAAGAGGAAGTTTTTATACCCCTACTGTTTTTATGGGCAGATCATTTCTCACCACTGGTCTCTTTGAGAATCTTTGAAAGCAGGTTTTTTATATAAAAGGAAAAGAGATGAAAGTGTCAAGTTATGTAACCAAAGATTACATTGTGTCTGCTAAGATACCAAAATTCTGAAGGGCAGGGGTGGGAACAAGCATTAGTGCCTCTTTGGTAAGCTATCCAAAGACAGACAAAAGATTTTGCTGGCGGCTTATTTACGAATGTTTTGCAGGATTTCTTTCCCCTCACAAACTATATATTTAGAATATTTGAGGATAATTTGAAAAATATCTGGGATTCTGGGTCCTTTGCTAAGTAATTGTACAAAGCAGAACTAGCTTTTCTTTTTTTCTAATAGTTGCTGAGCTAATTCTTGAAGCTCCATCATTGCATGGTCGGACATGGAGCTGGTCTTGCCCCCTGTGTTCGCTGGCACCCATGATAGCTTATTTGAAGATGTGAAGCCCTTGCTGAGAAGGGGAGCATTTAAAGGACTAGATTTTGCACTAGAAGGACAGTGGGCAGAAAGTCACTTCTGTCCAACTTGGTCGGCACAAAAAGTTCTCTGCAATTGAAGGTGGAAGGTTGAAATATATTGTAAATGAGTATTTGTATCCATGTTTCAAAAGCGAATTATCTATATCTATCTATATCTATCTCTATATATAGATAGATAAAGATAGATATAATGTGTTCGGATAGCTTTACCTTTCTCTGCACCTTTATATTTGGTTCCAGGTCATATCTGACACCATGTACTTGTAAGAGGGGCTGCAGTTACATTGTTGAAAGCTCTCTCAGAATGGACAAGACACCTGGAGTGATCAGATAACTAAGACATTTCTCCCTCTATTGGGACTTGTGCACAGGCCCTACGAAAGAGTGAAGGGTAGAAAAGGGTAGGGTACATGATGTATTGCACTTTACTTGCTTAAGACAGATGAATGTGGAAAGGGTGGTGAAGATTTGTTGAAACTGGCTGGATTTTACCATATGAAAGACCCAAACATGGGGCCAAAATCCCACTCAGGCCTCACCCAAATGATTAGCCAGTGGCCCTGTAATGGGATGTGAGCCATTTGGAAAAGGATTCCTTGGTCTCCACCATTCTTGCAAGAGAAGGGCAGCTGCCTGCACTTAGGAACCTGGAGCAAGCGCTCCATCTTTCTTATCGATTTGCTCCCCTGCAATTGAGGTGCTTTTGCTACTGGGTGTCTGTGTGCTCTGATTCTGGTTTTGGATATGTTTTGTAAAAATTTTTAAAATGGAAAATGTGTTTTTCTCTGTTAAAATTTGTCAGTGTACTAGAAATTGTATCTCTGTAGGTACAGGTCCATCTCTGCCCATGGTAGAGATGTTCTTCATTTAAGACTTTGACACTGGGGTCTGCTGCCCAGAGCCTCCCAACCCTCAACAATTTCTAGGTGAAGGCAGAAAAACTCACATTGGTCATTTCTTTTCAGACATTTCACATAAGATAACCAACCATTTGGAGCCTCCCACCCACAAAATAGTAGATATTTGAATTTTTAAGGTAAAGTTTCAGGGTGGGAAACAACCATTGACTCAGCTTTAATTTGACTCCGTTTACTTTGACCAGAAAGGTAATATGCATTGATTCGTTTCCAGTCCCAATTAAGCACAGAAAGGGTTCTGGTCCCTTTCCTTGCCTCCACATATCTCTTAGCTCTTTATGTCATTAAATGAGAAGCTATGAAGTGGGCATCCCTTGTGGCCTGAAATAGTTCCTACATAAACTGCTCAGCAAGACCATCAGGTAGCCACAGATTCCTCTAGCCATCAATGATGAGAAAATATATATACACATACCGCCCAAAAAAGGACAATTCTGAAATGCTGCGGCTCTTCCAGTGGTACCCTCCTGGCCACTGCCTCAGAGTTTGGAACAGTGTATTCAGTATAGTAGACAGGCCAAGCGGGAAGTCTGTCACAATCTTAGCACTATGTTTTGTCTTACAGTAAAGTGCCTATAGGGTTGCCCTCTTTATAATGCATTTGGATGTTGAGATCAGCCACCATTAGAACTACTCAAGCAAAAAAAATATATGTGTGTGTGTGTGTGTGTGTGTGTGTGTGTGTGTGTGTGTGTGAAAGAGAAAAAGAGCCTAGCATGGTGACACACACCTTTAATTCCAGTACTTGAGAGGCTAAGGCAGGAGAATCCAAATTTGAGGTCATCCTCAGCAACTTTTATAGATTGTTCTTTAAAATTAAAATAAAAATATAGTAAGACTGGAGTGTGGCTTGGAGGTAGAATGACCATGATTCAAACCCCAATACTATATATATATATATATATATATATATATATATATATATATATATACACACACACACACACACACACACACACACACACACACATACACACATACGGAGAGAAAGAGAGAGAGAGAGAGAGAGAGAGAGAGAGAGAGAGACTACTCATCCCTTTTCACAACTCAGTGTTACCTTTCTGCTTTTGTCTAGAATAAAAGTTGATTAGGGAGTGCCTCGGACATAACATTCTTGTGTTGTCCTTGAGATTAATTCGGCAGCAGGAGGGAGCAGACTATGTAACCAGAGATAGGAATTAATTTTCGATGTTGAGGGAAGAAAAACAGCATCATTTTAAAAAAATAAACTTTAAAGACACAAATTGATTTGCTTAAAACTTCTTTCAGTGGGCTTTCAGTTCTCACAGCAACACATGGTCTCTACTGGGCAGCAGGACCAGCCCCAAGCGCTAGTGTTCTGTTCTTTTTTTGTAATCTTGAAATCTTTTGTTGCTCTAAATACAATTAAAAATGGCAGAAACTTGTTTGTTGGAATACATGTGTGACTCTGTGTTTGTCTCTGCGCCTGTTTTCAGAAATGTCATCCATTGTGTAAAATGCTGGCCTGCTGGTCTGCCAGCTAAAACTTGGCCCCAGACCCTGTTGTGGCTGCAGGCTTAAGTTATTGTTAACAAAGAGACCCAAGAAAAGCTGCTAATGTTCTCTTATCACCACTGTTAATTTGTTAAAACATAAAACAATCTAAAATTTCAGATGAATGTCATCAGAGTTCTTTTAATTAGCTCTTTTTATTGGCTGCCTTTATTGAAGTCAAGAGTTGGTATCATGCCCAGTGGCCTTTTATGCTACTTTGATTTTCATATATATTTTTTAAATCTTTGCACAGAGGTTGTAAATTTGCCCTGTGTCATACTTAGTGCAGGTTAATGTGAAACCACCAAAATAACAAAGAATCTGGGCTAGAAAGCACAAACATATATCAGCAGACTGTTACAACCTTTCATGAAAAATCCCAAGCTCATCAGCCAGATAAAAGCCATGCAAAGCTCAGCTGCTTGCCCTCATATCCTAATCCTTGAGGGAGTGCAACTACCCAGTTTGGACCAGGTGTCACATAAACAGTGGGCATATTCACATCCTCACCTTTTTTCAGGAGCCATACCTTCTTCTATCACCCAGGAAAAATCCTAGTCAGCTGCCTTTTCGCTTCTTCAGTTCAAGCATGGTCCCTTCCCATCACCTCTCAGTGTGAAAGTTTTATGAGATCCCAGATCACATCTCTGTCTTAAGATATAAGCCATCAATAAAATGTGACAAGTGTTTTAAGAAATAATAAGAGAGTTCTATGCCTCAGTGCCTACACCTCTGAAAGTGGTTCTTGCAATGTCTGGCCTGGGCTGGTTTGGGATTCCTGAGAATATATGAGATAGAGCTGGTGGGCTATTTGCTCTGGCTCTGCTCCCTGTTAACATGCCAGAACTCCTGAGAGAAATCCCACATTGCACCATGTTTATCATTGACCACCTCAAAGTGCATAAAATTTTCATTTTTTTTCCTGACATCAGTGTGTGATGGAGAGGAGAGAAAACCCAGGGCATTGTGTTGTGTATCTGAATGTCTAAGTAAGAGAAAGAGAATGTATATGTGCTGTGAATTATATAAGTCAAAGCTTGTCTCCAGAGAAGCTCCCTGACTATCACTGGTGTGGTGGTCTTCTCTTACATCTGCAGAGAATTGACCTAATAGTCACCCTATTTGGCTTCACTCACTACTCAGCTCCTAAAAAGGTGGTTAATATCCACCATAAATTTTCCAAGGATCAGAAAAGCACTGCAGTATAAGCCACAGCACATCTAGTGGGTTAAAAAGTGTATGACTTTGCTTGTGGTCATGCAACTAGTGTGCAGTGAGGGTTCTGGCCTTTTGATTTACTATATAACTCCAGGCTACTTCTACCTTTTTCTGGACATCTGTTTTCTTGCCTGTAAAATGAATGTACATCAAGCATGAAGGTACATACCTATAATACCAGTACTTTGGAGAACTGAGACAAAAGGATCACAGTTTGGAGGCCAGCCTCAGCAACTTAATGAGACCATTTAAAAATTGTTAAATAAAAAGGGTTAGGCATATAGTTTGGAGGTAAAATGCCCCTGGATTCAATCCCCAGGAATCCTCCTAACAAAATGTAAACATATGGTGTAAGATATGGAGATACTAGAAATGCTACCTGGACTTGGAAGTCCTTCCCAGTGTGGAAACCATGATTACTGCAAATGACAATGCCTTTATAACCACAACATTAAAAGGAAGTGGACTTTTACTAACTCCAGAACACAATTTGGAGCTAGAATTTCCATGTTTGCACTCAACAAACGTTTATAGAACAAATGGTGGGCAGAGAGTCAAAACAATTGAGTCTTTTGTAGCAGATGCTATCAACCCTTGATGACCAGGGAAAGGGCTTACATGTGGAATAATTTGTTTACCATTGAGATTATCTCATAAATGGCCGAGATAAGTAGGACTTAACTGCAGTCCATGCACTGGATGTGCCTTCAGTGAGTTTATAGTTTATTAAATGCCTTAGGCCAGACCCTGAGACTACAACCTATTCCACCACCCACAGCCCTCCCTCCAAAGAAATTTGACTAGCCTCCCATGGAGAATAGCTGCCATTAGAGCCAGAAAGGACCTTAGACTTTGTCTAGCCAAAACTACCCACTTCACATGAGAATGCTGGGCTGAAAAAATTACCTGTGTCATGGACCGAGCCCTAGAACAACCAGTTCATGGCCCCTTCATGAAGTGTGCCTTGGTGGTGGGCACCTGAGAATGTATGTCTTGATGAGAGGGCCTCCACCTCTTGTTGTGTAATTCCCGCAGTATCTGTTCACCTTCCCTAGAGGTTTCATTCATGTCACTGTGGACTAGTGAGGGAAGGAGAAAAGTGTTGGGGGCACAGGAATAGGTGCTGCAAAAGCAATGACAGACATTGAAAAAACACTGAGAGCTGAGTATAGTGGCACATGCCTGTCATCTCAGTATTTGGAAGGCTGAGACAGGAGAATTGCAGGTTCAAGGCCAGTGCCTGGTTGCTTAGAAAGACTAACGTTCAAAATTTAAAATAAAATAAAAATGGCCCAGGATTTAGCTTGATGGTAGAGCACCCGTGGGTACAATCCCCAATACCACAAAAGTAAATAAATAGGTGCTGAATCATGAGAAGTTGGCTTTCTGAGTCAACAGGAAGTTGTAGATGATTAAGAACTTCAGATTATCCCGCCACCATTCTTTGAGGCTACAGCTTCTCCACTTTCCTCTGCTTCTCCTGGGAGGCATTAAGTGAGAAAAATCCATTTGGGGAACTTGGTTGAGATGCCATCCAGCAAGGCTCCACATGGAGGCTGCTTTAATCCAGGCACTGCACATAGCTCTCCCCACACCTCCATTGAAGTACTTTAAGTCTTATATCAGAAAAAAAGGAGCCGGGCGTGGTGGCGCACTCTTGTAATTCCCTCGCTTGGGAGGCGGAGACAGGAGGATCTTGCTGGTTTGGAGCAAGCCTTGCTGGCTTAAGAGACCCTGTTTCCAAATAAAATATAAAATAGGTCTGGGAGTGTAGCCCGGAGGTAGAAGGGCTTCCAGGAACCCCAGTGCCAAAAAAGAAAAAAAAAAAAGGCCTAAGAGGAGGCAGATGATGTGATGGGCTTATTGTCCATCACCTGGGCAATAACACTTGTCCCCAAAGGAAGCAAGATCCTTTGATGTGCATACATGGTACCAAGGGCAACATACATCAAGGTTGGATTAAATTTGTGGGAGAATCCTATTGCTTCGAAAGATTGCAGAGGCCTCTTATAGGGATAAAATACCCAATATTCCCTCCATCTATTTGTTCATTTATTAGTTCAACAACTTCAACTGTTTATTTCTTCAATCACTCTGTGCCACTTTAATGTACAGAAATAAGACAGACATAGTCTTTACTTTCATGAAGTTCCTTATCTACTGGAGGAGACAGACAATTGCAATATCATAGAATGGGAGAGACGGTTCTATGACAAGGAAATATCAGGGTTATATGATTCCCACAGAGGAAGGATGCCTAGCCCAGTCTGCTGGTGGGAAGGGCAAGAAAGCTGTGTGTGTGTGTGTGTGTGTGTGTGTGTGTGTGTGTGTGTGTGTGAGAGAGAGAGAGAGAGAGAGAGAGAGAGAGAGAGAGAGAGAGAGAGAAGAAAGTCTGGAGATTGAACGCAACCCAGGGGAAATCTAACTCCAAGCCACACCTCCAGCCCTATTTGATTTATTATTTTGAAACAAGGTCTTCCTAAATTGCTGAGGTTGGCCTCAAACCTGTGATGGTCCTGCTTCAGCCTTTCAAGTACTGGGATTACATACATGCACCACCATTCCTAGAAAAGGAAAGCTTGTTAGAGAAATCTAGGGTGTGATCCACACTAAATGAAGATGGGGTGAGGGATAGAGCAAACTACATCCTTTATCAAGTGAAAGGGAGAAGCCTTGTAAGGGAAACCAAACCCAGGATAATTTGAAAAAGAATATGGCTGGGAGAGATGAGAGTAGAAAAGGAGGCACAAACAGAGCCAGCTAAATGTTTTACCTTTATTCCAAGAGTCAAGGGAACCATATAAGCCATTTCCAGTATTTCATTTTGATTCCCAGAATATTGTTAGACACAAGATCTCTTCTTGTGTCTCATAACATCCTGTGGAGGAAGGCAGGTCAATGATCAACCCTCTTTCAGAGAGGAAAACCTAGAATTATCAGGGTGAGGTGATATGTCCAAAGGCTATTCATGAATAATTGATGGCCCTAAGTCTATACCAGAAGCCCCAAGTCCCTTGATTTCGAGTCTCAGCCTTAACATTACACCAATCTATGAAAGACCTCATGCCCTGCCATAACAGTTCTTGAAATATTTCCAAGTGTCTCTGTGACCATATTATGAAGTGCCTACTACTGCACTTCCAATTACTTTCTTGAGGCAACACTTACTGATATGTGGCTCCCAAATATCAAGCAGGAAACAACAGAAAGGTGAAGGAGCATTGTCTAATGGTCAGTAGAAGCTTTGGACATCCATCTAAATTGGTGCTTCCTGGATTGTATGGCTTCATTATTCATCCACACAAAACCAGAGAACATGATAGAGAAGAGTAACAGCATTCTTCCATCCAATAGAAAGTGAAATCTGACTCTGTCCATCAATGACAAGATGAAATGTCACAGAAGAAGGCAACTGGTCAGACAACCAAGCAGAGAGAATATGAAGAACAAGAGGCAGGAAAGAGTATGACTTTTGTTTTGAAAAAGTCAAAGCAAATAAGAGCTTTGTGAAGAGGAAGAGATGAGATAGTAGAGATAAGTGTGGGCCAGGGCTCTCGTGTCCTGTGGAAAAGTTGAATTTCTTCTTTAGGCCAGACATCCTTAGTCACGACAGGTAGGAAAGAGAATAGTCTTACAAGTGACATGATCTCAAGAGAGACACCAGGACTGTGGGCATTTTTTTACACACAGGTATCATCCAACTCCCTTCCTGGGAATGGTGGGAGATGCCAATTATTTCAGTACTTGGGAGGTTGAAGCAGGAGGATTACAGTTTCGAGTTCAGCTTTAGAAACCTAATGAGACACTGTTTCAAAATAAAAAAAAAGGGGGCTGGGGATGTGGCTCAGAGTTAGCGTACCCCTGGGTTTAATCCCTAGGATCAAAAAAAAGAAAAAGCAAATATGATTACAAGTGGTTCAGATAGTATTGATAGAAAGAAATTGAACCTCTTATGTGTTTTAAGAAAATTACCCGTGGACTTTAATGTTTAAAATATTATCAACCACCAGTTGAGATAGCTAAGGATTTTTAAATAAAGCTGTAAGCTTGGGAGATGGAAGATATACTAAAATATAGTGTAAGAATACAATAGAAGGTGAAACAGTGACATATTCATGGACAAAATTAACAACCATGACCATGAAAGCAAAAGTAATAAAATTGTATCAAGAACTTACTCTATCTCGGGAAATGACGCTTAGCTCTTTACACCATGTATGTTATATAATGCTCACATCATCCCTATGAATTAGGCACAGCTGCCCTCCTTATATAAATAAGAAAACTGAGGCTCTGACCAAATATCATTTCTGGCATAAATCCAAGATTACCTCTAAGTAATAAAGCCTAAATTCAAATTCATTTAAGTATATTGCCAAAGACTATGATCTTGATTGCTACATATTTTGTGAAAGGCTGGGTGATTTCCACAGAGTCTTTACAAAGGCCCAAGAAACTCAAAAGCAGGCAGCATTAAAAGTAAGAACAAGCCAGGTGTAGTGAAAGCCACCTCTAATCCCAGCATTTGAGAAGGTTGAGGAAGGATGATTTCAGGCTCAAGGCTATCACACAGTAATTTAGCAAGACTCTTTCAAATTAAAATAAAAATGGGCTGGGGAATAGCTAAAAAATAGAACACCCCCGGGGTTCAATCCACAGTACCACCAAAGATGCACAATACCCACTCTAAGAAAGTTATGTCTGATACATATATGTTTGTGATATTAACATTAACCTCCTTCCCAAACTTTAGATGACACTTGCTAGGAGAAAGAATGATCCTCTCCAGATCTACCATCTTCCAAGCATCCTACAGAGGCTCTTGTTCTCGCTCCTCCATTTCTATCTGGTTAGATATAACTGAGATAATGCAATTGATTGGATATTAAATGAGTCTATGAAATTTATTTACTTCTTTTTATTTTTGGTTTTAATTTTCCCATCTGTAGAGCAAAGGAAATAAAAGTAACCTTATTTATTTAATCATTACCATGATTTCTTAGAAACTACTAAATTGCTGGTTTAAAACCAAGATTTTGTTAAACTAGGAATTACCCACTTTATCTTACTATAATCTTATGCATACATTTTAGAATTATGGGTCCTAAAATAGACCCATGATAGAGTCTGCTCTTCTACAAAGATTCTAGCACCAGCCTTCTGACTTCACACCCAGTAATATATTGCTTATTGTTCCATAGCAATTAGTGCCCTATAGCATGCCACTATGCCTGTCAATCTGTCAATCACACACATGTATCACTCTTGGCAGAAATGTATTTCTACCAATGCTCTTTGGGCTATTCTGTGCCTGGACTGTATTGATATGGGCCAAATGCTCTACCAGAAAAAAATCTCCATTCCAAAATAAATGTGGACAACTATAGATACTTGGGGAATATCTGAGTTTGTGAAGGTATGGCTCTTTAGGAATCAGAATATAGACAGTGTTATTGGACAAGCATAAAGGTCAAGAGACAAGACCAAAGGTTTCCTTTTGGGAATAGGGCAAAGCATTTTACCAGTCTTTGCTTATGTGGTTTTCTTCATATGAAACGTCCTCTTCCATTTAAGCTGGTTCAATTCTCCCTGGCCATTATGGCTCAAAAGCCAGCCCCAGGATATTTTCCCTGATTTCTGCAACTAAAAATGAACTATCTCTTCTTCAAACTTTGAATCTCCCTCTTCTATGCCCAAACTACTAGTTGGATATGGAGTTAGTTATAATAGCAAAGCACTCCCATCCAAGTAATGATTTATAGCTTGTAGCCCTTTGTGGCTTGTAGCCACTATGTCATTGAAGACTCACTAGAAACCTATAAGGAAAACAGGACCGGAATTATTAATATCCCTGTTAGATATGTAATGTAACAGTAAGGAAGCATTGTTATTTTAGATGTTGGCTGAAAATTTCTATTTCTATCAGTATGTTTTACTAGATATGCTGAATGGCTGTCTCAAAAAACCTAATTAAAATGTCTAGTGAAATAGAAAAATAATAATTTAAATTTTAAAATTCTTTGCTGAACTAGTAACTAATTAATAAGGACTCCAGAGAGGCCAAAAGTGAAATAAAAGTGGGAACTCTGAAGGTCAATGTGAAAGTCAGATCTTGTCCTAAAAATTTTTACCACATCCTAAGAAATTCTGGACTTTTATTTTGATGACTATAAAAATGAAAGAAATAGGTGATAAAGATTAGTACTTGACCACAATGTAGTCTTATAGGATACATCAACTTTTTTTTCCTGTAGTACTAGGGATTGAACCCAGGGGTACTGTACCTCTGGTCTACACCCCCAGCCCTATTTTTAAGTCTTTTTAATTTTTGAAACAGGGTCTCACTGATTGCAAAGGATCTCACTAAGTAGCTGAGGCTGTCTGCGAACCACAATCCCCCAGTCTCAGCCTCCCAAATGCTGTAATTACAAGCATGCACCACCACAACCAGCCTGTCGTTCTTTTTTTTTGAAACAGAGTCTCACTAAGCTGTGAAGGGCCTCACTAAGTAGCTGAGGCTGGCCAAAAACCTGTGATCCTCCTGTCTTAGCCTCCCAAGAACTGGGATTACAAGCATGTTCCACCATGTCCAATAGGATATGGTTTAATAAAGAAGAGTCATACTCTCAGACAAGGATAAATATGAATTATATCTGTATTACACAGGTTTGTTGCCCTAATTTTAGACATGTATGAGATATGAAAAATAAAACAGAAATCCCAAATCAGCAATTCCCATGGGTAATTGACAAAAAAAATCCTCTAGGGAAGAATGAATCTTTCAGCCTCAAAAATCCCAATGGTCCAAAAAATTTAAAAAATGAGAAGCTCATCTTCAGGAGTTATAAAACACGAAGAATCAAGACATCAAGAGTAAAAGCTCAAGAAACTGGAAACATCAGAATCAGATCTCCAGACTCCAGAATGTAGAACCACCATACACCGAATATAAAGTTAATTTTATTGTACATGTCTGATTTATAAAATCTTCAGATTTTATAAATAATTTAAATATAAGGGACAAGAAATTATAGGCAAACAATAATATTTGAAAAAATACAGTGTCTAGAACTAAAAAAGAACTGTAGAATCAAAAATATATTAGTAAAGAACAGAATATGTACAACTGAAGAAAAAATTAGGAAAATTAAAGATAGATGAAAATATTCATAATGTGACATTGAAAGGCATTAAAATGGAAAATATACGCATTTAAGAGACATGATAGAGACTAAAGAACTAATATACACCTAACTAGCAGTATGGAACAGCTATAGAGTAAGAGGGAGGAAATATTTAAAGACAAAATGGCTGAGACTTTTTTAATATTGTTGCAAGACTTTCATCTTAAAATCTAGAATCCAGAAAAATAGATTGAAAGGTTGAAACTTGAGTTAGAGAATTTAGGAGGGAAATAAAAACACTGACCAGGTTATCAGAGACTGCTGCTTTATTTGGACCCAACCCAGCACCCTCCAGGGAGTCAGCCAGCCATGGGGGGGTCCAACAGGCCACACATCTGGAGAGTTGCCCATAGTCCTGATAGGCTGGCTGAGTCATGTGGAGGAACAGAGGCACTGATGCTCTATATAGGCATACAGATTCTCTCGTGACATCTGTAGTCTCACGATCTCAAGTATGTCTCAAGGCACCTGAAATCTCACGATATCTCTGCTTCTGGCTTCTGGGGTTCCGCCTCCCAGGTTCTGCCTCCTGTTCCCACTGCAAGATCATGTGGGGGAGGGGAGAGACCCGACTTATCACAGACAAGTAAAAAGAAATACACACCAGGCACATCATAGTACTTTTACCAAATGCTAAAGAAAAACAAACGTTATAAAAGCAACTACTGAAAAGAGAGGGGGAAAGACCAAAATGGATCATGTACAAAAAATAGCTATTAGCCTAAGCTTAACTGATTAATAAGGATAATAGCATAAAAAAGAGGAAAATAGCTTTAATGTGCTGGAAGAATTATGTATTCCACAGAATTATCTTTTAAGAAAGTTAAAATAAGCACATTTTTAAATCAGATCCCACATTTAAAGGAAAATTTAAATGGTGCATGGAAGGAAAATGATCTTTGGTGGAATATTTGAGATATAAGATGTAACAGTGAGCAAATATATTGCTAAACTTGTGGGCAAATTCAAACGTTCATTAACTATATAAAAAAAGAAAAGTAAAGTCTAACCTATAGAAAAAAAATTAAAGAATTTGACAACTTATTTTTGTGTGTGTGGTACTGGGGGTGGAACCCAGGGGCTTTTCTACCTCTGGGCTATACTCTCAGACCTATTTTATACTTTATTCGGAAACAGGATCTCAGTAAGTTGCTGAGAGCCTCACTCAGTAGCTGAGCCTGGGTTTGAACCTGTGTGATCCTCCTGTCTCAGCCTCCCAAGCACTGGGATTACAATTTTTGTGTGCCACCACGCCTGGTGACAACTTATTTTTTAAATGTTTTCTTTTTTATTGGTGCATTGCATTGTAGTCATATATCTTAATGGAATACAAGATGGCAAAGGCATATATACACATTACTCAGCCCTTCTCCAATTCTCACCTTATTCCCTCTCTTCTCCCTCCTTCTTATGTTTGGCTTAGTGATTGTCTTTGAAATATTTCGTAAATATACATGATATACATTAGAGAATTTTACTCTTCCTCCTTCCCATACCCCTCAGTTAGATATTGATTGAGATCGTAAAAGTTAAGAAGCTCTAAAGTCCTTAAGTTGTTGAGGACAAACATAAAGATATTCAATGACTTAGTATTTTAATTTAAATTATTTAACTGATACATAAACACAAACAAATTGTACATATTATTATGGTACCATGTAATGTTTTTATACATGTATACATTGTATGTTTAAATAAGGTTTATGGTGAGAACTTTCAAAATCAATTTCATAGCTTTTTGAAATGTACAGTACATTATTGTTACCTATACTCCTCTTATTTTTCAGTAGCACATTAGAGCTTCTTGATTCTATCTAACTATAATAGCACCATTGGTTGTATTTTTCCTATCCTTCTCCCTAGCCTACTTTCCAGAATTCTGGTTGCCACAATTCTACTTTCAATTTCTATGAAATCAACTTTTTTAGAATCCACATATGAGTTTGATTATGTGGTACATGTCATTCTCCACCTGGCTTGTTTCACTTGACAGAGTGATCTCATTTAACATCCATGTTGCCACAAAGAATAGGACATCATTGTTTTTCATGGACTTATAGTATTCCATCGTATATATGTACCACATTTTCTTTATACATCAGTTGATGATGGGCGCTTTGGTTCTTTCTATTGATTATTGTGGATAATGCTGCAGATATCTCTTCAACATGTTGATTTCATTTTCTTTGGATATATATTTGGTAGTGAAATTGCTGAATCAAATGGTAGATCTATTTTTAATTTCTTGAGAGAAGAATGTCTATATCAAAAATACCAGTAAGAATATTTCTTAATGAAAATACTGAAGATAAAATGTGCTAATGAGGATAATGAGAAATGGGAACACTTGCACACTTTGGGTGAGAATATAAATTAGTACAATCATCAAGGAAAACAGTATGGAGGTTCCAAAAAAATGAAAATAAATATTTGCTCTGATTCAAACACTGTGCACCATATACATTTATTGAATATTATATTAATATGTACATTTTAATATATTTATGTATCAGTTAAAGTAAGTTTTAAAAATAAAATCAAAATAAAAGCTGGGTGTGGTGGGGAATGCTTGTAATCCCAGCATTCCAGAGGCTGAGACAGGAGGATCGTGGTTTGTGGCCAGACTTAGCTACTTAGTGAGGACCTCCACAATGCAGTGAGACCCTGTTTTGAAATAAAGAATAAAAATAGGGTGGGGGTGTATCTCAGCCAGTACCATAAAAATAAAAATGTAAAAATGGTGAAGATCTCAAAAAAGCTATTTTTGAAAACACATTAACTTTAGACTGTATTAAGTATTCACATTAAAAATGCTAAAATAACCAGAAAGGTTGGAGGTCAAATAACAAACTAGGAAAATACTAACCACTTCAAAGTTCATATATTTATATTAATAACTGTTGTAGTTAGATATAAAATAATTCCTAAAGAGCGCACTTATATTAGGGATTATTTTAGGGATTATTTTATATTCAGGATTGTTAAAATTGAGTCATGAGGATTTTAATCTCAGAAGTGGACCTGGATGGTACCCAGTAGGCTGGTAGGGTGTGGCTGAAGAAGATGGTCCTTGGGGCTGTGGCCTTGGAGATTATGGTTTCTCTTTCCTTGGCTCACTTTCTTTCTCCCAGCCTCCATGATGTGAGTAAAGTCCGTGTGGTTTCCCTTTCTCCTCTTCTTGTCGCCATGCTCTGAGGTCCACAGTCCCTGACCTTACGTGGGCTGAACCAGAAATCATAAGAAAATAAATCATCTAAGTCATGTGGTCAATCTTTAAATTATACCTGCAAAAATGCTGACAGATACAACAAATAAACATGATAAATACATTATTATAAACAGAATAAGTTCATAATAATGATAAAATCAGTTCATCAGTAAGATAATCTATATGCATTTCATAACAAAACATCAAAAATACATAAAGAAAACTGTGGTATTATTTTAAAAAGTTAAATTCAATATACTGGAGTGATTTTAACATTATTTGCTCAGGAACCAATAGATTAAAGAGATGAAAAATATTGGTAGGAATATAAGTAAAGTAAGAATATAACAAAATATTTAAACAGTAAAATCAGGTAAATTTTATTTTTCTGGTTGTGGGTAGAGGTTTAGATTCACAATTGCCAAACTATGGAACCAGCCAAGATGCCCATCGACGGATGAATGGATTATAAAACTATGGGATATGTACACAATGGAATTTTACTCAGCATAAAAAAATTACATCATTTACAGGGAAATAGATGGAACTGGAGAACATTATGCTACGTGAGATTAGTCAGTCACAAAAAATAAGAAATTGGTTGCTCTTCCTAATATGCAGAAGCTAGGGAGAAAATGGGTCATAGGAAGAACTCTAGATGAAAAAGGAGATACTATAGATGAGCAATTAAGGTAACCTGAGGGGATGGGAGGGGGAAAGAGGGAAATTCTCTAGTATTCATGATGTACATTAACTAACATATCAATGTCAATAACTAAGCCAAACATGAGAAGGAGGGAGGAAGAGGGAATGGGGCGGGAATTAGGTAAGGGCTAATTGGGTGATGTGTGCATGTATGCTTCCACCATCTTGTACTCCATTAAGAAGTATGACTATAATGCACAAATAAAAAGTTAAAAAAGATACAGCACTAAAGAAATATATTCTCAAAAACACATAGGACATATATGAAAAGTCTATTTGCTAGGCTAGAGGTCAGAAAAATTATAGCCCTTAGAAGAAATCCAGCCAGCTGCCTGTTTTTCATTTTCCTTTTAACTGTTTTATTGAGATGTACTTCACATACTATATATTTCACTCAGAGTATGTAAATGAGTGACTTTTAGTATACCCATTGAGTTGTGCATTCATTTCCACAATCAATTATAGAACATTTTTATTACCCCCAAAAGGAAACACCTCCATTTTAGCTATCACTCTCCAATTCATCTATATACCCTACCCCTAGCTTCCCCTAGCTTCAGTATATTACATCGTGATTACTCATCAGTTGATATATTTATTTAGAATCTAATATATTTTTATTTATTCGTTTTAGATTAAATTTTATACATTTATTGGTGCATTATAGTTTATTTATTTCCACGTTTTGGCAATTATTAATATAATTCTACTATAAACATTCATGTACAGTGTTTTGTGTGAATATTTGTTTTCAATTTTCTTGGGTATATATGTAGGAGTAAAATTATTGTATTATGTAGTAACTCTGTTATTAGAAGAAACGCAAGCTGTATGAGTTGCCCTTCCCAAGTTTCATAGTACTTGGAAAGTTGATACAGTAGGATCACAAATTAGAGGCCAACCTTAACAACTTAGTGAATCCATTAGCAACTTAGTGAGGCCCTAACCTGTTTCAAAATAAAAAGGGAAAAGGGATAAGGTATAGGTCAGAAGTAGCATGCCCCTGGGTTCAATCCCCAGTATCAAAAGAAAATAATCTGCAAGCCTGTCTTTCACAGTGCTTGAAACTGTTTACATTCCCACCAACAATGTATGAGAGTTGTATTTTTTCCACATCCTCACCAACATATTTTATCATCTGCTGTTTTGCTTGTTGTTATCTCAGTGGGTATTAAGTGGTATCTCATTGTGGTTTTGATTTGCATTTTCTTGATGGCTACTGATGACGTTGAATATCTTTCCCATGGGTTTTTTTTTTTTTTTGTCATTGTTATATCGTCTTTGGAGAAATGTTCTTTCAGATAATTTGCCCAATTCCAAACTGGGTAATTTATATTTTCATTACTGAGTTTTAATGTCTTTACATATTCTAGAAATAAGGCCCTTAGTTGATTTGCAAATAAATTTCCTCATTCTCTGGGTTGTCTTTACATTTTCTTGATGATGTCTTCTCAAACTGCAAATATTTTTCATTTTGATGATATCCACTAACCTATTTTGCCACTTTTGCCTTTAGAGTCACATCTAATAAACTCTTGACTAACCCAAGGCCAAAACGATTTATTCCTATATTTTTCATACAAATTTACAGTTTCAACTATCACATGTAGTTTTTGATTCACCTTAGTGTTGTATGTTTGTTTGGTTTGGGTTTTTTTTGGGGGGGGGTACTGGGAATTGAACCCAGGGACATTCTACCTCTGAACTACTTCCCCAGTCCTTTTTAGTTTTTATTTTGAAATGGTGTCTTACTAAGGCTGGTCAAAATCCTTCTGTTTCTACTTCCCAGATACTGGAATTGAAAGTCCATATCACCACACCTGGCTTAGTTAATTTTTATATATTGTGTGAGATTGAGGTCTAACTTCATTCCTTTCTGTGTTGATGCCATTTGTCTCAGTAACATGTGTTGGAAAGATTATTATTTCTTCCCATTGAATTTTCTTAGATTTTTTTTTGTAAAAAATCAGTTGCCATTAAATATAAGGGCTTATGTCTGGATTCTCAGTTCTATTCCATTTTTCTACTTCTCTGTCCAGTACTTCATACTCTTGATTACTGTAGCTTTGAGGTAAGTTTTGAAATTGGGAAGGAGATGTGAATCCTCCAATTTTTTGCTACGTGGGATCCCTTGCAATTTCATATGAACTTTAGAACCAGCCTGTCTATTTCGCTTTGCATGGTGGAACACACCTGTAATCTTACTACTTGGGAGGCTGAGACAGGAGAATTTCAGGTTTGAAGACGGCCTCAACAAGGGTTTCAACAACTCAGACCCTCAGCAACTAAGCAAGAACCTGTTTCAAAATAAATAAAAAATATGAAGGAACCGGGGATGATAGGCCAGAGATAAAATATCCCTGGCCTCAATACCTACCAAAAACAAGTGATAACCAGTATTTTGATAGGGATTTCCCTATATCTGTAGCTCAATTTTGAAAGTATTGTTATCTTAACAACATTATTTTCCTATCTATGACAATGCAATATCTATTTATTAGGTCTTCTCTAATTTCTTTCAACAATGTTTTGCTTCACACTTCTTGAAACTCCTTGGTTAAATTTATTACTAAGTATATTGATCTTTTTGATACTATTGTAAGTAAAATCATTTTGATTTTTGTTGTTTCCCTCTACAGGGTATAGTTTAACAGGTTTCTCTTTCCTTTATATCTTCTGCAAATTTTTAGCTGGAACTAGTGATTTTATTTTTTGGCAACATTGATTCATAGATTTGCTTACATTAAGGCACAAAATATCTGCTTATCTTCCTGCTAGGGCAGCAGCCACTGACAATCATTGCCTAGACTCACTAATTAATTAGGGGTTGAAAGAGAGTAATATTCTAATTCTATCATTCTTCATTTCCTAACTATAATACGTCTATAAAGAGAAATTTTCTTAATCTATTTGATTACTAAATGGGACCTTTTATGTAGGAAATCATTCTATTTTTAAAATTTGGATATTAAAGAAAATGATTACTTTCCATGGGATAAAGGAATGGGAGGACATTCAGGAGGGATGCACAGTTGGATTATCAACAAAAGAAAATTTTATTTGGTAACTAGCTTCAAATGGAGACTTCAAATGGAGACTGAAACTCAAATTTTCAGCTTCTAAGTTTATGACTATCTAATTCATTATGCTCATAAACACGGGTTTATCATCCTCACTCACTCAGCTCTGTACCCAATTCAGAATATCTAGTTTAGTACCAAGAACAGGGTAAGTTAATATATCTTCATCAATTTAGGTACTCATTCAACAGATATTTGTCACCTCCTTGAAGATAAGGAATAAGAATATCAATTGATTCTGGCTTTCAGATGCCATTGCTAAAGTTATAAGACAATTCCTTTGGTGCATTTAGATGCTTTTGCTATGTTTGGTGCCTACAGATATGTTTCTTCATTAAATTTAATCTATAGTGAGTCACCAAGTATAGTTACACATGCCTATAATCCCAGTATTTGCAAGGCTGAGACAGGAGGATGGCAGGTTTAAGTCTAGCCTCAGCAATTTAGCAAGACTCAGTAATCTAGTCAGACCTTGTTTCAAGGGAAAAAAAAAGTGCTGGGAGTTAGCTCAGAAGTAAATGCCCCTTGGTTCAATCTCAAGGCTTACACACACACACACACACACACACACACACACACACACACACACAGACTCACACTGACACACATATATATGTTTTTATGTATAATAAATGTGTATGACTTTTTCATATCCTTTGGTTAAGGTAATATATAGAATCTATTATCATCAGTACTAGATGCTTTATTTTAAAGTAAACAAATTGCCAAATGTGTTGGTGCATACTTGTAATCCCAGTACTTCGGAGGCTGAGACCAGAGGATCCGGGTTCGTGGACAGCCTCAGCTACTTACTGAGGCCCTTTGCAAACTCAGTGAAACCCTGTTTCCAAATAAAGAATAAAAATAGGTCTGGGAGTATAGCTTGGAGGTATAATGCCCCTGGGTTCCATCCCAAGTATCACAAAAAATAAAATAAACAAATAGATAGATAAATTAATAAGATAAGTATGTATTATATAATTCTTCAACTTAGCTATTATTTCAAAAATTGAAATGTTACCCAGTTCACCTACATGCTATTTCATTAATCTAAGTATACAGCCAAAATGAGAACATTCATTTATTCACTCATACTGTCAGGAAAATCTCATCAAAATCAACTGAGAAACCAGGCACAATGATGTACACCTGTATTTCTAGTACTTGGGAGGCTGAGGCAGGAGGCTCAATCACAGGTTTTAGGCCAGCATGCAGAAACTTAGAGAGATCCTGTTTCAAAATAAGAAATAAATTAGGGCTTGTAGTGTAGCTCAGAGGTAGGTCACCCTTGGGTTCAATCCTCAGTACTACATGCAAAAAAGAAGTTCATAGTAAATGTACAACACCAGTATATTGTAGTCAGGGCTCTGACAGAGAGAACACAAAGTGCTGTCCAGAAAATTTGCAAGCAGAAAATCACCGAGATAAAAGGAGGAAGATCTTAGTGATATATCACACTGGGCCCTTCAGCCTGGAGTCCGTAGATGGTGTACTTACTACGAAAGATAAAATGCTCAGTAGATCAGAAGCAATTAAAGATACAGAGCCTGCATGTTTCCAAGGAAATACAGAGGGGAACTATCTCTATTTCTGCAAAGCAATCTAGCAGCCTCTCACCCTGATAACCACCCAAAGGTTCTCTTCACTCCATGGCCTACTTACCTTGATTCCCCTGCTCAAGATCTGGTAATATATCAGGTTATAGCTGAAAAGAAAAAAAATAAGACTCTGGGATATTTTTTTTTGAATATCAGTAAGAGACACACTGCAAACATCAACATCTATTTTCTCCCTCATCAGCATTTGGGCCTGGTGCCAAGCCTGCTGTAACTCATCCCTCCTAACTCTAAAGGGATTTATTGGCACTGATGGGAAGATGTGGAATTCTTTTTTGAGAGGTCAGGAAGAAGAAAGGTTGAGCCTTGGATTTCCATTCAGGAAAGAGGAAGACAGTGAGGTTTTAGGTATATGGAAGAGAGAAGCGTTAAGAGTACAACTTAGAAGGAAAAAGATCCTTAGAAAGAGTACTATAAGAAACATCCAATATCATGGGAGGCCCTGTCACACAAGACTTGGTTCCTAGTTAGACTGGCGTTAGAGGAGAGGTAAAGGTTTAAGGGAGTTGATTTCTTGCCAACCCTTTATTCCATCAGGCAGACAAAAACTCTACAACCTACTTTCTTTCAAAATCACTTTTATGAGTTACTTTACTACCTACTATGCCTCAGGTATCAGGATATACTATGCCCATTTGATAACTTAATTTAACTGATTCAAAGCTTTCATTCAATGTATATCTCCCTTTTTTCTCTCTTTATGTCTCTGACTTTCATCTCTGTATTTCACTCTATTTTGGTTGCTCTTTATTTTGTTTTCCCCTCTTAGTTCTTCCTTCTCCTTTCCAGATTTTTCTACATTTATATTTTTCTCTCTCAGTTGTTTTCTCTTGAGGTTCTTGTTCTTTTACATTTCTACTTCCCTATCCCTTTCTTCCATCTATGTTTTTCACTCTTTTTTCCAATCTCAGTTTTCTTTTTCTCTCATCTCTGTGATCTCTTCTACCTCTGAGATACACTTTCAGCCCTTTTTTATTTTTATTTTTTTTATTTTTAGACAGTCTTGATAAATTTTCAAGGCTGGCCTCAGACATGTGATTGTCCTGTCTCAGGCTCTCAAGTACTGGGGTATAGTCCTACACCACCACAACTGGCTTCTCCTTCCTCTTAATCTTAACTTTGAGCTCTCTCAGATATTGATTTTAAGGTTTAGCCAACCCCTGCTTAGAATTTGTAGTCTCACTATTCAGTGTAGCCTGGAAAGAAGTCACATTCTTCAGACTTTGGTGACTCTGCTATACCTTCTACTCCCCAAGTCCTCTTTCCTGCTAACTTAATTTGATAACTGGAGGGCAAGGAGGAAGAAACTAGCATTGGTACAGTTCTCAAGACTCAGTATTCTGAATCCTGCTTTTTCAGTGCATGAGCACGGTCAACTGGTTATTCTGCATCATACAGCTCTGGGCCTGGGCTCAGAACACTGCTCACAGCCACCTCTACTGAAAGCAGGTTCCAGTCCAGTCTCTCCTTCTCTTTTCATCAGTTAATCATTCCAGATGTTATATCACTGCTCATGCCAGTGATAAAATGACCTGCAATTCTCCCCAGCCTTGTTCTGCCCTTCCTGTGCTGCCTATATCTATCAGACTTCATCACTGTAGTCATAATAGTCCTCCTTTGGGCTATTTTCTCCCATGGGACCCATACCACTAAGGTCTTGAAAACCCTGGAAATCCTATAGCTGAGTCACAAAGAAAGCAGAGTTTAATCTCAAAAGGAGGGCTGAGCCTTGTCTCCTCCCCCATAACATTATCTTACTTCTGCAGCTACAATCTAGACTAGAATTAATTAGGTAGTACACGTTTCTCAGGTACAGCATAACCTTTCCATGGAGAACTCTGACTGACAGATTCTAATTTATAAGCTTTATTCTGGTGCATAGACAAACACTGCCATGCTCAGACTGTATCTTTTGAAGGTTATAGCATTTAGACCTCAAAGCTCTTAATTTTATTGAAAATGGGAGAAAAAATGTCATACAAATATTTCATTTTGAATCATAATTATTTCTCCACACACTTCTCACTGAAATAATTACCACCCACCCACCTGCACCATAATCTGAGAATCAGCCACAGGAGGGCCATATCCCTGCTATTCTCTTTTGAGGGTCCCAGGGAAGTAGAAGTGGGTTTCCTCTTCACCTTTGATGTTTTGCCAAGTATCATCTTTCTGTATCACATAAACTAGGGTAGAGGTGGTTTTGGGGCTGCAAGTCTAATATTTTAGTATATTCAGTATAAACACAGAAGCATTCTTACAAATATGATGGTGATACTGAAATTTATTTCTAGCCCACAGTCCCCAGGTCAGCAGACTAGCAGAAGCATCCTGGTCATTCCAGTCCAGATGGTGTAAATGCTACCTGGAAGCACAAGAAGGAAGAGAAATTGATAAGTAGAGGAGTATACAAAATGTGGAACCAAAGGAGTTGAAAGGAGAAAAATAGGAAATCCAGGAGGGGCTCAGAGTAGTGCACCAACCAGCAAAGTTCAAGAGTGAGCCTAGGAGAAAAGACTCTATTTACTAAAGCAGGAGAAAAATGAGAAAATACTTGGTCTCCCACCCATCAGAAAGCTATGGGAATCAATGTGTATGGGTCTTTGTCAGGCCTCTAGATTTCCTTCTCTGTATCAACATTTATGTCTAAGGTGAAGAGAACACATTGATCCAATCCTGGGAGGGGACTAGAATTTGTTGAGTATCAAGCATATGCTAACCATGTTGCTGGACATATTACCAAACACATTACATTTTCTAATTTAAATAGGGCAAGACCCTATAACTATTTTAAATATGAGGAAACTAAGGCTAAGAGGAAGGTGACAATAAAATTATACAAAATAACACTGTAAGAAGCAGCATAGTCAGAATCATGGCGTTCTGTCTCCAGAGCAAATATTCTTGGAATTAGTAGCCCATCTAGGAAAACCTAGCCCTATACCTCTATCTGAAAAGACCCCCCTTCTAGTTTGTATACACATGGACCACCATGTGTGGTTCATATGTATTGGACTGAGAATATCCCCCAGAACTCACCTGACAGACAAGGCAGCCATTTTGGAGGTGGAGCTTGGTTGCTGAGGAGAAGTCCTTGAGGGTATGGCCTTAGGGGCTATTTATATTTCCCTCCTCTCCCTCTCTCTCTTTCTCTCTCTGCTTCAAGCCTCAATAACACAAGATCAGAATACCCCCACTCCTGACTCCCCCCCCTTTCTCCTTCTCTCCTTCCCACCACCATGCCCTGATCTCCGCAGACTTCACCTGACCTAATGTGATCTGAAACCTCTATAACTGTAAGCAAATCAAACATCCTTCCTCTAAGTTGTAACCATAAGGTATTTTAGGTCACAGCAGTGAGAATGCTAACTGAAAACCCTGATAAAGATGAGAAGCCTTTTATAGGGGACCCTTCACTTACATCCATGTTGGGCATCCTCTTCATTGTCAAGTCCACTCCTAGATAAGAAGGAAACAGATACTAATGACTCTGATCCTCATTGTCACTGTGTAGGTCTCTCAGGACCTCCAGAATCTACCTGAATTAAGTGAACTAAGTGTCTTCCACATCCTGAACTAGATGGTGAGGAACAGACTTCATTTTCTTTATCCCCATTCTGATGCCATTAACTACCAAGAAGCCCGGCTCTCACCCTTATTCTTTGGCCAGAGTCTCCTGATGGGAAGATTAACAGAAGCTCTCTGATCTTTATAGCCTGTTTGGAGTAAATACTACCTGGAAGTAAAACAATATTAGTCCTGCACCAACTTATGTCACAACATGGCACAAGTTTTCACCTCCTGTGACCTTTATTGTCTTCCCTACACAAAACTAATCAAGGTTTCAAATCAGGTTGGTCACTAAAGTCAGCTAATTTCATTTACTTGACCACAACCTGGCCCAAATCTGCACCTTGGAGGCTTGTTGAAGCAGCCAGGCTCCAGAGCTCATCCACATCTGCTCCGGGACTCCACAGGCTGTGCCTCGCCTGGCACGTTCTCTAGCCCTGCAGTTTTATTAGTTTCGTTTTTACGTGCTTTTTAGGTCCCTGAATTCAGCCAAAACCAACATCAAATAACATCAAGGAACACAAGGTCATGACTTCCCCGCCCCACCCCCTACTCAGCCCCCAACTCACTTAGTGATGGGTAGACAGAACAACACACCAAAGATCTCCCCCTGCCAGTCTTTTCAGAGTTTGGGGAAGACTGTTGCTGCCTCTCTGTGAGCTATTCTCAGACGCGGCTGCCTCAGAGCTCACTGTGAGAGACGTTTTGGGTCACCATAACCCAAGGAGAGAAGGAGGAAAAAAAGGGGGAGGGATGGGGAGAGAGAACACCCAGTAAGCAAGCAATCTTCAGATCTCTGCTTCCCTGAGGCCACAAAAGCTGGGCATCATGGTCCTGGCCAGTGCCTTCTGGGAGGGACAGCTAGAAGAACCAATTCCTTGCTTCTTTGCCTTTCTGCCACCCTTCTCCCTGTTTTTCTTTCTTCTCTTCCTTATTTTCTTCCAGGGACAGCTAAGAACAAGCATTCCAATAGGCATCCCAGATGGACTGCAAACCCTAGCTACCCCAAGGGATTTACAAGTCTCCTCTTCCCTTGAGATCTTAGGTAGGGAAGCCAAGAAGCCTCAGACTGGTCTGGGAAGTTTCCCAGCATTGCAAACTTGGCACTGAGCCTGAAACCAGATTCAGGAACCAAGTTGCCTGAACTGAAGGAGTTTCCCAGTCTAGAGAAAGTCAGAAAACCAGTTTGGATTATAGCTTTTCTGACTCACACTGCCAGCAGGCAGAAGCAAGACTCTAGGATTGACTGAACAGAGTTTTGGCAGTCTAAGTAGGAGGCAAAAGTTTTAGTCCTGACTCAGTGTCTTTTTTTCTCTCTAGGTCTCAGTATTCCCCCAGAAACATAGCAAATACTCCACCAAACACATTGTCTCAGCATAAAACACATAACATGTTGATATTTTGTTTGCCAATACATTAATGAAGAGATCTCTGTGGTAGCAGTGTAAAAACAAGTCCATGTGATGAATGGAAGGTGATTCTTGAAGTTCTGCTATGTGCTGGCTCCATCAGAAAATAAGGACTCAGGCTCTTCTGTGGCCCCCATCCCCTCCAACCATATTCCATTCATTGGAATCTGGTGTAGTCTCTAGGGTCTCCATCTATAGTGTGATCAGTGGGTCTATAGATTCCCTCTCACTCTAATATTCTAGAAAGTTTATTGGATATTATTATGCTTAAATTTTCTCTCCTGCCTATCTTTTGAGTTTTGGTACTAGGGATTGAACCCAGGGGCATTCTATCTACAAACTACAACCTCAACCCTTTTTTTAATTTTTAATTTTTTTAAATTGAATTGGAGTCACCCTAAGTTGCCAAAGTTTTCACAAAATTTTGAGGCTGCCCTTGACCCTCTGATCCTTCTGTCTTAGCCTCCCAAGTACTGGAATTGCAGACATGCAATACCAAGCCAGGCTCTCCTGCTTGTCTTTCTAAGAACATTTACTTTTTTACTCAGTGAATAAATCTACTACGTATATCTATATAGAACATATATCTCTACTTCTATTTATCCACCTACTTACACATCTGTCTACTTATCTATTTACCTGCCTACCTACCTAACATTTGGAGCATTAGAGTTTCTTTGCCAATGGAAAATAAGACCAATTAGCTAAGTGCCAATTCCTCTCCTGAATATGATCTCCATTATTTTTATGTGTTTTGTACTGGATATCAAACTCAGGAGTGTTCTACATCTGAGCTACATTCCCAGGCCTGTATATATTTTTTCCTTTTGAGATAGGATGTTGCTAAAGCTGTCCTTGAACCTGTGATTCTCCTGTCTTGGCCTCCTAAATCTGAGATTACAAATTTGTTTCACCATACCTGGCTTGTAATCTCATTTTTATGGACCTTTTTATTTTAAGATGAGTTAAAAGTGCAAATTAAGGAGTTCCTTTCATGTCTTGGTAACAGGAACAAACAAATAACATCTCTTTCTTTCAAATGAGAAAAAATTACTAATACAGAGTAAATAGGCTATTTCATTATGGTCTATGAAGAATCCATTCCACCTCACAATCAGAAACCACAAGAGATACTTGCAGAATACTGCCAAAGACTCCTATTTCTGCAGGTACCTCAGGTATCAAAATGCTTGTTCAGCCAGCCATGGTGGCACATACATGTAATCCCAGTACTTGGGAACCTGAGACAAGAGGATCAAGGCTCAAGGCCAGCCTCAGAAACGTAGCGAGCCCACACTTTAAAATCTTTAAAAGGCGAAAAATTTATACGATCTGAAGAGAAACCATAGGAGGAACTCTAGATGAAAGAGGAAATCCTATAGAGGAACAAACAAGACAACCTAAAGGAGGAGAAAGGAGGAGGGAAGAAGAAAAGTCTCTAAAACACACAATGTACTTAAACATATCGAAGTCAACTACTAAGCGAAACAAGGGAAGTACTTGGGAAGTACTTGGGAAGGGAGTGGGGTGGGAACTGGGTAGGGGTTAAATCAGTGATGTGTACATGTATGTACGCACAAGGATTTTTACCCCAATAAGACGTATGAATATAATTCACCAATAAAAAATTTAAAAAAATAAATTAAATCTTTAAAAAATTATAAAGGGGTTTAGTGATTAACTTTAATATGTAAGCCAAACATGAGAAGGAGGGTTGGGGGAAGGAATTGGGAAAGGGCGAAATGATTGTTGTGTACATGTATGCCTCTACCATCTTGTACTCCATTAAGATGTATGAGTATAATGCACCAATAAAAAAGTAAAATCATAAAAATTTAAAAAATTAAAAGGGTGCTGTGAGTGTAGCTTGAAGGCAGAATGACATAAATTCAACCCTCATTAATAAGAGCAATAATGAAAATACTTGTTCAATTTTACCCTCAACTGCCCATTTCCCAAGCAGTTCAGGGAAGGGAAAAATAGAAGGGAGCTCAAAGAAGATGAGTGAGAGGGAAAGAATTTAGGTCCTCTTCCCCATCCATTTTTCTTGGTTTGTTAGGTAATATCTAAACTTCCCAAAATATCATTAATTTTTCTATAGCTCCTCTAGGCAAAAATAAGTATCTAAGAGTTCCATTTATTATGTAGTTAAGTTCAGAAACTTAAGTAAATTTTTATAAAATAATAAATTAGTGGCCACTGAAAACAATGTTGAAAATTGAGGGGAAGTTATTAATACATATATTAATGTAAATAAAATGTTTTTATTTTATCTTAGCCATTTTTCAGATCATAATACCTTTTTTATATTCTGAAATCAGATTGGACACCAGCACCCTCATTTCCTGTTCTATGTGGATTTTCACACAGTACTTGATTTTTTATCACAGCAGCCATCAAAAGGAATGTAGTATAATCTAATGTTGAAACTGCACTACCTCAAGCTAGTAGCTTATGAGATATTAAACAATGTTAAATATAGCTGTATTTCCCTCAAAAATTTAAAATATCTCACAATGCCCTGAAAGTTTACTGCAGTGCTTTGGTGAACCTCAACACATAATCTGGGAACCATAGGGTTAGATCAGCAGATTCTTGGACATTCTTTGACATACTTCTCCATTCACTGGCTTAAATAATATTTCCTTATTCTATTTCCCCAATGTGTCTTTGCTGTAATAGCAGTCTGAGGTCTGGATGATGTCTCCATCATCCATGAAATTGTTATTAAAAATATGTGTTACTTTTTCCCCTTATGAGGCATTCTTTATATTATAGCTAGAGATATCTTTTTCAAAAATGGGCTTCTAACACACCAATCAGATTAGACAACATTTAGACAACTGAAAACCCCAAATGTTGATGAGAATGTAATTAGAGCTCTTGTATATTATTAGTAGCAATGTGGACTGGTACAAGCCTTTGTAAAGATGTTTTTCATTATCTATTAAAATTATATATATATATATATATATATATATATATATATACCTTATAACTTAGATATTCCACAACAATTTGTATAATCTGAAAACTACCATACCTGTGCACCATAATGCATATGCCAGACTGGCCATGATAGTATAGATGGTTCATAACTTACCATGGTTCAATTTACAATGATTTTATTTTGTGATGGTATAAATGTAGTATTTATTCAGTTGAAATATTTTCTAATTTCGGTATTTTCCTTGGCAAACAATGTGCAACACAATACTCTCTCCTGACACGTGGCAGTGGTAGGGTTATAGTTAGATATAGAATTCCTTTTTAAGAACTCATGCTCAGTTCATGTAAATAAGTCATGAAGGTGGTAATTTTGTCAGTGGATAAGTCCAATAATGGATTTACTTGGTGGTAACCTAGGCTAGTAAAGTGGGGCAGGAGAAAGTGGATACCTGGGAGTGTAGCTTTAGGGACTGTGCTTTTGTCTTTGAATCCACTTTCTTGTTTGCTTCCTCTTGCTTCCAGCCTCCATAATGTGAGACCAGAGCAGAGCCTTGTTCTCTTCCTCTCTCTGCTTCCTATCACCATGTCCTGAGCTACCAGACTCTGGCCTCACATGGATCAAACTTTGAAATATCCAAAACTATAAGTAAACAAATTTCCCTTCCTCTAAGTTTGCAGTCAGTTGTTTATAACAGTGAGAGCGTTGACCAAGATGGGCAGTAATCAACAGCTTCCAGTCAACTATGGAATCATGAGAGTAAACACCTGATACTCTACAGTATGCTATGTTAATACCCCATGTTTGGTAGGGCAGGTATATTAAGTACATTTTCAGCTGGGCATGGTAATGCACAACTGTAATCCCAATACTTGGAAAGCTGAAACATGAGGATATAGATTCAAGGCCAGCCTCAATAACTCAAAATTACCTGCAGAACTTAGTGAGACACTGTTTCAAAATAAAAAAAATAGTGCTGAGGTATGGTTTGAAGGAAGAATGTCACTGTGTTTAGCCTCCTTTTTTCAAAAATAATTAATAAATAAATTTTCTTTCAATTTTTCATATTTCTAAATTACAGTAAGTTTATCTGGATATAACAACATAGCAAAATGAGGACCACCTGCATTGTCCATCATTGCACCAATTCAAAGCAAATTAATTTTTCGGTAGAATGGAATAGATAAATAGATTGTAGCATAGTATATGATAATAGAAAAGGGAATTATGGTTATTTTTCAATATATATGAGATAAATATCCACTGATCTCATAACTAATATTAAAGAAACAAAAGAATGTACATTATATGATTCATTAATATCAAGCTTATAAAAAGAAAGTATAACTATATTTTATGGGTGTACATGAAGTTATAAAAGCATATTTTTTTTAATTGAAAAGACAAACTTCTGGCTCTTCCAACACTATCTATCTTCAGTGAGGCTGAGGCTGAACTTCCAGAGACAGCTGGCAGCAATGAATCTGTAAGACACAGTGCAACACATGAGCCAATTGGCACTCGTTCCTTCTTCTCCCACTGCCTTCTAAATCAGCTGGCTCTAATGCAATGTGTGATTTCCCTCTAATCCAGCAGCAATGAAGCAATTTTATTTAGCCCTCCAGTTGAGGGCAGTGGAAGCAGTGAGGGGTTGAAGAAGCAACAAGAAAGGGCCTTGATCTCACTGGGAAGAGGTCAGAGGAGTAGAGGGGTAACTAAACTTACTCTCCTTTCCCACTATATTGAAGTAATAAGTTAGTTTGCCATTTTTGCAGAAGTACTACAACAGGACTGAGAGGAGGTGAAAGTATGACTGAGAGTAGTTAAAGAGGAGTTGAACTCCACCTGGTTCTTAGACACCTCAGTAGCTTGCTGCTTGCTTTAAGGAGAAAGAGGGACTCTTTTACACTCTTAGTGGGAATGAAAACTAGTTCAGTCACTATGGAGATCATTGTGGAGATGCCTTAGAAAACTGGGAATAGATCTGTCATATGATCCAGCTTATACCACTCCTGGGTATCTTACCAAAGGAGTTGAAATCAGAGAACTACGGTAACATATGCATACCTATGTTCTTAGAAGCACAATTTGTAATAGTCAAAATATGGAACCAACCTAGATCTCCATCAAAAGATGAATGGACTGCAAAAGTATGGGAAATACACACAATGGAATTCTACTCAGCAATAAAGAAGAGAAAAATCAGGTCATTCGCAAGAAGATGGAAAGACATGGAGAACATTGTTAAGTGAGATCAGCCAAGCACAGAAAGAGAAGGGACATATGTTTTCTCCAATACGTCCAAACTAAGGAGTATTAGGAATACCAGAGGGACTCCAGATAATGGAGGGGAAACCTCAGCAATGCTAAAATGGAAGGGTAGGAGACGAAGAAGACTAAGGTTAATTAATGGAGGAGCTACATTTGAATATGTGTAAAAGTATGAATGTAGCATGTTTAACCTGGCCACTCATTATTGGGAAGGGAGGGAAGGGAAGCCAGGGAATGCACCAAGCACAGTCTGAATGTATGCCATTTTCAATATGTTCCACATAAAAATAAAAAATTAAAAATAAATAAAAATTTAAAAAGATAAATAGGACTCAGAAGAACATAAGTACGAAATAATTTAGAATACAAGAAAAATCACACATAATACCAATCAGTAAAATCACACATAATACCAACCAGTAAAACCACAACATGAACAGGAAAAAATGACAAAAACATGTGATAACTCAGATATTGTAATTATCAAAGATTTTAAAGCATCCCTCAGAAAATATTTCAACAAGCAATTACAAATTCTCTTTAATCAAATGAAAGAAATTTAAATACCTTGGCAAGAAAAAGAAGTTACATAAAACCACTAATTGGAAATTATAGAATTGAAAAATACAATAGCAGGAAATAAAGGTTTTACCAGTTACTCTGAATAGTAGAGTGGAATTGACAGGATAAAAAAAGAAACAGAACAGCACAATGGAATTCACACAATCTGAATAACACAGATAAACTGTAAAAAGAACACCAATATTGAGGACCTATAGGACAACAACAAAATATTAACTATTTGAATCACTGGAGTTCACGAAATGGAGACCAGGAGGATGTAATCGTTTTAAATTCTAAACAATTACTAAAGGAGAAGAACTGTTACCACAGAATTCTATATTCAGCTAAAATAAGCTTTAGGGTGAAAGAAAAATTAGACATTCTTAAATGAAGCAAAATTAAGATTTTAAAGTTTTTGTTTGTTTGTTTGTTTGTTTTTGCCAGTATCACTATCCTAAATGCCTAAGAGAAATTTTCTAAACAGAAAGTAAATGGTATCAGAAGAAGACTTGGGACTATGGAAAGGAAAAAACAACATTGGAATGCATAATAATAGGGGTAAATATAATAAACATTCTTCTTATGAGTATCTCAAACTAATATATATTTTTTTTTGGTGGTACTGGGGTTCCTGGAAGCCCTTCTACCTCCGGGCTACACTCCCAGACCTATTTTATATTTTTGAAACAGGGTCTCTTATGCCAGCGCGGCTGGCTTCGAACCTGCGCGATCCTCCTGTCTCCGCCTCCCAAGCGCGGGGATTACAAGCGTGCGCCACCACGCCCGGCTCAAACTAATATTTGACAATGAAAGCAAAAACTATATAGCTATATAATGTAACACTCAATATATAGAGAAAATAATTTTAAAAATTATATTGTTTAATGAAGATGTTAAAGGGACCTAAAAAAAGTAAGTTTTCCACACTTCATTCAAAAGAGTAAAATATTGGTACATATTATATCATTTCATTATTTTGCTTAAAATTATCTAGGGGATGCCGGGCGTGGTGGCGCACGCTTGTAATCCCTACGCTTGGGAGGCAGAGACAGGAGGATTGCACAGGTTTGAAGCCAGCCTTGCTGGCGTAAGAGACCCTGTTTCCAAATAAAAATATAAAAATAGGTCTGGGAGTGTAGCCCGGAGGTAGAAGGGCTTCCAGGAACCCCAGTACCACAAAAAATTGTCTAGGGGATTCCTTTATTTATAGAATAAAACCTCAATCTCTTCAGTTAGGCCTATAGAGAACTCTTCACCAATAAGTCTTCTCTTCATTCTCTATGCTTCTGATTCAGTGGCTTTTTTCAGGTATTTATACCATAGGCTATTTGTACAGCTTTTACACTAGCCTGGAATGTTTTTTATTCTTCCCACCTCCCTTCATATATAAATCTCAATTCAAACCTCCCAGACTACAGCAGATTCCCTCTGTAATTATACCTTCTTATATCACTGTATTTTTTCTTTTCTTCATACTGAAGATTGAACTCAGGGTCATTCTACCTCCAAGATACACACCCAGCTCTTTTAATTTTTTATTTTGAAATAGGGTCTAGCTATGTTTCTGAAGTTTTGCTAAATTGCCACATTTGGCCTCTAACCTGCAATTCTCCTTTCTCAGTCTCCCAAATACTGAGATTACAGACATGCAACATCACACCTGTCAACTCTCCTGTATTTTCTTTTATTAACACTTTCATAGTTCATAAAATATATTTCATAAAATATATTCACAAAGCATATTTGAGTAATAACTTGAGTACTGTCTGTGTCCCGATTGATTACTAGGCCTCTAGACCATAAGTTCTATAAATACAAGAAACTGTCTTGTTCTATGCAGTGTCTAAAATAGTACTTGTCACATGGAAGAAACTCAATATGTATACATGTAATAAGTGGAATAAAATTTCATTATATCATTTTCTGTTACTTTTGGAGGCAATATGATATTTTGAAATGTTTTAGAATAAAATTGATTATCTCTTGGTCAAATCTTGACTCTCTCATGTACCAGTTGTTGACCTTGAGTAGGCTTCTTTGCCTCTATAAATATTATTCTCATCATCTATAAAATGGTATTATCCAAGAAAATCTTAGTTTCTTCTAAAGAACTCCTTTTATCAAATGCAAACATTATATAGCCCTCCACTATGATTTTGTTTCCTTTAGCCTCTAGGAAGCTCAAGCACTAATATTTTCAGTGGAAACAATATAAGTGCCTCACTTACATTATGTGATATCTAAGAACACTTTGGGGGCTTCTTTTCCTTTTGTTGTGATCTCCAATACACTGACTCTCCACTGATCCACTTTTATTATACACATGCACATAGATATATGCACACATTCAAACAAACAAAAAATCCCATACTAAAATCAGTTTCATTTCTGTATTATTTGACTAATTGATATGAAGCCGACCTTCTGAAAGACATTGGTACAATAGAGATAAACATGATATTACTTTCTATCCGTTAAAGGGGATAGGAACTAATATTTACACACACAACCTGCTCATCCCAGATCCTGAGTGCAATGAGAGCTCAGAGAGAGAAAATATGCATTCTGACCTACATTAAAGAAAGAAAGAAGAATCAGGAAAGGCAGTAAAATAAAAAGGGAACACAGCAATCCAAAATAAAACGGAGAGCTGACCTGGATGAGAAAGTATAAAATTCCCAACACAGATGATGAATATTGGCAGGGGAGGGGAATTGGAAGGTACCCTGAGTTTGAGGTGCCTGTGGATTCTGTAGGTGAAGAAGGTAGGTAGATGGTTGACTACTGGCTGTCCTGCGCTTAAGAGTGAAATTAGGACTGAAAAGCTGGATTAAGGACAGATCAATATAAAAAAAAAGACCTCTTAGAATCTCATCAATGCTGCCCCAGCTTATACAGTGTGAATCAGAAAAAAAGATGCCCTCTTTAGGCACACATACAAAAGGTGTCCTTTCCAAGTAGGGTCAAAACTATGAATAGCCAGTTGACAAACAATATGAGTCTGCCTTCCAGCCTCTGCATGCTCTCTCAGCTGAGCACCTTTGTTTTATATGGCATAGATAGTGCAACCCTTCAATTTGGGCTCTGATAGTCATCAGGTGCTAGTCTAACCTTCCTGGAGATAAAGAAATCAGATTCTCATATGAAGAACAGAGCCTCAAGACTTCTTATGCTAAAAAATATGGAATATTTCTCTAGAATCTCTATAATTCTTATGCAAAGGCCACTAACTTTGATATTTGAGGAACTTCATGAGGGAGAAGATTTCATGAGGTAACTATGAAACAGTTAAAATTATATAGATGGTTCTTTTTTTATTTTTTAACTTTTTATTGGTGCATTGTAGTCATACATCTTATTGGAGTACAAAATGGTGGAGGCATACATGCACGCATTGCCCAATTAGCCCTTAACCAATTCCCACCCCATTCCCTCTCCCTCCCTCCTTCTCATGTTTGGCTTAGTGATTGATATGTTTGTTAATGTACATCATGAACATTAGAGAATTTCCCTCTTTCCCCCTCCCATCCATTCAGGTCACCTTATTTGCTCATCTATAGTATCCCCTTCTTTGTCTAGTGTTCCTCCTATGGCCCACTTTCTTCCTAGCCTTCACACATTAGGGAGAGCATCGAGTTTTTATTTTTTGTGACTAATTTCACTTAGCATAATGTTCTTCAGTTCCATCCATTTCCCTGTAAACCACACACCTTATGGGTCCTGGTTGAGCGACTGCTCTGCTGCCCCCTAGTGGTTTATTTTCTGTCCCCACCAACCTTTTTGGCTGAGTAAGAGGACCTCATAGCAACCCAAGAGATTAAGTCTGATTTCCTGTATCCACAACTTATAAATTTGCTATATGATAAACTTCATAATCATTGCTAGGAACCCAAACCTGTCCTTTGGGTTTTGGCCTGGGTGACCTACCTTGGGTTTCCAGCACCCTAGGGATGAGTCAATGATTATGAAGCTACCAAGATAGGTCATGCAGGCCAAAACCTAAATGAAAGGTTTGGGTTCCCAGGATGGTACCAGAGCAGTAACAAAACAACAAACAAGCCAAGTAATACCTGTTTGGAGCCAGTGCTAAAACCCCAGTCCAAGGCAGATTGGGCTTTTTGGTCAGGTCTAGGCATCCTGGTTATTCCTGGAGAAGAGAGGCAGAGGCAGAAATCCAGGGAGGGTCTGATAAGGTAAGGCCAGAGTGTCTTTTTTCTATAGCTGCTCCTATCAATCTGTGAGCCACTTTTTCCCTGCCCAAGCTAGAGAGCTGGCTTGTGGTACAGCTACACATGTGGACTGCATTCTCCTTGCTCGCCCTTACTTAGCTGAGATGAATATGTAACTGGACACTAGTTTTGCCAACAGGAGCTGTCAGCAGCAGAATAGGTTGCTGATGACAAGTCATGTCAAATAGACTAATTGTACAGAATCCAACAGGAGTCTGATTAAAGTCTTGTCCATCATCCCATTCATAGGCCCCAAATGCTGGTGAGTACTTAACACCAGCTCTCACCTATGAGGCTTACTGTGCCTTCTGGAATAAGCCTTGTGTTACCACAATATTTGGCAGGAAGGATTCCAGACCTCAAATCAGGAGCCTCAGATTCTAGTTCTCTCCCTATGACACATTTGAAATATGACTTACCGTTCTTTCTTTTATTCTTTTTTTATTTGCATGTGGTACTTGGGGATTGAACCCAGGGGGTTCTGCCACTGAGCCACGATCCTAGCTTGTTTTTTCTTCATAATTTGAAGTATGTTCTCATTAAGTTATTGATGCTGGCCTCAAACCTGAGATCTTCCCATGTCAGCTTCCCAAGTACCAGGTTTGCAAGCATGTACCACCATGTCCAGCTTAGAAATCATGGGACATTTATATAATGAAATGTAAATGTCTTAATATTTTCATCCCCTGATTCCATGGTTTGAGCCTTCTGTCTTGATTTTTTTATGATTGAATTATTTAAGACCAACATAACTTCCACCTCTTTTGATAAAATTTCCTTCTTTCTCCTGAATTGATATCATTTTCTTCCATACCACCATAACTCTTTTCCTGTCCTGTTATGATTCACTTTCTGTATTCACCCTTATGTGTGCATGCCACAGCCTCATGGAGAGAGGCAGTGGGTTTAGCTCAATGACATTGTACATAGTTAACATGGGTGAGGCTAGGAGTTCAATCTCCAGCACTTAAAAAATGCATTATTTATTCTTATATTTAATTTATTACAAGCTGTTTTTATAAACTTATATTAGTAACAATGTATTGTGTTAAAACACTCTGACAAGTTAAATGACAAGGGACTGGAGGGAGAAATTGGTAATACACTATGGTACTTATCCTATACATGAAATTGATATAGTGTTATTTAAAAGTGGACTTAGAAGTTGGGCATGGTGCCATGCACATGCCTGAAATTCCAGTACCTGGGAGGCTGACACAGAAGGATCACAGGTTCAATGCCAGCCTCAGCAACTTAGTGAGACATTTAGCAATTTAGGGACACCATTTCAAAATTTTAAAAATCCAAGGGTATAGCTCAGAGATAGAATGGCCCTGGGTTCAATCCCCAGTAACCCCTTCCCCCAAAAAAGATAGAAAAATGCTCTCAAGTAATTTAGAATTATATTGTCAACACTAGAATTAATGAGAGAAAATAGAATCATAAAAAATGCTGTTAAATTACATGTAAAAATACAATTCCCTTTGCTCTTTAAATATTTGTGTATGCATTTTTTTTACTTTTACTCCTATATTAGCAACCAATATAAAATATCATTCATTTTTATCATATTTTCTTGATGGGTGTTTAATACCAACTACGTGAGCCCTATGTTGCTAAAAAATTAACCTCTTTCCTTTTTGCTTTTAAGGTTGGCTGAGATTCCTTGAGGATTACTTTTAGGAACTTGTGAGTAACTCCGTGGCTTCTTTAGTTTCTACCAGTTTTGCCATCTGCTAAGATGGGTCAGAGTCTTGCTGATCACATGTGGCTTTTTTTGAAAGCACTGGGGACGTTTCTCTCTCCAGTGGCCATCCTCGTCATGGAATGCACACTGGCTAGCTTCCTTCCCTCCATGGCCCTCAGAATCCCCCTGATCAGGAGGTAAGGTGACTCATTCCTGGGCCCCTTGGACAGTTTCCATCATGGCCTGAGACCTTTGTGACCTTGGAGGGCAAGGGCCAACCCATTAACTATCCCCTTAGCTCTTTCATATTCCTTGGTTTTATCTCAAAGTCTCCATGGTTAAACTCTCAGAAGGCCAATTTCACCAGTATCGAAGTGAGAGTAATGGATTTTAATTTTTAAAAGATTAGACTTATCCTTTCTATTTAATTGGGGCCAGTATTAGCACTGGGAGTCAGTGTCATAGCCTATCTGGCCTATAGTCATTGGCTAACTATTTCAAATTAACTCAGGTTATTCTGTTAGAAGTTGTACTTCTGCAAAATACTAACAGGCAACAGTTATAAAGTTTTACAAGGAAAATACAAAACAAAATTAACAAGAGCAAAAACATATCCAGTTTGTTCAATAATTCTGAACCAAGAAACATCTGTTTAGACTCTATAAAAACCCATAAATGATTTGTCAACTAAATCATGCATAAAATATTTTACAAGTTCTATTTCTTCTTAAACCCCTTTTACAACCTTTAAATACCTTTTATAATTTACCCAACCCCTTACTTAGTTTTACATTATATGTCTGTGTTGAGATACAATAAAAATTTTTCCTGTTGAATAGGACTTTAAATGGCTTAATTTTAGCCTACTTTTGGGGCTATCCTAATATTGAGGCAATAAGCAGAACTTTACCCCAAATGAGGTTGACCTTTAGATGAAATATAACTAATTTTTTAAGATAATCCTTGTCCCCTTGCTAAATAACATGTTGTTTAGGAGTAAAAAGAACAAGGTTCTCATATTTTGTTTCCTGAATCTATTTCAAGATCAGTTAACATAATGACATCACATCTGAGATGTGCATTGTGTCAGCCTTATCAAAACTAAGGAAAGCAGAGAGGTTTTGGAGAGAGGGTTCTTATGCATAAGTGCCTACTAATAACTATCACAAGAGACACTGACAAATCATAAATTTATTCTGAGTTAGACCTGCTGTTGGAAAAAATTCAAATATTGAGATATATCAACATGGGAAACTGTTAAACCTTACTTGTCTAACCTCATTTGATTGTTCACACTACTAGAATCTTTTGTTATTATACATTCTGATCTCCTAGGAAAATGTCTATCTTCAAAATTATAACAGCTCCATGGTTAAGATAATGATAATATAAGGATTGTGACAATGCAAGGATTACAACTGATTTCAGGAACTGAGACAGGATTCTGTCTCCATTAGGTCAGGAAGGTAGACACTTTAGATCCCTGAATAGCTAGGAATAATAACCCATTTTAGCTCAAATCAGATATGAAAGAAGGCCCTTCCTCTTTCTACCACACCTTAAGAATACGGGATTTAAATCTGTGTGGATGAGATAGGACTTGGACTTGAGGATATAAAGAATGCTGAATTCCAAAAAAGAAGCACCCATGAACACCTGGAATGCAAAACAAGTAACTTGTGAGCAACTTGATCCATGTCCTCTTTTTTGAGGCACTCTGTCACTGAGCTATATCTCTCCTTTTTCTGAGAGAGAGATTCTTGCTACATTGCTGAAGCTGGCCTTGAACTTATAATCCTCCTGCCTCATCCTTCCCAGATGCTGGATTTACAAATGTGATCCACTGCACATATGCCAACCTCTGTCCTTCTGCCTGTGCCCTTGCACATAGAAAGTAGCAGTTGAGAGGACAATATATAAATGCTAGGAAAACGGGCAGGAAATTGCATGATTCCATATCTAGCTAAGGTCCTAGCTCCTGTCCTTGTATAGATATTAACCTCCCAGATAGAGTTCTTCTCACTCCCAAGATAGCCTACAAGCTCTCTCTTTGCCCCTGTAACTATGTAATCCTTAGTTTCTTAAATATCTTCTTATGCCTCTAAAAATGTTAATGTACATGATGTACATTCACAAACATATCAAAGCCAATTGCTAAGCCAGATATGAGAAGGAAGGAGGGGGAGGGAATGGGGTGGGAATTAGGTAAGGACTAATTGGGTGATATGTGCATGTATGCCTCTAGCATCTTGTGCTCTATTAAGATGTATGACTACAATGCACCAATAATTTTTTCTAAAGTAAAAAAACCAGAGGAGTCATAATAAAGAGGAAAGAAGAAAACAAAGAGAAGACATAATAAATAGAAAAGTTATGAAATTAAAAAATATTCAACTGTACCAATTATCGCTTTAACCCATTTCCCATTTGCCCCAGGAAAACTCACCCTCGGCCCTGAAATAACTTGCAGAAAACCGTCCTAAAGAATTTTTATGAATGGATAAACAGAAAGACACTCAAAATAACAATCTGAAAATCTTTTTGGCAGTAATGTTACTGTAAGGAAACATGCAGAAGCCCTGAGCTGAAAATGTTTTGGCCAACAAGGCCTCTTTTGGCTATACTATACCTCATGCACATAATGACTGGTGAAAGGATTTTACTTTTGCTTTGGTGCCCATATTTTGTCAACAATTCTTGCATTTTTGTTTTTCAATTAAACATTTAAACTACTTTGCAAAGGATCAAACTTCTGCTTAACTTTTTGTACATAAGTTTTCAACTATATATGTTCTGAAAAAAACACTGCAGTCAATAAATCAGTCAGAATTGCTTCTGCCTCAAAGACCGTGTTTGTGCAAAATTGAATGTGGCAATGAGTTGCATATTTTTTCTAAATGGGAAATTTTTTCTAAATGACATACACCTGTAATCCCAGTACTTGGGAGGCTAAGATGGGAGACTTGTAGGTTCAAGGTCACCACACAATAACTTGATGAGACACCATTTCAAAATAAAAACAAAATGGGCTGAGGGTATAGCTCAGCCATAGAATGAATCTGGGCTTAATCTACAGTATCATAAAATTAAAATCATAATAAATAAAACACAAAAACAGGCATAAAGATAAAAGACAAGACCCAATTATATGGGTTGGGTATATAATAAACCTTACCTACCTTAAATATAAATACTCAAATAGCTTAAAAGTAAAGGAATTTATTAAATAAAATAAATTAATATGCATACATATGAATATAATCATAGCTTGGAGTTCTTAGTGCCTGATTCAGCTCTGTCTCCTCAGCACCTGGGACAGAACAAATATGGAAGAAGGAAAGTCAAATTAATTCAAATTAAGTAGACAAAATGCCTATTTTCCCATATTTTGTACGAAGAATAGAAAAGGATTTAGATCTAGATTCTGTTCTTGATTATCTCACAATTACGTAAGATGGGTTTTTACTCTTTTAACGAATATTTACCTATAAATTGATATTAAAAAGTTGAGTATGATAATTTTTTCACATTCTAAAAGTTCTAAATTTGGAAGGCTTCTTAAAACTGATATCTTCTCAGTGTGCTATAGTTCAGTTGACAATGTTTTCCTTAGTGTTACATGAGATGATGGTATGAATTCAAAAATTGACATCAGATTTGATGAAATGTGGCGCTATGGTCTGTATTCTAAATATCTCTCACCACATTCCACCCTGTTTTATTTTGGTTTTGTTTTATTTTGTTTTGTTTTGTACTGGGCATTGAATACAAAAATGCTGTATGAGCTACACCCTCAGCCCTATTTAAATTTTTATTTTAAAACATGTTCTCAGTAAGTTGCTGAGGGTCTCTCTAACTTACTAAGGTTGTCCTCAAATTTTTTATCTCCATGTTTCTGCCTGCTAACTATTGAGGTTACAGGTGTGCACCACCAAACCCAGCTTAAGGCCCATATGTTAGAGGCTTCATCCTCAAATTACTGTTATTGGGAAGTGATAGAGCCTTTGGGGAGATAGGATCTAGTGAAAGGTCTTTGGGGTATACCCTCAAAGAAGATTATGGCACCTCATTCCCTTTCTTGCTCTTCTTTGCTTCCTGACCATGAGGTTGCAGTTTTGCTGTACTACAAGTTCTCACCATGGTATACTGCTTTATCACAAGCCCAAAGCAATGCAGTAAACTGATCATGGCCTGGAACCTCAATTTATCTCTGGCATCTTGGTATAAGTGACAGAAAATGACAATAACATATAACAATAAACTACATCTGCGGTCTTTAAAAACCTTGAACCTGTTTTTTATGAGAAAACCAACGTTTGGAGAGGTTGAGTAATTTGTTTAAGACCACATAACTGGTACATAAGAGGTCCTTGTAATTATAAAACACATGTTTTGTCTGTCACTATTACTCTTCTAAATTTGAGTAGACGCTTATTAGTTTGAGCACTGAAATGAATAGATAACGATAAGTGCCATTCTTTTAAATAAAGTGATGACATTTTGTCACTGGCCAATAGAAATATGTAAGCAGCATGTACATGCATGCCTCACTTGACAACAATACATTCTAAGAAGTGTATTTCTTAAGCAATTTTGTCATTATTCAAACATTGTAGAGTGTACTTAACAAAACGAGATAGTACAAGTCAATCACTTAATATGGCCTCTTGAAACAATCAAGAAACTTATTTCTATGGTTTATTTATTTATTTATTTATTTATTGGTGATGCTGGGGATGAACCCTTCTACCTCCGGGCTATATTCCCAGGCCTATTTTTAATATTTTATTTGGAAACTGGGTCTCTTAAGCCAGTGAGGCTGGCTTCGAACCTGCGTGATCCTCCTGTATCCGCCTCCCAAGTGCGGGGATTACAAGTGTGCACCACCACGCCAGGCAGCATATCATATTTCTCATATGTAGCCAGAGTTGAAAATTTCTGACAATCAGGACTATATAGGTTTCATTATGCTAAGTGAGATTAGTCAGGCACAAAAAAATAATAAATCAGATGCTTTCCCTAATATGTGAGAGTTAGGGAGAAATGGGTCATAGGAGGAACTCTTAAAAGAGGAAATCCTATAGAGGAGCAAACAAGACAACCTAAAGGAGGAGAAAGGAGGGGGGGAAGAGGAAAATCTCTAAAACACATAATGTACTTAAATATATCAAAGTCAATCACTAAGCCAAGCAAGGGAGGGAGGGACGGGGAGGGAATGGGGTGGGAATTGGGTGGGAATTGGGTAGGGGTTAAATCAGCGATGAGTACTTGTTTGTACAAACAAGTTTTTTACCCCAATAAGTTGTATGAATATAATGCACCAATAAAAAAAAAAGAAATTAGATGGACCTGGATCTGTTGCTAATAAACTACAAGGTTACTTCCTACCTTAAAGTTCTTTTTCCTTAACTGTCAAAAGGGCTAATATTTTCTGCAGAAGTATGGCCAATGTGAAATGAGAAAATTATGCAATAAAGCACCAAGTCCAATATCACCGTACCTGGAACATTTATTAGGTGAGGCCTATTTTAAGGGAGTAAAATCACTGGTACTATGGCCCTTGAAAGGAATAAGGAGACCCTGATCCCTTCCTCTCATTTACTTTGCTTCCCAGCTGCCATGTATGTGGTTTTCTCGCCAGATGCTTCCATCATTATGTACTGCCTAACTACAGGCCCTAAAACTAACAGAACCAATCCAATGTGGTCTAAAACCAAAAGCCAAAATATACTTTCCTTTTTATCAGATGTTTACTCAGATATTTTGCCACAGCTATGGAAAGCTTACTATCGCTCTCATTAATATTTTGTCAAGTGAGGCATGCATACTCTAAGATGTATGAGTCTACCATGCAGGCATAATACACATATTGTTTTGCAGTAAACTTTTAAAATTTGATATTGAGGATTAAACCCAGAAAAGTTCTACCACTGAACTATACCCCCAGCCCTATCTTACTATTTACTTTGAAATGGGGTCTCATTAAGTTACTGCACAGTGTCGTTGAACCTGTGATCCTCCTGTCTCAGTCTCCCAAGTACTGGCTTGCAGTAAACAATTTTATAAGTAGGAGTATACTCTAAAATAATGATAAAATTAGAGTATAGAAAATAAACAAACTAGTAACTTAATCATTTATCATTGATTCTCCTTAACCTTTTGTGGCATCTCAGACTTTGTTGAATATATGAAATATGATATTGCATGTAATTTCAAGCAACTAGTGGACTCCTAGGCTAAGAATTTCTTTCTGATATCAAAGGGATCCTTCAGCACTGAGTTTGTGGTTCTGTGGTCTGGGCATGAGGCCAAGGTCTGCCTGCCCCTTCCGGAGGAAAAGGAGGAGGAATCCACCTTCCAAATATATCTTTTGGCCTGTGCTTCCAACTGCTTTTGGTTTTGATTTATAAAACTCTGAGACCATGGGCAGTTTTTGCTCTTCCACAAAACCTGACATTGAGTAATGAAGATAAAAACAAGGTGTTAGCGCTTCCTTCAAAACCCAGAGCCTTTTTGAGGTTCCATCCTAGGGCCTTTTGGTTCCCAGCCTAAAATTAAAGACATTGGTAGTTGGGCGACTGGTTCATGCAATAAATACTTTATGGAAAACTGGCTTGTTTTTCTGGCTAGTATGGCTTGTTCAGACTGCACTGTCCTCTGGTGGCTGTGAGCATGTACAGGAACTTAGCTGGAGGACCAGAGCTTTAATGGCAGTACAGGGACAAAGACCAGCTCTTAACACGTCCAAAGAAAGTCCCACCAAGTGCATGCATTTTCCCCAGAGCTACTTCTATAAGATAAGTTCCAGATGTGGAGTGGGAGAGTGAAGGAGAGAAAGAGGTAGTATGCATTACCAGCACATTCTGAGGTCAGCCTGAGAAATTACTGACTTTCAACCTCGATATCATCATCATTGATTCCGGTGAGGTCCACACTCTCTCTTTAGCAAATCCTTATTATTATTTCCCCATATCCCTGAAGGCGAACTTCCTTATTTTTACCCTCCTTATGCACTGGCTATGACAAAGGAACAGGGGATGGTCACATGTATCTAGATGTAAGCAGGATCAGGACTCCTCTTCCTCTAATACTGAGTTCTATCTCATGTCTTTGTTTTTTCAGGGGGGTACAAATCTATATAGCCAAATGCCTATTGGTCATCAAAACATAGGTGTCCCATATTTTAGGGTTTTTGTGATACTGGGAGTGGAACCCAGGGGCTTTTCTACCTCTAGGCTATATTCCCAGACCTATTTTACACTTTATTTGGAAACAGGGTCTAAGTTGTTGAAAGTCTCACTAAGTAGCTGAGGCTGGTCACGAACCTGCACAATCCTCTCAAGCACTGGGATTACAAGCCTGCGCCACTACGCCCAGATCACACTTTAGTTTTTCAAATTTAACATATCCTAATATCACTTTCTCTTCTTAATCTGTTAGTATGATTTTGGAAATCTTCAGGTACAAGAAATAGGAAAATTAATCAAAATGGATTAAATTATGGTCAGGCAAAGTGGTGTGCACCTGTATTTTCAGTACTTGAGAGGCTACAACAGGAGAATTGAAGGTTCAAGGCCAATCTCAACAACACAGTGAGACTCTATTGTAAAATAAAATATAAAAATGTTTGGGGTGTAAATCAGGGGTAGAATGCCCCTGGGTTTAATCCCTAGTACCAAAATTTGGATGAAATTATGATAAAAATAGGTCGTCTTTAAAAACACCCCGGAAACATCATTCTAGTGTTAGTCAATTTAGCAGCTCAATGATACCAAATATTTGAAGATCCAAGTTCTTTCAATTTGTCTACTCTATTATTCTCAGCATATTAGCCATTCCTCTTATAATAAAGAAATACTACAAGAAAGCATGGTGGCACATGCCTTTAATCTCAGTATTGGGGAGGCTAAAACAGGAGAATTGTAGGTTAAATGCCAGCCTCAGCAATTTAGCAAGGCCATAAGAAATTTTTTGAAACCCTGATTCAAAATAAAAGAAAAAGGTCTGTGGATGTAGCTTGGAGATAGAATGCCCCTGGATTCATTTGCCAGTACTTCTCTCCTTCTTGCAGAAAAAAATAGATGGCTAGAGCAGTGCAAGGCATCAAATTTTTGTACAATAATATTCAAAAGCAGAAAGAGATCTCCTCATATAACACGAGTAAGAATTTAACCCTATGCTTTTTTTTAATGTTTGTGTTGTACTAGGGATTGAATCCAGGGGCATTCTACCTCTGGGTCACAACCCCGAACCTATTTTATTTTTTATTTTGTATTTTGAAATAGGATCTCACTAGGTTGATGAGAATATTTCTAAATTACTGAAGCTGGTCTTGAACCTGTAATTCTCCTGTCTCAGCCTCCCAAGTACTAGGATTGCAGGTGTGTGCCACTATACATGGCTGACCATATGTTTTATGCTTTAGTACAGAGGATTAGATTCAGTAGCAACACAGCCATAAAAACCAGGTGACTTAAATATGATAATCTTTTCTTTATAGAAGTCCAGAGAAAGGCAGTTCAGGCATAGGAGATTCAGGAAGTTGTCAGAGACCTAGGAGATCCTTCTACAGTTCTTCGCGAATTGCCCATATTGTGTGTGACCTGTTGGCTATGTTGGCTCCAGTCATAACGTTCATCTTCAGGAAGAAAGACAGGAAACAAAACAGAAGATAAGCACTATCAGGTTTATGAAAACTTCCCAGCAAACTCATACAACACTCTTTTCATTAGGATTGGCCAGTACTTGGCGTTATTGCTACACTGCAAGATAATATGATAGAAATGGGCCCAACCAGATAATTGGCATTATCTTGCTATGAAAGAAGTGAAAATGTATACTTGGGGTATGTCCAGTGTTCTGAAAGACATTTTACTTCCTAATCAATCACTTGCAAGGGAAATTAAATTGCTAAGATTAATTTACACCAGTGGTTTTCTACCAGAAATGATTTTGGCACCCTGAGATATTTAGCATCAACATCTGAAAACATTATTACAATTTGGAAGGAATAATAGTACTATTGGCCTCTGATAAATACCAGGGATGCTACTAAAATCCTACAATGCACAGAACAAACAAATAATAATTCTACCCAATATGTCAGTAGTGTTGGAGGTTGAGAAAATATGGCTTAGGCTTATCAAGATCTACCACATACCTATCCATGGTCCTCTGGAAAGAGGACCTCAAGTCTTCTAAGTTTGCCTGTGTCAATTAATTATAACCTTTCCAGCTTCTCAGGCTAAAATGTGGGGATTGTCAGTCCTCTACTCAAAACTCTTAGTGTCTTGCTATTACTCTCAGAATAAAGACTAAATAAAACCCTTAATTGGGTCTTTAAAAACCTGTATGGTTGACTCCTAGCAGCTTTATATCATACCACTCTTCCCCTTTGTTCTCTGTGTTCCAGACACATTGGCTTTTTGTTTTGTTTCTCAAATATAACAGATAGTGTTTCCCACCTCTCCTATTTTGCATCATCCTTCAGATTCAACTTGTGGTAGATTGATTGAATTGATGGTCTCAATTATTCATCCTTTCCCTTATCCACACCAGTTGATATGTGTAAATTGTAGTGTCCTTCTAGTCTGGCTCTAGACTTGGCTATGTGATTTTTTTCAGCCAACAGAAGATCAGTTTTTTACTACATGTGCTGGTGCTATAACAGTATAACTGATACTAGATAATTTATCTTAAAGAGATTTATTTAATTCATGGTTATAGAAGTCCAAGAGCATAGCACCAGCATCTGCTCAGATTCTGGTAAGAGTCTTATATAGAAAAGTGGGAGGGCAAGCAGATGTATGCAAAGAGAGGCACAATATGAGAAAGTGAGAGGAAGTTTTCAGACTTACTTTAAAACAACCCACTCTCTCGATAACCAGCCCACTCTCATGAGAATTCCATGAATCCCTTCATGAATCTGGAGACCCCCATTACCTAATTGCCTCCTTTTGGGGGCTACTGGGGTTTGAACTCAGAGGCATTCTATCTCTGAGCTACAGCCCCAGCCCTTTTTATTTTTTTTTTATTTTGAAACAGGGTTTCACTATTTTGCTGAGAATCTCAGTAAGTTGCTGAGGCTGTTCTTGAACAGCAATCCTCCTATCAGCCTCCCAAGTACTGGCTAGGCATATGCCACCACATCTAGCTCTCAATTGCTTCTTAAAATTCCCACCACCTCTCAACACCATTAAGTTGGGTACAAAACCTGAACATGAGTTTCAGTAGGAACAAACCATATTCAAACCAGAGCAATCAGCTGAACTTTGAGCATTTAACACTTATGATCATGTGGGATTGAGCTTCTGAGATTGATATCTAGCCCTAGTGTGAATAGCTGATTGATATACCCTTGATCCAATATTACTTCTATTCATTCTACTGGCAGAATAGCTATCTTATGATTCACTAACTCAGTCCTGACCTTTAAAATATTATAACTGCTCTCCCTATTTCCAGGCCTCTAATCCTCCAGCCAGTCCTCCATACTGCTGCCAAGATTATGATCCAAAGAAACCTAACAAAATAATCAACAAAACCCAATCAGGGAATTCCTCTGCTTAAAGCTATTTGGTGGCTCTCCATTGCTCCTAGGATAAGATCAAATCCTTAGTTGGGCAGTGAGGGCATTTCGGTTTCACTAGAACCCTTAAAACCACATTTACCCTGTCCTCCTAGGGTTCCTCTAATGACAAGGTTGAAGCATGTTCTGTATTTTTTTGGCCCATGGGCCCTTACTCTGCCTTCTGTTATCTTTTCTCTCCCATTTTGGTCAAAATAATTTTCAACTTTCTAGGCAGAACACAATTACTTTGTACTGTGTAACCTTCTCTGATTCCCTCCACTCTTCCCCATCTAGAAGATATCATGCCTTTTTCTTTGCTCCTGTGAGGAGCTGGTTAGCTCACACTTTCTTCAGCATTGAGTTATAATTAGTTACTTGAGCAATCACCTGCCCCACTCCCTGTGAACTTCCTTGTGTAATTTTTTCTCGGCCCCTTCTCACTCCCATGCCCTTTCCACACCTAACATAGAACTTGGCACAAAGTAGGTGCTTAGTAATGAGTGCTGCATTGAAAGAATTCTCTAGGTCATTAATGATAAATGTGTAAAGTGTTATTTTAGGGGAAGTTATACTCCCTCCTTCTCCCCCAGAAATTGCCTCCTCTATCTATTCTTCACACTGGAGGGACGAGAATCATTATTTTGTATCCTAGGTGTTCCTTCCCAGGTATCTGCCTGAGATAAGGTAATAAGCATTTTGTTGTGGATGAGGTAGAGAAAGATTGCTGTGCAGAGTTTTATAGGACAAACACTGCAATTCTCACACGCTATACAACCAACATGGGGCCTAGGGATAGTGATTCTAAAGCATGAGACTAGGTGAGAGAGCATTACAGATTACTCAGGGCGCCAGGAGAGGAGAGCAGAGAAGTGAAGAAGAATTAGAAGAGAAAAATATGAAATCCATAGGATAGAGGCTAGAGCAATTTCTCCATGTGCCTCTAGTATAAGAGCCTTCCTTCTATAGTGATCTTTAGACATGAAGAGCATGATCCAGGAAAGGGTTGCCTTAGAAAGAGTAAACACATGCTTTGTGGGTGGTTTGCCTGCTAAGCCCCTGGTGCCAGATCTCCTCAGCCTTAGCTTCCACCTCCAACTTAATGTTCCAAGGAGTTTTCAAACACCTCCCACTCCGCTCTGTATATCAATTCCCTAGCTCAGCACAACTCTCTGTGTGACCTTGTATTTATCTTTTATCCTCTATGGGCCCACGGGTCCTTATTTTCTAGCCTAACGGGGAGTGGATAAGATGTCTTACAAGGTATAATTTCTGAGATACTGTATATCTATGATTCAATAACAGTAATTTGTTTGGGAATGTAAGTATTGGATGCATGCCTATGAACTTGGACATGTCTCTGTCCCTAGGGATTTGATTTCCTCACTTCTAAAGTGAAGATATTATTCTAATCCAGAAATCCAATCATCACACACTTCTGCAGTCCAGATAATCTTAATCAATCATTTGTCCCTTAGATCTTAAGCCTTTTCTTTTATCATTTATCTTTATTAGACTTCTATATTTTTTCTATATATTTCAAGGATATACTTCCCCTCCTTAACTCTCAGAGAGAAACATGAAGATTCCCAGGCCCTGCTACAGAGGTAGGGAGCCATGTTCACATCACTTTTACCTTCAATAAGTTATAAAAACGCCAGCTGCTTGAAGCAGTCTCCTGCTGCTTATAAGCTTTTTCCCAGATGTCTTGAGCAAATAAATTATTCTCCAAATAAACCCCACTTAAATTTATGATAAATGTGATTTAAGTGAGAAAATTATCACTCTCTCAGGCTGAGAAAAGCACTCCAATCTCTCCAGGGAAGAAATGCCTTCATTTACCAGGGCATCTCCTAGACTCTTCAAGGCTAGGGCATCTCCCTGAGGGTGGTACTCTGAGAAATACAAAGGCTGGGGGAATTGGAATGAACTCACAATTAGCCCCAGCCCTCCTGGGGGACATAGATATTCAAGGATCATTGAGCTCTCAAGAAAATCATCCTAGATAGTATCCTGCCCTCACACTGGGCAGCCTATTTCAATCCAGCCACATGAATTATTTCCTGGTTGAAAAAGACTTGGATATATCATACCACTTTTGTTCCAAAATTTGCCGAGCTATGGCGATTATCAGTGATCATTGGTTCTAGCTGCTTTGCTGCAGAGATGAGAAGATTGATGCCTAGAGAAGTAAAAGGTGATATGGTGGGATTGTAGCAAATTCAGTCTTCCTATATTGTGGAAGAGAAAAAAATCACATTGTAGTTTGAATTTGAAAATTCTTCATATCTCACCCATTACCCTTTGCCACCCAGTTCTCTAGCGTAAGTCATCCTTGTCAGGGATTTTGGTTCATGTGAGAACTGAGTTTTAGAGACAAGGGAAACTATCAGAAAGGGTCCTCATCCTTTCTTCATTCTGGTTCAAAGAACTTGACAAGCACAACATATTCTACTTGGTACCTTGGTCCTCTAAAAACATGAACCTATTACTAGCCACTGCTATCTCTTTATTATGTCTCTGGCTGAGTTCCTGAACATTTTCTCTATAACCAGGTACAGATGCTCCATTCTTTCCAATCAGAATTGTTGTACATTCTGAAATTTCTACCTTTCCAAAGAAACATCTCTAATGGTATGCTTCATGGAAAAAATGGAGTAGGATGTATCATGCCTGGAGATCTTGGTTACTTAGACTTTGTCCACCCAAAGTCCTGTTTTCCCGAACACTCTATCAGCCTTTATTTCATTTAGTCCATTATACATAGGTGATACAGGGTATCTGATGATACATTTTATAGCACCATGAAAGAAGAGTACATTAAATTCTGCAACAATGATATGTATGGGGAAGTATTTATAAACTCTGTTCTGGGAAAGTCTAGGGCAGAGATAAGGCATATACCCTTGCCCTCAAGAGTTTTCAAGTTAGTAGAAGCAACAGATAGAATGTTAGAATATACAGTGATCAGTGTTATAGAAGGACTATATACAAAGTTTAGACTAAAATTAAGTGAATCCTTAATTTTGCTTAGGAGATTCAAGTAGCATTTTGCAAAGGAGATAATTAGATTGATTTGGGGAGTTTGAGTGATAATTTGTCAGAAGAGGTGGGTAAAGGTGTTCTAAATAGGAGTGTAATGTCAAAAGCCATGATTAAATTGGGTGTGATGGCACATGCCTGTAATCCCAGTACTTAGGAGGCTGAGACAAAAGAATCATAGGTCTATGACCAGCATCACTTAGCAAGATCCTCAGAAACACCTTTTTCAAAATAAAAGTAAAAAGGGCTGGGAAAGGCCCCTGGATTCAATCCCCAGTACCAAAAGAAAAAAGCCGATGGCTAAATTTTAACAGCTAATGTTTTTTGTGAACTCACTTTTTATCAGGTACCTTGTTCATTAATTCAGTGAATGTGACAATAACTCTATAAGATACATAACATTATCCCATTTGCAGGTGGATAACTGATGAACAGAGAGGTTGAATGACTTACCCAAGGCTACCTTAACTTGAAAACAAGGGAGACGGTATTTGTCCCTAGGAAACTGGACTCCAGAGCTGGACTTTAGCCTCTGTATTAGTACTTGTCTTTTTCAAATGTCAGTGGGAAACATCTTCAATTCTATGTAGGGTTTTAAGGAGTAGATATGGAGAAGATGAGCACAGGAAGAAAAAGTCTGTAGAGATCACAATCAAAGAGCCCTTTAGAGAAAGAATGAGGAGCCATTGCATTTGGAAGGACATTTGTGTTAGGTGTTACTGTCTGGTATGAATGCAACTCTACATAGAATATTCTATTCGTTAACTTTTGTGTAAACCATCATCGCCACCTTGCAGGTTGGCATCAGAATCCAACAGGCCCATGAAGTGTCCAAAGAAAGGACAGAAGGACCTCTAAATCCCAAGTTTCTCATAGTCAATGATGACATTCTTCCTATCCAATCCTAGACAATGGGCCATGAATGGAAGAATCTAAAAACTGTACCTGGGGAAATTGGACCGTAGACAAGCCCTAACTTTGTCCTTGGTTTACAAAAGGATCAGGAAATCAAAGAGAGTTTTTACAATATGGAAGGAAACTGGAAGGACAGAGATGTTTTTCTGAGAGATAGTACTAGTTGGGACACCTGTATTTAAAAATTTGACCACATTAAGGTTTTATTTTCCTTTCATTATTTCCATTATCACTTTTTTACTATTAATACAATTATTTGTGAAGTGGTAGCCACATTCAGAGCTGCTGAAAAGATGCAGAAAATGTTCATAACACACTGACTGTCCTTACCCAATATCTATTCATTCTCTCTCTCTTCTCTTCCCTTCTCTTCTCTTCTCTTCTCTTCCCTTCTCTTCTTCTCCTTCTTCTTCTTCTTCTTCTTCTTCTTCTTCTTCTTCTTCTTCTTCTTCTTCTTCTTCTTCTTCCTCCTCCTCCTCCTCCTTCCTCCTCCTCCTCCCTCCTCCTCCTCCTCCTTCTTCTTCTTCTTCTTCTTCTTCTTCTTTTTCTTCTTCTTCTTCTTCTTCTTTCTTCTTCTTCTTCTTCTTCTTCTTCTTCCTCCTCCTCCTCCTCCTCCTCCTCCTTCCTCCACCCTCCTCCTCCTCCTCCTCCTCCTCCTTCTTCTTCTTCTTCTTCTTCTTCTTCTTCTTCTTCTTCTTCTTCTTTTTCTTCTTCTTCTTCTTCTTCTTTCTTCTTCTTCTTCTTCTTCTTCTTCTTCTTCTTCTTCTTCTTCTTCTTCTTCTTCTTCTTCTTCTTCCTCCTCCTCCTCCTCCTCCTCCTTCCTCCACCCTCCTCCTCCTCCTCCTCCTCCTCCTCCTTCTTCTTCTTCTTCTTCTTCTTCTTCTTCTTCTTCTTCTTCTTCTTCCTCTCTCTCTCTCTCTCTCTCTCTCTCTCTCTCTCTCTCTCTCTCTCTCTCTCTCTCCTGGTACTGGGAATAGAATCCAGGGGCATTCTACCTCTGAGCTACACCCCCAGCCCTATTTTTTATTCTTTTTTTTTTAAACAAGTTCTCACTAAGTAGCTGAGGCCGTCAGTGAGCCACGATCCTCAGGTCTCAACCTCCCAAATGCTGGGATTATGAGTGTGCACCATCACAACCGACTTATTCTTCTTTTTTTTTAAAGGAAGAATACACTCAATTGGAAAATTACACTTCTCAGCATACTTTCCTTATGAGAAGTGGCCAGATGACCTGGTTATGACCAATTAGATAAAGACAGAAGTCACAATGGTCACAATATGGAGATTCTAGAAAAGTTTTTTTTTTTTTTTAAGAAGTGGACACAGTGGGAAAATCACTTTTGCCTTTTTGTCCCCTTTTTTGTGGTACTGGGGGTGGAGCTCAGGGGCTTTTCTACCTCTGGACTATACTTCCAGATGTATTTTATACTTTATTTGGAAACAGGGTCTCACTACGTTTCTGAAAGCCTCATTAAGTGCCCAAGGCTGGCTTTGAACCTGTGAGATCCTCCTGTCTCAGCCTTCCAAGCACTGAGATTACAAGCTTGTGCCACCACACCCGGCTGTCCCTTTTTTTCTTTTTACAACACAAAAAACGATGCTTAAATCTTCAGGAGTTCTCATAGATAACTACTTGAACGATAGGACAAGATCATAGGTAGAAATAGTAGAGTACAGAGGCATAAGAACCTAGATGCCGATGGTCCCAAAAACTCTAACTCTTGATTTCTTATGAGAAAAAGAAAACTTGTTAAGTGCTTAAACCTCTAGATTTCTTTGTATGTTTCTTTACTTTTTTATTTGTTGCCAGACTGAATTCCAAATTAACTTAGTTAGCATACATTCTTGAAATGGAGTGGATCCAGGGGTCTCTTTTAAAAAAGGTGTTCTGAGCAAGGGCGTGGTGATGCACTTCTGTAATCTCAGTACTTGGGAGCTAAGACAGGGACTCTCATCAGCCTAGCAAGACTGTTTTAAAACAAAAATTTAAAAATGCTGGTAATGGAGCTTTGAATTAGAATTCCCCTAGTTTCAATACCCAATAACAGAAAGGAGGGAAGGAGAGAGAGAGGGAAGGGCGGAGGGAAGGAAGGAAGGAAGGAAGGAAGGAAGGAAGGAAAAGAATAAAGGATTCTTTTTTTGTGGTACTGGGGTTCCTGGAAGCCCTTCTACCTCCGGGCTGCACTCCCAGACCTATTTTTATATTTTTATTTGGAAACAGGGTCTCCTAAGCCTGCGCGCGTGGCTGGCTTCAAACCTGCACGATCCTCCTGTCTCTGCTTCACAAGCGCGGGGATTACAAGTGTGCGCCACCACGCCCGGCAGAATAAAGGATTCTTAAAGGTAAACTGCCAGGCCTTTCTTCCTAAGTTCTGTTTTGTCCAAACCTGGGAATTTCTGTGTTCTCATTAAATCAGGAAGGTTGTTCCCTTACAAGGGGTGGCAGTGAGAACCAGAGCCTTCAAGGGAAAGTGAAACCCTTGATAAAATATGGGCATATGATACAAGCTGTACCTTCCCTCCCATGTCCTTGTCTTTTGAAAGCATTCTCTGAAAAAAATCTAGGATGTTCCCTACTCTGCTTTTGAAAAATGTAAATTCAATGATTTAATAAAGATAAGAAAAACAAAGTGATAGAATTTTACTTGTTTTATAGACTAGGAATGTTTCTATAATTTCCACATATAAATTAAAACAATATTTATGTAGAATAAACACTCATATATTGATGATAGACATATACAAAGTTTACTAAAATGAAACAAAAGTTGAAAATTGTTATTCATGATTTAATTTAAACATGTTTGGTCTATTTAAAATCAATATTTGTAGAAAATCAAAATAAATTATTTCTACTTTCACACATTACTGAGAAAGTTTACTCCATTGTTTACAGCTTTTGAAGTAACTAAATTAGAAAATTGTGCTATGTCACATACTAAAATCTTTTTCTGCTTTTATACATACATTATAGTCTCACATCATGAATTAAATCATGCTGACAATGACATAAATGCACAAGAAAATTCTGTTCATTAAGAATTGCTATAGGTTGGGCATCGTGGCATAAGCTTGTAATCCCAGTACTTGGGAGGCTGAAACAAGAGGATCCAACTTCACAGCCAGCCTCAGCTCCTTAGTGAGACCCTCTGCAACTTACTGAGACTCTGTTTCCAAATAAAGAATAAAAAATTAACCTAGGGTTGTAGCTCGCAGGTAGAATGCCCCGGGTTTGAGCCCTAGTACCACACACACACACACACACACACACACACACACACACACACACAGAATTGCTATAGAGTTATAGTTATTGATAGGCATTTATTTTGCCTTTTTAAGTTAAAAGGAAAAAGAAGAAAACTATTAATAAACTACACTTTGCTCTTGTGTACATATCTTATTCCAACTTTAAGTATTAATAAAATTTCTGGCCATACTAACATAAAAGCTGAAACTGTTATTTCACTCTTTAAATTATACTCATTGTAATGTATATTTATGAACATATAGGTTATACTTGTTAGTCATTTTTATGTCTTTTCTATTGTGTTTTTGTTTGCTAACACATATTACTTGTACAAATTAAGGTGATTCACTGAAATATTTACATACAAGCATGTATTGTGAAATGATCAGGTTTGTCTATCCTACTTCTATTCTCACCCTTCATTCCACTCTCTTCCCATTCTACTTTCAGATAATCTTTTATGGTTTCTACATATGAGAGACAGCATGTAACATAGGTCTTTCTGTGTCTCTTTTATTTTGCTTAAGACTATGTCTTCTAGTTCTATCCATTTTATTGAAAAAGACAGGATGCCATTCTTCTTTATGTCTGAATAATACCCAATTGTGTGTATTTACAACATTTTCTTTATCTATTTTATCTATCTATGGGTACCGAGGCTGATCCCATACCTGGCTATTGTGAATAGTGTTACAATAAATGTAAGCATGTAGATATAATTTTGTATGTTGACTTCATTCACTTTGGATATATACCCAGGAGTGGGATAGCTAAGTCATGTGGTAATTGTATTTTTAGGCTTTTGAGACACCTCCATACTGTTTTTCATAGTGATTGTACTAATTTACATTCACAGCAACAGTGTATAAGAGTTCATTTCTTACTACGTCCTCACCAGAATTTGTTATTTTTGGTTTTTGATTGTAGACATTTTAACTGGGATGAGATAGTATCTCATTGTAGTTTTGAAATGCATTTTTCTAATGGCTATATATATCCATTAGTAGTTCTCTCTCTCTCTCTCTCTCTATATATATATATATATATATATATATATATAGTCATTAGTAGTTCTGAGAAATATCTATTCAGATTATTTTCCCTTTTTTGAGGGGGGGCTGTGGTGGTGGTGATGAAGTCTTTTGAGTTATTTATATATTATGCATATTAACTCTCTCTCTCAAGTAGCTAGAAAAGATTTTCTCACATTCCCTAGTTTATGTCTTCACCCAGTTGTTTCCTTTGCTGTACATGGTTTGACCCTATTTGTCAATTTTTCTTTCATTTTCTCTGCTTTTGGGGTTCTATCCAGAAAATCATTGCCTATACCAACATCTTGAAGTAAAGTGTTGATGCTTTATTTTCAGAGTTTCAGATATTACATAAGGATTTTGATTTTATGTTGATTTTTCTACAGTATTAAAAATACAGGTCAAGCTTCAAACTACAAGCTTCTGCATGTGTATATTCAGTTTTTCCAGCACTACTGTTAGACTGTGTCCTTTCTCCACTGTATATTTTGGCACCTTTTTTGAGAATCAATTGGCAGTAGATGCATAGATTTATTTCTCAGTTATTAATTTTGTTCTATTTGTCTTTGTGTCTGTTTTTATGTCAACAATTTTCTACTTTGGTTATGATGGCTTTACAGAATGCCTTCAAATCAGGTACTGGGATGCATCCAGTTTTGCTCCTTTTGCTCAAAATTGCTTTAGCGATTCAGGTTCTTTTGAATATAAAGAACCAAATTTTAGGATTGATTTTTATTATTTTTAATATTCTTTTATTGGTGCATAATAGTGTGACATCATAATGTAAATCATGTTGACAGTGACCTATATGCATATAGTACTTGGTGCCCCCCACCTTCCTCGGCAACCTTCCCTTCCCCATACAGAGTACTGAGATTGACACTGGTATTTACACACATGTACACAAAGCCAATGGTAGTAATTCCATCAATGATCCTCACTCTTTCTCCTCCTTTTCCCCTAGACCACCTCTCTGGCTCCACTGAAGTTTTTCCTCCATTATCTGGAGTCTCTCTGGTACCCAATTACTCCCAATCTTTATCATATTACAGAAGATATATGACCCTTCACTTTCTGTGACTGACTAATCTCCCTTAACACAATGTTCTTCATATATATATATATATATATATATATATATATATATATATATATATATATATTACTGTACTTCTCTGGTTTCAGCCCCTTTAAAAATATGCCCAGGAGTGGTATAGCTAGATCATATGATGTATCTATTTTCAGTTTTCTGAGGAATCTCCACACTGATAACCACAGCAGCTAAACTAATTTGCAATTCCACCAACAGTTAAAAGAATTCAAATTTTCCCACATCCTCACCAATATTTATTATTTGACTTCTTAATGATTGTCATTCTGATTGATATTAGATGGAATCTTAGTGTAGTTTTGATTTGCATCTCCCTGATTGCTAATGATATTTTAAAATTTTAGTGTATTTATTGGCCATTTATATCTCTTTTTTTTTGTTTTTGTTTGTTTGTTTGTTTTTGTGGTACTGGGGTTCCTGGAAGCCCTTCTAACTCTGGGATCCACTCCCAGACTTATTTTTTTTATATTTTTATTTGGAAACAAGGTCTCTTAAGCCAGGGTGGCTGGCTTCGAACTTGCGAGATCCTCCTGTCTCCGCCTCCCAAGTGCGGGGATTACAAGCGTGGGCCACCATGCCCGGCTATCACTTATTTTTTGAAGTGTCTATTTAGTGCAATTTTCCATTTCTTGATCGATTTGTTTGTTTTTAGTATAAAGTCTTTACAGTTATTTTTATATTCAAGATATTAGTCTTATATAAATGGGATTGCTGGCAAAGGTCTTATCCCATTCTATAGGCACTCGCATTAGACTCTTCATGGTTTCCTTTGATGAGAAGAATTTTCTTTGCATGTCATCATTTATTAATTCTTGTTTTAATTTCCCAAGCTATGAGGTCTTTGAAGAAGTTTTTACTTGTGCCTATATGTTGAAGTGTTGGACCTACGCTCTCTTGTAGTAGCTTCAAAGTTTCAAATTTTCAGGTCTTTGATCCATCTCGAATTGACTCCTGTACAAGGTGAGAGGAAATAATTTAGCTTCATTAATCTACACCTACATGCCCAGTTTTCCCAACACCATTTGTTTAAAAAGCTGCCTTTTCTCCAACACACATTTTTGGCACCTCTGTCAAAAATCAATTGGCTATAAGTGTGTGGACTTGTTATTTTATCTTCTAGTCTGTTCAGTTGGTCTGTATTTTTGTTTTAGTGTGACTATCATGCTATTTTTATTACTATAGTCTGTAGTATAATTTGAAGTCAGAAATTTTGATGCCTCCTTCTTGGCTTTTTTTTTTCTTTTTTGCAGGTCTGGGGATGGAACCAAGGGGCATTCAACCTCCCAGCTACACCCCCTGCCCTATTTTTTATTCTTAATTTTGAAACAGGTTCTCCTTGAGTTTCAGAGGGCCTCACAAATAGCTGAGGCTGTCCACGAAACACGATCCTCTGGTCTCAGTCTCTCGAATGCTGGGATTACAAACATACACCACCACACTCAGCTTCCTGCATGGTTCTTATTGCTGAGAATTGCTTTGGCTTTGGGGTCTTTTGTTTCCCTCTATAAAATTCATGAATGATTTTTCTAGTTGTGTGAAGAATGTTATTAATATTTTGATGCTGATTGCATTGATTTTGTAGACCAGTTTTGGTAGAATGGCCATTTTGATATTCATTTCGCCTATCCAAGAACAAGGCAGATCTTTCCATCGTTTGTTTTATAATTTCTTTTTATAATGTCTTATAATTTTTATTGTAGAGGTCTTTTACTTCTTTGGTTAGGTTTATTCCTAGGTATATTATTGATTTTGAGGTTATTTGAATGAAATTGTTTTCTGTATTTCTTTCTCCACGTATTCATTTTAGCAAATAAAAAAACTACTGATTTCTTTAGGTTGATTTTGTGTACTGCAACTTTGCTAAATTCGTTAATCAGTTCTAATAGTCCTTTGAGTTTTGGGGTCTTCCAAATATAGGAACATGCCATCTGCAAACAAAGATAATATTAATTCTTTTCCTATTTGAATGCCTTTGATATTCTTCTCTTGTCTCATTGCTCTAGCAAGAGTCTTGAGTACTTTATTGAAAAGGATTTGTGATAGTGGGCATCCTTCTCTTGTTTCTGATTTTAAAGGAAATTCCTGCAGTTTTCCCCATTCAATATGATGTTGGATTTGAGTTTATCGTATATTGCCTTCATGATGTTGATGTATATTCCCTCTATTCTGATTTTCTGCAGTTTTGTTTTTAACATAAATGGGTGTTGGATTGTGTCAAATGTTCTTATTCAGTATCTATTGAGAAAATTGTGTGATTTTTGTCCTTAATTCTATTTATTTAGCAAATAACATGTATTGACTTGCCTATGTTGAGCCAGCCTTGCATTCCTGGGATGAAACCAACTTTGTCATGGTGTACAGTTTTCATGATGTGGTTTTGAATATGGATGGCTACTATTCTGTTTAGAATTGTTGCATCCGTATTCTTCAATGATATTAATCCATAATTTTCTTTTACAGTCGAGGGATCATTATTCTTTTTTGTTAGCAAGGTGATACTAGCCTCATAAAAGTAGTTTGGAAGAATTGAATCTCTTTAACTTTCACAAAATAACGTCTGAAGTATTGGGTTTAGTTCTTCTCTAAAGGTTTTGTAGAATTATACTGTGAATCTTTCTGGACACGGGCTTTTGCGAATGAAAGGCTGCTTATTGTTGCTCCTATCTCTTTGCTTGATATTGGTCAAGTTATATTTTCTATAGCTTCTTGCTTCAGTTTATGTGGGTTGTGTGTGTCCAGAAATCTGTTAATTTCTTCCATGTTTTCCAGTTTATTGAAATGTAAATTGTCAAAATAATTTCTGAAGATTCTCTGAATTTCCCCACTGTCTGTGGTACTGTCTCCTTTTTCATTTCGAATTTTAGTACTTTGGTCTTTTTCTTTTTGTATGATTGGCTAAGGGTTGGTCAATCTTGTTAATGTTTTCAAAGAACCAGCTTTTGGTTTTGTTGATCCTTTGTAATTTTTTTTGTTCTCTATTTCGTTGATTTCTGGTCTGGTTTTAATTATCTCCTACCTTCTACTGGCTTTGAGATTGGACTGTTCCTGTTTTTGGAGTGCCTTGAGGTGTGTCATTAGGTTGTTTATTTGGTGACTTTCTGTTTTTATTATGTGAGCACTCAGTGCTATAAAACTTCCTCTTAAACCAGCCTCAAAGTGTCCCATATTGGTACATTGTGTCTCTATTTTGGTTTAATTTTAGAATTTTTTTAATTTTTTCTCTTATTTCTTCTCTGATCCAGTCCTCATTTGAGAGCATGTCATTCAGTCTCCATGTATTAATATATTTTTATCTTCCTGTTCTCTATTTCTTTTATTCCAGTGTGATATGAGAAAATGAAGGGAATCATATTACTTTTTTTTTGCTGATACTTGCTTTGTGGCCCAGAATGTGGCCTACTTTGGAGAAGAGTCCATGCATAGCTGAGAAAAATGTGTATTCAGCTGTTGTTTCTTGAAATATTCTGTAAATATTTATTAAGTTCATTTGCTTGTGTCATTTAGATCTGAAGAGTCCTTACTCATCTTTTGACTGAAGATTGATCTAGTGGTGTGAGTTGTGTGTTGAAGTTTCCTACTATTATTGTATTTTGGTCTCTTTGAGACTTGATGTCCCAAATAATTTGTTTTATAAAAGTGAACATAGACGCCAGACCCCTGGAGAAACCAGGCCCAGTAAGACGCTGGGTTCTGGGCGGGGGTCGCGGGCTGGGCACGCCAGATGGGGCCCGGGTCGCGGGACTCTGGGCCCCAGGCCGAACTGCGAGTAGCACGCCAGACCCCTGGAGAAACCGGGCCCAGAACAGAAAAAGATAAAGAAAAATATCGGAGAGGAGGTAAGAAAGCCTTTATGGATGCCAGGACACTGGAGATGCAGACAAAACTTATCTAAATGCACTGGAACTTATGGAAAAATTCGCCGTGAAAGAGGACTGCTATTTCTCTATATTGTTAAGAATCTCAGACATCACATATAAGGAGAGAGATTAGCAGAGACCAAGGAGAAATGCGGTGTTGAAAGAGTTCTTCGCGATGGTGGTGGAGACTTGTATTCAGGAGAAGCAGAAACCAGATCTTACCAACTTTATTTTTTTGGAGAAATTACACCAAATGTCGAATGCTACCATCACTCATGCTTAGGAACACTGGACAACATTCAGAGTGGAAAAAGAGCCTGGGAAGGATTTGAAATGGTGGAGGCAGTGGCAATGCCAGTGGCCAATATTCGGGGGAGGCAGAGATCTGATACATTACAACTGGAACCGTTGAAATAATAACCACAGAGACAGTGATCGGAACCTGCTGAGGGGTTAGGCGGGCGCCGGGGCCAGTGGCCGACATCGGAGCTTGCTGGGAGGCAATGCCACTACTGAGGCCTCCGTGGTCGGGATTGGAACCTGCAGAGGGGTTAGACCGATGCTGGGGCCAGCGAGGCTGGCATTGGAGCCTGCCATGATGCAAGGCTTGTGCTAGGGCCTCCGAGGTCGGGTCTGGAACTTGCTGAGGGGTTAGGCCGGTGCTGGGGTCAGCGAGGCCGGCATCGGAGCCTGCCGTGAGGCAAGGCCAGTGTTGGGGCCCCCGAGGATGGGACCAGAGCCTGCTGAGGGGTTAGGCCGGTGCTGGGCCCGAGAGGCTGGCATCGGAGCCTGCCATGAGGCAAGGCCGGTACTTGGGCCTCCGAGGCCAGAATAAGAGCCTGCCGAGGGGTTAGGCCGGTGCTGGGGCTGGTGAGGCCGGCATCGGAGCCTGCCTTGAGGCATGACCAGTGCTGGGGCCTCCGAGGCTGGGATCGGAGCCTGCCAATGGGTTAGGTCGGTGCTGGGGCCAGCGAGGCCGGCATCGGAGCCTGCCTTGATGCATGACCAGTGCTGGGGCCTCCAAATCCGGGATCGGAGCCTGCCAAGGGGTTAGGCCGGTGCTGGGGCCAGCGAGGCCGGCATCAGAGCCTGCCTTGAGGCAAGGCCGGTACTGGGGCCTCTGAGGCCAGGATAAGAGCCTGCCGAGGGGTTAGGCTGGTGCTGGGGCCAGCGAGGCCGGCATCGGAGCCTGCCTTGAGGCATGACCAGTGCTGGGGCCTCCGAGGCCGGGATCGGAGCCTGCCGAGGGCTTAGGCCGCTGCTGGGGCCAGTGAGGCCGGCATCGGAGCCTGCCATGAGGCAAGGCCGGTACTGGGGCCTCCGAGGCCAGGATAAGAGCCTGCCGAGGGGTTAGGCCGGTGCTGGGGCCGGTGAGGCCGGCATCAGAGCCTGCCTTGAGGCATGACCAGTGCTGGGGCCTCCGAGGCCGGGATCGGAGCCTGCCGAGGGCTTAGGCCGGTGCTGGGGCCAGTGAGGCCGGCATCGGAGTCTGCCTTGAGGCAAGGCCGGTACTGGGGCCTCCGAGGCCAGGATAAGAGCCTGTCGAAGGGTTAGGCCGGTGCTGGGGCCAGCAAGTCCGGCATCAGAGCCTGCCGTGAGGCATGACCAGTGCTGGGGCCTCCGAGGCCGGGATCGGAGCCTGCCGAGGGATTAGGCTGGTGCTGGGGCCAGTGAGGCCGGCATCGGAGCCTGCCTTGAGGCAAGGCCGGCACTGGGGCCTCGAGGCCAGGATAAGAGCCTGCCGAGGGGTTAGGCAGGTGCTGGGGCCAGCGAGGCCGGCATTGGAGCCTGCCATGAGGCTAGGCCGGTGCTGGGGCCTCCGAGGCCGGGACTGGAATCCTGCCAAGGGGTTAGACCGGTGCAGGGGCCAATGGCCAGCATCGGAGCCTGGCGTGAGGCAAGTTCACTCCTTCGGCCTCCAAGGTTGGGACCAAAGCCAGCTTAGGGGTTAGACCGGTTCAGGGGCCAGCGAGACCAGAACTGGGGCCTCCCATGAGGCAAGGCCGCTGCTTGAGCCAGCGAGGTCTGGATCAGTCCACTGAGTAGCCAGGCCACTACTGGGACCATCAAGAGTGGGATTGGTACTTGCAATGCAGCATGCACAGAGAAATATCGCAGAAAATATAAATCAGACGCTTCTCTTAATCAGCAATAACTAGGAGGAAAAGGGCAACAGGAAGAGGTTGAGCTATAGAAAGGGCCCTATAGTGAAGCAACTAATGTGACCAATCAGAGGGTATGTAATACTGGAGGACTGAGCCTCTTTAAAACGCAGGAGGTACATAAACAAATGTATCAAAGTAAATCACCAAAGAAGTGTGGGATGGAGGGAGGGGGAGGGAATGGGATGGGGGCTGGAGGAGGGCTAATTGGATGATGTGTGCTTGTATATCCTCTCAAGTCTTGTACTCCAATGTGATTGATATATGACTACAATGCACCAATTTAAAAAATAAATTAATTAAAAAAAAGAATAAAATATGATCTCTATCCCTTAAGGCAAAAAAAAGTGAACGTAAATGTTTACTATCATTATAACTTCTATCTTGTTGTATTGTTCCTTATATTAATAAAAAGTGATCCACATTGTTTCTTCTGATATCTTTTAATTTTTTATTGGTGCATTATAGTCATACATCTTAATGGGATACAAGATGGTAGAGGCATACATGCACACATCACCCAATCAGCCCTTACCCAATTCTCACCTCATTCATCCCCGACCCTCATGTTTGGCTTAGTGATTTACATTGATGTGTTTGTTAAAGCACATCATGTGCATTAAAGAATTTCCCTCTTTTCTCCTCCTTTCTCCTCAGTTAGGTCACCTTATTTGCTCATCTAAAGTATCTCCTTCTTCATCAAGATTTCCTCCTATGACCATTTTTGTCCCTAGCTTCTGCATATTAGGAAGATCATCCAATTTCTTATTTTTTGACTGGATAATCTCACTTAGCATAATGTTCTCCAGTTCCATCCATTTCCCTGTAAATGATGTAATTGTGTTTTACTTTATGGTTGAGTAGAATTTCAATGTGTACATATCCCAGAGTTTTGTAATCCATTCATCTGTTGATGGATATCTTGACTGGTTCCATAGTTTGGTCATGGTGAGTTGTGCAGCTTTGAACATAGATACACATTAGTTTGATAGTGTGGTTTCCATTCTTTTGGGTAGATACCCAGAAGTGGGATTGCTGGATCATATGGAAAGTTCATTCCCATTCTTCTGAGGATCCTCAATGCTGTTTTCCAGAGTGGTTGCACTAATTTGCAATCCCACCAACAATGTATTAGAGTAACCACTTCTCCATATTCTTGCCAGCATTTGTTGTTGTTTGTGTTTTGAATGATTGTCATTCTAGTTGGAATTAGGTGAAATTTCAGGGTAGTTTTGATTTGCATCTCTGATTGCAAATGATGTTGAGTATTTTTTCATGCATTTATTGGCCATTTGCATTTCTTCTTTTATGAAGTTTCTATTTAGTTCACTTGTCCATCTATTGATTGGGTTATTTGTTTTATTAGTAATGAGTTTCTTGAGTTCTCTGTATATTCTAGATATTAGTCCTCTATCAGAGAAGTATTTGGAAAAAATCTTCTCCCATTCTGTTGGCTCTTGGTTTAGTTTCATGATAGTTTCCTTCACTGTATAGAAGCTCTTCTTCTGATGTGTTTTAGTATAAAGCTTTTATTGTTGAATATGTACATTGCTACCCTGCTTGTTTACAGTCTCCATTTGCCTGGTATATCATTTTCATTCTTTTACCTTTAGCACATGGATAGCATTGGCTATAAAGTGAGTTTCTTGCAAACAGCATATAGTTGGAGTATGTTCTATTCTTTAATATACATTGCCAGTCTTTGCCTTTTAATTCAGGAGTTAAGACCTTTTGACAGTCAGTGTTACTATTGAGATATGATTTTTGTTTCCCGTCATTTTGAGTGCTGTTTTCTGTTTGATGTAGTGTTATTTATCCTTTACTTAGTCAATAATCTGGTGGAGTTTGTTTCTCCTCTGGTTCTAGTATTTGATTCATTTTTCTTCTTTGTGTTTCATTTCTTTAAGTATTTTCTCTAGTGCTGGCTTACTTGTCATGAAATATTTTAGTTTCTGCTTGTCTTGAAAAGTTTTTATTTTTCTATTAATTTTGAATTATATATTTGCTGGATATAGCAGCCTTAATTGGAAATTGTTTTCTTCTGGAATCTGGAGTAAATCATATCAGCTCCTCCTGGTTTTCATGAGAAGGTTCAGAAGTCTGGAGCAATTTGTATTGTTTTGCCCCTAAATGTCACCCATCATTTGGTTCTCATTTCTTTTAAGATTCCTGCTTTGGCTGCTATTTTAGTCATTTTGATTGTTGCATGGCATGGGAAAGATCTTTGGTCTTGTCTTGTTGGTGTTCTGAATGTCTCCTCCATCTAAATGCAAATTCTCTGATATTATTTCTCTGAAGAGGTTTCTGATATTCTTGTTTTGTACTTCTAGTCCTTTCTCAATGATTATTATCCATAAGTTAGGTCATTTCATACTATCCCATATTTCTTGGATATTAAGGTCATGTTGTTATATTGTCTTCTCTATATTGTTGACTGTGTTTTCAGTTTTGAATGAACTATTTTCCAAAATTGATATTGTTTTTCATGTGGTCTAGCCTGCCAGATATGTTTCTCACTGTATTGTTTAATTCATTTATTGACTCCTGCATTTCATTCAAATCCTCTTTTTTACATAGGGCCTCAATTTTTCTATTGATATGCCCTTTCATTTCCTGTATACTTTCTTTGAAACCTTTGATCATATTGAAGATCAAAATTTGGAATTCTCCTTCTGTCAGTTCTTGAAGGTTGATGTTGTTGACCTTCCTTGTTGAAGATTTGGAGAAATTTTTTGTTTCCTCACTGTTTTTTATTCTCATGGTTTCAGAGTTCTTTGGTTTGTATATCTGTTATTTGTTATCTCTTTATAATAAGATCTAAATATATTTGCTTCTACAAATCTGTCTAATATAATCAAACTTTTGAGTGTGTCCTCCAGAGCCTCTTTAACTAGACAAAGTTCCTAGTGCAGGCAAACAACAGTCTCTGATTGGCTGTAGGCATCCATGTTCTCCAGGCCCAAACTCCACAGGACCAGAGACTATAATGTTCTGTTCAGAACCCACAGCCTACGTGTTGGGATTTAATACCCCACAAAAACCACTATTGCTTTGCTGATTGTGAACTTGTAGAAATGCAGAGCATTGACCTCCAGCCTCTGTGTCCAGTGTGCCTAAGCTCAGGAGAACCAGCAATTGCTATGTTTCAAGTTTATGGTCCAGATCACTGAGTTTTGATTTCCCTGGGACACTGCTGCTGAACTGCTGAATATGAAGATGTAGAGAGCACTCTTAGTCACTGGCATGGATGCATGCCAGGCACAAACTCAACCCTGCGAGTCTGTCACCATTCAAGTTTCTGTAGCTATAAAGGGTTGTCACCACTAGGAGGGCTTGTTAACTTATAGTGTTGATGAGTGCCGCTCAGGTCCCTGCAGGCAGAGATGAGTTCAGCTGTAGCCACAGGATCTAGCTGGGCCAACTGAGTAGTCAAGTCTTCGTTGCACATGAAGAGAAAAGTCAAATGCTTTCGATGATGGGCTGCAGCCACTGACTACACAAGATTCTACTGCTTCTTTGCTGGAGTTGGTTTCTGAGAGCCCTGATTTTAGCAGCCACCAGCCCCGGTACGACCTGGCCAAGATGGCACTGCCCTGCTCTCCAAACACCAGGTGAGACACATGGAACTCTTTTATAGGTCTCTACTGCCTCTGATTCCGCTCCATTTTGACTGTTGTTCTGTTGAGTTTGGGCTGCTTTTCTTCCATTGTCAAGAAGCAGTCTTCCTGCTGGTTGAGTCCTGAGTCTTATAGCTCCTGAAATATGCTGTATCCCTCTATTCTACCATCTTTGTGGATCTAGGATTGATTTTTCTATGTGGTTATTGCACTGAATCTGTAGATTTCTTTGGGTAGTATGGCCATTGTAAAACTGTTGATTCTCTCAATTCATGTACATTGGAGGTTTCCAATCTTTTAGTGTTTTCTTCAATTTCTCTCTTTTGTGTTTTACAGTTTTTATTGAAGAGTAATTCACATCCTTAGTTAGGTTTATTGCTAAAAAACTTTATTATGTATGTGGCTATTGTGAATGGAATTATATTCCTGATTTATTTCTTCATGAGTTGATTATTGTTTTATAGAAGAGTAATTTTTATATGCTAATTTTGTATCTTACTAATTGGCTGAAATCATTTATGAATTCCAGTAGTCTTTTTGGTAGAGTATCTAGGTTTTTAATGTTCAGGATCCTATCATTTGCAAACAGGAATACTTTGCCATCTTCCTTTGCTTTTTCTATACATTTTATTTCTTTCTCCTTCCTAATTTCTCTGGTGAAAGTTTCAAGTACCATATTTAATAGCAGAAGCAAGAATGGAAATTCTCTTGTTTGTGGTCTTAGAGGAAATCTTTTCAGCTTTCTCCCATACAGTACAATGTTGGCTATGTTTTTTTTATGTATAAACTTTATTATATAGATGTGTAATCTTTTTATACCTAATTTGTTCAAGAATTTTATCAGGAAGGAATGTAAAATCTAATCAAAGTTTTTTTCTGCATCTATCTAGATTATCACATGATTCTTATGTTTAATCTATGTATGCACTATAGTACATTTATTTATTTGAACATACTGAACCATTCTTGCATCCCTGGAATGAAACCAACTTGATTATGATATTTGACCTTCTCAGTATGCTGTTGAGCTTGATTTGCAAGCACTTTGTTCAGGGTTTCTGCATGTATATTAATCACGGGTATTGGTCTATAGTTGTAATTGTGTTCTGGTCAGGTTGTTAGCATTACAATGCCAGCCTTATAGTGTGAGTTTGGAATAGTTACATCATTTCAATTCCATGAAATGGTTTGAGAAGTATTTGCATTTGTTCTTCAAAGGTTTGTCAAAATTCAACAATGATACCACTCAGTCCTGGAATTTTCCTGGTTGGGATACATCTTATTATGATTCAGTGTTATTACTTGTATCAGAATATTTAGTTTTTTTATCCTTTTCATTAAATTTTCATAGATTGTATGTGTCCAGAAATTTGACCATTTCTTCTGAATCTTCAAATTTATTGGAATATAGTTCAATATAATTTCTAAAGATCCTTTGATTTTTCTATAATTTTATTTATTTATTTATTTATTTTTAAATTTTTATTGGTGTATTATATTCATACATCATATTGGGGTAAAAATCTTGTGTGTACATACATGTACATATCACTGATTTAACCCTTACCCAATTCCCATCCCATTCCCCATCCATTCTTCCCTTGCTTGGTTTAGTGGTTGACTTCGTTATGTTTAAGTACATTGTGTGTTTTAGAAATTTTCCTCTTCCCCCTCCTTTCTCCTCCTTTAGATTGCCTTGTTTGCTCCTCTATAGGATTTCCTTTTTCATCTAGAGTTCCTCCTATGACCCATTTCTCCCTAACTCTCACATATTAGGGAAAGCATCTGTTTTCTTATTTTTTGTGACTGACTAATCTCACTTAGCATAATGTCCTCCAGTTTCATCCATTTCCCTGAAAATGATATAATTGAGTTTTTTTAATGGCTAAGTAAAATTCCATTGTGTACATATCCCACAGTTTTGTAATCCATTCATCGGTTGATGGACATCTTGGCTGGTTCCATAGTTAGGCTATGGTGAATTGTGCAGCTATGGACACAGATGCACATGCATTAGTTTGGTAGTTTGGTTTCCTTTCTTGTGGGTAGATACCCAGAAGTGGTATTGCTGGATCAAATGGTAGATTTGTTCCCATTCTTCTGAGGATTCTCCATACTGTTTTCCAAATTGGTTGCACTAATTTGCAATCCTAACAACAATGTCTTAGAGTTCCCACTTCTCCACATCCTCGCCAGCATCTGTTGTTGTTTGTGTTTTGAATGATTGCCATTCTAGTTGGAGTTAGGTGAAATTTCAGGGTAGTTTTGATTTGCATCTCTCTGATTGCCAAAAAAAATGTTGAGCATTTTTTCATGCATTTATTGGCCATTTGAATTTCTTCTTTTGTGAAGTGTCTATTTAGTTCATTCGCCCATTTTGTTATTGGATGCTTTGTTTTCTTAGTGTTGAGTTTCTTGAGTTCTCTGTATATTCTAGATATTAGTCCTCTATCAGTGGTGTAGGTGGCAAAAATCTTCTCCCATTCTGTTGGCTCTCGATTGAGGTTCTTGATAGTTTCCTTTGCTGAACAGAAGCTCTTCAGTTTCATGAAATCCCATATATTGATTCTCCTTTTAATTTGTTGTGCCTTTGGGGTCTTGATGAGGAAATGTTTTTCTGTGCCTATGTGTTGCAGTGTTGGACCTATGCCCTCTTCAAGGAGCTTCAAGGTCTCTGGTTTGATTTCCAAGTCTTTGATCCATCTTGAATTGACTTTTGTACAGGGTGAGAAAGTGGGATTAATTTCCAATTTTCTGCATATGGTTAACCAGTTTTGCCAACATAATTTTTTGAACAGGCTTTTGTCACCACTTGTTGACAAAGGGGCCAAAAATGTACACTTTTCTCCAGTGTAGGTTTTTGGCCCCTTTGTCAAAAATCAATTGGCTGAAAGTGTTTGGACTTGTTTCTGGGTCTTCTATTCTGCTCTATTGGTCTATGCATCTGTTTTGCCAGTACCATGCTGTTTTTATTACAATGTCTTTGTGGTATAGTTTAAAGTCAGGTATTGTGATTTCCTCTTGCATGGTTTTTGTTGCTGAGAACTACCTTGGCTATTCTGGGCTTTTTGTTATTCCAGATAAATTTAAGGGCTGAATTTTCTGTGTCTTTGAGGAATGATCTTGGTAGTTTAATGGGCATTGCATTAAATCTGTAGATCACTTTTGGGAGGATGGCCATTTTAATGATATTTATTCTGCCAATCCATGAACATGGAAGATCCTTCCATCTTCTAAGATCTTCTTCTATTTCTTTTTTCAGTGTTTTGTAATTTTCTTTGTAGAGATCTTTTACTTCCTTGGTCAAGTTTATTCCTAAGTATTTTATTGTTTTGTGGGAGATCCTGAGTGGAAGTGTTTTCTGAATTTCATTTTCAGTGGATTTATGGTTGGTGTACAGGAAAGCTTCTGATTTTTTAAGTTTGATTTTGTATCCAGATACTTTGCTGAATTTGTTGATCTGTTCTATAAGCCTTATGGTTGAATTTGTTGGGTTTTCTAAATATAGTATCATGTCATCTGCAAATAGTGAAAGTTTGAGTTCTTCTTTTCCTATTTGTACTCCTTTAATTTCCTTTTTTTTGCCTTATTGCTCTGGCTAGAGTCTCTAGTACTATATTGAAGAGAAGTGGTGATAATGGACATCCTTGTCTCATTCCTGTTCTTAGGGGAATTTTTATTTATTTGGGCTGGCTCACTCACTCATATTCATTTTCTCTCTCTCTCTCTCTCTCTCTCTCTCTCCCTCCCTCTCCCTCTCCCTCTCCCTCTCCCTCTCCCTCTCCCTCTCCCTCTCCCTCTCCCTCTCCCTCTCCCTCTCCCTCTCTCTCTCTCTCTCTCTCTCTCTCTCTCTCTCTCTCTCTCCCTCTGCTTTCATGAGTACATTAAGGCAAGAACAAATTCTTTGTTACATGGATATTTTTCATTGTTCTTTTAGTCTCTGTTTTATTGATTTCTGCTCTGATTTTTATTATTTTTTCTTATAATGATTGGGATTTGTTTTTTCTTGCATTTTCTAAGATTTGAAGTGTACTATTAAGTTACTTATTTGAAATCTTTCTATCTTTATGTAGGCACTCATTGCTATAAGCATCCCTCCTAGCACTGCTTTAGCTCTATCCCACAAGTTTCGACTTTTTGTTTGTTTGACTAAAGGAATTTTTACATTTACTCTTGACATCTTTAGTTGCATACTGTTTATTCATAAATAGGTTGTTCAGACTCTATGTATATATGTGATTTCTTTTTCTTTTTCTTTCTTTTTTTGTGGTACTGGGGTTCCTGGAAATCCTTCTACCTCTGAGATACACTCTCAGACCTATTTTTATATTTTTTTATTTGGAAACAGGGTCTCTTAAGCCAGCGATGCTGGCTTCAAACCTGCGTGATCCTCCTGTCTCCACCTCCCAAGCATGGGGATTACAAGCGTGCGCCACCACGCCCGGCCTCATTATGTGTCTTTTAATTGTAGAACTAGAACTATTTTATAGTCATAATTATTAACAAAAGTTATGGACATGTACCTCTCCATTTTTTCTCATTTTTATAATATTATTTTTTATTTATCTTTGGGGTTTGATAGGTTACTGTATTGATAATATTTGATTATTTATCTTTCTCATTTGCTTATCTACTCTTTTGGAATATTGTAAACTTACATATGCTTTCATGGTGATAGTTATCTTTCTTCTACTTCGGGGTGTAGGACTTTCTTAAGCAGTTTTTGTATGGTTTGTCTAGTGTTCAAAAATTCCTTTAGCTCTTTGCCTTTCTTCAAAGTATGTATTTCTTCTTTGATTCTAAAGAATAGCTTTACTTAGTAATCTTGTTTGGCAGTTATTTTCTTTTAGCAGTTGAAATACATGATTTCATACCTTTTTGGTATGTAGGGCTTCTTCTGGGAAATATGCTGTTAGTCTAATGGGGTTGCCTTTAAATGCAACCTACAAATTTTCTCTCGTACATTTAAATTTTTCCTGTACTTTTAACAATTTGATTATAATATATCGTTGCAAGAATATTTCCTGAGCATGTCTACTTAGAGTTCTATGGGTCTTTCTGCAATTATTTTATTGAGTAGTTTCCTATGCCCCTAACCTTTATTTCTTCCCCTTAGGTTTTGACCATGATGCAGATGTTTGGATATTTATTATTTAAATTTTTTATTGGTGCATTGTATTCATACATCATAATGGGGTAAAAAGACTTGTGTGGACATACATGTATACATCATCCATTTAGCTCCTACCTAATCCCCACCCCATTCCCTCCCCATCCCTCTTTCCCATGCTAGGCTTAATGATTGACTTCAATAGGTTTAAGTATATTGTGTGCTTTAGAGAATTTCCTTCTTCCCCTTCTCATCCCCTCAACTAGGTTGTCTTGTTTGTTCCTCTATAGGATTTCCTTTTTCATCTACACTTCCTTCTATGACCCATTTCTCCTTAACTTTCACATATTAGGGAAAGCATCCTATTTCCCTTTTATTTTTACTGACTAATATTGCTTAGCATAATGTCTTCCAGTTCCATTCATTTCCCTGAAAATGAACTTTTAATATATTAAATTCTATCTTTATTTTTCTATTTTTTCTGACTAAATGTGATATTTAGAAAAATCCTACATGAAAGCTCTAAATGTCTTTCTTCAGCTTGTTCTAGTTTGTTGTTTAGACTTTCCACTAAATCTTTATCTGACTTATAAAGCTATACATTTTATAAATTTTGATTTGTTCTTTTTTAAAATATTTTATTTCTTTCCTGAATTAAGTTATTCATATTCTACATTGACTTTTTATATTTTCTTTATATTTGCATTCCCTTGGATCTCATTGAGCTTCCAAGCATTTTAAAAATCTTTTGGGGATCCTTTATTATGCCTTTCATCCTTTTTATATCTGGGGAATCCATTACTAGAGAGCTATAATCATTAAAAGGTATCATATTACCTTTTTAAATTAAATTTTAAATGTTCAAATTTTATTTACTTATTTATTATTTTTAATATATTTTTATTGGTGCATTGTAGTTAAACATCACAATGGAATACAAAACTTGTGAGGATATCCAAGTACACATCATCCAAGTAGCCTTTATCCAATCCCCATTCCACTCCCTCCCACTCCCTCAATCCCATGCTTGATTTAGTCATTAAATTTGATATATTTGTTTATGTACATCGTGTATTTTAAAGAGATTCCATCTTCCCCCATCTCATCCCCTCTGATTGATTACCTTAATTGCTCCTCCACAGGGCCCTTTCTTCCACTAGATTTATTTCTAGTACCTATTTCTAGTTTTTTGCATTATTAGGGAAAGCATTTGATTTTTTCTTTTATTTGAAATTTCTTTGTGTATGCCACATTGCAAATTCCAATCCCACTCTTGAAGGCACCAGCACTGGCCTGGCCACCCAGCAGACTCTGATCCTGGCCTTGCTGGCTCCAGCACTGGACTTGCCTCATGGCAGGCTCCAATCCTAACCTCAGAGGCCCCAGCACCTGCCTTGCCTTAAGGCAAGCTCCTATCCCAGCCTTGCTGGCTCCAGCTACTGCATCATCACATGGCAGGCACAGATCCTGGCCTTGCTGACCCCAGCACCGGCCTCGCTGCATGGCAGGCTCCGATCCCAGCCTCACTGGCCCTGTTACTGGTCTCACCCCTCGGCAAGCTCCAGTCCTGGCCTCCAAGGCCTTGCCTCACAGCAGGCTCCAATCATGGCCTCACTGGCCCTGGCTCCAGCCTCACTCCTAGGCAGGCTCTGATCCCGGACTAGGAGTCCCCAGCACCAGCCTTGCCTCATGGCAGGCTCCAATCCCAGCCTCACTGTCCCTGGCACGGGCCTCACCCCTCAGCAGGCTCCAATCCTGGCCTAGGAGGCTCAAGCACCGGCCTTGCATCAAGGCAGGCTCTGATCCTGGCCTAGGAGCCTCAAGCACTGGCCTTGCCTCAAGGCAGGCTCCTATCCTAGCCTCGCTTGCCCCGACACCGACCTAACCCTTCAGCAGGCTCGAACCTAGGTCTCAGAGGCCACAGCACTGGCCTTGTCTCATAGCAGGCTCCAATCCCAGCCTCACTGGACCTGGCACCAACCTAGCCACTAGCAGGCTCCTATCCTAGCCTCAGAGTCCCTGGCACCAGCCTTGCTGTCTTGTTGTGCATCGGGCTCTAGTCTCTGTCACTATGAGCAGGTTGTCTACAGATGTTCCCTTTTTTCTTCCTTTTTTTTTTTTTTGGTGGTACTGGAATTCCTGGAAACCCTTCTACCTCGGGCTCTACTCACAGAGACCTATTTTTAAAATATATTTTATTTGGAAACAGGTCTCTTAAACCAAAGAGGCTGGCCTCAAACCTGTGCCATCCTCCTGTCTCCACCTTCCAAGTGCAGGGATTACAAGCATGCAACACCACACCCAGTGTTCTTCAAATTTTTTTTTTTAATATGAGAGAGCAGTACATGTCTTTTGCGAAAGCTGGGACCCCAAATACCTAGTGGCAATTAATTTTGTCTTCCCTCCAAAGGCAGAGGTCCACAGCATCACTTTGCAGAGCAGGCTCTGATGTTCCATGTGTACCCTGGTCTCCCGCTCTGCGCAGAGGAGAGCGGTGGCCATGAGGGCTGAAGACTCCCAGAACACTCAGCATGGCAGCCCATCCTGACTATGTGGGGCTCCCTCTGAAACCCCCCAAACCCTTTTACCACTTAGCATGTTTTCCAGAATTCCTGAGCATGTGTGGCAGGGGCAATCTATTTATGTGTGGCAGGGGCAATCTACTTTTGGGGAAATTTCCTCAAAAGTTCAAGGTGGACTGAACTGGATCTGTCTGCCCCTTCAAATTCTGGTCACCACCACTGCCGCTGCCACCACTGCCATCTCGGTTCTTTTCTGAACACCTTCCCCACAGTTTGTTTTCCAGAACTCTCGAGCATGTGTGGCAGTAGCACTATACCATGGAGGATATTTCTTTAAAATCATGATGTGGATTGGATTGAATCTCTGCCTCTACCAAATACTGACCACCGCTGCCGCTGCCACAGCCATCTCAGTTCTCTTCTGAGCACCTTATTCACACAGCATGTTATCCCAAATTACTGAGCGTGTGTGGTGGTAGCATTCTGCATTTGGGGGGATTTCTTCAAAACATCAAGGTGGATTGAGTCAGATCTGTGCCTCTCCTGAATACTGGCCGCTGCCATTGCCACTGCCTTCACCATCTCAATTCTCTCCCAAACACTTTTCCCACACAGCATGTTGTCCAGAATTCCTGAGCATGCATGGCGGTAGCATTCTACCTTTGGGGCAATTTCTTCAGAAGATCAGGGTGGGTTGGATCAGATCTATGCCTCTCCCAAATACTAGCCTCTGCCTCCACTGCTGCTGCCACTGCCACTGCCACCACCACCACCACCAACACCGCCTTTCTCCTGGTTCTCCACTGAGCTCCTTCCTTACATGAATTCTTCCTTCCAGAATTCTTAAGCATGTGCAGCAGGAGCAGTTCCCCTTTGCAGAGATTTTTTTCCAAAAGTTCCAAGTGAATTGGATAGGATTTGTCTGCATCTCCTAAATCCTGGCTGCCGCTACCACCATCTTGACCCCTCTCCAAATTTTTTTAAGTAAGAGAAGACAGTATGTGTGTTTTGAAGAGGTTGTAGGATCGAGTACTCAGCAGCAATGGATTTTATCTCCCCTTCAAGAGTGAAGGCCACAGCCTCACCACGTAGAGCAGGATCTGCTGTTCCAAGCAAATCACGGCCCCCAGAGCAGCATAGAGGAGGGCAGTGGCCAGGTGTGCTGAGTTTCCTGGGACACGCAGCTCAGCTTTCTGCTCGGTGCTTCTGGGTTCTCTCCACCACGCCGGGATCATTTTTCTTACAAGGTACATTGCTAAGAGTTCCCAGCATGTGTGGATGAAGCAGTCTTTTCTCTAATCCCTTCCCGGATGTTTTTCCAAAAATCACTGTTCTTGCATAGCATGTGCCTCCTTGCCATCTTGCTTCTAGTTCTGCTGTTATACACTCTCTCTCCTGTATTCTAGATAGGAAATCATGGCTGGAAATGTCTCCTTAAGTTGCCCCAATCAGATATTAAACCAAAATCTGGTGTCTAGGGCTTCTCCGAGGAATGCATATCCTTTTCGGTGACCACGGTTGCCATCTTGGAACTTCTCTATCATATTACCTCTTTAAAACATTTTCTGTGCAACCATTTTGAGACTTACACATCTGGTAAAATGTGTATCTCTACCACTTTTATAAACTCTTAGTAAGTGGCTTTTTAATGAAGTTGTGTTATGGGGTATTCAGCACATTTTTAATCATGAGTCAGAGATTATCTATACGTTGTGCAAGAATGGGGCCACTCTGGCATTTCAGAAAGGTGTGATGTAGGCACTAAAGTGTATACCCTGTTTGGCTTCCCCTATAATGGGAGAGATGATCTCTCTCAGTTTATGGGAGCTTCCTCAGGCACTGTTCATATTGGCTCTTTCACTTGAAATGGCCCCTGATATTGGCAGTTCTAGTAGCATCGATGAACCCAAAGTACTTCTCCTCTGTTTATACACCTGTGCAAGTCCAAGTTCTTCACAAGGATAGGCAGGGGAAGGAATTATAACTACCCCTCTGTGGTACTCACATCCAATCTTTTCATAGCTCTTGATTTAGCAAGGTGTAGGAGAGATCAATATGGGAACCCCACCCTTAGGTTTGGAGTTATGTAAAATTATATTATTCCTCACTGCTGCTACTGTGGACATACCTTCCAAAATTCAGGACCTCAGATCCTCCCACACCTGACAGCTGGGAGATTTTCTCCCTGATTCTTTCACTTGTACTGCCCATCCAGGGATGTAGTGAGAGTGCATCACTGCTGTTAACTGGGTAAATTCTTCCCAGCTGAGATGCTCACAAATAGGCAAACGAGCAGAATGCAGCTAGTGTCACTTGCCAAAGTTTCTCTCTGGGATTCTTAGGCTGCACACCTTAGAGGCAAGCTACTGTCAGGGTCATAGTGGTATTGTTTCAGTCTGCTTCAGCATACCTCTGTGGTCTGGAGAAGCAGTAGAAATTCAGAGTTTCTTCTCCACCCAACTAGTGACAGGCCATGCATGGGACTGGAATAGAGGCAGTGGTGACTCTGTGGGCATCATTTCTTAATTCTGGCTCTCATTCAAAGCGACACACAACTGGCCATATCTTGTCTCATAATGCAGTCTTCTTGATCTCTTGGTTTTTGTGGAAACCATTCTCCCCTCCCTTCCATCTAATAACCTTATTCCCCAGTGTGTAGCACTGTCAGAGTTTTGTGTCAGAGTCAATCCACTAAGCTAAGTCTGAATTGTTGGTAGTCACACACTGAGCCCATGCAGTACAATGTCTGTGAAATCCTAAAGAATATGCAGAGGGTTTATGATCTCGAAAGCAGTCCAAATTCATACAATAACTCCACTCTTGAGATGGTTTCTGGCTATAGCACCTTGGGAGTTTGCTGGGAATTTCATTTCTAAAGCCAAGCTGCCATGCAAATTTCAGACTCTTCCTTGTATGGTAAGTCTTCGAGGGCCAGCAAGTTTTCCAGCAGCTGGAATTCATGGAATTTATGCTTATGAGTTTTCTGGGATTTTTGCTCTCAACTTTACCCCTGCAAAGAGAAGAAGCTGTGGATCTGAGAAAAGAGGTGATGGAAATATTTTGTTTATCTTTGTTATGCGGATGTCAAAGTTCTCTGGATTTAATGAGGTTTTTTTCTCTCCACTTTAATGAGGTTTTGTGTTGAATTCCTCCTGTGTTGACTTCCTTCAATATGTAGCTGTAATCTGCTACTTTTATTCTCTTTTATGGAGGAGAAGGTAAGTGCTACATACCTCTTTTCAGCCATTTTGCCCATCTCCAGTAACTCAGAAACAGCCAAATGGAAGTGATGCATAGAGACAGGCATGATTTAGAGCCCAGAACCTCTGATTTGCAATGGGCTTTAAAATCACAATGGGATTATTAGGATATTATCACAATATAAGTTGAGGAGCATCAGTATATTATACTTTAAATATTTCTCTTTATATGTGACATAAATCTAGGAAGTATTATGTTAAGTGTACTTTTTGTGATGCTGTGGTTTGAACCCAGGGAAGATCTACCTCCAAGCTACATCCCCAGCACTATTTTATTTTTTTTAATTTGGAAACAAGGTCTTGAAAAGTTGCTGAGACCCTCAATAAATTGCTGAGGCTCACTTTGAAGATGAGATCTGCTTGTCTTGATCTCATAAATACTGGGATTACAGATATGTTCCACCATGCCCAGCTGAAGTTTACTTCTGTGAACCTTCCTTGGGTGCATCACAGACATTGCTATGGAAAATCATAAGTATATTTTATCACAACCTCTTCCTTGTGTTAATATTTGTGTTTAATTCCCCATCTAAACTGCCCTGGCCAAAAATTCAATAGAAAGGTTTAGGTTATCATCAGTTGCAATTATCTTCATCTGCAACTTCTATATTTTTATTAGAGCCATTAGCAGTAACAGCTGAAGAATGATCAACATAAAATTCTTTCTCAGAGCATTTTTAAAGGCCTCTAGGGAGTTTATATAAAAGATATTGAAAATTTCTACTTAACCTTATCTTCAGGAGCACTATAGTTTTGAGAACTTGAACATCAGAAATATTACAATACTTACTGTTCTACACATAATACACAATGCCTATTTTATAAAGGTATGCAGACATCAATTGAATTCCTCGTATTGATAAAATATCCTTCACAAAGCACACACTTTAAGTGGAGGTTTAGCTCCATAATATTGATTTGATTTTGATTATGATTTTTTCATGGTGAAAAATCTCTGAAAGCAGCTGGTGAGAAGCATCAAAGCAGGCAGAAAAGACAATGAATGTTAAAAGTCATTTAAGCAGAAAATGAATTCTGGTCAAGTAGTCATTTTGAAGTGAGATGCAGATGCCTCTGATAATAGGCAAAGAAAAATAACCTCTGCTACTTGGGTGCTCAGCTTGCCTGGATCCCACCCTGGCCCCTCCTCCTCCTAACCTCTTCTGTGCCTTTGATAGAAAGCAAGGGGGCTGGTGAAGAAGATGTGCTATCAGCATCAGTATTAGTCTGCCTGCCTGAAAGGTGTTTCAAATTCAAATCAAGTGATCATTGACAGCACCTCTTGTACCAACACCTCCTGACTGGTTCTTAATAAGGGAGACTGCTTCCTTTGTAGCAAGGCAGGAAAAGAAGCAAGAGAGGCCCAATAACCTGGCTAGAAAATGGAGGGAGTGTCTAGAAGGAAGAAAATAATAAAAAAAAATCATCATGATTGTCACAGGTGGTTTTCTATTTCCCAGACACTATTATGTGGACTTTTTATGTTCACTTCCCATTGATTCTACTAAGGATACTATGCCATAATCACAATTGTTGTTCCTATTTTATGAAAACTGTCAGAGAGGTGTGGCCCCAAATCAAACAAATATGAAGCTGAAAGTTGAAATTTTAACTCAGAAGCAGTACTCCAGTATATTCTCAAAAACTTCATAGTTTAGTTTTTTTTTTTTAAAAATGTTCTTTTGTGTGCTGTAATTATACATAATCATGAGGTTCGAGTGATAGGAACATATGTGCACACCAGTTTTTATCATCTATCAGAAAAGTCCAGAAATTTCAAAATATATTCAAGACCCATTGTAATCTAGCCCTAATTTTTTTTTTCTTTCCAACCTGAGTCAGTTCAAAGGAAACTAGTCTGTCAAGCAATAAGTTCCCTTAGAAACCACCAAGTCTAATGTTTTTTTTTATATATAGCAGAAAAACTGAGGCCTAGAGTTTGTACAGTAAATTTGTGGTGGGATCTTAATTAGAGTTCATATTTGTTGTCTCAGAATAATTTTTTCTAGCAATCTGTCTAGGAACTGTAACATAAATGTCCATTAAATGAATAAGTAGGTTAATGTCATACTTAAATGATGGAAACAAGTGTTTCTAACAGTGTTTGGGAATGAAAACTGTGTAGATCCTGGTTCTTCATCTCAGAGGTGAAGCTATTAAAAGGGAAAAACAAGGTTTCCCCATCTTTTTATACAGTATATATATATAATCTTATTTGTGTACGATCCAGTCAAGAACCTAGAAAATGAGTATAGTAACTGGTTCTTGTCTCAAAAGGCTGCTTCTGTCTCTCTTTCCCCACTCCCTCTACACACATACACACACACACACACACACACACACACACACTTCCTTCTCTAAAAAAATCTGGCACACAATGAAATAGAAAAGAGTACAGAAATTGTCAGCAAGAGCTAGATTTGTATCCAAGTTCTGCCACTTATAAACTGTGTAACTTTAGACAAACTCTTAACCTCTTTGAGGTTCTACTTCTTTATCTATCTAATGGTAAAAATAAAACCTACTATTGTAATATCTGTTTGGTATAAAATTAAATAAGATGGTTTTATTGATTAAGATTGTGTTGAGTGTGTGTCATAGAAATTCAGCTAAAGTGAGATAAATGAACAAAATTTTTATTTGCATCACCAAGGAAAAGCCTGTAAGTAGACTCTAGAAGGCTGTGAAAATGTTTCTACAAAGTCATAAAGGATCAGCTTGTGATATTTTTGGATTCACCAAAATTATCATGTTGGTGCTTTGCATTGCTTCCCTATGCTCTCAAGTTGGCATCACTTTTAGACTAGGAATAAAAGAAAGACAAAAGGCATAGAATGAGTGCCAGCTGAGTCTAATTCATCAAGGAAGAATTTATTTCCTCGAATGCCAGCTGAGTCTAATTCAACAAGGAAAAATTTCTTTCCTCGATGTCCCACTCAGGGGGCATTCACTTATATTCCATTAGCCCAATAGGTCACATGGTCAATCTTAGTTGTAGGGGACCTAGATAGTAGACCAATTTATGTGGGTACATTATTCCCTAAAGAATTATTCTATAAAGAAGAAAAAGAGCATGGGTAGAGATAAGATAACTTGCAGAGACTGTCGCAATGATACATGTGAAAGCTTTAAGATTTAAGGACAATTTAATATCTAAGAGATATTCAGTAAATATGACCAACTAGCTTCTGATTCAGAAAAGTTTAGGATATAGATTAAGTCCATGTCATCATAGCCAATTGAGGGTATATTCAAGGGCCATTCCAGGTCAGAGCATCCTACTGAGGTGTCTCCCTACCTGTCATTTTTAAAGGAATTTTCAAGGTGCTCACAAAATTCATAAACACAACAAAACATGACAGAACTTCACATGCTAAGGTCTTGTCCACTACCCTTAACTATGCTTAAGCAGTTTCAGAAATATTACCATTTGGCTTATTCTCTGAAGCTAAGTCACTGTCTCTAGGTTAAAATAGTGCCAATGGGTGAACAACATATTAACTTCTTAAGCTCTTTTAGCACATCTAAAAAATTTTAGCACAACTAAAAATGTGATTCATCAGAAAATTCCTAGGAGAATAACTATGGGGTGCTTATGACAAAGTAGTGGTGGGGATTGAGAGTCCTCATGAAGGGGCAACTAAGGATGGTTCTATAGCAGTAGGAAGCCAGCGTTAGATCTAGATGTTGGATGCAAGGAACCCAGAGTAAAGATATGAACCACCACATACTTAACTAGCTTGCTTTGGAATGTGTCTGCTGAGTCCTTGTGATCTTACTTTTAAGACAATTTTGGGACACATGCAACAGCAAGTTTGTTAAACTTGGGTACCTTACCCAGCTCTACAATCCACTAACAAATCTTGGCCTCTTTCTTATTCCTATTCCTATTATTATTATTATTATTATTATTATTATTATTATTTCATTTACATGGAAAAGAAAAACTATAATGGGAGTCAGGTTGTTAAAAATTGTTCACTTTTTAACTTTGACACTCGTTGATAACATGAGAAATTGTTTACAGTAGGTGTTACAATTAGTTACAAGGGGTTATCAATTAGCGCTAAATAAATTATGGAAGCACTAATATTAAAGAGATTATCTGAGTATATCAGTTAGAACTTGGTCAGAAAAAGAGAAGCCAATGTATGTATTTCAATGTGAAGTGTTTAAACATAGGCCTTGAGGATTATGCAGCCATTATATGAACTGGGAAAGGATAAATAATGTAGCTTCAATAACAGTGAGTTTTATCCTAAAGTACAGATGTGGGTGGTTTTCAAGAGCTCATAGAGAAGATTTTAAATTTCTCCAGAATCTTAGGGAAGTTCTTATCTCCAGTCTTTGTCTCAATGAAGCAAGTAGGTCTTAAGGAAGGCACTTTATTTAGCATATTTTCATGTATGTATGGCTATAGCTATCTCCACATAGTAATACCTTCTTCCAAATCTCTTGCAAGAGATTCATATTGGCCAACTCTAATGTAAAACCATACAGGAGAGAAGATTCTAACAAATGCAGTTCTGAATTTGTTACTACTGCATTGACAAAGATAATTTAGAATACTAGGAGACACTTTTTAAATATACTTTTATTGGTAAAATGAAATTATACATCATAATGAGATTCAAGTGAAATTAGTCAGTCATAAAAAGTGGAAGATTGGATATTATTCCTCACATGCTGAAGCTAGGGAGAAATTCAGACATAGAAGGGACTCTAGACAAAGGAGAAACCTCAGTGGAATGAAGAATGGGTCCTAACTCAGGGAGATAGGAGTGGAAGGGAAAACTTGATGAGGGAAACACATTAATGGACATGAATGTGCATACATAAACTTATAAAAGGCAATAACTGTACTGACATGAGGAAAAGGTGAGAGGGAGGGAGTGGCATAGAAACTAGGGAAGGGCTCAGTGAGTGCTATGTGCATGTAAGCCTTTATCACCCTGAAATTCAACAAAATGTATGATTACAATGCATCAATTAAAATGATACAAATATACACACACATCACTTGTTATATTTTCCTACCCCATACCCTTCCTCCCTTCTCATACATGTTAGTTAAATTGGTACTGAAACTGTATATGGATATAACCTTTTTTAACTGTTCAAGGATATCATGAAGTTTTTCTGATATGATCTTCACAAATGGTTGCATAATGTATGTAGCATGAAAATTCTAAAATAGAGGGGCTGAAATTCAATTCACACTCTTTTAGCCAAGATATGAACCATGGCATGTTGTTGTGTGAGGAAAATGAGTGTGTTTAGTAGGCATTTTAAACACTGGTACCAAAATACCTAAAAAGCACAACTTGCAAAAAGAAGGATTTATTAAGCTCACACTTTTAGAAGTTTCAGAGATCATTTCTTTTTTATTCTTTAATTGGTGCATTGTAATTATGCATCATAGTAAGACTCAAAATGATACAAACATACATTCACACAGCACTTTGTGTATTTCCCTCCTATTCTACCCTGTTCCCTGCCTCTTCTTGTAAACATTAGTGAGATTGGTAGTGACAACTTTATATATGGACATAAAATTATTTTAACTGTTTCCTTCAACAATTATCCTTTTCCCTTCCCCCCTTACCTACCCAAAACTACTTTCACTATTCTACTTATCCCTTTCCTCATATATATAAAGTAATTTTTGTTTTCTATTTTCACTTTAGCTTCCTCATATTGGAGAAAATGTACTAATTTTGATTAGATTTGTGTTCAGCTGGGTCCCAGGCAGGAATGGCAGTGCCATGGCTTCAGGGAATAGCAGCAAGAAGCAGGGAGAGAGAAGGGGTAAGGAAAGATACAATCCCCCAAATCCCCATTGATCTACTTCCTCCAGTCATGCTCCACCTCTGAACCTTGCTGCACTGGGGACACATTTTTAACACAAGAGCTGTTTAGGGAACATTTCAAACCCAAATCATACAGAATATCTTTTTCTAGTCAATCCCTGAAATTACTTCATTTGGAGTTCATCTTGAGTGGGAGGATTCCTTTTTATATTTTATACAAAGGCACTATATGTCCTGACAATGTTCTGCTTTCTTAGATGGTAATAAGCAAGATATGAAATGTGACCTGAGCTATGATATTATATATCTGTCTTATTATGCCTTAAAGTAAAACAAAAAGAAGTCCATATATTAGCTTTTCTCTATGTTGGTGGGCTGACTAACTTCTGTTTAATCTGTTTCATTGTCAAGAGTTACTGATTAGCTGGCCAGCTGCTATGCTAACTAAATTTCTGATTGGCTGTCTTAAAAACTGACACCATGTCAATTTAGTTAATAGAACTTGATAGGATGACTTTCTGATTAATTAAATGATTGGCTGGCTGACTCATTTGATTCCTTATTCACTGTATTCTATATTTATAGATGACTGATAGTTTATCTGATGGAGTTATTCACTGACATGCAAGATTGTTGACTGACTATCCGACAGTCTGACTGACCGACCTACTAGGTGATAGTCATAGTGTCTGACAGACAGTCCATCCCTCTTTCAAAATAGTGAATCTATAGCCATTTTTCTGACTGACAGGATAATCAATCATGTATAAAAAAGGCTGACTGGCTAGCTATTTCTTTGTATAAAATACTTTCTGACAGAGATAAAGGTAAAGAAATTAAACAGATAATACATACGATTTGAGATACTAGCACATGCAGATGAACAGGGAATGCAAGTTGATGATAATGATGAAAAGGCAAAAGACAAAGAGATTAACAGTTTTTTCCAGGTAGCTCAAGAGGAATGGCTCTAGACAAAATCAAACCATTAATAATGAGGCATGAAATTAATGTTAGCTCTAAGAGACTGCTTGAGACATAAAGCTCATTACTCAGCTTGATCATTAACAATGAGAAAAACATATAACACTTGGATAATAAAAAATAGTAAAATATCAGGAATGGTAATAAAGGAGTTACTTATTGAGCCGACAAGATGAGGACTATGAAGGGACAAATTTCAGAGCCCATGGGTTAGTCTCTAAGCACTTAGTCATAAAGAAGCCTATAAAGAAGAGAGACTCAAGTGTTATACTTGTTTTCTAGGAGAAAGAATGAAGCATAATTATTTTCTTCATTCTCTGACAAACCTAAACTGCTAAGTATTTAAAGGTTCCTATTCCTCAATGTTCTTTGACTTTATACTAAGTATATCAGCTGGTAATCTGTATAATATGATCTACACATTATTCATTGTAACTAGATACTAATCCTGATGCCTGCTCATTCATGGTTTCTTATACAGAGCTGGCAACACCTTCAGACCCTACTAAAAGAACATGTGACTAAGCTCTTATGCATGCCCATAGCTATTAAACCAGGAGAGCAATTTTAATGAAATGTTACCCAAGTTATATATTTGATAGTGAATTATGACACTGCCACAAAAATATGTGTTGGGGCAACTCATCAACTCTTGAGAATTTGGGCAAAGAGACAGAGAGTGATACAGACAAATATTAGTAGGATAAGAATCTGAAAGCTTATCAAGTACAGTATTTTAAGCCTATGATATGTGGAAAGAGAACCACAAATAAGCAGAATCCAGAAAGCAGAGAAGCTGGTGATAAAACTGGCCATGATTAAAAGGATAATGGAGAAATCATGTGGAAGCCATTTCATTCATGGAAGATTATTATAGTGAAGAGTCATGAGCTCCCATTACTAAAGCCCTGGAATATCTTTAAACCACTCAATGGTCCTCTTTCCCCTTTTAATATCAGAAGTTTGCTTTTCCAGGGATCCTGGGCATCAGTCTTTAAAATAAATATTTCATAGCCAGGAGTGGTGGTGTATTACTGTAATCCAAGTATTTGGGAGACTGAGACAGGAAGACTGCAACTTTAAGGTTAGCCTCAGCAACTCAGAAAGACTGGGAATAGATCCACCATATGAGCCAGCTCTACCACTCCTGGGTATTTTCCCAAAGGGGTTGAAATCAGATAACTACAGTAACATATGCATACTTATGTTCATAGTGTCATAATTCGTAATAGCCAAAATATGGAACCAGCTCAGGTCTCCATCAAGAGATGAATGGATTGCAAAATTATGGGAAATACACACAATGGAATTCTATTCAGCTATAAAGAAGAACAAAATAATGGCATTCTCAAGAAGATGAAAAGTCCTGTAGAACATTGTGTTAAGTGAGATCAGCCAAATACAGAAAGAGAAGGGACATATGTTTCCTCTAATATGCCCAAACTAGGGAGCATTGGGGATACCAGAAGGACTCCAGAAAATGTAAGGGACATCTCAGCAAAGTTAGAATGGAAGGACAGGAGAGGAAGAAGGCTGAAATTGACTAATAGAGGAGCTACATTCGAATATGTGTAAAAGTATGATTATAGCATGGTTACCCTGGACACTCATTGTTGGGAGGAGGGAAGGAAAAACGGGGGTGGGGGAGAGGGCACCAAGCACAGTTTAAATGTATACCATTTATTTTCAATAAAAAAGAAACTTAATGATACCTTGTTTTAAAATAAAAAATAAAATAGGGCTGGAGATATGGCTCAGAAGTAGAAAATCCCTAGGTTCAATCCCAAATACTACAAAAATACACCATACTTGAAGACACAAGTATATTTCCTATAACAAAATGACAATATAACAACTATATGTAGAAGCTTCTAATCTTTTCCTCTTCTCGTCTATATTTCCTTAAAGCCTAATCCTTTTAAAACAGTGTTCTTTTTTTCTATCTCCTTCTATATCCCCAGGTGTTTCTAAGAAAAATACCCAATGTGGTCCCATTTGCTAAGATGTATAACCTGTTCCCTTAGCTCAAAGTATTGGATTTCCCATAACTAATATATCTCTTCAGAATTTTCACTTTAAAAAGTATTTTTTTTAAAATACTTTTATGGTACATGATAGTTTTACATCATAAAATGGTTCATAGTGACAGTGACATACATGCACACAGCAGTTGATGGGCTTCCTCCCAACTCCCCCTCTTTTCCCATACAAGATATTGAGATTGGCATTGGTATTCTCATATGGGGATATCAGAGGGACTTCAAATGAAGGAATCACATTCCTTTTAAAATTTTTATCCCTTAATCCTGTGAAGTAAGCAAGGCAGCTTTTGCAACAGAGGCACAGAGAAATAAACAATGAGGCGAATGCCACATAGCAGTCACGCTAGGACTAGAACTGTTTTTTCTTGACTTCCAGTCTGGTTTATTACTCTACTTTCTCTAATGATTATAGAGCCACTATTTAGGGTTGCATCCGTAATAAGGGTTATGCTTACCACAAAGGATGTACAAGATAATATATTGTGAAAAGTGAAGAAAATACTTAAAATTCTACATAAATTTTATATAAATTATGGAAAGATGAAACATATATTTTTTCTATTCCTCATGTTAATTACAGATAATAATCCTGTGTTTTTGTAGGCTTTTATTTTATTGTGTGTATTTTTGGAAACTGAACACAGAGCCTCACATATGCGAGGCAAGTGCTATACCACTGTGCTACATACCCACCCAACTCTGGATTTAGTTTTTTGGTGGTACTGGGGTTCCTGGAAACCCTTCTAACTCCGGGCTACACTCCCAGACCTATTTTAATTTTTTTTTTTTTTGAAACAGGGTCTCTTAAGCCAGCGAGGCTGGCTTTGAACCTGCACAGTCCTCCTGTCTCCACCTCCCAAGCCTGGGGATTACAAGCATGCACCACCACGCCTGGAAACTCTGGAATTTTTAATGTGAAATGAACATAAAAAGATTGAAATGCAGAAAGAAAAAAAGAAGACTGGCAAGGGACATTGTGTCTTGAAAAGCAACATGCTGATTATTTTCCTGGGTTTTCCTTTTACTCTTTTATCAAAGACATAGAACTATAGAAGCCAGTAACTCAGAAATGCTAGTGGGTACAGACAAACAAAAATGTTGCAACAAACAGGTGTGGTGGTGCATGCCTGTAATTCTAGTACTTGATAGGCTGATACAGGAGGATCATAGATTTAGGTCAGTTTCATTGACCGTGTTTCAAAATTTTAAAAAAGGGGAAGGGTTGGTGTACAGGAAAGCTTCTGATTTTTTAAGATTGATTTTGTATCCAGATACTTTGCTGAATTTGTTGATCAGTTCTATAAGAACCTCAATCGAGAGCCAACAAAATGGGAGAAGATTTTTGCCACCTACATCACCGATAGAGGACTAATATCTAGAATATACAGAGAACTCAAGAAACTCAACACTAAGAAAACAAAGCATCCAATAACAAAGTGGGCAAATGAAATAGACACTTCATAAAAGAAGAAATTCAAATGGCCAATAAATGCATGAAAAAATGCTCAACATCACTGGCAATCAGAGAGATGCAAATCAAAACTACCCTGAGATTTCACCTAACTCCAACTAGAATGGCAATCATTCAAAACACAAACAACAACAGATGCTGGCGAGAATGTGGAGAAGTGGGAACTCTAAGACATTGTTGGTGGGATTGCAAATTATTGCAACCACTTTGGAAAACAGTATGGAGAATCCTCAGAAGAATGGGAACAAATCTACCATTTGATCCAGCAATACCATATCTGGGTATCTACCCAAAAGATAGGAAGACAAACTACCAAACTAATGCATGTGTATCTATGTTCATAGCTGCACAATTCACCATAGCCAAACTATGGAACCAGCCAAGATGTCCATCAGCAGATGAATGGATTACAAAACTGTGGGATATGTACACAATGGAATTCTACTCAGCCATCAAAAAAACTCAATTATATCATTTTCAGGGAAATGGATGGAACTGGAGGACATTATATTAAGTGAGATTAGTCACAAAAATAAGAAATCAGATGCTTTCCCTAATATGTGAGAGTTAGGGAGAAATGGGTCATAGGAGGAACTCTTGAAGGGGGAAATCCTATAGAGGAGCAAACAAGACAACCTAAAGGAGGAGAAAGGTGGGGGGAAGAGGAAAATCTCTAAAACACACAATGTACTTAAACATATCAAAGTCAATCACTAAACCAAGCAAGGGAAGGAGGGACGGGGAAGGAATGGGGTGGGAATTGGGTACGGGTTAAATCAGCAATGTGTACATGTTTGTAAAAACAAGTTTTTTTTTTTTTACCCCAATATGATGTTTGAATATAATGCACCAATAAAAAAATTAAAAAAATTCAAAAAGGGGAAGAGTGATGGCAAGGCTTAGAGGTACAATATCACTGGATTAAATCAGTAGTACCAAGCCAGTGCACACTTGAAATCCCAGTTCTTAGGAAGGTGAGACAGGCGGATCACACAGGTTTGAAGCCAGCCTCAGCTACTTAATGAGGCTTTCAGAAACTTAGTGAGACCCTGTTTCCAATTAAAAAGTATAAAATAGGTCTGGGAATATGGCCCAGAGGGCATAGCCTGGAGGTAGAAAAGTCCCTGCGTTCCACCCTCAGTACCATAAAGATGAGAGAAAAGAAAGAAAGAAAGAAAGAAAGAAAGAAAGAAAGAAAGAAAGAAAGCAAGCAAGCAAGCACAAGTACCAGAAAATGTTGCAACCACTAGGCCCTCACTGACCTACGTGAAAAGGTCCTCTGGGAAAAATATAGACAGATAAACAGATATTTAGGTGATAGATACCGAGAGAGATTTTTAGATAAGGAATTGGTTCATGTGCTCACAAGGGCTGACAAGTCCAAAATCTACAGATAGGCTAGTAGGCTGGGAACTGGAAATTCCGTAAAAAATTGAAGTTGCAATCTGGAGTCTGAAGGCAGTCTTGTAACAAATGAAGCTCATTTACATATGGAGAGTAATCTTTTTTATTCAAAGTTTATTAATTTAAATGCTAATCACATCTTCAAAACCAAATTTACAGTCACTTCTAAACTGGTGTTTGACCAAACAACTAGGAACCATAACCTTAGCCAACTCATCATAAAATAACAAACATAAGTCAACCTATACTAGATTATAGGATAGTCAGAGAACAAAGAGAAAAATATGTCTTAATTTTCTCTAGAAAATAGTCCTCTGGATTAGTGGAGTATAAACTTGTAAGGATAGAAAACAAAAATTGTATCAGGAGCCATTTAAGAACCACACACTGAGATTAACATCTTGGCCTAGCTGGGCTGAGTACACAATACCAGCTGAGTGCAATTTGTCCACAAGCAGAAAGACTTCCAAGGGACCTGGTAGGATCAAGAAGAATGTGGACTTTGATGTCTTCTCCATATACATGTAATGTTTAACGCTTCCTTCTTCTTAGTTTGTCCTATAACTTCCCTGATATCTCTCCTTATCTTGACCCCTGACAATTTGCTTGTTTTTGTGTTTGATTATTTTATGATGTTTTATTTAAATCTTCAATAAAATAAAAATGCTGGCCTCAGCAGGACATATTTCCACTCCCTCCTCTCTAGCCCCAAATGTTAAGAATAATAACAATAATATTCTCTAAAAAATTATCATTTCTGACACTAAGTTATTTCATACAAGAGACTTCTATCAGCAGCAGCATCTGGGGCAACCAGTCTCACATAAGTGGTCTTCGACATGGAACAGTAAAGCTCAGAGTTTCAGTGAGCTGCTCACTGGAACTTTAGCTCCTTTTGTTGGTAACAAAGGGAATAATTTGTCTCACATGCTGCATTATTATAATTTGTTTCACTGCTTGCTCAAAAAAGAGGGAGCTTCTGTCATCCAGTAGACTGTAAAGTAATTATTAGATTGAATTACAGAAGTCTGCCCTTGCTTTCCTGAAGAGAGAATATTGAATCCTGAGTTGTGGGATTGAGTAGGACAAACTTTGAAACACTTGGGCTCTTGTTAAGGCTTACTTAGAGCCTTTCCAAGATAATCAAGCTTTCCCTGATATTAACAGGAATACTCCTCAAAGGAGGTGCACTACCTCCTGGGCTGCCTGTGGGAAAATAGGGGAGTAAAGATTACAGTAGCTTTTCTCCTCCTCTAGCTCAATGTTCTCCCAATAATCTTTTTAAAAATTATTTGACTCCTTGTACGCCATTGTATGTGATTATAAAAAAGAATTGAATATGGGACAACATGATAGAAATCCTATTTTTTAACAAATCTGTCCCTCAACTTTATTTTGCAGGATCCTGATCCAAATAATTTGTAGCAATTTTAAAAGAACATATTCGTTTTGATTTTAAAGTTTTAATAAACCTTCACTCATCCCTTACTAATCCCTGCTTAGAATAATTTTTGTTTCATACAAATACAGAAAGAGATGCATATCCAAGGCTTTAAAGATTTTAAATCATGCTATCCATATATCACTGGAATCATATTAGATAAATAAAAGGCAAAAAACTTAAGAATGAGAAAAAAACTAGTTTTTGTTATACAATTTGACCATAATGTAAATTAAAATACACGCGCGCACGCACACACACACACACACACACACACACATGTTTTAAAAGTAATAAAAAATAAATACTTGGAGTATTTCTCCCTAAAAAATAAGGGGTGGTAATGTCTGATATACAGTGTTTCTCAAAGTAAAATATGAGCCACTTAAATTTAATTTAAGTTACATATATTTCTCTTTCTTAAGTATCTTTTTTGTTAAATAAATTTTTATTGGAGCATTGCAGTCATACATTTTAATGGGATAAAAAGAACTTGTGGAGATATACACGCACACATCACCCAATTAGCCCCTACCCAATCCTTAACCCTACCCTCTCCCTCCCTCCTTCCCATGCTTGGTTTCCTGATTTACTTTGATATGTTTTTTTTTCATATATGGTCAAGTTATTTTTGAAAAGATTTCCAAGAACATTTTTGAAGGAAATAATAATCTTTTCACTAAATATTGTTGAAAAATAATAACTACATGAAAAAAGAATAAAATTGGGCCCTTACCTAACACCATATACCAATATTAACTCAAAATAGATAAAAGACCTAAATGTGAATTTTAAGACTATAAACTTTTATAAGAAAACCAGGGTCATAAAACTTCACAAAACTGAAATTGGCAGTGATTTCTTGGATATGATTCCAAAGGCACAGGCAACAAAAGAATAATCAAACAAACTTCATGAAAAATAGAAAAATATTGTACATTCAAAGAAAATGTAAACAGAATTAAAAGTTACTGATAGAAAGTTATATTAATATTCTGAATAGAAATCCTAAAAATTAGCAAAAATAAAAGCAAACAATACAATTTAGGAATAGGTAAAAGATTAAAGTAGATAATGAATCTCTAAAGATTTTTATATGACCAATAAACACATGAATACCACTCATCATTATCATAATATAGCTAATCATTAAGGAAATACAAATAAAAAGTATAGTGAAATACTTCTTCACATTTGTTAGGATGAATACTTAACATGAATCACCTTGCTCCAGCCCTTTACCTTGAGTTTGTTACTATCTTTACTTGTAAAGTGTGTTTATTGTAAGTAGCAGATGGATGGATTCTGGTTTTTAATCCATTTTGCTACTTTATGTCTTTTTATTGGGAAATTGAGGCCATTTACATTCAGTGTGATTATTGAGAGATAACATTTAATTCCTAACATGTTAAGATTTTATTTCGGTTTGAAGTACTGTGTATTCTTCTTTGCTTAGTTGTCTGCTGGATGGAAAATCTTGTTTCTCTGGTTCTGGCATGTATTACCTATTTCTACTTTGTAGTTAATCTCCTTGAGTATTTCTCTAGTGCTGGTTTTGAAGACATAAATTCTTTCAGTTTCTGTTTGTCATGGAAGCTACTTATTTCCCTATCTAATTTGATAGTTTTGTTGGGTAGGAATTTTTAAGCTGGAAGTTGTTTCCTCTCAGAGTTTGGAATATGTTAGGCCAAGCCCCTCTGGCTTCCATGACTTGGTTTGGGAAGTCTGGAGTGATTCTAGTTGGTTTGCTTCTGAATGTCACTTGGCCTTTTGTTTTTGTTGCCTTTAATATTCTCTGCTTGGCTTCTACATTGTCATTTTGACAATTATGTGGCGTGGGGATCCTCTTTTCTGAACCTGTCTAAAGGGAGTTCTATAAGTTTCCTGGACCTGTGTATCGACCTCTTGCTCTATGTTTGGAAAATTTTCTGCTATTATTTCTTTGAAGAGATTATTGATCCCTTTTGTTTCACCTTTTCCCTCCTCTATTCCAATTATTCTTAGGTTAGCTCTCTTAAAATGGGCCCATATTTCAATGTCACATTCCTGCTGTCTGATTTTTTTTCTAAGTTATAAATTATGCATTCGTTTTTGGAGTGATCATTTTCTAAGAGCAAGATTATATTCTCCATGTGGTCTAATCGATTGTTTATACTTTGAATTGAAGTCTTTATTTCAATGATTGCATTCTTTATTTCTTTTAGACTCTTTCTACATTCTTTTCAAAAGTCCTGTATTATTTCTACAGTTATATTCCTGATTTGATCTCTGGAGATCTATGGATTTCTGTGTTATCAGGTTCTGATATTATGGGGTTATGGGCATTCATTGCTCTATTGATGTTCCTCTTTCCCATGATTTCAAAAGTTTGTGCAATTCTGGGTTCTTCCCTGCATCACCACGACTTCACTTAGGGTGTTATGAATCTCAGGTTTGTCGTAATCTCTGCCACCACTATTACTTTACTGGGTTGTATCATAAAGTCTCAGACGTATGGAGTTAATCAAGGATGAGCGAGACCATGGGGGTGCAGAGCTGGGTGTTTTCCCATGGGGAGCTGTGACTAGGGTGTGGTATCTTTGCCACCACTATTCCTTCACTAGGTTGGACTGCAAAATCTCAGACCCAGGGAGATTATCAAAGCTGCGCAAGTCCCTGGGGGTGCAGTGCTGGGATTTCTCTTGTAGGGGCCACAATTTCACTTACAGTTATTGTGCATACTTATCTGAAGTTGTCGCAGACATGGTGAACTCGCCACCGCTGCTAGAAATATGGCGCCACTGCCATGCCCTCGGCCATGATGCTGGCATATTTCTTTTCTGGTTTTGAGCTCTGTTCTGAGTCCCTAGAAAGCATGATGAGCTTGGCCACTGGGAACTTTAGAAATTCTTTGTGCTGAAAGAACTCCTGAATTACACCCAAATGATCCACAGCTGTTCACGTCAGCTCTTTGTTTACCTTTCCTCTCTAGAGCCTGGTACTGTGAGGCATGATGGTACAGGTGTGGCTCCGCAATGTGGGCTGGTTTCCTTTTTGGTATCTGGTTGTTCTTCTAGTCTTCTTTTTCTCTATCCTTTGTGTTTACATTTTTATATCTCTTCTGATAGTGTTTTCTGTCTATGAAAAGCACTGATTTTGTGGCAATAGAGATTGAGTGTTAGCAGGACTCGTAAAGGCTGCTCTTCTCAGTCACCGTCTTCCTGGAAGTCCTTAAGTATTTTCTAACATGCAAACTTAAAAATACAGTTTACCAAGCTGATATCTTCTAAACAGAAATTAATAGTAATATATTTTTAAGATTTATATTTATATATAATTAATTATATTATGACCATTTTTAAACAAAAATAACTAAGTTTGCTCAAACATTTGGCATTCAAAATTATGCCACTCTAAAATTTGGGTATTAATAACAAATATAAAAATTCAAGTTTAAATAAAAAATGCTTATATTATCAAATATTATCAAAACTATTATACAAACTGGATTTGTTTTTATTCATAACAATTTTTTTATTTTATATTTTTCTTATATATTTTGGTAATTCTTATCTATTAACATTACAGATATACAACTTCTAACAAAATAACCTAAACAATGCTTTAATAGCCATTACTTAAAAACAAACTATTGTATTAGTCCCAATTCAAAATCTCTTCTAAAACAAAGAAAACGGAGTCACGTTCGCCTAAGGATTCTTTTTTTCTCTTAAGTTCTTTTCTTTCAAATTGGCAATGATTCTCTTATAGCATCTCAGAGGTATGCAATGGATGGGAAATGAAAAGGTCTCTCTTTTTTAATGACTCTTGGCAAAAGATAAAATTATGTAAAAAATAATGATGTTTCCGTTTGGATTCCAAGTAGAAATTTCAGACCAAATCAAACAGGAAACCCAGGAGATGACACAAAATATCAAAAGGATGAATGTAAATGAAGATAACCCCCTGGAGAGTGGCAGTCTCTCCAGAGAGGCCAAAGAAAATGTCCACTCACCCTATCACTTGGGGGTAGATCGAGGCCGAGGCCACTACCCAGAGAGTTAAATCAGAATTGGATAGATTTGGACAAGCTAGAACTCCAGGAAACATTTTTCTAATAATGCTGTCTATTGTCAGTCCCACACTGAGCATGGGCCATGGAAAACCTACACATTACTGGGCACATATTCCGTAACCTGCCATTACCCACGTGATTACATGGTTTGCTGTTCCACCTACCATTTACTTATGCAATACTGTATATTTGCCAGAACTGCTTCTTAGCACAGGAGGAAGTTCTAAATATGAGTATAACTTTATAGGAAATCCTAGATGGGTTCTTTGTGTGCTTCATGGAACATTACAGAATGTTTAGATCTGGAAAACAGACTTGGCTTATGTATGTACCTAGAAAGAAAAATCAAAAGGCATAATTTTTCTTACTGGTTTCAATTCTGATGCCTGGCAACAGGATAATACCACACAATAAACTCCCCAGCCTCTGTGTGCACAGAGGAGACAGTGGCATCCATCAGATGAGTTATTAAGATGGTCAGAATGTGTAACAGACCATTCTCATAAACTATAGCAGAGAAAGAGGTTATTATTATTGTTTATTTTTGGTGGTACTGGGGTTCCTTGAAACCCTTCTACCTCCAGGCTACACTCCAAGACCTATTTTTTATACTTTTTATTTGGAAACAAGGTCTCTTAAGCCAGCGTGGCTGGATTTGAACCTGTGCGATCCTCCTGTCTCTGTCTCCCAAGCGCGGGGATTACAAGTGTCTGCCACCACACCCAGCTAGAAAGAGGTTATTTTTAATAAAATATATTGGTGCATTTTAGTCATACATCTCAAAGGGATAAAAAATGTGGAGATACACATGCACATATCACCCAATCAACCCCTACCCAATCTCTAACCCCATCCTTCGCCCTTCCTCCTACCCATGCTTGGCTTCTTGATTGACTTTGATATGTTTAAGTACATCATGTACTTTAAAGAGTTTGCCTTACCCTCCCTCTTATCCCCTCAGATATGTCACCTTAATTGCTCCGCTCTAGGTCCCTTCTTCATCTAGAGATCCTCCTGTTACCCATTTCTCCCTAATATTTTGCACATTAAGAAAAACATCTGATTTCTTAATTTTTGTGACATTTTACTGTAAATGCCATAATTTTGTTCACCCTTATGGCTGGGCAAAATTCCATTGTGTACATATCCGATAGTTTTGAAATCCACTCACTAGTTGAAGGACATCTTGGCTAGGTTCCACAGTTTGGCAATGGTAAACTGTGCAGCCATGAACATGGTTGTTCATGCATTAGTTTGGTATTTTGGTTTTCATTCTTTTGGTAGATATCCAGAGGTGGTATTGCTGGATCATATGGTAGGTTCGTTTTTCTTCTTCTGAGGATCTTCTATACTTTTCTCCAAAGTGGTTGTGCCAACTTGCAATGCCACCAACAATATATTAGAGTTTCTATTTTCCACACTTATTCCCACTTAGTGAAAAACTGAAAGCCAGAAAGTGAGTAACTTTGAAAAGATGATCCACTCACAACCAATTTTTTTAAATAGAGGTCACTTGGATCCGGAAATATGCTGAGAGATTAGGTGATGCAGCGACAGCTTCTAGTGGTTCCTGGCCACACAGCTGAAGAAACTCCAGGCCCAGCCTCGCTGCATGGTGGGCTCTGGTCCCTGTCACTGTGAGCAGGATGTTTACAAAGGTTCCCATTTTCCCCTGCATATATATTCTTTATGTAGGAGAAAACCGCATGTGTTGTTTGCAGAAACTGGGAGTCCAATTCCTTAGCAGCAGTGGATTTTATCTCCCCACTTAAAGCTGAGGCTCACAGCCTCACCATGGAGAACGAGATCTGCTGCTCCAAGCTCACCCTGGCCCCCAGCCCAGTGCAGATGACCAAGGAAGCCTGAGATGAGGTTTCCAGGGACACCTGGCACAGCAAGCCAGCTCAGCAATATAGGCAGGGTTCCCTCCGACTTACCCCAGACATTTTTCTTACATTGTATGTTGTCCAGAGTTTCTGCACATGTGGAGCAGGAGCAGTCTACTTTTGGAGAGATCACTTCAAAAATTCAAGGTGGATTGGATTGGATCTGTCTGCCTCTCCCAAATACTGTCTGCCTCCATTGCCGGCATCTTAGTCTTTCTCTGCAAAACTTTTTCTTACACAGTATGTTGTTCAGAGTTCTTGAGCATATTGGGCAGGAGCAGTTTACTTTTGGGAAGATTTCTTCAAAAATTCAAGGTGGATTTGGTTGGAGATGTCTGCCTCTCCTGAATACTGGCCACCACCACCTTCTTGGTCTCTCCTAGAGTATGTTATTGTTAAGTATTCCTGTGCATGTGTGACAGGAGCAGTCTGATTTCTGATCTCTTCTGGGATATTCATCCAAAATTCACTTTTCTTGCAGTGGCGGGCACCATGCTGCCATCTTGCCTCTAATTCTGCCATTTTTTACTCTCTCTCCTATATTTCAGATAGAAAGTCATGACTGGAAATGTTACTGTATGTTGTCCCAACAAGCTATTAAATCAAAATTTGTTGTCCAGAGTTTTTCAGAGGGATGCATGTCCTATTCACCTGCTGCCCACCTACACCACTCTGGCTGTAGTCACCGCTGTAGCCGCAGTGGCCACCATCTTCAACCCTCTCCAATATTTTTAATAAAAGAAAACAGTAGGTATCTTTTGTGGGAGCTGGGGGCCCAAGTACTTAGTAGCAATGTGTTTTATCTCCCTGCCAAGAGCAGAGGCCTAAAGCTTCACCGAGGAGAGCTAATTCTGCTGCTCTGAGCACCCCCAGCCCAGCACTACACAGAGGAGCACAGCAGCCAGGGGCACCCTTGGCTCCCAGGATGTGTGGCACCAGCCAATCTGACTATGTGGGGCTCCATCTGATGGGCCCTGAACATTTTTCTTACATGGTATGTTGTCCAAAGTTCCTGAGCATGTGGGACAGGTGCAGTCTACTTTCAGGGAGATTTCCTCAAAAGTTCAGGGTGGATTAGAATGAATCTACCTGCCTCTCCCCAATAATGGCCGCTGCTGCCACCGCCATCTTGGCCCTCCTCCCAAATATTTTTCTTACATAGTATGTTGTCCATAATTCTTGAGCATGTGGGGCAGGAGCAGCCTTTTGGGGGGAGATTTCTCTAACAGTTCAAGGCATGTTGGATTGTAAATCTACCTCTCCCAAATACTGGCTGCCTCCACCACCACCACTGCCACCATCTAGGTCTGTCTCATCTCTCTTATATTTTAGGTAGGAAGTCATGGCTATAAATGTCTCTATATGTTGTCCCAATCAGATATTAAATCAAAATCTTATGTCTGGGGTTTCTCAGAGGAATACATGCCCTATTTGGCTGCTGCCAGCTATTTTTGCTGCAGCCGCTGCCATCTTGGCCCCTACTCTGAGAAAGAGGTTATTGATTGGGGATGCCATGGGGAGCTTTTAGATGGATTTTATGGAGCTTTAGGTCTTGGTTTAAAGTCCAGAGATAGCTGGGACTCCATAGTGTTTATTACTAAATTAAACGTAAATAGTGTAATGAGATGAGTCCAAGGAGGTTTATCTATACCTATATTAAGAATGAATTTTGGCCCATTACAAAACTTCATCTGGAAAACTGGATTAATTAAGGAGCCCTTGAGAGTTTGAAGAATCAGTTATGAATTAGATGCTACTAATGAAACTTCTACTGTACTGATAAATCACAAACAAGATATTTATCTTCAGGCTGTGTGTTAAATCCTTATGTATTTCTGGAAGAAAATATTAAAGTACAGTGGAAAAAATAGAAGCCCTATATAATTTGTCAAGGGTGTACCCTATAACATTGAATTAATTATACCATTTGGGGTAATGTTACCGATGTTATTATTTAAAAAAAATCTTTGTTGCAGTGTGGATAACATTCATACTTGAATTGCCCTGGCAGGAAATGCCTTCAGTAGCCTTCATGCAGAAACTGTTACCACATTTTAAAAAAAGGACAAAGAGGTCTATCTAGTGGCTGGTTGCTGGGATTCTTATTCTGGCTAGAATCTTTGCATATGCTACTACTGCTGTTGTAGATCTTCACCATTCCGTTCAAAATGAAAAATATTTATAGGATTTCCAAAAGAATTATATCCAAAATTTGCAGGCTCAGAAACATATCGACCAAAACATTTTTGTAGAAATTAAACAGTTAAAAACTCTGCCATTTGGCCAGGCGTGGTGGCACATGCTTGTAAACCCCGTGCTTGGAAGGTGGAATCAGGAGGATAGTGCAAGTTTGAGGCCAGCCTCTCTGGCTTAAGAGACCTTGTTTCCAAATAAAAAAGTATAAAAATCAGTCTGGGAGGGTAGCCCAGAGGTAGAAGGATTTCTAGGAACCCCAGTACCACCAAAACAAACAAACAAACAATCTGTCATTTGGATTAGAAACACATTCAAGACTTAAAATGGTCACAACAGTTACAATGTCATTTAATATTGCTGAATATTGTGTAACAAACATGTCTTACAAAGACAATAATATAAACTCGATATCTCTGTAAATCAAACAGATTGACAAGAGAAAAAAACAGCAAAATATTTTAAAAAGAAAAAAAGTTAAAGGAGCAAAAACAAAGCCAGAAGATAGAATAGAGGAAAGAAAAGTACCCTGCCCACCACCTCTGAGGAATGCCTATAGCCATGGGGGCTGCTTTGGTGCCATCTTACTGCACTGAGACTGCTAGCACTGCAGCCACCAGAGACCCAAAGCAAAAAAAAAAAATTTGTTGTGAAGTAAGCAGCTGCAGCTCATCAGAATTGCAAGAGGTTGGCACCTCTCTACTAACCCCAGAAAGATACTCTGCCCTGATGCCCAACTAGACCTTGTAGCAGTTAGTCTAGTGGATGACCAGCTAGAATCTGAGCCCACCTCATCCAGAGATACAGAGTGGTGCTCAACAGCACTGTAAGTGCACTAGCTGTCTTTAAGGGAGGAGTTATTAAGATGGAGACCATGCATCACAGTCACAAGGACTCACACATCAAACAATAAACTCACAAGGTATGAAACTTTGTAGTTCAACATAGTGAAGGTGGGATTACAGTATGCAGGATACAGTAGAGGTATGGATTAGCAGACAGCTCCCAGGGCTAATTGGGAAAAATGGCCTAGAGTCCACAGAGCACATCCTAATAGGGCCTCCTGAGAAGTTAAGCCAACCCAGCACTCTCTGTGGAGAACACAGACGCTTGTATATACACTAGATCTTGTCCCAGCAACATCTGCCACCTACATAGACAGGGAGAAATGTAGGATAAGGGTCTGTAGAAAGTGTGGAGAGCCTCACTTACACTGATACTTGCTTCAGTGATAGCAGCTAACTGTACAGACAAAGAGACTCAGGGACAGGCCCTTTGGAGAGCTCAGAGACACAGGCTTGCAGTAGAAAAGGCACCAGTGGCACTGAGTGCCTGAACAAACAGCATGCCAAGGTCCCAATTACTGAAGAACAATAAAAAGCGGGGGTACAAATTGACATCATTGCTATAGATTACAGAGAAAATTAGAACACTTGGAACATGCTCAAAAATCTAATATAGAAAGTGAACCTTAAATGGCTGAAAGAATCCATGCAGGCCCAGGAGAACTGCAGAGAAAAATTTCTGCTCTGTGTTCATATATTTCATATGGTTGTTTTGTTGTTGTCGTTGTTATGTTTTTTATGTCTGTGTATATGCTTGTTTGTGCTCTTCCCTACCCCTTTTTACAAACTTATTCCCTCTTTCATATCTACTCTCTTCTCTCTTTTTTTTTTCTTTGTCTTGTATTAAATCCACTTTACATTACTATATCTAAATACTCTACACTGGTCACTAGAATCCTCCTATATATTAACTATTTCTAATTTCTACTATATATTACCTTATACACTCAAACTCTCATTCTAATTGCATTTAATATTTCAGCAACTTTCTCCTCACTCAACCTTCACCACTAAATGCAACACAACTTCCCTTTGTATATACCAGTTGACACCTACAGAGTGAGAGAAAGTTATAAAAGGCAACAAAGATACAAACTAAAGAAACATGAAATCATGAGAAGGAAGAATACCAAGGATACAATGAACTCCCACAACCTCACAATAATAGAACCCATCAACATAGAATTGCAGAGATTGCCAGAAGGGTATATCAGAACTTTAAATAGTAGAAATGACACAGGGTTTCTGAAAAAAAAAGTAGGAATAGCCTGAAAGAAATAAACAAATAAAGAATTTGACACCCTAAACAGAAATCAGAAAGATGCTCTGAAGAAAGTGAAGATGCAATCATTGAAGTGAGAGAATCAATACAAATTATAAACAGTATGGAACTGGAGGACATTATGCTAAGTGAGATTAGTCAGACACAAAAAATAAGAAATCAGATGCTTTCCCTAATATGTGAGAGTTGGGGAGAAATAGGTCATAGGAGAAACTCTAAAGGCAACCTAAAGGAGGAGAAAGGAGGGGGGAAGAGGAAAATTTCTAAAACACACAATGTACTTAAACATATTGAAGTCAACCACTAAGCTGAGCAAGGGAGGGAGGGACGGGGAGGGAATGGGGTGGGAATTGGGTAGGGGTTAAATCAGTGATGGGTACATGTATGTACACACAAGTTTTTTACTCCAATATGATATATGAATATAATGCACCAATAAAAAAATTTTTTAAATGCAGTGTTGAAAGTAAGAAGGAAATGTTTTGGAAATGGACACTGGTGGCTTACAAGATGTTTTGAGGAAGACAGCAACCAGGAGAGCCCCGAGGTCTCAGTGGTGGATACTGTCAATCTTTCCTGTACTTCATGCAGATATAAAAATCCTGAGGGAAAGCATTCTTGGCTGAGCTAGGACTTGAGTCCTCTTCTGTGGTTAGAAAAGTGGAGTTCTATGGTTGGTAGCTGTTATGGTTTGGATATTAAACATCTCTCAAATGTTCCTATGCTAAAGGCATAGTCGCCAGTCTGCAGTATTGTTAGAAACTTTTAAGAAGTGCGGCCTAATGGGAGAGAGGCCATTAGGGGCATAGCTTGCTATTGGGACCTGGCCCTCCTCTCTTTGTGCTTTATTTTCCAGCTGCCCTGAGGTGAACAAGTTTCCTCTGCCATGTCCTTGGACCATGATATACTTCCTCACCATAGGCCCACAGTAATGGTACCAAGGGACCAGAGATTGAAACCTCTGGAGCCAATATAAACCTTTCCTCATATATTTTGTCACAGTGATAGAAAGCTAACATAGTAGCCCACAATCATCCACAGGAAGGGAGTTCCCCCAAGCAGCATATGCTAGGCAGATAGAAACAAAATTCAAAAAAATAAAAATAAAAAATTAACAGTAGACTAGACCACATGGGAAATAAATTCTCATTCTTAGAAAAAGATCACTACAAAAATTAACATATAGTGTGTAATTTAGAAAAAAATTGACAGCATGAATTGGACATTGAAAAGATATGGGCCAATTTTAAAATAGCTAAGAGTAATAGGCATAGAAGAGAAACAGAAGTGAAACCAAATGGATCAACAATATTTTCAAAGAAGGAATATCAATAAATAAATTATTTAAACATATAAAAAGAGGTTGAAACAGAGTTACATAAAACACATAGAACACTCTTTAGACAAAATCAGAAAAAAGATTCACCACACCACATAATAGTCCAACTAAAATACAGGCCAAGGAGAGAATCCTAAAGGCAATAAAAGCAAAAAAAACAAGCGACATTAAGAAACAAACTATTTGAATTTCTTCTTTTGTGAAATGTCTATTTAGTTCGCTTGCCCATTTTGTTATTGGATGCTTTGTTTTCTTAATTTTGAGTTGCTTGAGTTCTCTGTATATTATAGATATTAGTCCTCTATCGGAGATGTAGGTGGCGAAAACCTTCTCCCATTCTGTTGTCTCTCGGTTGAGGTTCTTGACAGTTTCCTTTGCTGAACAGAAACTTCATTTTCATGCAATCCCACATGTTGATTTGCCTTTTAATGCAAATTAAAACTACCCTGATATTTCACCTAACTCCAACTAGAATGGCAATCATTCAAAACACAAACAATAAATGCTGGCAAGGATATGGAGAAGTGGGAACTCTAAGACATTGTTGGTGGGATTGCAAATTATTGCAACCACTTTGGAAAACAGTATGGGGAATCCTCAGAAAAACGAAACAAATCTACCATTTGATCCAGCAATACCACTTCTGGGTATATACCCAAAAGATAGTAAACCAAACTACCAAACTAATGCATGTGCATCTATATTCATAGCTGCACAATTTACCATAGCCTAACTATGGAACCAGCCAAGATGTCCATCAACCGATGAATGGATTACAAAACTGTGGGATATGTACACAATGGAATTTTACTCAGCCATCAAAAAAAACTTAATTACATAATTTTCAGGGAAATGGACAGAACTGGAGGACATTATGTTAAGTGAGATTAGTCAGTCACAAAAAATAAGAAATCAGATGTTTTCCCTAATATGTGAAAGCTAAGGAGAAATGGGTCATAGGAGGAACTCTAGATGAAAAAGGAAATTCTGTAGTGGAGCAAATAAGACAACCTAAATGAGGAGAAAGGAGAGGGGATGAAGGAAAATCTCTAAAACACACAGTGTACTTAAACATATCGAAGTCAACCACTAGGCCAAGCAAGGGAAGGAGGAGTGGGGAGGGAATGGGGTGGGAATTGGGTAGGGGTTAAATTGGTGATGTGTACATGTATGTACACACAAGTTTTTTACCCCAATATGATGTATGAATATAATGCACCAATATCAATTTAAAAAAAAAAAACTATTTAGAGTCACTACAGACTTCCCAAACCAAGCCACAAAAGCCAGGAGAGCTTGGAACAACATATTCCAAATTCTGAAAGAAAACTTACAGCCAAAACATTTCTACCCAGCAAAACTATATCTCAAAATTGATGGGGAAGCAAAATTTTTCACAATAAACAGAAGCAAAAAAAATTATACGTTCAATCCAGAACTAGAAAAAATTTAAGAGATTAATTATAAAGAAAAAATAATTAATAAACACCAGAACCAGATAAACAATAAACAAACACCTAAGCATAGAAGAACAAATACTACTTGAAGCAGAAATTAAAAATCAAACAGGAATTAAAAGTCATCTCTCAATAATCACACTGAATATAAATGGTCTCAACTCCCCAATAAAAAGATACAAAGTGAAAAATAGATTAAAAACCAGGATCCATCAATATGTTGCTTGCAAGAAACATACCTTACAAATAAAGATAGTCACAAATTAAAGGTGAGTGCTGGATCAAGATAATTCTTGCTAATGGAATTCAAAGACAAGCAGGAATAGCAACTATGATATCAAATAAATTAGACTTCAAGACTAGGCTAATCAAGAGACAAAGCAGGTTATTTTTACTGGTAAGAGTAACAATCCAGCAAGAGAAAATAACAATAGTCAACATTTATGCCCTAAATATATGTGTAGCCATTTTCATAAAACAAATTATAGCATTAAATCACACATAGACCCCAATACAATAATACTGAGAGACTTCAACACCCCTTTCACACAGATGGATCTTCTAGACAAAAGGTCAGTAAAGATGCCTCAAAATTAAAAAAAACACCATAAACCAAGTGGACATATTAGACATATACAGAATATTCTACCCAACTACAGAAGAGTTCACATTTTTCTCAACTGATCACAGAGCCTTCTCCAAAATAGACCATATCCTGGGCCAAAAAGTGAGCACTAGCAAATTTTTTAAATGTGACATACTCCCCTGTGTATTTTCAGACCTCAATGGAATGAAACTAGAAATCAAGTATAAGAAGACTCAGAGTAACCACATAACACACATGGTGACTGAACACTACACTGCTGAATGAGAAATGGGTCATAGAATAAGTAAGATGTGAAATTAAGACATTTCTAGAAATAAAAATAGAGACACAACATCAAAAACTCTGAAATGCCTTGAGGACAGTATTAAGAGGAAAATTTATAGCACTGAATGCCCACATAAGAACAGAAAATCACCAAATTAATAACCTAATGACACACCTCAAATCCCTTGAAAAACAAGAACAGTCCAACCCCAAAGCTAGTAGAAGATAGAAAATTATTAAAATCAGAGCATAAATAAATAGAGAATAAAAACATACACAAAATAAACAAAACCAAATAAGGTTTCTAAAAAAAAGATAAGACACTAGTCAACCTAACCAAAGAGAGAATCAATCCACATTACTAAGATAAGAAATTGAAAAGGGAGAGATTACCACTGACATTGTGGAAATACAGAGGATTATTAGAAACTACACTGAAAAAGTATACTCCAAAAAATGGAAAATATAGAATAAAATTGAAACAATTCTTGATACATACAACCTTCCTAAACTGAGTTAAGATGATGTAGAAAATTTCAACTGACCAATAGCAGTCAAAGAGCTTGAAGCAGCAATAAAGAAACTACCATCAAACTAAAGACCAGGACCAGATAATTGTTCAAGAAAATTTCTTTTTTGTGGTACTGGGGGTGGAATCCAGTGGCTTTTCTATCTCTGGGCTATATTCCCAGACTTTTTATACTTTATTTGGAAACAGGGTCTCAATAAGTTGCTGAGAACCTCATTGAGTAGCTGAGGTTGGCTTCGAACCTGTGCAATCCTCCTGGCACAGCTTTCCAAGTGCTGGAATTACAAACATGCGACATCACAACCGGCTTCAAGATAATTTGATAAAAACCCTATAGAAAAGCTAATTTTAATACTCTGCAATTTATTCCATGAAATAGAAAGAAACAGGACTCTCCCAAATACATTCTATAAAGTCAATGTCATATTTAGACCAAAAGAAAATAAAGAGAGCTCAAGAAAACTATAAGCCTATATCCTTGATGAACTTAGATGCAAAACTGCTAAACAAAATACTAGCAACACACATTCAAAACCACATCAAGAAAAATCATACTTACATCATGACTAATAAAGGTTCATTCCAGGGATGCCAAGGTGGTGCAACATAAAAATAATCCATGGAGTACACAACATAAACAGAAAAAAGACAAAAATCACGTGATCATTTCAATAGACTGAAAAAGTATTTGATATAATCCAATGCCCATTCATGCTAAAAGAATCAGAAGAGAAGGAATGTACCTCAACATCATAAAAACAATATACAATAGGCCACAGCCAACATCATATTAAATGAGGAAAAACTGTGAGAATTCCCCCTAAAAAAAGGAAAAAGACAAGAATATCCATTCTCACCACTTCTTTTCAATATAGTACTTGAAACTCTAGCCAGAGAAATATGGCAAGAGAATAAAATCAAAGTATCACAAATAGGAAAAGAAGAATTGAAACTATCCCTATTTGCAGATGACATAATACTATACTTAGAAGACCCAACAAACTCAAGCAAAAGGCCTATAGAACTGATCAAAAATTCAGCAAAATGTTTTTGTATCAAAGTGATTAATACAAAATCAATCTTAAAAATCAAATGCTTTTCTGTATGCCAAACATAAATCCACTGAAAAGAAATCCAGAAAACACTTTTATTCACTATAGCACACAAAAATAGAAAACTTAAAAATAAACCTAACTAAAGGGGTAAAGGGCCTCTATAAAATTATAAAATATTGAAAAGAGAAATTGAACATCTTAGGAGACTGAAAGATCTTCCATGTTCTTGAATAGGCAAAATAAATATAACCAAATTGCTCATTCTTCCAAAACTGATTTACAAATTTAGTGCAATACCCATTAAATTACCCTACTCAATCATTATAGACATAGAAAAATCATTCCTTAAATTCATATTAAACAACAACAACAAAAACACAAAATAGCCAAAGTAGTCATCAGAAACAAGAATCATATAAGATGCATCACAGTACCTGACTTCAAATGATACTACAGCATGATATTGGCACAAAAACAGACACATGAACCAATGAAGCAAAATAGAAGACTCAGGACAAATCCGCACACTTAATGGCCAATTGATTTTTTATAAAGGGGTCAAAAACATACTCTGAAAGACTCTTCAACAAATGGTGTAAATGGTGTTGGCAAAACTGGCTAAATGTTCTCAATGCAGTAAGATATGATGGCTTACAATTCCAATGAGCTGCAGTGGCTTGCTTCATTTCAAGTTGTTTTTTTTTTTTTTACTGGGGGGGGGGCGTCTCTGGTGGTTCTGTCATGGTGAAGCAAGATGGCAAGCTGCAGCGCCTTCAACGACAGCCTTTAGAAGTGGACGGGGTATGTTTCTGCTTTCTGATCTGCCTTCTAGATGATTTTCTGCTACCTTTTACTTGTTCTGCAAACTTTCACGCTGTTCAAATTTATGCTGGTTCCTTTCTTTTTTCAGAATGCTATTTTCATGGTTATATAGATATAGTATCAGCAGGACTGATATGTTGCCATCTTTCCAGAAGTTCAACTCTTCAACACATAGTCACAGTCAAAACTTTCTCAACAAGACCCTAAAGACGTAAGGATTTAAAAAGAGGATCGGTATGTGGGATTGCCTTAAACTGAAGAGCTTTATACAGCAAAGGAAACCATCAAGAAACTCAACAAAGAGCTGAAAGAGTGGGAGAAAATTTTTGCCAACTATTCCTCTGATAAGGCAAAAGAAGAAATAAAAAATACAAATAGGCAAAGAACTGAAATGATCTCTATTTGCAGATGAAATGATCCTATACTAAGAATGCCAAAAAAGAAAGCTCAACCAAAAGACTTCTAGATCTGAATAAAAATTTATCAAATTAGCATGATAGAAAGTCAGTCTATAATTTTTTTTTTCTATTTCAACCATGAATCCATTGAAAAAGAAATCTGGAAAATAATTTATTCACAATAACCTCAAAAACAATAAAATACCTTGAAATAAATCTAACCAAGTAGGTAGGTAAAAAACCTCTACAATGAAAACACTAAAGAAATAAGTTGAAGATATTATAAGATGGAAAGCTCTCCCATGTTCGTAGATAGGTAAAAATATATTATCAAAATGACCATTCTATCAATAATGATCTATAGATTTAATGCAATCCTTATTAAAATACCATTTTAGTATTCACAGAGATAGAAAAATCACTCCTAAAATTAATTTGTAAAAACAGAAGACCCAGAATATTCAGTGCAATTCTCAGCAATAAGCATCATATAGGAGGACACTTGACTTCAAATTATATTACAAAGCTATAGTAATAAGAAGAGCATGGTGTTGGCACAAAAACAGACGTATAGATCCATAGAACAGAATAGATAATGTAAAAAAAAACCACACTTGTAGCCAATTGATTTTTGAAAAAGGTACCAAAAGCATATGCTGGAGAAAATACAGACTTTTCAACAGTGTTGTAGAAAAATGGAGTTAAACCTTAACCTCTCATCCTGCATGAGTCCATCCAAGATGGATCAAAGATGTAAAAATTAAACCAGACCCTTTGAAATTACTAGAGGAGGGCATAGAACCAACAAACAAACATTTAGTCACTGGTAGAAACTTCCTCATTAAGATCCCTAAAGCTTGGGAAATTGAAACAAGAATTAATAAATAGGATGGCATTAAATTAAAGCATTTCTGAGAATTGATGGAATGGAAAAAGATCTTTGGCACCTAATCCTCTAATAGAGAACTAACATCTAGAATATACAAAGAATTTAAAAGACTTAATACTAAAAAAAAAACTGAATAAAAAACTGGGCAAGAAATAGGCAATTCACAAAAAAGGCAAATAAATATATGAAAAAATGTTCAACATCACTAGCAATCAGAGAGATGCAAATCAAAACTACACTGAGATTCCATCTAACCCCAATTAAAATGGCAATTATCAAGAATAAAAACAACAATAAATGTTTATGAGAATGTGGAGAAATTGGAATTATACACTGTGGGTGAGACTGAAAATTAGTACAATTGTTGTGGTGAATAGTGTGGAGATTCTTCAAAAAACTGGGAATGGATTCACGATATGATCCAGATATACCACTCCTCAGGATCTTTCCAAAGGGACTGAAATCAGAGCATTATATTGATACATGAATATCCATGTTTATAGCAGCACAATTCACAATAGCCAAATTGTGGTACCAACCTATATGTCCATCAACAGATGAATTAATTACAAAACTATTAAATACACAATGGAATTCTACTCAGCAATAAAAAAATAATAAAATTATTTCAAGCCAGGAAGAGAGACCTCACCAAGTCAGTTCAAGTCTTTCTTTCTCTCTCTTTCTTTCTTTCTCTCTTTCTTTCTTTCTTTCTTTCTTTCTTTCTTTCTTTCTTTCTTTCTTTTTCTTTCTTTCTTTCTCTTTCTTTCTTTTGTCCTTCCTTCCTTTCCTTCTCTTCATCTCTTCTCCTCCTCCTCCACCTCCTCCTCCTCCTCCTCCTCCTCCTCCTCCTCCTCCTCCTCCTCCTCCTCCTCCTCCTTCTTCTTCTTCTTCTTCTTCTTCTTCTTCTTCTTCTTCTTTTCTCTCTCTCTCTCTCTCTCTCTCTCTCTCTCTCTCTCTCTCTCTCTCTCTCTCTCTCTCTCTCTTTCATTTTTTGTACCGAGGATTGAACTTAGGCACAGTCCACCTCAAAGCTACACCCTCAGTCATATTTTTTTTAATTTGGAAACAAGGTGTCCCTAAGTTGTAGGCAGCCTCACAAGGTTTCTAAGGCTGTCCTTAAACCTACCATCCTCCTGTCTCAGCCTCCCAAGTACTGGAATTACAGGAGTGCTCCACTACACTGAGGAAAGACAGCCATCTTCAAGCCAAGAAGAGAGACCTCACCAGACCCCAAATCAACTCAAATCTTGACCTTGGACTTTGAAACTCCAGAATCAAGAGAAAATATATTTCTATTGTGTAACTCACAATAGAACTGTTTTTCTGTTGTGGTTTTTTATTGTTTTTATGCTAATTCAAATAAATTAAGCGAAATATATATTACAAGCCATACTATAAAACCAGCACACCAAAATTCATTTTGTTTTGCCACATCAAAAATAAAAAATCTGGCAAGAAATTAAAAGGAAAAAATTATTTACAACAGCATCAGAAATAATAACATATTTAGAAATAAACATAGCCAAGACACGTAAGATTTCAACACTTCCAAAGTGATTTACAAATTCAATGTCATCTATATCAAAATCCCATTTACTTTTTTTAGGAATAGAAAAATCCATTATAAGATTACTAATGAATCTCAAGAGACTTAAAATAGCCAAAATAATATTGAAAAACAATGAAGATAGAGTTCTGACATTATCTGATTTCCAAACTTTTTAAAGTTCTAGTGTAATCTCACTAGTGTGGTACTGTAATAAGGACAGTTATAGCAACCAATGAAATGGAGAAGAGTGCACAAATATACACCTATACATACACACTAAAATTAATTTGACAAGTGTGCCAAAATGATTCAATGTGTAAATAGCAGCCTTTTAAACTAATGATATTGGAAAATACCAGATATTCACATATAAAATAATCCCTTTTAACCTTTAAAATATACAAAAAATAATTGAAGATACCTAAATGTGAGAGCAAAAATTAAAACTCTCAGAAGAAAACATAGGACAAAGCTTCATAACCTTGAAATTGAAAATAATTTCTTGCACAGACACCAAAAGCACAAGTAATGAAAGATAAATGAAACTTCCACTGAATTGAAATATTAATGCATTAAAATACACATTAGATTTTACATATAGGTTTTCTCTATTTTTTCTGCCTTTAAATCCCACTAATTACTGCTCTAATTTTTTCTTATACTTCTTTTAAATTTATTTTGTTTTACTGGTTTTATTGGTGCATTGTAGTCATACATCTTAATGGAGTACAATATGGTAGAGGCATATATGCACATATTACTCATCTTTAACAGGTATTATACCTCAAAATGATGTATATTAACAATGAACCAACAAAATTATATAAAACATAACATTAGAGTGAAAAATAACTTATAAAAATGGGACACACTAAATGAAACTCTCATACCTGATGAAGGATTAATATTCATAATATATAAAGAGCTTCTGAAATTAAAAAAGTATAAGAACAAACGAAAATCAAACACTCCCCCACCATTAAGAAAGAGACAAGGGGGCATGCCTGTAGCCCAAGTAATTGGGATGATGAAATAAGAAGATTGCAGGTTTGAGGCCAGTCTCACTAACTTAGTGAGACCATCAACTTAGCAAAATACTCTTTCAAAATGAAATAAATAAGCTGTGGTGTAGCTTGAAACTAGAATCCCCTTGTTTTTTTCAATATCAACTATGTATATATAATGCATATATACATATATGTATATATAATCCCAAGTAATGTCAATTCTCTATTGTCAATTCTACCACACAAATGGACAAGATGAACAAAGTTGGAAGAATAGAGGATGACTGCACTTTCTAGCTATTCCATGGCTTGAAACTGAAGCAATGGAGGTACTGCTTCGCAGCAAGGTTGGTGGCTGAGGGAATTTACTGAAATTCAATTCTGGATAGTCAGAGATTCAAAGATAACCAGAAATACTTATTTTACAAATAGATAACATGAAAGAGTATGTTGGCCAAGCTGGGGAAAGCAGGAGTGCCTGAACACCACAAAGCAGAAGGAAAAAACAAAGGGAAATACTGTGGACAATTTGGTACATGGACAGATGTAGAACAAAATGGCAGTCTGAGCTTGTTGCTGCAAACACCCAGGAGATTTTAGAAGATATTGCCATACTTTCCTGTTCAGTGCTTACTTAATTGTCTATGGTGTACCTGGCAGAACCTGATTGAAACAGGGATAGAAGGCCCAAACTAATAAAACTAACCAAAAAAAGAGAGAGAACACCCAAATTAATAAAATTAAAGAAGTAAAAGGAGATATCACCATAAACACCACAGAAAACCAGAGGACCATGAGAAACTATTTTGATAACTTAAACTCCAATAAGTTTGAAAGTCTATAATAAGTGGATAAACTTGTATACACATATGACCTATCAAAATTGAACTAAGAGGACATAGAAAATCTAACATACCAATAACTAGCAATATTATTGATATATTAGTAAAAAAACATCCAACAAAGAAAAGCTTGGAACAAAATGGATTTTCATCTGAATTCTAACAGAAATTTAGTTTCTAATACCAACTCTCCTCAAATTATTCCAGGAAATACAAAGGAGTACACTTCCACTTCAGTATCATCATGATACTAAAACCAGGTAAGGACCCATCGAGGGAAGAAAACTACAAATCACTCATGAACATAAATGCAAAAACCCTTCATAAAATATTAACCCTTCATAAAATATTAAATCATATTCAACAACACACTTAGAAGATTGTAATTTATGATCAAGTTTGCTTCATTCCAGAGAATCAAGAATGGTTCAACAAATGCAGATCCATGAATGTAAGCCACCACATCAAGGACACAAAACACATAAACCTCTCAAAAAATGTAAAAAAAAGCTTTCAAGAAAATTCAACAATATTTCATGATAAAAGTACGGAAGAAACTATGGATAGAAGATATTTACCTAAGCATCATAAAATCCAAAGGCAACTTTCTACTTAAAGGCAACTTTGTACTTAAAAACTGAAAATGTTTCCTAGACGATCAAGAACAAAGATGTTGACCATTTTTTCATATATTTTTGACCTTTTGTATCTCTTGAAAAGATCCTCTTCAGTTCTGTTGCTCACTTATTGGATTGGATTATTTGCATTTTTAGTGTTCAGTTTTTTTAAGATCTTTGTATATCCTAGATATTAGACCTTTACCTTTTTCTGATGGGTAAGTTGGGAAGATCATATCCCATTCTGTAGGCTTTCTCTATAGATTCCTAATGGTTTACTTTGTTGAACAGAAGCTTTAATTAAAGCCTTGATTAAAATTAAACTAAGATTCCATCTAACTCCAGTAAAAATTCCAATAATCAAAAACACAAATAATAATTAATGCTGGTGAGATTGTGGAGAAATAGGAATCCTATTACACTGTTGGTGGTACTGAAAACTAATACAATCACTATGGAGATGAGTAGATCAGTTTGGAGGTTTCTCAGATTACTAGCAATGGAACAACCTTAGGACCCAGGGATAGCACTCCTGGGCATCTTTCCAAAGGAAATGAAATCAGAATATTGTAATCATATGTGCATCTCCACATTCATAGCAGGAAAATTTACAATAGCCAAATTATAGAATCAGTCTAGGTATTCATCAACAAATGGATGGATCATAAAACTTTGGTATATACACACAATGCAATTTTACTTAGTCATATAAAGAACAAAATCTTGCCTTTTGCAGAAAAAGAGATGGAACTCTAGACTATCATACTAAGTGAGTATAGCCAGTCTCAAAATATGAATAGATGCATGTTTTCTCTTATATGTGGAAGCTAGAGTGATATTCAGAAATAAGGACAACATGAGATAGATGTGTCGAGACCTCAGGGGAGTGACTAAGGGTAATAAGGGACAGGATATGAACTATAAAGAGTGTAATACTAGAAACAATGTTATAAATATAGATTAAACTACTGGGGTGATTTCCTTTGAAGCATCCCCTCATGCTTTAGCATGGGGCTATAATTATCTTCTGTATTTCTCTCTTTTTAATAAACTCCTTTAACTCTTCAAAAAAACTACTAATTCCAGTATTAAATACATATGTGGGGAGGGGGAGGGATCCAGTAGGGAAGTCACCAAGAACTATATACATGCAACTGGCTCTATAACCCAATATGACGTAAAATTTACAATGCACCAAATAAAAATAAAAAATAAAATTAAGGACAAGACCACTTTCATATATCTTATTCAATATAATACCTAAATTTTACCCAGAGCAATTAGGTAGTGAAAAGAAATTAAGAGATTAAAAAATAGGAGAAGAAGTCAGGCATTTGCACATGCTTAAAATCCTAGTACTTGGGAGGCTGAGACAAGAGGATCACAGGTTTGCAGCCAGTCTCAGCTACTTAGTGAGGCTCTGGCTCTCCGCAACTTAGTGAGCATTTTTTTCAAAATAAAGAAAAAACAATAGGGCTAGGGATATATCTCAGAAGTAGATATCTCAGACGGATGTTCCTGGCTTCCATCCCCAGGATCACACACACAAAAAGAAAAAGGGGAAGGAAGAAGTAAATTTTCATTTTGGGGAGATAATATGATCTTTTACTTAGAAAATCCAAAATCTCCACCAGAAGACTTCTAGAGCTAAGAAACAAATTAAGCAAAGTATCAGGATACAAAATCAACATGAAAAATCTGTAGTTTTCTATATGCCAATAGTGATTCTCCTGAAATCAGGAAAACATTCAATTTACAATAGCTTAAATATCCCTATAAATAAATCTAACCAAGTAAAAGACCTTTACAATGAAAATTATAGAATACTGCAGAGAGAAACAAAAGACCCTAGAAAATGGAAAGAACTCCATGGTCAAAATATGTATAATTAATATTATTAAAATGATTATTACCAAAAGTAATCTACAGATTCAATGAACTCCTCATCAAGGATGGAAATGGAGAATATCATGCTAAATAGGATAAGTTAGACTCAGAAAATCAAGAGCTGCATGGTTTCTCTCATATATGGAAACTAGAGAAAAAAGAAATAAGTCATGAAATTTAGGAGATAGACCACTAGGGTAGTGGAAGTAGAGAGGAGAAGGAGGTAGGGAGGAAAAGGAGAGATATGAAAAAGCAAACAGACCAAATAGTATTATGTGAATGCATGAATGTATCACTATGAATCTCACTATCATGCATGATTACATTGTATAAATAAAACATCTAATAAGATTGAGTTTTAAAATGCCAATATTTTAACAGAACTAGAAATAAGTCCTAAAATTCACATGGAACAAGAAAAAACTCAGAAGAGACAAATCAATTCTAAGCAAAAAAAGTAATGTTATAGGCATTCCCAATACCTAATTTTAAATTATACTACAATATTATAGTAAGAAAAACAGCAAGGTACTAGCATAAAAATTGTCATATATACTAATAGAGTAGAACAGAAAGCACAGTAAATCCCACTCAAATATTCATTGGCAAGGGCACCAAAACCATACCTTGAAGAAAAGATAGCCTTTTAAACAAATGGTTTTGCCAAAACTGAATATCCATATATAGAAGAATAAAATTATATTCCAGTTTCTCATACTGAACTAAGCTCAACTCAAAATAGATTGAAAACCTAGAAATTAGACCAAATTTTGCAACTAGATGAAGAAAACATAGGATCAACACTCCAACAAATAGGCACAGGCAATAACTTTCTCAAAAGTACTTCTAAATTTTAGATATAATACCAAGAGTTAATAAATGGATAGCATTAAATTAAAAGCTTCTGAGCCTGGGCATGGTCATGCATGCTTGTACTTTCAGCATTCAGGAGGTGGAGATAAAAGGATTATGGTTCGTGGACAACCTCAGCTACTTAGCAAGGCCCTTCACAAACTCAGTGAGACCCTGTCTCAAAAAATAAAGACTGGAGATTTTCCTTCTTCCCCCCTCCTTTCTCCTCCTTTAGGTTGTCTTGTTTGCTCCTCTATAGGATTTTCTTTTTCATCTAGAGTTCCTCCTATGACCCATTTCCCCTAGCTCTCTCATATTAGGGAAAGCATCTGATTTCTTATTTTTTTGTGATGGACTAATCTCATTTAGCATAATGTCCTCCAGTTCCGTCCATTTCCCTGAAAATGATGTGTAATTGAGTTTTTTGAATGGCTGAGTAAAATTCCATTGTGTACATATCCCACAGTTTTGTAATCCATTCATCTGTTGATGGATATCTTGGCTGGTTCCACAGTTTGGCTATGGTGAATTATGCAGCTATGAATATAGATACACATGCATTAGTTTGATAGTTTGGTTTCCTATCTTTTGGGAAGATACCCAGAAGTGGTATTGCTCAGAGGTAGAATGTCTGTGTTTAATCCCCAGAAAAATAAATAAATAAATAAATGAATAAATAAATGTAGGATTGATTAATCTTAGTTACAGAAAAGTAAAATGATATATTTATTCCTTAGGATTTTATATCCCTTGAGGATGTCTAGCAAGAAAAACAGGATGGCTGAAGTGGTGAGCTATGATAATGGCCCAGCAGATATTCTAGCCTAGGCGTGTAGACTGAGGGTTTGCATAGGGCAGAAACTTTGTGTTTCTTTTATCCTATCAGTTCTTTTCTGGCACCGTGTTGGGCATACATAAACTAAAGAAAATATGTTGGTTTTAGCTTGCCTATTTTCTGTACCCTGTGCCTCTTTTCTACTATATCAATATCTGCATCCTAGCTAGAAACCCAAGATCCTAATTTGTTGAGGGTCTTGATAAACTGCTAAGGCTTACCTTGTGCCTGTGATCCTCCTGTCTCAAATTCCCAAGTACTGGTACTACAGGTGTGTGCCATCACACTCAACTCAAGAGTTAATATTTCAAATAAATCAAAATCAAAAGCCATGCATACTCCCAAACCACTTACTGAAATTGGCTAGTCCAAGTACAAAACTGTACAAACTATATATTGCCACTCACAAATCTCCCAACCCACATTCCAGTGGGATACAGTCATATATAATGGTATGCAATCATAATTCTCTTTTTCAATAAACCCACATAAAGCCACATTGTCTAACATGGTGTTCTAGACAGTCAAAGGCAATTCATTTGCCAGTACATGAAATGTTACCCATGTGTCATTCTGAGATTCAGTAGAAAGAGAAAATCTGGATGTAAAGTAGTGAGATGAGTGAAGAGATAAAAACAAAAGGAAAAGAAAGTAGAAGTGGTGGGGGCAAGATGTAGTTACTTAAGGCAGAAAATATTGAAAATTTAAGAACCAGCTGGGCTAAGTGGCACATGCCTGTAATCCCAGTGCTTGGGAGGCTTGAGACAGCAGGATTACAGGATTGAGGCCAGCCTCAGCAACATAGCAAGATATTCAGAAACTTAGTAAGATCCTGTTTCAAAATAAAATAGGGCTAGGTGTGTAGCTCAGTGGAAGAACACCCCAGAGTTCAATCCCCAGTACCACAAAATATAATCAAATAAAAATAAAACAAAGCTTGGACTGTAGCTCAAAATAGCCCTAGTTTCAATTCCTTCTCTCTCTCTCTCTCTCTCTCTCTCTCTCTCTCTCTCTCTCTCTCTCTCTCTCTCTATTTCTCTCTCACACACAAACATTAAATGATCAATTTGATATTATTCAGAAAGAGGATTTTAAAAAGGTAGAATAAGAAATCAGAAATGATGCTCAGGCTTCTGGCTTGAACATCTTGAGTAAAATATGTTTAATATAAAAATCACTGATTACTTATTGAAAATTAACTCTTCATATGTGTTTATTTAATTGGACAAGCACATAGTAAAGTGTAAACAATAAGATAGGGTAAAGAGATCCATGACTGAAACTCAGGGGACCAGATTCCCTTCCTGGCTCTGCCACAGACTGTCTAGTTGCCCTTTGAATAGATCCTGTCTCCTTAGAAGGCTTCCATTTCCGTTCTCATAAATAAAACTGTACACTGAAAAGGAAGGCAAAAGCAAAAGGAGAAAAATTAAGAACAGATATAAAGTTTGAAGATATCAATTGAACCAGAGAGAATAGAAAAGCTTGTGTCAAAGGTAACTGAGGCTTAGACAGGGGCAAGGATGGAAGCTATTAGGGCAATTGGCTCATCCTATATAGGAGTACCTCAACAGTGCTATTTCACAGGAACATTCTAGAAACAGCACCCCGGGATAATGCATGGCTAAGGGACAAGTCAGGAAGTTGTGATACTGGGACTATGAGTAGTAGAAAAAAACAAGAGGAAAAAGCTCTTAAGTTTCCAGCCTGTGTATGGCTCAGTTTCAAGGAGTTTGTGTATCCCCAATTCTTGTTTCTAGCTTGCCTTCCCTGGACTCTGGCCTACTCTATAGTTTTCTCTTATTTCCTCAACCCTTTAAACAGAGACCTGCACTTTTAGGCACTTTCAATAAAGCTGTTTTGTATGTTTTTTTTTTCCCTTTCAACTTTCCTGGGGCCTACTGTTTGCAATGTTTGAGGCTGGCTCTGTAAAATAGACTGTGATCATCTGCTCCTCTAGCAGGAGAAGGATGTCTTCTTCCCAAGATGACCTCAGTTCTCAAGGTTAACCTTACAACAGTCCCTCTTTATGAGATCACAGTCCTATGGAGGCCCCCAAAAGGATCCAGTTTTTAAAAAGTTCCTTAGAGACATTGAAGTGTCCTTTAAGCCCCAAAACATCATTTATAGATGAGTAACCCCTGGTTCCAAAATTAAGTATGTGTTTCTCTCCTACTTTCTTAGGATGAGCACCCTATGCTCCTGGAGCAATTATTTCTCTCTTGCCTAAATTGATGCATTTGTTGTCTTCTTTTTTGTTCCAGAATCTGAAGTTTATCATCAGTTACAGAGCTGCCTTCACTGTTTTCCCAGGAGGCCTTGGACCCTCATTTAACAAATTGTCCTGGCCTCAGGCTCTACCAGCTTGAAATTTTAGAGGTGGTTATGTAGATTAATCCCTCAGCAATAATAATAACATGTGTGTAAACAGAGCAGTAAAGCTTACAAGGCACACATGCTCATAATTTATTTTAATCCTGCCCTGTGAAATAGGTGGATCAGAGGTTATTATTCCCATTTTTATAAGGCAAAAAACTGTGTTCCAGACTTGTGCAAGGCCCCATTGCATAACTCTTTAATTCATAGTCTAATGCTCTTCTGCTCTTCATGGGCCTCTCAATCAATGTGGCTTACACCCACAGTGAGACCAGCCTTCTCCTGGCACAACCCTTTTTCCAGGGCCGAGGACCTGGCAGCTTTAGAGCCCATCTGGTCTCCAGTAGATGAAACTTTCAGTGACTGGCAGAAAACTCCACCCTCCAGTTCACTCCATTAAGAGTGTTCTGTCTGAACTGCTGGAGTCACGCAAAGCACTAAGATATCTAAGTATGCAGCGGAAATCTGCTTTGCATTTGCAGTTTGTAGACTGCAAACCACAAAGCACTGGTTTGGAGCGCAAGAGGCCTGAGAATGTTTGAATGAGCCTGCAGTCCAAGAAAATGGCAGCGTTTCCAGTGCAGGATCCCTGGAAGAAGACAGGGAAGATGTGTTTATGTATTTATTTATTTATTGGTACTTGGGATTGAATCCAGGGGCATATTACTTACAAGCTACACCCCCAGACCCTTTTATTTCTTATTTTGAAAAAGGAACTCACTAAGATGCTGAGGCTTGCCTCAAAACTGGGATCCTTCTGTCTCAGCCTTCCAAATTCTGAGGCTACAGGTAGGTGCCACTTTGCTTGGCTGAGAAGATGTATTTAAAACAGAAGATAAAGAGATGGAAACAAATGGGAAAGTGGTCCATCAAAATCCACTTTCTAGCATTTCCAAGATCAAGCAAATGAGTCTCAGAAAGATTAAAGGATCTAGTCAATATTCCTGATGGTGTATGGATTCGAACTCAGCCCAGGTACTTCCAAAGCTGGTACACTCTCCACTCAACTACACTGTCATACTGGGTATCATCAAAAGAAAGTTTCCTATTCTGGTTGACTGACTTTCTTCCCTTCACTTCAAAGTCTATTGTGTTGATCTCTCACTTCCCCAAAAGAGACCTGGTTGGCAATGGTGGAAAGGATACATGGGATTGTAATAAAATGACTTTTCTTTGCCTGTATGTATGCCAAGAGATGATGAGGGTTCTTTCCAGTTTTCTCAGAAAGGATTCAGTTCCTGCTGGCTTTCATTCTGGCATATTTTATATCACTTTTAAATCATTTAATAATTCACAATAAGTGATTGAAAACATGCCTGACTCAGACACCCAAAGGAAGAAATTTCCAATAACATGGTTTTATAAGTGAAGTAAAGAACATCATCTTTGAAAGCTCATTACCTGAGATGTAAGCTGGAGATTCTCATGACTGCTTGCTGCTAAATGCCTAGAGGAAGGGGTTCTGGATTCGTTCAGACCCAAATGGGCCTCTCATTTGCTTTATGAATTTTGGGTAGTCATTGAGGTCTCTATTGTCCCTAACAAGAAAGAGATGTTGCCCATTATCCCAGTGTAGTGCTATAATGAGGATCAAGATTAGCTCACATTGAGTTTTGCAATGTAACATAAATCACTATCCTGCTCCTTGGAGTTAATGAATATAGACATAACAGATGGCTGCTTTCCCATTCTGACTAGGTTTACACTTAATTGTTTGATTAAATGTGGTAATAAGAAAGATTATTGGGCTCAAAGTCAGAACATCAAAATTCTGATCTTAGCCAAGTCTCTTCTCTCTTGGCCTTGGTTTCCACATTATAAAATGAAGAAGTAGATTAAGTAGTATTTATGGGCCTATTTCTATCAGACTCTAGACCTCCACTGTATCCTCATACACACTTGGGTATTTCTGAAACCTTTAAATTTTTAATATTATACAAAATCACAAGTTCACTGTAAAAAAATAAGAAAATGAAAACAACAAAAGAAGAAACAAATAAAAATTTACCTCCCAGAGAAAGATACTGTTATAATTTGATAGTGTTAAAATTAATATCTGCCCTAATGAATAATTTCTGTGCATAGTTATTTATGATTATATATTGAATTTGATTTTTTTTACTTTTTAAAGTAGAACATATTGTATCTTGCAACTCACTTTTTTCACCTCATAATGCATCATAAATATTGGGCAGAGGTGGAAAATTCCTACCAATCTCTTTATGTTGTGAGTTTGACACAAAAGAAAATCTCTTTCTACCCTTTTTTAATAACATCACTAATGCCATCTTTTCTCTTTCATGACAGAAATTTCTGGCTCAAAAATAAACAAATTTAATAGGCAAGTTTGCTCTATGTAAAAGGCAGTATCTTTTCTACTGCCAATTTATTTCCTGTTCCTAGGCATATCTGGCTTTCCTCCATATCTAAAATAATGTTGTGTGCATATAAGAATGTATCACTAAGAATCTCACTATCATGTACAATCACAATACACTAAGAAAATTTAATTTAAGAAGATTTACCAGAAAAAATCTCTACATTGTCATGATCATCATATACATTAAAACTCTCAATACACAACAGTAAAAGATTGACTCCAAGCATGAAAATGTGAGGACTTCCACTGATCCACTTCCCAATAAAACTTTTTTTAGTAAACCATTTAAGAATCCAGGTTGGGTGACAAATGCCCACCTGGCATGGGAGGCTGAGATAGAAGAATTATAAGTTTGAGACCAGCTTCAATAACTTAGCGAGACCCTCAGCAGCAAAGAGAGGTCCTATTTTGAAATAAAAAATAAAAAGGGCTATTGAGTTCAAAAAGAAACCATTTAAGTATTATTATTAAAAAGTCCCAAGGACAAATAGCAAATAAAAATCTAATCAAGAATAATATGTGGAAATTTAATGAGAAAGGTTAGATACTGTAGTATTTGAGCACAAACTACTCTCTCCCATTCTGCTTCTTACTTAACAAGATAAAAGCTCAGCTCTTTTTTATTTATTTTTTATTGGTACATTATAATCATCTATCATGATGATGTTGAGGGTGATAGAGGCATACATACACACAGTACTCCTTGGGCCCTCACTCAGTTCCAACCTCACTCCCTCTCCCTCCCCACCTTCTCATGTTCAACACAGTGAAGGCTCAGTTCTTAACTGCCAAAGACAAGTACTTAGGAGTTCATCTTCCCTAGTTATAGTAGGAGTGCTTTCTTCACACACATGCGCACATGCATGCGCGCGCATGCGCGCGCGCACACACACACACACACACACACACACACACATTTCAGCATTTCTCACTCTTCTTTCCAGTTGATAGTTGCTGAGGCTATGTCTGGGAGAATTCAGTCTAGAAGAGGGATCTCCAGTCTTCTGCTTAATTTCCACTTGTGGAATGAACACTCTATCACTCTATCTTGGACTTGATGTGCTGAGAATACTGTGGTGCCACTAATCCTTCCCTCAGTTTGTGTGGTGGTGGCTCTATGCCAAAAGAAGTAAGCCAATAGGACCTCAGGCTTCTGACCACCATGCAAACCTACCAGTGATCACAGAGTTCCCAGAATAGTTTTGTCACTCAAAATGATGCTTGCAATTGTCCTCAGCCTTGGATCAGAGTTTTTGACTATATGGGAAGTATGCTATAAAACAGATAGCTTTTAATCTCTTCTCAAAGGAAGTGACTTCATTTGCAAGAGGATGGATAAGTTTAAAAATGAGCTTATTCTCAAACCAGTGGACTTTGTGGTGAAAGAAAAAGAGTAGATTCATAAATCTAATGATGGCACAAACTAAACTATAGAGTGGCTAGTTTGGAAGATGAAGATAGAATTAGAGAAACAACTGAGAGGAGCTCTGTTGATATCAGAACACAGGTCAAACACTGACCACAGAAACTATTCCATAAAAGGAGCAACAATTTGATTAAATTCATTTGTAGAGGAATTTTATGCCCAATCACTTTTGTAAACAATAGAACAGTACAGCAGCAATTAGTGGAGCCTACTAGCTGGGTGTGATCAAAGAAGAATGGAAGAAAGCCCTATAATTACCATTGTCTTCCTCAAATGACCGGTATACCCAAAGCTGTACCTCTTTAAATAGTAATACTAAAGACACAACTCCCTATGTAGGATTGAGAAAAAGGATAATTCACTAAAATAACTTAGCCAATCACTAAACAAACAAGTAAATTACAATAATGAGACCTAGAGGCGGAGGGACCAGTACTGGAGATGCTACACTATATTGTCTAAAAAGTCTAGTTCCAACTTACCCTCCAAAAAATACAAAAAATGCAAAGATACTTGAAGGTATAACCCATACACTGGGATAAAATCATGCAATAGAACCTGTCCATAAAAGTGATCATATGTTAGATTTACGATGGAAATAATTCAAAGTAGTCATTATAAATACATTGACAGAACTGGATGTGGTGGTTCACACCTTTAATAGAGTACCTGAGAATCTAATAAAGGAAGATAGCAGGTTTGAGGCCAGCCTCAGCAACATAGAAAGACCCTATTTAAAATAAAACATAGAAAGGTCTGAGGATATAGTGCAGAGGCAGAATGCCACTATGTTCAACCCCCAGTACAAAAAGAATTTTTTTGGTGGTACTGGGGTTCCTGGAAGCCCTTCTACCTCCGGGCTACATTCCTAGACCTATTTTATACTTTTTATTTTTGGAAACAGGTTCTCTTAAGCCAGCAGAGCTGGCTTTGAACCAGCGTGATCCTATTGTCTCTGCATCCCAAGAGCAGGGATTACAAGCATATGCCACCACACATGGCGGAAATTTTGATTAAATAAGTAGGGAAAGGTATGATGACAATGCTAGTGAGCCAAATAATATCAATCAATAAATATAAATTTTTAAATAACCAAATACATATTCTGTAATTCAATAACTAAAGAAAATATTCACTAGATGGGCTCAACAGTAGATGCAAACTAACAAAAAAAGGGATTATGAAATTTAAAAATAAATGTCTGGATGTCTGGAGATTACACAGATGAAGAACAAAGCAAAAAAATAATCCAAAAAAATAAATAGCTCCTAATAGAAATGTGAGACACTATTAAGCATACCGACATGCATATAATGAAAGAACTAGAAGCAGAGGAAAAATTAAAAATATAATATATATGGAATATACATGTAAACATAATAGTTGAAAACATCCCAAATTTATTCAGGAAGTTCAATGAACTTCAACTAGGATTAAATCATAATAAAATGCTAAAAATTAAAATGCAGAATAAAACCTCAAAAGTGGCAAGAGAAAAATGGCATGTCACTTACCAGAAGAAACAATGGCAATTAGAAGGCAACAGGATGACATACTAAATGTTCTTAAGTAAAAACATTACCAATAAGCTTATATTCATTAAAGGTACAATTTAAAAATTAGGGCTAAATAAAAGAATTTCTAGGTAAACAAAAAGAGAGTATTTGATAGTAGTAGAAATGCTGCTATAACATGAATATTTATAAATTCTCAAAAATTTTTTTTGAAACAGGGTCTCACTGAGTTGTGAAGAGCCTCGCTAATTAGCTGAGGCCATCTGCAAACCACTGTCGTCCAGTCTCCGCCTCCCAAATGCTAGAATCAAAAGTATGCACCACCATGCCCGACAACTCTCAAAATTTATGTTAAAATTCTAACCTCCAAGGTGGTAGTTTCAAGATATATGAATCTTTGGAAGCATAATTAATGGTGGGTTGAAAAATATATGCAAATTTTAGGATCTATAATATGCTAGTATATTTTCCCAGACAATGAGACCAATAGAAGTATCTTCAATTTGCAAACAGTGCAGAGAATAAGAAGTATTTCACCTCAGACTCTAAGGAACAACTTTTTCCAATTTAATAATCTTTTATTAATTACTATTCCTGCTTATAATGTGGGTTTTGTACATACAAATGATGTTTATATGTGTTGATAGACATGGATTTTAGACATTACTTACCAAAATTTAGTAGTTAAGAGTCATAGCTTGGAAGTATAAAACTGCATAAATTCTAGTCTTACACTTACCAATCTCTAGCTTCAAGAATTTGAATAGATTATTTAAGCCCTCTGAACCTCTATTTCCTATATGTATAATTAAATTTATAATAGTGCATATCTCAAAGTATGTCAGTGTATCTTCTCCATAGGAAATAATAGTAAAGATAATGAGGATGACAATATGATGTTGCCTTAGAATTTTAGAATGTGGAAATTATACAGGACCTATTTAAAATATTTACACTGCAATCAGTTTTATATGCCTGCTTCTTACACTGACCTCTTATGAGCAAGCATATGTAAGCCTTTGTTTCTTCTATAAGAAACAATATGGTACTCTGATAGCCACATTTCTATACATGTGTGATTGGATCAGGAATCCATGCAAAAAAATGCTTCTAGATTGGGGTTTTTTAACCTCTGTATATTCTCTCCTGAGAAAACTTGGTCATACTTTGCCCAGGACTTCAGAGAATCAATGTTCATTGTAAAGATATCAATGAGCTTCAGATCCCTCTGACTCAAAGGCTATATAGGAAGGAGTCAAAAGTCTGTATGACAAAGTCTGTGTGAACAACCAAGGAAAATCAGTTCCTTTCTCTTGCTCTGGAAGTCTGACCATAGCATGTACATAGAGAATACATTGGGAAATAAAATAATGTATTCTTTAGAGGGATAAAACATATACCTGAGTGTCTCAGTCAATATTTTTCATTACTGCAATCTAAAATGATTGACCACACAATTTAGAGGAAGAAAAATTTATTTTCTCACAGTTTTTGGAAATAGAGTTTTAGTCCATATCAGAGTGGAACTACAGAGCTCAGGGCATGGAGGATGGAGGGAGACAGAGAGAGAAAGAGAAAAAAGAGAGAGAAAAGAAGGAGGAAGGGGAGGAAGGGGAATGAGAAGGAAAAGGAGAAGGAGAAGGAAAAGGAGAAGGAGAAGGAGGTATAGACCAGGCTTCATTCTCACACCAGAGACAGAGCAGGGAGAGGAGGAAGTGTTGGAAGCCGTCTTAGCCTGTGCAATGTGGTCACCATTTTGGACTGGCTTAGTCATGTACACAATACATGCTAAGTGCAAATTGCCCACAAGCAGATAAGCTTCCTTGGACCAGATAGGACTGGAAGTTGGAAATTGATGACTTCCTATTCTCCCTGAAAATGTTTACCTTGTCCTTCCCTAGACTTAGATTACAATTGCCACGCTCTAAAACTAGCTCTTTATTGACTTTTCCTAAAACTTAGCTTGTAACCCTGAACTTAACTCATGACCTCCTTGTGCTTTGCTTTATTTAAACCCTTAATATACTGGGTGCAGGAGGACAGGAGAATTGTCTGGCTCCTCCTCCACCAACTCTAATATTAAAGATAATTTTAGACCCTGAGTCACTCATGTGGGAGACTTCAGCAAGCAGAAACTGCAGCACCCAGTCCATTATACCAGGACCATCACAAGGAAGGCTATAGAATCCCCAAAACCAAATACCCAGGGATCACTTCTTAGCAACCAAACACATGCTTCCAACATTGCTACCTTGTTTCCGTGAGGGCTGGGGAACATTCTAAATCCAATCCATTATACTGAGTCACTGGATCTATGATAATACCATGAATATTGCTTAAGTAACTATTCTCATTCTCCCTATGGTCCTGTAAGTCTGCCTCACAACTACACATACAAGTTATTACATATTTTAATCCACACACTCATTTTCCTTGCATTTTACAACTGCCTAGAAATATTATCTGAAAGGAGAGCAAGTAGCATAAAAGATATAAACTTACCTTCCACTCATTTTGTAGTCACTTGTGGGGATGGGCCCTTCCCCCAGCATGACAATGCTATGGTTTAAATATGTGCTTCTGATGTGATATTATTAAGGTGTGGGGCCTTCAATAGGCGATCAGTCCATGAGGGGCCTTTCCTTATGAATGAAATTAAGACCTTTATAAAAAAAAGTGTTTATACAACATTCTTCCTCTACAGAGGATGCAGCAATAAAATGCCACCTTGGACGTAGGAACAGCCCTCACCAAACAACAGAACCTTTATCTTGTACTTACCTACAGAGCTGTGAGAAAATAAACTTCTGTTCTTTATAAATTTCCCAATCTTAGGTATTGGGTTATAACTGCAAAAACAGATTAAGAGAAGTAGATATACTGTTCTTTCTCATATTAAACTTAGATGTATTTTAATAAGCAATAAATCACAGTTCTTGACCCTATTCTAATTAAATTATGTTGTTAAATTGATGGTATATATTTCCATTTTTCTTTTTGAGTATTCTAGAAGAAAGTGAGATTTTCAGAATTATTTTTGTATGCTACGAATGAGGATATTATTCACAAGTTGAGTAATAAAAATTCCAGATCAGCCTGGGAAATGAGTTATAAGGCTTTGGAATAGGCACTAGAATCAGAACCAAATCTCAACTTTGTGGTACGATCAGAGAAAACCTAGGAGTCTATTTGTGAATAACCAATTAAATCTTATACTTTCCAGAGTTTACACCATGTGGTTTATATGTGGTATCTTTTTTGAAAGAGGTGTCAGTGTTCTCCACCCCTCTACTCTTCATTCTTCCAATGCCAAAGGACTCAGTCATGCAATAACTAATAATTTTAATTATTATGTATGACCTACTTGAATTATTTTCTTTATCTATAATGACCTACTGTCAGTTTAGAGGTTTTCTAGTCTCAACCTCTCATTTTACTTTTGAAAAACTTGAAGTCCAGAGACAGAACAAAATTATTCCCAGGTCATAAGTTAATCAATATATGTCCCACTCAAGAGAAAATATGGACTCTTCAGTTTGAGGGGGCCCTTTGGTAATACCTCGAAGGGATCTAACTTTGACCAGCCAAAATGAGTTTTTAGTGATGTTATTTTTCCCCCATCTGTATTTACTCTCATTCTTATCCTCCTTGAAGTTGTTTATTCTGCTATCCAGTTTCCTTCCTTGCCCCTCAGGCATGCCATTGCTTTCATCTTGATTTGTAGGCAGCCCTTTTCATGCATTCCTTACTCAGATTTCTCTACTACAGACTCCTTTCTAGCTATTTTATTCTATATGTAGGTTTGCTTGTCCAAGAGGAAAGTAGTGGTGGTTTACTCTGGCATAGTACAAGCCTCTGGTCAAATATCCCTCACCAGTCATAGGAACTCAGGAACTGAGGATGTCATAGGAGAAATAAGGACAAGCTTCTGGGCCACATTTTTCTACCCAATTCTAAAGTTATAGAAATTTTAGAGTATTCTAGAGGACCCAGAAAGCCTCATCCAAGGATGATCAATAAGGTCCCATTTACTTCAGGACAACTTTTACCACTAAAAGGGCTATAATTTCTTTGATTAAAGACTTACTCTATTTAGTGGTGGGCCTTCATGAATCAACCTATTTTCTCTGAGAAAGGAGAAAGAATATTGGAGATTAAGTTAAGTGGAATGGAGAAGAAGTCTAAGGGTATTTCCCAAGGTTCACTTCAACTGCTTTCTTTATGATGTTATTAAAGCTTAAGGAAGTTCATATTTCTAGAGCACGTTTATGTTCCAAGTGCTGTGTTAGGCATTTTACACACACAGAGGATGATGTCATCAGTGGCAACATCACACTGCCAGGGACAAAGAGAAATATGAAAGTCCTACATATTTTCTCCTTCTCCATCATCTTGTGTTATGGTTTGCAGATATAACATCCCATTAAAAGCTCATATATTGATTTTCATAGGAGATATAATTAAATAATAAGGGCTCCAATCTCATCGGTGGATTAATCCACTGTATAAATTTATTGGGTCATAACCTAGAGAGATAGAGTGTGACTAGAGGGGGTTGGTTTAGGAACTATACATATTTCCATGAGTCTCCTTTATGAATTTTCTCTCTCTGCTTCCAGTTTTGATGATGTAAGAGAAAAGCCCTTGTGCATTTCTTTTCACTTTCTGTCATCATACCCTGAGCTCCACAGCCTTTACCCAACCCAACATGGACTGAACCCTTTAAAATCTCCAAAACTGTGAGCAAATAAATAGTTCTTCCTCTAAATTGGGATAGCGTTTTGGATTATAGCAGCAAGAATGTTGACAGAAATACCCTGTGAAGAGAAACATTAATAATTTCTATTATTTTATGTCTCTATGTATATTCCATTATAAATCTTTGCCAATCCATTATCACCTCTAGTCTTACCTAATGAAAGAGTCTCTTACGTGATCTTTTTATCTCTGTGCTTATGCCTCTGCAATACGCCACATAATAGCCAAAGTGATATTTTTAAAAATATCCCCCAATAAACTACAATCTCTTTGGAGGCCACATAGGAAGCAATTACAAAACACTCTTCCCCTTTTGACAGTGATGTTACTAAAGGCCTAGTGAGAAGTCTAATTTTCATGTTCATCAAGAATAAAAGGAGTTGCTTCACTCAAAATGATAGTCAACAAAGGTTGGATAATGATCCTAGACTTCCCTGTTCAAATGGCAATAATGAGGGGTAACCATTTTTACACACTAGTTCGATATCAGAGAAGGAATACTAAAACAGACTTAATTAAAACATAGGATATTATTAAACATCAACTATTAGGCCAAGAACCAGAAACATCTCAAGTTGGATGTAAAAAGTCAGTCAACAGACTTAAACTCTGAGATGGCACAAATGTTTTAAAATATGACAAGAATTTTATAACTGCCATTATGAAAACTTTTAACAGGTAACTGTAAATATGATTTAAATTAATTGAAAAAAGAACATCTCAAAAAAGAAATATAAGAGGGAAGAAAAATTAGAGGGAAATGTCAGGATTGAAATGTAATAATTGAAACAAAAATTTTATCAGATAGTATATGAGAAGAATGGGAAGGGCAGAGGAAAGCACTTGTAAACTTGAAGAAAAAGATACAAAACTTAATCAATTTAAGCAACAGGGAGAAAATAGACTGGAAAAATGAATAAAATGTAAGTGATCTGTGGAACTACAACTGGAAACAAAAACAAAAACATTTCTATTATCAGAACCTCAGAAGAAAAGAAGAAATAGAAAGCTAAAAAGTATTCAAAGAAATAGCAATAAAATCTTTTTCAAGATGGCGGAAAGAATAAATTTACCAATTAAAAGTGAGCTTATTAACTGGGCATGGTGGTACATGCTTGTAATCCCAGCATTTGGGAGGCTGAAACCGGAGAATCATGGTTTGCAGACAGCCTCAGCTAGTTAGTGAGGCCCTCCGCAACTTACTGAGACCCTGTTTCAAAATAAAGAATAAAAATAGGGCAAGGAGTGCGGCTCAGATATCAAATGTCCCTGGGTTCCATCCCCAGACCTGCAAAAAAAAAAGTGAGTTTATGCTTGTAATCCCAGCATTTGGGAAGCTGAGACAGGAGGATCATGGTTCACAGACAGCCTCACCTACTTAATGAGGCCCTTTGGAACTCAGTGAGACTATGTTTTCAAATAAAGACTAAAAATAGGGCTGGGGTGTAGCATGAAGGTAGAATCATCTGGGTTCCATCTCCAGTACCAACAAAAAAAGAGCCTAAGTAGCATCATGTCCAAAAAATTCTTGGCAATGCACATCATAATGATTTTTCTCAATTCAAAAAGAAAAAAAAACATTTTGAAAGCAGTGAAAGAGAAATGACACCTTCTCTGTTGAAGCAAAACAATACAAATGACAAAAATTTCATAGTGAGAAGCAGGAAGTGATACAATGATTTCCAAGTACTGAAAGTAAATAGTTGAATAAGAATATTATATCCAGTGAAAATATACTGGATTCTGACAGATGAGGCACTATTATCAGTTAAAGGAAAACAAAGAAAATTTACCTCCAGGAGTATATCTATAATGATTAAAGGAATTTTCTAAACAGAAAAACAATAAGAAAAGGTAGAAACTTAGAATATCAGAAATAAAACGAGAAAATATATATTTAAATATAATAGACTGTCCTCTTGATATTTCTAAATTATGTTTGATTATTAAAGAAAATATATCATTATTGGATGTGGTGCTCAGTGTACGTAAAAGAATTAGTGGAGAAAATTTTTATCATATGAGAGGGAGGATAATGTTTCAATGCTCAAATAGATGAAATATTGACACCAGTAACCCATAATAAATTATATATGTATAATGTAATGTCTTGAGCAACCACTAAAAATTTATATGACAATAATCACAAAAATTAGACACATTAAAGTAAAATCTAACAAAGGATCAGGTAATATGAAAAAGAAGGAAAAAGGAAACAGAAGAAAATGAATGCAGAGTAGGGGGGAAACAAAATTAAAAATCGTAAGTACATGCCTGCAATACCAATGCTTAGAAGGCTGATACATGTTCAAGGCCAGCCTCTGTAACTTAAAGAGTGTCTTAGCAACTTAGTGAGACCTTAATTAAAATTTTAAAAATTGGCTGGGAGTGTATCTCTGAGGTAGAATGCCCTTGGGTTCAATTAACAGTACAAATACACAACAAAACAAAACCCCCAAAACATAAATCCTAAAATATTAATAATTGCATTATATATAAATATTCGATTAATATCTGTATAAATATGTATATATACAAATATCTATAAATAAAATATATATCAATATTCTAAATTTGATAGAGATTGATAAAAAAGATTGTTTAACTGATCCAACTATATGCTGTTGAAAGTATATAGCTCAAAAGCAAAGAGAATGGGAAGTATAAGCAGGATTGACCTTATAAATGCCAAATAAGTTAGACTCCAGAACATTAATTATTTAATTATGAATAGAAAAGAATTGACCATATTTAATATAAAATAAATTGAACTTCAGATCAAGGTATTAGTGACACAAATTTGACAACCATTAAATGATCGATCCACCAAAAAGATCTGTCATATGTGTTTGCACCAAACAAGAAACCAAGAAAATACATGAAACAAACCAGAATAAATCTGGAAAAAGAAATAGATAAATGCACAATTATAGCTGAATACTTTAAATATCTTCGTCTCAAAATTAGAAAGAGTAAAAAGGAATAAAATCAGCAAGGACATAGAAAATCTCAACACCACCATCAACAAATAGGATTCATCAACATGTAAAGAACACCCCATAAAACAAAAGCAGAATAAACATCCTTCCAAGAGTTTATGGAACACTAACCAAAGCAGAACACAACCTGGGTCATAAAACAAACCTCAATTTTTAAAGGAATTAAAATCACATACATTGTGTTCTCTAGCCAAAATGAAATCAAGTTAGAAAATAACATAAAGATAACAAGAACATGCCCAAATACATAGAAACCAAGCAACTCATTCATAAATAACTAATGGATCAAAGAGGAAGTCTCAAGGGACATTCTAAAAGTACATCAAACTTAATGAAAATAGAAATGTCACATATAATATCTCATGGAGCACATCTAAAGTAGGGCTGAGAGATGAATTTATAAGAATAAATATTTATATGCATTAGGAAAGAAGAAAAGTCTCAAATCAATAATTTGAGTTGCCCCTTTAAAAGCACTAGAAAAAAATACCAAAACATACCCAAAGACATCAGAAGAAAGGGATAATAAACAGAAGCCAATGCATCAATAAAAATTTTAAAAAAGAACAGAATCTAATGATATTGAAAATAGAAAACTATAGAGAAAATCCATAAAACAAAATCATGTTCTCAAAAAGGTTAATATACTTGTGTATATCTAGCAAAACCAACAAAGGGAAAAAGAGAGAGAGAGACACAAATTACAATGTCAGGAATGAAATAAGAGATATTACTATAGTGCCTCTAGACATAAAAAATAACAACACAAATCTCTATGCATATAAATTTAAAGTTTAGATGAAAAGGACTAACTCCTTATAAATGAAAATCATCACAATTCAATTAATATGAAATAAATACATTTAATAGCTCTTTACTTTTAAAATTGAATTTATAATTTAAAAACCCCTGAGAAAGAATCTCCTCCTTCCTTACATGGTTTCACTGGATTACATTGGTTTCAGAAAATAGAAGATCAGAAACCATTATCAAGTGTTTTTACAAGGTCAGTATTTCCAACTTTCATGTAACCACTAATTTGTTTTCCATTTCTATAATTTTTCAGTTTAGTAATATATAATTTAAACCATACATTGTATAACCATTTGAAATTAGTTATTTTACACAAAATAATTCACAAGAGATTCCCCTAAATTATTATTATTATTTTCTTCTTTTTTAATTTTTTTTATTGAACATAAATAGTATACATCTAAACTATATTTGTTGCCCTCTCCCCCCCCCCATTTTCCCTTCCCCCCTCCCACCAATGGTTGTCCAGGTTAACCATGTCTTATTCATAATTTTACACATGTTCAGGTGTAGACCCTCATTAATCAAAATCAGCCTTCCTCCTCTCCTATCTTTCCATTCAAACTTAGCTAGTATTTCCCCTCCATTATCTGGAGTCCCACTGGTATCCTTTGTGTTTCCTAGTTTGGGCATATTAGAGGAAACATATGCATCTTCTCCTTCTGTGCTTGGCTGATCTCACTTAACATAATGTTCTCTAGGGCTTTCCATCTTCTTGCAAATGATATAATTTTGTTATTCTTTATGGCTGAATAGAATTCCATTGTGTGTATTTCCCATCCCCTAAATTATTATGTGTATCTCTATTTCATTTCTTTTCATTGCTGATAAGTATTTATTGGTATGGTTATACCATCATTTTTTCACTTATGAGATAATATTATTCCAGGTTTTGCTATTATGAAAGAAGCTTCCATTAACATGTATGTATAGGTTTTCACGTGGATGTAAATTTTCATTTGTCTATGGTAAATGTACAGGAATGCAACTGCTGAGTTGTATAAGTGTGTTTATTTTTTAAAGAATTTGCCACACTGTTTTCCATAGCCATGCCAAATTACAGTCCAAACAAACAGCATATGAAAGAATATTTCTATGAATTGCCAGCAACATTTAATGTAGTCACTATTTTAAATAGTAGCTTTCCTAAGTACATTTTCCTAATGATAGGTGATTGTGACTATCTTTTATGTGCTTATTTGCCACCTGTTTATCCTCTTCAGTGAAATGTATATTCATGTCATTTCCTAATGGAATTATTTATTACTGTTGAGTTTTGAAAACTCTTTATATATTCCATGTCTGAGTACTACATCAGGGGTATGGTTTGCAAATATTTCTGCAGATGTGTGTAAATTGCCATTTCATCTTGTTACTGGAATGTTATATTAAAAGGTTTTAACTTTAACAAAGTCTGATACATAAAACCTTTTTATGAATCACATATTTAATATGATGGCTAAGAACATTATTCCTTTGCCTATAAGTATCCAATTTCTCCAACACTATATACAGAAAATTCTGTCGAAATAAATTTATTTTTGTTGTATGCCTAAGTATTTCCTTTTCTACAAATTACTAAATGGGTGAATTATAAATTACCCTTATAATAATAAATTACCCTTATAAAAGAGATATTTTAATATTTTCCACTGATTCTGGATTTGTCCTTTTAGTAATATTATCAATTTTAGCTTTACTTTCAATGCTTCAAATATTTATATTTGAGGTGTGCCTATTATAAGCAGGGTTTAATTATTTGTTTTTAATGCAGTATTAAAGTTTTTGTCTTTAAAGTGGAATATGTACATTTAATATAATTACTGATTTATGTATGCTTAAATATATTGCTATTGGTTTTCTACTTGTATGAGCTATTGTCTTATTTTTCTTTATTAAGAGAATAAATTAATTATTTTATTAATCCTTTTCCCTTCTCTTGCCTTATTACTTATACTTTGTATTTTTTCAATGTTTTCAGTAGTACAATTTTACAATTTTATCTAATTTATTAGAATCTAATTGAATCCAGACTTTTAAAAATTTTCTAAACAATATAAAGAACTCAGAATACTTAAACTGCATTTTTTGTTCTTAGATTTTGTACTTTTCTAGATATTTTATTGTACATAATGTTAAACTTTGAAAGATACTATTTTTATTTTTATTCATAAAATATGAATCTGGATTGGCCCTAATATTTATCCTTTGTGTTGTTATTGGAAAAGTATTGTGCTCTCTTCTAGAAAAGTTTTCCTACTATACGAAGACTACATGCCATTATTTTTCTAGTGATTATCAATTGATTTGGTTTGTATTTAAGTTGAAAGCATATTCAGTCATATTTCACAGCTAAAAAAGAGTTCTTCTGAAAATAGAACTCTAAGCTGGCAGGTATTTTATTATAACAGTTTAAAGGTATCATTCTATTATTTTCTGCTTGCTTTTATTTACATATAAAGTGATAATCTAGCAGTCTTTTTGTTACTATTTTGAAAATCATATGCCTTTATGCTCTAATTGTGTGTTGGATTTTTTTTCTTTATTAGTAGTTTTCCTTTAGTGAGTTTTATGGGCTTCAAATGAGTTACTTGAAATTTTGTCTTTCTGTCTTTGAGCAGTGTCCTAAAAGTCTCAGAAATCACCTTACATTTCACATATGCTTTGGCTCTCTCATTCTTCTCTCCTCTGAGAATCTATTCAGACCAATGTTACAAGATTTCATTGTTTTTATATATCTCTGATTCTTTTTATCTATTCTTTTTCTGTGATTGTTTCACTATTTTCTCCTGATCTGCTTTCCAATTCACTAATGTTCTAGCTATACCTGATCTGTTGTTAAACCTATCTATTGAGCTCTCAGTTTTAATTACCACGATTCAGTTCTGGAATGTCTATTTTGATGCTTCTGTAGATATGATATATTAACTAAAATCTACTTGTAAAATGTTATAACTTGCAACTCTGATAATTATCAAGTATGGATCACTTGTTCTATTTTCTGTTGTCTTATTTCTTCTTTCCTGTTGCCTCATAATATACTGGTACTTTTGTATTGAATGCAGAGCACTAATAACATTAAGAGACTTTGTATGGTACTACTTTTGTATCTGGCAGACAGATAGCCTGGAGGCAGACCACATTAATCCAGTCTGTGATTGAACTGGTTTGAAGCCATGTTTCAGTGTCTGTGAGGGCTAGTGTATTTCTACTTCACTTTTGTCCTTGGGACTGTAGTTTCTTCATACACATACACACACATACATAAATTTACATGTATTCATATGCTTTTATTGATATATATATATATATATGTATATAATTATATACTTTTATTGGTATATTGTAATTGTACAACATAATGAAGTTTAGTGTAATACAGGCATAAATGCATAGAACACTTGTTAAGCTTCCCTCTAAATCCCATCCCACTCCCTTCCATGTACATGATATTGAGATTGGCATTTATAATTTTGCAAAGCTGCATACCATCATTTGAAGTGTTTCCTTCACCAAATATCCCCTGTACTTCCCTCCTCTATACTTACTCTATCACTCCACTGGGGTTTCTCTTCCTTTATGTGGGGTCACTCCTATATCCCAATATCTTTCTTTTCCCACATATAAGAGGAAAAATATTACCCTTCACTTTCGACTGGATAATCTCACTTAGCATACTATTCTTTAGTTCCATCCACTTTCCTGCAAATATCATAATTTTTTTCTTCTTCATAGCTGAGTAAAATTTCATAGAGTATATCCCACAATTTTGTAATTCATTCATCTGCTAATGAGCACATAGGCTGTTTACATAAATTGTCTATTGTGAATTGTACTGCTATAAAACATAGATATGCACATATCACTATAATATTCTATATGCCAATCATAACTCTACTGAAAAAGAAAACCTCAAAAATTTATTCTTAGGTGTTTTTATATTCTTAGGCGTTTTTTGATACTCTTAGGTATTTTATAGCCTTAAAGCTATATTTTATAGCTATAAAAATACCTAAGAATAAATTTAACAAAGAAGGTAAAATATCTCAACAATTAAAATTATCAAACACTAAAGAAAGAAATTTAAGATTTTAGAAGACAAAATCTAAGCTGAGCATGGTGGTGCATGCTTGTAATCACAGCATTTGGGAGGCTAAGACAGGAGGATCATGGTTCAAGGACAGTCAGTCTCAGCTACTTAGGTCATTTGCAACTCAGTGAGACCCTGTTTCAAAATAAAGAATAAAAATTAGGGCAGAGGGTGTAGCTTGGAGGTAGAATGCACCTGGGTGCCATCCCCAGTACAGAAAAGGAAAAGATGAAATTTACAGATTCAATGCAATCCCTACAATTCCTATAAAATACTCAGGTCACTCTTCACAGGGCTAAAAAAAGAAGTTGCAAATTTTATATGGAAGAACAAAAGAATTTTTCCTGAGCTTTGGAAGTCTTATTGAGAAAGTTACTCTATGTATCTATATGTTGGAGTGTAGATCCTATGCCTTTCTCTAATAACTTCACAGTCTCTGGTCTAATTTTTAAATCTTTGATCCATCTCAAGTTGATTGCTGTGCATGGTGAGAAGTAAGGATTCAGACCCAACTTTCTACAAATGGATAGCCAGTCCTCCCAGCACCATTTGTTGAAAAGGCTGTCTTTTCTCCAGAGTATGAGTTTGGCCCCTTTGTCAAAGATCAATTGACTATAGATGTGTGGGTTTGTTTCTATATCTTCTATTCTGTTCCACTGGTCAGCCTGCCTATTTTTGTGCCAACACCATGCTGTTTTTTCTACTATTGCTCTAGAGTATAATTTGAAGTCCAGGATTGTGATGCCTCCTGCCTGGTTCTTGTTGCTGAGAATTGCTTTGATTATTCTGGGTCTTTTCTTCCTCCATACAAAATTCATAACTGATTTTCCCAGGTCTATGAGAAATGTTGTTGGTATTTTAATAGGGATTGCATTGAATCTATAGATCACTTTTGAAAGAATGGCCATTTTGATTATATTGAATTCTGCCTATCCATGAGCAAGGGAGATCTTTCTATCTTCCAAGGTCTTCTTCAATTTCTTTCTTTAATGTTTTGTAGTTTTCTCTGTAGAGGTCTTTTACATCTTTAGTTAGGTTTAATCCTAGGTATTTTTATTGGTTTAGAGGTTATAGTAAATGGAATAGTTTTCTTTATTTCTTTCATTGTGGATACATTGTTGGCATAAAGAAAAGCAACTGTTTTCTTTTGGTTGATTTTGTATTCTGCAACTTTGCTGAATTGACTAATCAGTTCCAGAAGTCTTTTGGTTGATTTCATTGGATCTTCTAGATAAAGAATCATATCATCTGCAAATAAGGATAGTTTTAGCTCCTCTCTTCCTATTTGAATTCCTTTGAATTCCTTCTCTTTTCTTATTGCTGTGGCAAGATTCTCAAGGACTATATTGAAAAGGAGAGGTGATAATGGACATCCTTGTCTTGTGCCTGATTTTAAAGGGAATTCTTGCAGTTTTTATCCATTCAATATGATGTTGGCCTTGGGTTTTTTGTATATAGCCTTGATGATGTCGAAATATGTTCCTTCTATTCCAATTTTCTGCAGTGCTTTTAACATAAATGGGTGTTGGATTTTGTCAAATGCTTTTTCAGCATCTATTGAAATGATCATGTGTTTTTTGTTTTTAGTTCTATTTACTTGGTGAATAACATGTATTGATTTGTGTATGTTGAACCAGCCTTGCTTTTCTGGGATGAAACCAACTTGGTCATGGTGTACAATTCTCTTGATATGGTTTTGAATGCGTATACCTAGTATTTTGTTTAGAATTTTTGCATCTATGTTCATTAAGGATATTGGTCTATAATTTTCCTTTCTTGAAGTATCTTTATTTGGTATGAGGATTAATGTGATACTGGCCTCATAGAAGGAATTATGGAGAATTCCATCTCTTTCAATTTCCCAGAACAAGTTGTGAAGTATTGGTATTAGTTCTTCACTGAAAGTTTTGTAGAATTCAGCTGGTAACCTGACAGGGCCTAGGCTTTTCTTTGTTGGCAGAATTTTGATTGCTGTTTCTATTTCTTTGTTTGCTCTTGGTTGGTTTAGGCTTACTTTGTCCTCTTGGTTCAGTTTAGGTAGATTATATGTGCTTAGAAATCTATCAATTTCTTCCATGTTTTCCAGCCTGTTGGAGTATAAATTCTCAAAATAATTTCTGATAATCCTTTGAATTTCCCCTCTGTCTGTGGTGATGTCTCCTTTTTCATTTCTGATTTTAATAATTTGAGTTGATTCTCTCTTTCTTTTGATTAGGTTGGCCAGGGGTTTGTCAATCCTATTAATCTTCTCAAAGAACCAGCTTTTTGTTTTGTTGATTCTTTGAATTGTTTTTTGTTCTCTATTTCATTTATTTCTGCTCTGATTTCAATAATTTCTTGCCTTCTACTGGCTTTTGGATTAGACTGTTGCAGTCTTTCTAGGTCCTTAAGTGGTGTCATTGTTTGCTTGGTGGCTTTCTGTTCTTCTTTTGTGGTCACTCAATGCTATGAAATTTCCTCTCAACACTGCCTTCAAGGTGTCCCATAGATTTTGGTAAGTTGTTTCTCTATTTTCATTTAATTCCATAAATTTCCTTATTTCTCCCCTAATTTCTACTCTTACCCACTCGTTGTTCAAGAGTGTATCATTCAATCTCCATGTATTTAAATTTTTTATTTTGGGTTATCTGTTGTTGATTTCTACTTTCATTCCATTATGGTCTGAAAAGATGCAGGGAATTATACTAAATGTTTTGATTTATTGGTGCTTGCTTTGTGTCCCAGCATGTGATCTATTTTGGAGAAGGTGCCATGGACTTCTGAGAAGAATGTGTATTCTGTTTTTCCTGGTTGAAATATTCTGTATATGTCTATTAAGTCCATTTGGTTTATAGTTTTCATTAGTTCTGCAGAGTCTTTACTCATCTTTTGCCTTGATGGTCTATCTAGTGGCGTGAGAGCTGTATTGAATTCTCCCACTATTATTTTATTTGAGTCTATTTGAGATCTTATGTCCAAGAGGGTTTGTTTTTCAAATGTGGCTGCACCCACATTCGGGGCATAAACATTTACTATCATTATATCTTCTTGGTGTATTGTTCCTTTTAATAAAAGGAAGTGCCCTTCTTTGTCTCTTCTGATGTATTTTAGCTTAAAGTCTGTTTTGTTGGATATCAGTGTTGCTACTCCTGCCTGTTTTTGGTCCCCATTGGCATGATATATCTTTTTCCATCCTTTCACTTTCAGTCTGTGAATGTCTTTTGCTGTAAGGTGTGTTTCTTGCAAACAGCATATATTTGGATTATATTTTTTAATCCACATTGCCAGTCTTTGCCTTTTGATTGGAGAGTTAAGTCCTTTGACATTAAGTGTTATTATTGAAATGTGTTGTTTATTTCCTGTCATTTTTTGTTCTATCTTCTGTTGGATATAGTATTATTTCTTCATACTTAGATGCCCTGCTGATCAACTTCATCTCTTCTCTGGTTCTGGAGTCTGCTTCTTTTTTCTTCTTTATGGTTTATTTATTTAAGTATTTTCTCTAGTGTTGGCTTAGAGTTCATGAATTTTTTGAAGTTCTGCTTATCCTGAAATACTTTTGTTTCTCCATCAATGTTGAATAATAGTTTTGCTGGATATAGCAGTTTTGGTTGGAAGTTGTTTTCTTCCAGAGTCTTGATCACATCATGCCAGTGTCTCCTGACATTCATGACCTGGGATGTGTAGTCTGGAGTGATTCTTACGTTTTGCCTCTATATGTTACTCATTCTTTTGTTCTCACTGCTTTTAAGATTCTTTCCTTGATGTCTATGTTGGTCATTTTGATTATTATATGACATGGGGATGTTCTTCTTTGATCTTGTCTTAGTGGTGTTCTGTATGTCTCCTGAACATGAAGATCCAAGTCTCTTTCCTTGTTTGGAAAATTCTCTGAAATTATTTCTTTGAAGAGATTACGGATGCCCTTGGTCTGTAATTCTATCCCTTCTTCAATGCCTTTTATCTGTAAATTAGGATGCTTCATATTGTCCCATAGTTTCTGGATGCTTAGATTTTGTTGCTGTATTGACTTCTGTATGATGTTGACTGTGTTTTCAGTTTTGAATGAACTGTCTTCTAACAGTGATATTCTACTTTCCATTTCATATAATCTTCCAGAATTTCTTTCTATTGCTGTCGTCATTTCATATTGACTCTTTCATTTCATTCTAAACCTCTTTCTGATTCCTTCTTAGTGTTTCAGTTTCCTCTTTAATTTTCTGTAGACTTGTTTTAAAGCCTTTCATCATATTGTAGGTCAAGATTCTGAACTCCCCTTCTCGCATTTCTTGTAGGTCAGTATTCGTGATTTCTGTTGTCTCTTCAGTATTCCTGGTTCTTTTATTTTCAGCATTCTCATTACTATTTTTCTGATTTCTACCCATCATTTGTGGGTATTATGTTTAATCCAATCTTAGTATTAGGAGTTTAGAGGTATCAGCAGGTCAGCAGTGCTTTTCCAATGCTGAGGGTTGGGGTGATGGGTATAGGAGTCCGATTAGGTAGAGGATATGTTTAGGTTGAGAAAGACTTTAAGTATGATAAGGTAATACCTTTCTGGGAATGAGAGAGATAGAGTTAATTAGTAGGACTCTTGTAGTTAGTAGAGTAAGTATGGAGATATGAAATACTTTGAGTATTAAACAAGGAGGTATATTATGGGAAAAGTATTGGGGGAAAAGAGTAAATAGGTTAGTGTGGGGAAGTTTGTGAGAGGGGTGGGGAAAGGAGCAAACAAAATATCAACAGAAGATACCAAGACTAATATGTAATCAAATAAAAAAACAACCAAAAGAGGAAAAAGAAAAAAGGATAGAAAGAGGAAGAAAGAGGAAAAAAGGACAAGAATAAAATAAAATGTGAATCAATTCTTGGGTTTGCATGAAACTGAAGAGTTTGTGTACAGCAAAGGAAACTGTCAAGAACTTCAACTGAGAGCCAACAGAAGATTGTTGCCTACTACTCCTCAAATAGAGGACTAATATCTAAAATATACAGAGATCTTAAGAAACTCATCAGTAAGAAAACAAATAACCCAATCAAAAAATGGGCAAGTGAATTAAATAGACACTTCATGAAGAAATTCATATGGCTAATAAATGCATGAAAAATGCTCAATATTAGCAGTCAGAGAGATGCAAATCAAAACTACCCTGAGATTTTACCTAACTTCAACTAGAATGGCAATCATTCAAAATAAAAACAGCAAGAAATGTTGGCAAGGATGTGACGAAGTTGGAACTCTAATACATTGTTGGTGGAATCGCGAATTAGTGCAATCACTTTGGAAAACAGGATGGAGGATCCGCAAAAGAAGAGGAACTAATTTACCATTTGATACAGCAATACCACTACTGGGGAAACCAAACTACCAAACTAATGCATGTATATCTATGTTCATAGCTGCACAATTTGCCATTGCCAAACTATGGAACCAGCCAAGATGTCCATCAACAGATGAATGGATTACAAAACTCTGGGATATGTACACAATGGAATTTTACTCAGCCATAAAGAAAAACACAATTATATCATTTACAGGGAAGTGGATTGAACTGGAGGACATTATGCTGAGATTAGTCAGTCACAAAAAAGAAGAAATTGAATGCTTTCCCTAATATGCAAAGGGTAAAAATAAAAGGGAGGAACTCCCAAGCATGAGAAGGAGGGAGAGGGAAGGAATGGAGTGGGAAATAGATAAGGGCCAATTGGGTGATGTGTCCATCTATGTCTCCACCATATTTTATCCATTAAGATGTATGACTACAATGCACCAATAAAAATAATAGTGAATATAAAAATTTTTTAAATAAAAAAGTTTCCACAGATAGCAGCAAATGATAAATCTATACAGCAGCTTCCTACATGGACCTCCCAGATGATCATTGCATTCTAGGGAACATTATATATCTCTGGAATTGATGGAAAATAAATTTCACCACCAAACCTGAATCTTTTCCTTATAAAAATTCCACATGCTTCTTCATATATAGTATGTATTTCTGAACTCAAAAGACAGTGACAACTGTCACTTTATGTTCATTTGTGTAGTACTAAAGTAACATATTCCAGCCCATCCCTGGTCCCCAATCCCATATTTGTAGAATGGCAGTGATCAGAATCCAATTTACTTTACCTTGAAGTTGTCCTAGTGGAAGCACCACATTCTCCTCTGGGGGAATGTAACTGAAAACAACTGTTAGCTCTCCTTTGTGTTGAAGGCCAATGTCAGTAGCAAAATCCACCTGGCCAAGGGGATACAAGTGGAGAGGAAGAGTAATATTGTGAACCATGTTTAAATATATGATATTGGGTGGCTTAAATACAACAATACAATCCTATTCAAAAATGTTAGCTTTTATTGTTTGGGGATGGCATAGATTTGAGAAAAGAAAGACTGGAAAATTCTATTACGATATTTACATATGCTGGGTATGGTGGCATACACTTGTAATTCCAGCACTTGGGAGGCTAACACAGGAGGATTCCACAGGTTCAAAGCCAGTCTCAGCTACTGAGTGAGGTTCTCAGCAATTCAGTGATATCCCGTTTGCAAGTAAAGTATAAAATAGGTCTGGGAGTATAGCCCGGAGGTTGAAAAGCCCCCAGGTTCCACCCCCAGTATCACAAAAAATGATATTTACATATATTTCTTTACATTAAAACAAAAGGATTTTTTTTGCATGTCTGGGGATGGAATCCAGGAACATTTGACCTCCGAGCTACACCCCCTGCCCTATTTTTTATTCTTTATTTTGAAGCAGGGTATCACTAAGTTACAGAGGGCCTCACTAAGTAGCTGAGGCTGTCCATGAACTGCGATCCTCTGGTCTCAGCCTCCCAAATGCTGGGATTACAAGCATGTGCCACAAGGCCCAGCTAAAACAAAAGGAATTTGAATGAAGATGTATATGTATGTCTTGTTTGCCAATGACTACTGAGTATCTGTGATAGATTCAGGATTAGTCTATCATTGAATTACACATATAGACAAGTTTGAGGCAGGAATAAAGATGCCACTGAAAACTGCCCCAGGAGTTACTTCTTCCTGTCTGTCTTTGCTGTCTCAAAACTTTCCAAAGTGACCAAAAGGGGAAAACTAGGCAGCAATGTTTGATTCACAATGGGATGCAAATTATTAAAGCCAATATTGATAATTTTTATTATTAAAATTCAATGCAGAGAAAATAGTGCACTAAAACATCACTGATGGGAATAAAAATGGTGAAGCCACTTTGGAAAACTGTTTTCCAATTTCTTGTATGACTAAACATGCAACTCCATACAAACCAAAGATTACATTCATTGGTGTTTATCCCAGAGGAATGAAAACTTATGTCTATATGAAACTTAAACATTAGTATTTTATCAGCTTTGTTTGTGATGAAAACAACATACATATCCTACAAGAGGTGAATGGACAAAAAATTGTGACACATTCATACCCTGAACTATTAACCAGAAATAAAAAGAAACAAACCATTGGTACACGCAACAAATCAAATGAATAGAGAATTGCAGGTTAAGAAATCTGGTCTCTAAAGTACACACATTATATGGTTCCACTCATGTAACATTTTTAAAATGACAAAATTATAGATATGGGGACCATATTAATGGTTTACAAGTTAGGGATGAGGGAAGTGGGTGGTAGCTTGGTGTCATTTAGGGAGATCAATCTGTGGGATATTTGTGGGAATGGAACTGGTCTGTGTCTTAACTGTGGCAGTAGATACACAAACCTACATATGTGATAAAATAGTTATTGCATAGAACTAAATATATGCACATGCATGTGCACATACAAATAAGTACCAACAAAACTAGGAAACCTGAATAAAGCTGATGGATCATATCAATGTCAATATCTTGGTTGCTATATCACACTACAGGTTTACAATATGTAACCATTGAGAGAAAAAGGTAATGGGTACATGGGACCTCTCTGTGTTACTTCTTATCACTGTATGCAGACTTACAATGATTCTGAAATAAAAGGTTCAAAATATGAAAGTAAAAAGAAGTAAAGGCTACCTCTTCTCCACCATATCCTTTTGGCGATTTTGTTGAAAATTAATTTGCCATAAGTATGTGTATTTGTTTTTATCTTCTATTTTTTTCCATTGGTTTCTGTGTCTTTTGTGTACCAGTACCATGCTGATTGTATTACTTTAGCTTTGTAGTATAATTTAGAGTCAGAAATTGTGATGTCTCCTGTATAGTCCTTATTATGGAGAGAATTGCTTTGGCAGAATATTCTGTTCATCAACTGAAGCCATCAAAAGTCTAAAGAGAGAGCCTATAGAATTGGAAAAGATTTTTGCTGGCTATTCCTCTGATAGAGGACTAATATAAAGAATATACAAAGTAGTTTAACACTAAAAACAAATAACCGAATAAAGAAATGGGCAACTGAACTAAATAGACACTTCACAAGAAATGAAACACAAATGGCCAATAAATACATGAAAAAATATCCAACATCATTAACAATCAGGGAGATACAATTTAAAACTACATTGAGATTCCATCTAGCCCCAATCAGAATGGCAATAATTAAGAAATCAAACAAGAAATGCTGGTGAGGTGGTGAAGAAATAGGAACTCTTTACTTTTAGTGGGATTACAAATTAGTGCACCTGCTAGGGAGATTCCTCAGAAAACTGGGAGGCAATCCACCATATAATCCAGCTACAATATCTTGGGTACCTTTCCAAAGGAAGTGCAGTCAGGAAGAGTCTTTCAAGTCTACCCTTTGAAAATTCAAGGTGTTTATCAAGGCCTTTAAATCTTATAATATTTTAGAGAAAAAATTTTCTCCTGTTTTGTGAAACTGTAAAAGCTGTCATCTTCTTAGCTTAATTGTGCTTTCAGATGAGCTTTACAACCTCTTTGCTTTGTGCCAGTTATAAATTACTAGAGACCTTAAGGGGGAAAATGATACAAATGTCAGATTTATTTCTCTGTGCTTTTGTCTCTCCAGAATCTTGTCTGCCCAAATGTTGGCTGACTTGGCAGCTCTCCAGTTCATTTAATTTAGTTCCCATAATCATGTTTAACACTTTTGTTTGCTTTCTTCCTGGTAATATTGAATTTTCTGCAAGTTTAATTTTCTGCAATAAATTTATGTATATATAGATTTTAAAATCATTTTAAGAGAACATGGCTCTTTCACTTTTAAACATTGCTTTTTATATTTCTATATTTGTCAAAATGTTAGAATTACTCTTATTTGATGAAATCATCTATTTTTCTTTCAATTCATTGATATGTTTTAATTTGATAGTGGTGAAAACACATAACACAAAATCTAAGCTTTTTAAAAAGTTCAGTACACAGTATAGTATCATTTAATATATGTAAATCATTATGCAGCAGATCTTTAGAACTTTCTCAAAGTGCATAACTGAAACTCTGTATCACTTAAACCTATTTCAACTTTCTTCCAGCACCTTGAAACTACCTTTCTACATTCTTTTCCTATAACTTTGACTACTGTAGATATGTTATATAAGTAGAAACATATAGTACTTGTCCTTTATGACTGGATTATTTCACTTAGCAAAATGTACTCAAGCTTCATCCATGTTCTAATATATTTCTCTTAGCATAACATGCACTCAAATTTCAGCCATCCTGTAGCATATTCTTATCTTTGAAGGATGAGTAATATTTCTCTATACATATGTAGCACAGTTTCTTTATTTGCTGATATACATTTAGATACTGAATTTTGTTAAAAGCACTTTCTGCATGCATTTATATGACTATGTGATTTTTAATCACTTGATGAGTTCAATGTATTGTAGCATATCGAATGATATTTGTGTATTGCATTACCCTTGTTCATAAAAGATAAGTATCATTTGGTAATTATGTATGTTTATTTAACAAAACTTTTTAAATTTATTCTTCTAGTATTTTATTGAAATTTTTCATCTATATTTATCATAGATATTGGCTTTTAGTTCTTGTCATATCTTTGACTTTGGTATTGGGGTAAGACAGGCTTTATAAGTATATGGAAGTAGTCCTTCCACTCCATCTTGTTCAGAGAAATTGTAAAATTAGTTGGCATTAATTCTTTGTTAAATATTTGATAGAATACTCCATTGAAGATATCTGGTCCTGAGTTTTTCTTTTTTGGAGGATTTTTAATTACTACTTCAATCGCTTTACTTAATATTGATCTGTTTAGATTTTCTATTTTTTCATAATGTAGTCCTGGTAGATTTACTCTTTTAATAAATTTCTCAATTTCTTCTACATTTTCCAATTTGTTAGCATACAATTGCTCATACTGGTCTTTTATAACCCTTTGTATTTTATTTTTGTTGGTATATTAAAATTATACAAAGTAGTGGGTTTATTGATATATTCATACATACACATAACATAATTGGGTCATTTTTATTGCCCAATGCCTCAGTTGTATTTTCTAATTTCTAATTATAGTTTTGAAACTTCATTTTTTTTACTAATCTAGGAAAAGTTCTCTTTTTTTATTTTTCCCAAACTACTAATTTCTTAATTTCATTGATTTTTCTATTGCTTTGTATTCTTTGTTTTGTTTATTTCTGCTGTAAACTATTTTTTTTTCCTTTTACTAACTTTAGGTTTACTTTCCTTTTCCTTTTCTAGTTTCTTCAGATAAAAGTTGTGTATTTGAACCAGGTGTGGTGACGCACGCTTGTAATCCCAGCATTTGGGAGGGTAAACTGGAGGATTGTGGTTCGCAGACAGCCTCAGCTACTTAGTGAGGCCCTCCACAACTCAGTGAGTCCCTGTTTCAAAATAAATAATAAAAAAATTGGGCACGGGGTATAGCTTAGAGGTCAAATGCCTCTGGGTTCCATACCCAGACCCTCAAAAAAGTTGTGTATTTGAATTGTGTGTGTGTGTGTTTGTGTGTGAGTGTGTGTTATTATGGGTTGAAACCAGGAGTGCTCTACCCCTGAACTACACTCCCAGCTTGATTTTATGGTTTTCAATTTATTTATTATTATTTTTTTTGTGGTACCAGGGATTAAACCCAGGGCTATTCAATTTATAAACTACACCACCAGTCCTTTTTGTTTATTTATGTTTGAAAAAGTATCTCACTGAGGTGCAGAAAGTCTAACTGAGTTGTTGAGGCTATCCTTGAATTTTAAATCCTTTTGTCTCAGCCTCCTAATACTGGGATTACAAGCATGTGCCACCATGCCTATACTAGTAGTAGTAGTAGTAGTAGTAGTAGTAGTAGTAGTATTTGAAAACAGGGTCTCCATAAGTTTCTAAGAGATCCTTCTCTCTCAACCTCCCAAGTACCACCATGCCAACTTTTTTTCTTTTTTTTTTAATATAGACATTTACTACCATGAACACCCTTCTTAGCTGCATCCCATATGTTTCGGTGTACTATTATTTTGTTGTTTTAAAATCTGGGTTGTTTCTATAGAGCAGTATTGCCTTAGGATGATACATCTTGTTGCACTATGTTTCTCATTCAGATGAGAAACATGTTTTTTTTAATTTTTTATTGGTGCATTTTGGTCATACATCTTAATAGAATACAAGATGGTGATGATATACATGCACATATCACCCAGTTAGCCTTTATACAATTCCCACCCCATTCTCTCCTTCTCCCTCCTTCTCATGTTTGGATTGGTGATTGAAAATGATATGTTTATTAAAGTATATCATGTGCATTAGAGAATTTCCCTCTTCCTCCCTCCCATTCCCTCAGTTAGTTGGCCTTATTTGCTCATCAATAGTATCTCCCTCTTCGTCTAGGGTTCCTCCTATGACCCATTTTCTCTCTAGCTTCCACATATTAGGGAGAGCATCCTATTTCCTATTTTTGGTGACTGACTAATCTCACTTAGCATAATGTCCTCCAGTTTCATTCATTTCCCTGTAAATGATGTCGTTGTGATTTTCTTTATGGCTGAGTAAAATTTCATTGTGTATATATCCCAGAGTTTTTTTAATTCATCTGTTGATAGACATCTTGGCTAGTTTAACAGTTTGGCTACTGTGAATTGTGCAGCTATGAACCTAGATACACATGCATTAGTTTGGTAGTTTAGTTTCCTTTCTTATGGGTAGATACTCAAAAGTGGTATTGCTGGATCATATGGTAAGATTTTTCGCATTCTTCTGAGGATCCTCCATACTGTTTTCCAAAGTGATTGCACTAATTTGCAATCCTACCAACAATGTAGTAGAGTTCTCACTTCCCCACATCCTCACCAGCATTTGTTGTTGTTTGTGTTTTGAATGTTTGTCATTTTAGTTGGATTTAGGTAAAATCTCAGGGTAGTTTTGATTTGTATCTCTCTGATTGCTAATGATGTTGAGCATTTTTCATATATGTGTTGGCTCCATGTCCACCATCTCCAGGTTGAATCCCAAAGTCTCAAACCCAAGGAGTTTATCATGGCTGTGTGAGTCCCTGGAGGTGCCACATTAGGCAGTGTCTGCGGGGACTGTGGCTTTACTTACTCTGTTGTTGAGGGCTGCTCTTGATCTCTGGAGGCTGTGGTAAGCTCAACTGCCACTGCTGCAAGTTGTAGACTCCATTCCTTCCTTTGCTAGGTTGAACTATAAAGTCTCAGACCCAGGAGTTTAACAAGGCTGCAAGAATCCCTGGGAACACTGCACTGGGCTCTGTAGGGACCCTAGCTTTACTTATGATGTTGCGCACTAGTCTGGATCTCTGGAGGGCATGGTGAACTCGGATGCCACTGTTGCTAGTTGTAACTGGTATTTGCACAGGAGTAACTGATGACTTACAATTCTGATGATCTGCAGCTGCTTACTTCAGGTCCTTAGTTGCTTTCCTGATTGTTCCTGGAGTTCAGTGCAGTGAGGCAAGATGGCGCCACTGTGGTGCCAGTGGCCCCAAGGCAGGCAGGATTGTTTCCTGGTGTAAAGAGCTGCTCCAGATTCTTAGAGGGTGTGGTAAGCTCTGCTGTTACTGCTGGAAGTTGTAGCAGATGTTTGCACAAGAAAATATGCTGGTGTACAACTCCAATGATCTGCAGCTGCTTCCTTCATGTCCTTGGTTTTTTTCCTGTTGATCTATGGATTCAGGTGCAGTGAGGCAAGAAGGCGCTGCCACAGCACCCATCACTGCAAGGCAAGTGGTTTTTTTGTGCTCTCGGATCGGTCTTCTAACCTTTTTTTCCCCCTATAGCCATTCTATTCCTCTACTGATAGTATTTTCTGACTTTGTAAAATGCTGTTTATGAGGCAGTGAAGATCTGGTGTCGTCAGGACTGGTATGTGCTGCTTCCCTCAGTTGCCCTGTTGTTTCTGATCAGAAACAGGTATTTTTAATTTTACTTTTTCTACTTTTTATTCATTGCTTGTGAAGACTATGTGAAGTTTATTACATTTTGGATACTAGACCTTAATCAGGTATATGACTTGTAAACATGTCCTCATATTCTGTGATTTTTCTTTTCCACTTATTGTAGTATCCTTTAATACAAACAATTTTAATATTCATGAAGTTTAATCTACCTTTTAAAAACTGTTATTTGTTTCTACTGTCATATCTAAAAAATTACTGTCAAACCTAAAGCTAAGAAATGTTACTCTTATGTTTTATTCTAAGAATTTTATATTTTGGTTTTTCTATTCAGGTCTTTAATCTATTTTGAGTAACTTTTATAGTGTCAGTTAAGAACCCGATTTCATTCTTTGAGCATGTGGAAATTTAATTATTTCATTATCATTTGTTAAGGACTCTATTATTTTCTTCCTGAAACACCTGGAAATCATTGACAAAATAATGGATATATCTATAGGTGTCTTTCTGGACTCTCATTCTGTTCTATGGATCTATATGGATATCCTTAAGACAGTTCTGCACTATTTTGATTATGTAGATTTGTAGTGAGGTGTGACATTGAGAATTGTGAATCCTCATAAATTTTTCAGTCATAAGCTGGCTGGCCTTCAAAGGGTGGTGAGTGGTCTTCAGGTGCAATGCATCCAAATCCATGTTAATGGTTGTGTCACCATGGGCTCCGGAGTAAACGTGGAATGATTTGTTTCTTCCAGATGGTACAAAGCTCCCTCCAAACTTGGGGCAGGGTATCAAGGGGGGCTGGCTTCCTCTCTGCTAACCATGACTTCCCCTTCCTTGGAGGAAAGGACACTATGTGGACATTGTTACAAAGATAATGACTGTTCCACTGTTCTTAGGTAACACGCACCCAGAATATGTGGACCACAATTACTATTTCAATATAATAGAAGTAGTGCCTCAAAGATAAGGTGATGGAGTGGCTACCAAACACCAGAGTAATACTCACTATAGTAATAGCTCTAATCTCAAGATAATGTGGAAGGTGGTAAATCATGGACTTCTTCTATGAAGAACATGACTCTGTGCACTGAGGTAGATCCCTAAACTGGGTACAGGGAATGTGAGAACTATAGAACTGATAAGCAGCAAAAATTTAGGCGTCAGTAGTTTTTTTTATTATTATTAAGCAGGGTCTCATTAGGTTGCTGAGGTCATCACTAAGTTGTTGAGGCTGGCCTCAGACACTCAAACCTCCTGTCTCGGGCTCCCAAGTGTTGGTATTACAGGCATGTGCCACCAAATATGGCTATTATTGTCAGTAGTTTTAATGGAGACTAATTGGTTCTTCTTGGTTACCATTTTATCTCCAAGAGGAGTTCCTTTTGGTTCTAAACTATTTCTGACTGAGAAAAAGGGTGGCAAAATGGTGACTTTCATTTCCTTCTCTATGCAGCCTCCTGACTCTGCATGTTCCAGAAAATCTTTAGGACTCTCACACAATACTCTAATTCTCTCCCTGTAACACTCTGGACAGAATATAGTTGTTTATTTGTTGTTTTGGGTCCTTTTCTGTTGGGGAGAGGTACTGGCCTTGTCTAGACATCTTGCTCTGGTTCAATTGATCAAAAATTACTCTGTACAAAAATTAATTCTTGCAAAGGATTCAATCACACACACACACACACACACACACACACACACACACACTCAGAATGAAAACACTAGATGAATTCCACAGAACTATAGGATCCTAGGAGTACATTTTCAAATCTAGAGAACTGGCCAGCATTCCTATTTTATTGATGAAAGGGAATCAGAAGAAACTTGACCAGCCAGGATTTCTCAGAGATTCAGTGCCAGTCAGGCAAAAGTGCAAATGTTTTCTAATCTCCTCATTATTCTTTCTCTGTCTCTATCCTTAAGCTCTGTTTCCACCCCTTTTTCCAAGAATTCTCATTTCCACTGAAGCCATTGGATTGCATAATGACCAAAGTGGCAAAATACAGTTTATTAAAGGCTCATTGATGCTGAGGAGCAATCAAATGGAATCAACATGCTCAAAAGAAATAGGATAGAGAGCAATCAAGCCTCCTCAGGCACTCTCACAGGCTGAGAGAAATTACATAAACAGCCTGGGTACTTCCTACTCTCCCAAGCACGCTAGCCAGGGAGGTCTCCATTCAAGAATTATCCTTAAAATGACCTTTATACTTTCTGTTGTCTGAATCACGAAATAATATTTTAATATTTTTAAAAGTCCTGCTGATGGGCAGTAGAAGCTAAATAATACATATACATAGATGCTTCAGAGGTATTGTCAGTCCTGACAAAAACGTTGAATGAAACTTTTGATAATAGGTTTGTTTTGGAATCCTAAGAAAATCCTGGCTCCAACTTCTTGAAAGAGACCTCATTTGCTGCTCTGTGTACCCCTTCAATTCTTCAGTCTGTTGCCAAGTTACATTTCCTTCATCATTCTTTCCTTATGATTCTACCTATTCTTTCCTTCTAGATGATGAGCTTATAACTCAAGTAGGAACTAAACTTCTTGCATTTCAAGATCACAGAGTTCCAGAGATATAGAGTCCTTACCAATGAATCATCCAGGTCATTTTTGCAGGTGGTAAAAATGAGACCCCAGAGCAGGAAAGAAGTTTACCTTAAGGCAAACAATGAAGTGATCATGAACCTGAAACTAGATTCCTGAATCTTAGCCTACTGCACTTTCCACTTTTCACTAAGTCATGCAGGTAAGGAAATGGAATAAGTTGTTTACAAAGATATAGTGGTACCCTGCCTGTAATAAACTATTCATGAAAATTTTCTTTTCCTCTCAATACTTCCCTCCTAAAGTTCCCTGAGTCCTACTTATTATCTGACCATATCATATGGAGTACTGGAATGAATTCTGGGGTTCTGGCTCTACAAATAGCCCTTTATGTGATCTTGGACCCCTCTCTTTCTCTTTATGGTAATTAGTTTTACCGTTTGTCAAATGAGATGTGGATAGACTATCTACTACTTACGAGACTGTGCATGGATCACAACTTATGAAGGTAAATTTAGTTTACGTGCAAGTTGGATGAAGTGGCTTCTCAATAGAGAGCTAACAATCTCTTGTAGAAGGTTTGGAAAATTCAATTTTTATTACCAGCAGAGTGCTGCTTTTATTTGGGCCATAATTTTTCCACTAAATAGTAGCCTGACTTCTTTTGTGTGTGAAAAAGCAACTCAGTATCTGTGTAAATCAGTGAAATTTTGGAATTTTTTAGTGATATGCTAAAACTTGATCTTAACCATTGTTGTGTTTGGAAAAATATTTTTATAATGTGGATTAAGTAGAGAGATACTTAAGGATATGCTAAAATGGAAACAAATGACCAATCCCTTTGAAGATGATGGGTCCTGTTAACCTCTTAGTCTTTTTTCTGAGCATTGAGATGAATAGAGTACTCAAGTTTAGGGGTAGAACAAATTATTTTGCGTATTACATAAGAAGGAAGCACATGAATACTGAGTCCTATATTGGAAAAAGTAAAAATTAAGTGAAATGATGGAGAAAACATTTGGCTAAGCAGAGTGAAAGATAAATATATGATATAAAGCATGTCTGCTGGTGATTTCAAAGTCCTTTGTTGAGGTATGTGAATTATTGATATAAACTTGTTTCTTCATCTCTTCTACAAAATAATTAGTAAAATTTTATGGTTCTCAATAATTTTTCTCTGAGAAAATTATATTGGGGAAGCCTAAAGAGGAGGGCAAGGGGTTTAACTACATGTAAGAAGAAAACCTCATCCTAAGTTCAGGATCTCTGCATGACATATAATTCTTCCCATCGGTTATGGATGTAGTTTCATATGGGTTGATGATCTATAAACGATGAATAAGTCATATTCCCCTTTATCCCAACATGTAAAATATATTGGTGAAATAAAACCAAATAAGTGCAATTACACTTTCATTTGGAAAAGGTAATGATGAGAAGCACACCACAGTTACTACTCTGTAGCAATAATCAAGTTTCTGTGGGCAAGGATTGTGAATTTTTTCTGCCCAAGCAGTCAAGGCAAGACTGTTGTTTACTTCTGGCTCTGTTTCCTGGGAGCAACCTATCTATCTACTATTCTCTGCAGCCTCTGGCTTTGCTGTGTGGTTTTTCAAGGTTCATTATTATCTGTGGCCCATTCTGAAATGGGAGTTAGAGCATATTTCTTCTTATGGGTTATTCAGCATTTTTTATCCTACTCCTGTTTTAGGTCTAGAGTTCACAATTGATGTAAGGATAAAAACAATATACTTTTTCAGGCCAGGCCATTAATTTATTTGGCAATACAGTTTACACAAAAACTTATGTTTCCTTCACCCCTTCTTATGTTGTTATAGTCATATTAATTGTATCTTCAAGCACTGTATGGAAGTCAGTATAATAATTTGTAATTATTGATTTAGACAGTTATATTTTAAATTAGATAATATGAATAAACAGTTACAAAATATACAGTATAGTCTACATTTACCTATCCAGTTACCTTTACTGTTTAACTTTATTCTTAATTTTTTAGTATTCTTTTTATTTTTATGTGAATTTGAGTTACTATATAGTGTCTTTTCAGACCAAACAAATCACTTAGTACTTAATTTTTCTATTAAGTTTTATTTTTAAAGTTTGTTTTGGTGCTTTTGTGTTATATCATAGCTGCATTTAAACGGTCACAAACATACATGTATATGATACTTTTGTTAAAAAGACTTGCTGGTTATTAATTCTCTTGGTTATAGCTAATCCAGGAATGTCCTAATTTATTCTTGATGTTTTAAATATACCTTTGCTGAACATAGAAGAATTGCTTGAAGAGGGTTATGTCAGCAATATAACAAAGTTAGAAAAACCAGCCTTCACTCCCCCCCACACACTCAAAGAAAACCAATAGACTGTTATCGACCAACAAACACAGCCTTTAAAGGTCCCTAGAGTCCAATTAAGAATCTGCAGCAACACAGTGAAGCAAAATATGGACAATAACCATACACAGAAAGGATCACTGGGGAGATAGACATACCTGAAATGTTGAAGATAACTAAGAACAAGGGAAAATGGTAGGAGCTTCATTATTGCCAACAGAGTGGTTGTTGCCATGGTCCACAGTGGTCTGCTTTGCAGAGGATACTAGTACCAATGAAGCAACCCTCCACTTGTGCCTTATCCACTGTGAACTCTCCAAAGAGAGTGTGGCTGCTATTCCTATCCCCAGGAAAGAGCCATTGTTGTGCTGCCCTGGAGCCAGGATCTCTGTCCTTCCTGGACCCGTGATCTGCAGCTAATACATGTGTGTTTATGCTTCAGGGCCTGGCTCAATAATGTACCACAGACACCTATGGTTCATACAGATAGCAGAGCTACTGCTAGTTCTGCCCTGGGCCCCAGATTTTTAGCTTATTACACCAAAAAACAAAAACAACAGAGCATGTGGTCTAGCTTATAAATTACCATTGGTAATATTTTTGTGATACTGGAGACTGATCCCAGGGGTGTTCTAACAGTGAGTTATACCTACAGCCCTTTTTCTCTTTATTTTGAAACAGAATCTTGATAGGTCGCAAAGAGTCTCATTAAGTGCTGAGGCTATCTCTGACCTACGATCTTTCTGTCTCAGCCTCCAAAGTATTGGGATTAAAGGTGTTCCACAACAGGACAGACTCATTAGTAATATTATTAACAAATGTTTCACTGTGGCATAACTAGAGTTACCACACTTCTTCTCTGCCATATTTGTATACTTTCTGTACACTATTCACAAGCCAAATCCTGTAGCCTTTGTCTGGTACCATATTCTGTATCCGTTAGGATACATAATGCAATTGATGTAACAGAAGCCTTGAATGAAGCCGGGCGTGGTGACACATGCTTGTAATCCCAGCATTTGGGAGGCTGAGACTGGAGGATCACGGTTCGTGGACAGCCTCAGCTACTTAGTGAGGCCGTCTGCAACTCAGTGAGACCCGGTTTCAAAGTAAAAAATAAAAAATAGGGCAGGGGCTGTAGCTCGGAGGTTGAATGCCCCTGGGTTCCATCCCCAGAGTTGAAAAAAAAAAAGAAGCCTTGAATGTACAATGGAATGGATTGAGAAGATAGAAGCTTATGTCTCATGCAAAATACAGGTAAATTATCCAAGGCTAGTATGAACATTTGACAATATTAGACACTTAAAATGTGGACACCTAGAGACCTTTTCTTTTTATCTTTTACTTTTTATTTTGATTAACATATATTAATTGTACATTTGAATGGGGTTCAATGCACTGATCAAATCCAACATTCCTTTTCCCACCCTCCACCCACATACCCTGCCCAACCTCTATTAACAATTATTTCACATTCAGATCAACATTTTTTAGCTTAGATTTAGAGGAAAGAACATGTAGTTCTTGTCAGTATTTGTTTGGCATATTTCATTTAACATGATGCCCTTTAGTTCCATTCATTTTGTTGCACATTACAGGATTTCATTAATCCTTGTAGCTTAATAATAT